>NC_140590.1:1187158920-1188358920 GCF_964204655.1 Triturus cristatus | reverse complement strand
GTAGTCCTGGTTCCGAAAGCGGCTACCCCGGGTGTCGCCCCCGAACTGAGGTTTTGCGTGGACTACCGAGGACTCACTGCGGTCACCCGAGCGGACGCTCACCCTATCCCCCGTGCCGACAAGCTCATTGACCGCCTCGGGCCGCTCGCTACCTCAGCACCTTCGACCTAACGAGTGGATACTGGCAGATTGCCCTCACCGAGGGAGCCAAGGAGCGCTCCGCCTTCTCCACCCCGGATGGGCACTACCGCTTTAGGGTGATGCCGTTTGGAATGAAGAATGCCCCGGCCACCTTCCAGCGGCTGGTGAACCGGGTCCTGTCCGGACTAGAGGGGTTCAGCGCAGCGTATCTCGATGATATAGCGGCATTTAGCTCCCAATGGACCGAACACCTCCAGCACCTCCGACAAGTCCTGCTGGCTCTGCGCCGGGCCGGCCTCACCATCAAAGCCAGCAAATGTCAAATTGGGCACGGCTCCGTAACCTATCTGGGGCACCAGGTGGGAAGCGGGCAGGTCGCCCCCTCCAGCCAAAGATCGATCATGTCCTGGGAACCCCCACGACCCAAACGGAAGTCCGGGCCTTCCTGGGCCTCACCGGGTACTACCGGAGGTTTATTAAGAACTATGGCAGCATCGCAGGCCCCCTCACAGAACTAACCTCCAAAAAACACCCCAAGAAAGTGCAATGGACTCCCTACTGCCAGAAGGCGTTCGACACCCTAAAAACCGCCATGTGTGCGGCTCCGGTGCTCAAAGCACCCGACTACGCCCAGGAGTTTGTGGTCCAGACGGACGCCTCGGAACACTGCATCGGGGCAGTCCTCTCCCAGTTCGACGACAAGGGCATAGATCGGCCCATAGCCTTCATCAGCCGAAGGTTGCTGCCCCGAGAACAGCGGTGGAGCACCATTGAGAGAGAGACCTTCGCAGTAGTCTGGGCCCTCAAAAAGCTACGGCCCTACCTGTTCGGAACACACTTCCGAGTACAAACGGATCACCGACCCCTGCAGTGGTTGATGCGAATGCGAGGGGAAAACCCCAAGCTGCTACGCTTGTCCATCTCCCTCCAGGGGATGGACTTCACGGTGGAACATCGCCCCGGGACGGACCACGCCAACGCGGACGGCCTGTCCCGATTCTTCCGCTTCAGCGAGGAGAACTCCCAAGTGGATGGGTAGTTCTCCCCGCCTTTCAGCTGGGGGGGGCCCGTGTGAGACCGGCCTCGTGGCGTGGGTCCTCCCGACCAGCCAGCTACCCTGCAACCATGCCAAACCTCGATGTTACAGCCTCCCGGCCCCCGTGGGCCAGCCTCCCGAGGGCCGGCCAGATCCCCAACACGCATGCCCGGCTGAGGGAGGGCGAAACCCCCCCAAAACCAGACCGAGAGGCGCCGATCCGGTCACACCTCTGGTCTCTTCCCCGAGGGAGGTTCGATCGACCACCAGGCTCCCGGTGAGCAGGCGCCTCGCCCGCTGGGTGTCTGGAGTCCCTCCGGGACCCCCCTGAACAGATCAAAGGACCAGAACCCCGACAAACCACCCCCAGACACCAGACCCCTCTCCACGAGGACTCCAGACTTCAAAGAGGAGGGGGAGTATAACAAGGGGTGCTAAAGGGATGGGAAGGAGAGAAGACCTGGACTGACGAGAGCCTGCTGACGCTGTCGCGGCTCCTCGAACTCTGAAACATCCGAGCCCTGCTGACGCTGTCGCGGCTCCCCGAACCCTGAACCATATGAGCCCTGCGGACGCTGTTGAGGCTCCTCGAACTCTGAAACATCTGAGCCCTGCTGACGCTGTCGCGGCTCCTCGATCGCTGAACCATCCGAGCCCTGCTGACGCTGTCGCGGCTCCCCGAACCCTGAACCATCTGAGCCCTGCGGACGCTGTTGAGGCTCCTCGAACTCTGAAACATCTGAGCCCTGCTGACGCTGTCGCGGCTCCCCGAATTCTGATCCATCTGAACCCTGTCGACGCCGCCGCGGCTCCTCGAACTACGAACCTCCGGTGCCTGCTGAGTGACTCGCGGCCCGCTCCTCCAAGAGAACCGGCAGAGATTGCCGAGAGAAGCAACACCCCCTCAGCTCGAGGATTGAGAGCTGTGCGGCGGGTACTCCGCAGAGACACTGATTCAAAGACTGTCCCGCTACCCCTTACCCCTCATCACGAGACCACTGCCGCTTGTGGCACTAATTCTGCTCCTGCCTTCCGGATCATAAAGATCCCTAATAACCTATGATAAAATCTATTATCCTACAAAGAACTACTGTGTGGTGTCCCTCTATCTGAAAAGAGTAGTGCAGCGTGTGCGATCCTAGGTACGAGACCCTTCCAGGAAGGGCCTCCCCGCTCTTGCTCGGCCGAACTCGAGGAGAAGTGGGCCTCCGGGTGGTCTGGAACGTATTCCGCAACCTCCCGGGGGAACGCTTTCCAACAGTGTGGTTGTGTGTATGGTTGTATGTGTGCAGTTGTGTGTGGTTGTGTGTGTGTGGTTGTGTGTATGGTTGTGGTTGTGTGTGGTTGTGTGTATGTGTGTGGTTGTGTGTGGTTGTGGTTGTGTGTGTGGCTGTGGTTGTGTGTGGGTGCAGTTGTGGGTGCTGGTGTAGTTGTGTGTGTGAATGTGTGGTTGGGTGTGGTTGGGTGTGGTTGTGTGTGTGTGTTGGAGCCGGCCTCGTGGCGTGGTCCTGTTCCCCCTCGCTAAGCCGCACGAGGTCCCATGCACCTTGGGGCTCCTCCATTTTGGATTGTACGTGACTCTACGTAACCACCTACGTGACCCCGCTCCACCCGGCCTCGGTCCCAGCGAGGCCAGACATCGAGGCGCCAACCCCTGGCCCGGGGGATACCACGTGCCCCCTTCCCACTCCCGGCGGAGGGCAGTATCGATGGGACCCCCAACCGTCCTTCCACACCTAGGTGCGATCGCCCCACAGCTCTCTGGGGCCTGGCGCCTCTCCTGCTGGGCGTCTGGCCGCTCCCTACCCGGCCTCTCCGCCCCCCCGGGCGCAAGGGTCTGGACATCAAAGGGCTCCAGACCTATATCTGGGGCGACCCGGCAACAAGACAACAGTTGTATCCCGGAGTCAAGAGCCCTGCTGATCGGATCGCGGCTGACCCTACGGAGAAAGACTCATCCTGAGACCACACTCTGAGCCCTGCTGACGACGTCGCGGCTCCACCGTGCTTAAATACCTTCACGAACCTTTGGGGCCCTGCTGACGCTGTCGCGGCCCGAACTTGTTGAAACGTACCATCAGAGCCCAGCTGACCTCATCGCGGCTCGACCGAAGCGGACCTACCACCGGAGCCCTGCTGACTGTGTCGTGGCTCGACCCAAGCGGAACTACCACCCGAGCCCTGCTGACGCCGTCGCGGCTCTCCACGTCCGAGCTGCTTTGAGACCAGCACGCAAGGTCTGGAGCAGAGCCTTCCCGTACCTGGCTGGTACTAAGACTGTCCCTCTACCCTATCCCTCCAAGGACACTGAGACTCTTACCGGATCACTCGATCCCACTGTAAATATTGAATGTGCTACTATTGATAAAGAACCAAGATAAGCAACTGATACGGAGTCCTGTGTGGTAGTGTTACTGGGCCTAGTACGATCATAGGAGAAGGACCTCTCCTAGGAGGCTTCTCAGCGGCGCTCGGCTATAACTTTGCGGTAGGAAGGTGCCCCGGAGTAGTCCCCCCGACTCCCCGGTGGTCCTCCCTCCAACATTTGGTGGCCAGCGACGGGATCCGAGCCAGACGCAATCGTACAGGCGAGTAACGCACCCACTACCTAACCAGACGGAAAAAGAAAAGGGAACCATGGACGGCCAAGAAGCAACCGTGGCCGCAACCTTCCAGCCGGAAAGGCTGGAAGAATACACCCACAAAGAACTGAAACAATTCTGCAAGGACAAAGGGATCCCAACCACAGGATTGGGCACCAAGGAAGAAATGCAGAAAGCCCTGAAAGCCTGGGCAGAAGCCGAGGCCCCTCCATCCCGGGCCGAAGGGACCTCGGCCCGGGACGGAAACCCGCCACCGACCATAACCCCGACAGATGGGGGGCGAAGCATCCCGGAGGCCAGCCTATCCCACGAAGAAATGCGAGAATGGGAGAGGGTCCGGACACTCGAAATGGACCTCACACGACTCCGGCTGGACGGTGAGCTCCTACTGGCGGAGAAGAAAATAGCCTTGGAGCAACTACGGCTGCAAGAGGAAATCGAAGAAAAGAAACGGCATCGGGAACTAGAAGAGAGACGGCTAACCCTCGAGCACGAGAGGAGCCTCAAGGAACTCGAACTGAAATCCAAAACGGGGGAGACAAGCACCCCCGGGGCCCGGGACGCTCTGCCACTGACCGAGCCAAAGGTTCATATCCCCAAGGATGTCGTAAAGGAATACTACAAAAATGACGACATCCAGCAGTGGTTCCGAGCCTACGAGGTAGCCATGACCTCCCATCGGGTACCCCGGAAGGATTGGGGTGCCGGCCTATGGGGGAGGTTCCTCAGCGAGGGCCGGAATACCCTGCTGCAACTCCCCGACGCGGTGATGACATCATACGACCACATGAAAGAAGCCCTACTCACCCGCTACGGACTATCAGCCGAGATGTACCGGCAGCGCTTCCGGGACTGCAAGAAGCTCCCCGGTACCACATGGGTCGAATACGTGGACTTCTTCAGCCGGGCCTTCGAGGGGTGGATAAAAGGGAGCAAGGTCACCTCGTACAATGAACTGTTCGACCTCATTGTCTGGGAGCACCTCGCCAAAAACTGCTTTGTTGAACTAAGGCAACACCTCCTGGACAGTAAGCTGACCGAGCCCCGGAAGCTCGCCGTGGAAGGCGACCGATGGGTCAACACCCGGGTCCCCCGGAACCCCGTGGGGGACTACCAACGGAGTACCACGGGACTTCCTCGCCAGCGGGGCGGAGGAGGGGATCCCACCGCAGTCGAGAATTCCCGGCCGGGCCGCCCAGAAGCCCGCCACGAGGCCAAGCCGCCAACCACACGTCCCCGACCCTGGGCCAAAGGGGGACCCCCATCGCCCGGCCTGGACCGCGACCAACAGTGACCTGCTTCGGCTGCCAGCAGACCGGCCACTATGCGAGCGACCCGGCCTGCCCTGTGAACCGACGGAACGGGACCGCTGGGCCCCCTTCCCGACAAATAGCCGCCGCAGCCCTGGGGGAAGGAGAGGACGAGGAGGAAAACCGCGACGACGGGTCCCCCGAGTGGGAACCAGCTGCCATGTCACTCGTATGCCTGGGCCCCCGAGAAATGGTGCCCCGAGCTGCCATCCCAAGCAACACCCAGAAGTACCAGCAGTGGGTCACCATCAATGGACGACGGGCCGAAGCCCTCCGGGACACTGGGGCCAGTGTGACCGCTGTCCGCTGCCACCTGGTGACCCCCGAAAAAATCCTGCCACATGACCTATGCCCTGTCCGGACCGCGGACAACACCGAAAGCATGTGCCGGATGGCCAGGATCCCCTTCGAGTGGGGAGGAGTGTCAGGCACCCTAAAAGTAACTGTCCGCGACGATGCCCCAGTGGACTGCCTCCTGGGGAATGACCTAGAGAGCTCCCCCTGGGCCCAGGTGGAGCGCCGAGAGCATCTGGGGATGCTAGGGCTGCCCGAGTGGGCCTGCGCCACCACCCGGTCCATGACCGCCCAACCAGCCGCTGCCGCGGCCCCCGACAAGCCTACGTGCCCAGAACTACCAACCTCCTCCGGCACGGAGGAACCTGACGATGAGGCCGGGCCATCCGAACTTTCTCCCGATGAGGCCGCCTCCCTCAGCGAGATCCCCGAGCTGGCCCAGTGGCGCCACGACGGGGGCCCCACCCGCGAACAATTCCAGCAAGAGCAGAAGGCCTGCCCGTCCCTCGAGGGGGCCCGACAGCAAGCGGCCGCCCAGGCCTCGGGGGACCCCACGGGAACCCACTGGATCTATTGGGACAATGACTTATTGTATAGCGAGCAGAAAGTCGCCGAACTGGGAGCCGGCCGGGTGTTGGTGGTTCCCCTCCGATTCCGAGAGTTCCTCCTGAACCTGGCGCATGACGTGCCCCTCGCCGGACACCTCGGGCGGGACAAAACTTACAGCCGCCTAGTGACCCATTTCTATTGGCCCCGAATGCGGAGAGACGTGGACCATCACTGCCGGTCCTGCCCGACCTGCCAGGCTAGCGGAAAGACTGGGGGTCGAGTTAAGGCCCCCCTCAAACCATTTCCAGCCGTCCACACCCCGTTCGAACGAGTGGGGATCGACATCGTGGGGCCCCTCGACCCCCGAACCGCCCTGGGACACCGCTTCATCCTGGTACTGGCCGACCACGCCACCCGATACCCCGAGGCCATCCCACTCCGCACTGTGACAGCTCCAGTGGTGGGCCGGGCCCTGATGGGCATCTTCTCCAGGGTGGGGTTCCCCCGAGAAGTGAGCGACAGGGGTACGAACTTTATTTCAAAGTACATGAGATCCCTTTGGCAACAATGTGGGGTCACCTACAAATTCACCACCCCTTACCACCCCCAGGGGAACGGACTGGTCGAGCGGTTCAACAGAACCCTGAAGGGGATGATCAAGGGCCTGGAAGAGCCCCTGAGGAGGAGATGGGATGTCCTGCTGCCCTGCCTCCTGTTCGCCTATCGAGAGGTACCACAGAAATCCCTGGGCTTCAGCCCCTTCGAACTGTTGTATGGGCACCCCGTCTGAGGGCCCCTCAGCCTGGTCAAGGAGGGCTGGGAGGCGAACGTCCAAGATGCCCCCCCCCCCACGTCTACCGGTACCTCCTGACCCTGCGGAACCAGACTCGGAAGTTCCGGGCCCTGGCAGAAGCCAACCTCGAAGCCAGCCAAGAAGACATGAAACGCTGGTATGACGAAAATGCCTCGACCATCGAGTTTGAGCCGGGCCAGCAAGTCTGGGTCATGTCACCCGTGGACCCCTGCGCCCTGCAGGACAACTGGACCGGGCCCTTCAAGGTGGTTGAGAGAAAGAGCCCCGTCACCTACCTGGTCGACATGGAGTCCCCGAGGAACCCCCTCCGGGTCCTACACGCCAACCGGCTCAAGCCCCACTTTGCCCGAACTGAACTAAGCCTGCTGCTGGCTACCGACAATGGGGGCGAAAGCGACTCCGAGCCCCTACCAGACCTCCTGGGGTCCTCGGGCCAAGACGGCTCCTTGGAGGGCGTCCACCTCTCTGCCACCTTGACCCCAGAACAGCGCCATGACTGCCGGAAGCTGCTGCAACCCTTCGCTGCCCTCTTCTCTCTCACGCCCGGGGTGACCCCCTGGTGCGTCCACGACGTGGATACCGGGGACAGCCCCCCTGTGCGACACCGCGCCTACAGGGTACCTGTGAGACCGGCCTCACGGCGTTGCCCTCTCCATCATCCAGCCAACCTGCAACCACCCTCAAGACACGACATCTCCGGCTCCGGACGCCCCAGCCACCCCCGATCGCGGGCCGGCCAGAGGCCTGACAGACTCAAACACCCTACCACGCATGTCCACCCGAGGGAGCGGGAACCCTCGAGCCAGACCCAGAGGCGCCAGCCCAGTCACACCTCGGGTCGCCTTCCCCGGGAGGACTCGATCGGCCACCAGGCCCCTGGGGAGCAGGCGCCTCCCCTGCCGAGCGTCTGGGGTCCCTCCCAGACCCACCTGAAAAGACTAAAGGACTGAGCGGCAGGAAGTCCCGCCGAACCCCCTCCGTCACCCCAGTCCCCCCTCTGCGAGGACTCCGGACTTCAAAGAGCCAGCGGAGTATAACAAGGGGTGCCGGAGGAACGAAGGCAGAGAAGATCTGGAACCATCTGAGCCTGCTGACGCTGTCGCGGCTCCTGAACGCTGAAATCACCTGGGCCTGCTGAGTGACTCGCGGCCTCTTGCTATTGAACCATCTGAGCCCTGCGGACGAGGTCGCGGCTCCCGAGCACTGAACCACCTAGGCCTGCTGAGCGACTCGCGGCCCCCAGCTACCGAACCATCTGAGCCCTGCTGACGGAATCGCGGCTCCTGAACTCCGACCACCTGTGCCTGCTGAGAGACTCGCGGCGCTCCCCTTGAGGACGACTCAGGAAGAGATCGCCCAGAGACACGACACCCTCCAGCTCGAGGATTGTGAGCTTCCGCAGGGTATTTCGCAGAGACACTATCTTGAAAGACTGTCCCGCTACCCCCATTCCCCACGACTAACTTGTGGTACGTTGTGCCACTGCTGTATCATTTGCCTTTTGGGTCATAAAGATCCCTTGAAATCATCGATAAAGAGCCTATCGTCCTACAAAGCATACGTGTGGTGTCCCTCTGTTCGCAGTGCCGTTCAGGGTGTGTGCGCCTGGTTCGGCTTACTTGGGAGAGGTGGGTCAAAGGGGTGGGCAAGACGTGTATCGAACCCCCCTCCGGCGAACGCCTTTCCAACAGTACCTGACCGAGTCCGAGCCTGCATACAGACCGAGGTCTCCAAGATGCTCGCCCTCGGAGTCATCGAGCCATCAGACAGCCCGTGGGCCAGCCCGGTGATCTTGGTGCCGACGGCTGCCGCCCCCGGCACTTCCCCGGAACTCAGATTTTGTGTAGACTACCGGGGCCTGAACGCAGTCACCAAGACCGATGCCCACCCCCTGCCACGGGCGGACGAGCTGATCGATCGCTTAGGGGCCGCCCGCTACCTAAGCACCTTTGATCTCACCGCTGGGTACTGGCAGATCAAGCTCACTCCCGGCGCCCAGGAACGATCCGCCTTTTCCACCCCCGATGGGCACTACCACTTTCGGGTGATGCCCTTCGGTATGAAGAACGCCCCAGCGACCTTCCAGAGGCTGGTGAACAAGGTCCTGGCCGGGCTAGAAGCCTTCAGCGCGGCCTACCTCGACGACATTGCAGTCTTCAGCAACCACTGGGCCGCGCACCTAGGACACCTCGGAGAAGTCCTGGCCGCTCTCCAAAGGGCCGGGCTCACAATTAAGGCCAGCAAATGCCAGATCGGTCAAGGATCTGTGACCTATCTGGGCCACCAGGTGGGGAGTGGCCAGGTGGCGCCCCTCCAGTTAAAGGTCGATGCCATCCAGGCGTGGGAGCCCCCCACAACCCAAACCGCTGTCCGGGCCTTCTTAGGCCTCACAGGCTACTACCGGCGATTTATTAAGGATTATGGCAGCATTGTGGGGCCCCTTACGGAGCTCACTTCCAAGAAACAGCCCAAGGCGGTGCACTGGACGCCCCGCTGTCAGACCGCTTTTGAAGCCCTCAAGGCAGCCATGTGTGCTGCACCTGTGCTACAGGCCCCTGACTACAGCAAGGAATTTGTGGTTCAGACCGATGCCTCGGAGTACGGGGTCAGAGCGGTCCTCTCCCAGATGGACGCCGAGGGCCTCGACCGACCTGTGGCTTTTATCAGCCGCCGACTGCTGCCACGAGGACAGAGGTGGAGCACCATCGAGCGGGAAGCCTTCGCTGTGGTATGGGCTCTCAAGAAGCTCCGGCCCTACCTTTTCGGCACCCACTTCAGAGTCCAAACTGACCACCGGCCCTTGCGGTGGCTAATGCAAATGCGGGGCGAGAACCCCAAGTTGTTGCGATGGTCCATCTCGCTGCAAGGGATGGACTTCACCGTGGAACACCGGCCCGGCAACGACCACGCCAATGCTGACGGCCTGTCCAGATTCTTCCGCCTCAGCGAGGAGAACCCCCAAGGAGATGGGTGACTCTCCTTGCCTTCAGCTGGGGGGGACGCGTGTTGGAGCCGGCCTCGTGGCGTGGTCCTGTTCCCCCTCGCTAAGCCGCACGAGGTCCCATGCACCTCGGGGCTCCTCCATTTTGTATTGTACGTGACTCTACGTAACCACCTACGTGACCCCGCTCCACCCGGCTTCGGTCCCAGCGAGGCCCGACATCGAGGCGCCAACCCCTGGCCCGGGGGATACCACGTGCCCCCTTCCCACTCCCGGCGGAGGGCAGTATCGATGGGACCCCCAACCGTCCTTCCACACCTAGGTGCGATCGCCCCACAGCTCTCTGGGGCCTGGCGCCTCTCCTGCTGGGCGTCTGGCCGCTCCCTACCCGGCCTCTCCGCCCCACCGGGCGCAAGGGTCCGGACATCAAAGGGCTCCAGACCTATATCTGGGGCGACCCGGCAACAAGACAACAGTTGTATCCCGGAGTCAAGAGCCCTGCTGATCGGATCGCGGCTGACCCTACGGAGAAAGACTCATCCTGAGACCACACTCTGAGCCCTGCTGACGACGTCCCGGCTCCACCGTGCTTAAAGACCTTCACGAACTTTTGGGGCCCTGCTGACGCTGTCGCGGCCCGACCTTGTTGAAACGTACCATCAGAGCCCAGCTGACCTCATCGCGGCTCGACCGAAGCGGACCTACCACCGGAGCCCTGCTGACTGTGTCACGGCTCGACCCAAGCGGAACTACCACCCGAGCCCTGCTGACGCCATCGCGGCTCTCCACGTCCGAGCTGCTTTGAGACCAGCACGCAAGGTCTGGCGAAGAGCCTTCCCGTACCTGGCTGGTACTAAGACTGTCCCGCTACCCTATCCCTCCAAGGACATTGAGACTCTTACTGGATCACTCGATCCCACTGTAAATATTGAATGTGCTACTATTGATAAAGAACCAAGATAAGCAACTGATACGGAGTCCTGTGTGGTGGTGTTACTGGGCCTAGTACGATCATAGGAGAAGGACCTCTCCTAGGAGGCTTCTCAGCGGCACTCGGCTATAACTTTGCGGTAGGAAGGTGCCCCGGAGTAGTCCCCCCGACTCCCCGGTGGTCCTCCCTCCAACAGTGTGGTTATGTGTGGTTGTGGTTGTGGTTGTGTGTGTGGTATTGTGTGTGTGTGTGGTTGTGTGTGTGTGGTTATGTGTGTGGTTGTGTGTGTGTGGTTGTGTGTGTGTGTGGTTGTTTGTGTGTGGTTGTGTGTGTGTGGTTGTGTGTGTGTGATTGTATGTGTGGTTGTGTGTGTGGTTGTATGTGTGCAGTTGTGTGTGGTTGTGTGTGTGTGGTTGTGTGTGTGGTTGTGTGTGTGGTTGTGTATGGTTGTGTGTGTGTGGTTGTGGTTGTGTGTGGTAGTGTGTGGTTGTGGTTAAGTGTGTGTGGTTCTGTGTGTGTGGTTGTATGTGTGGTTGTATGTGTGGTTGTGGTTGTGTGTGTGTGGTTGTGTGTGTGTGTGGTTGAGTGTGTGGCTGTGGTTGTGTGTGTGTGGTTGGGTGTGTGTGTGGTTGAGTGTGTGGCTGTGGTTGCGTGTGTGTGTGGTTGTGTGTGTGGTTATGTGTGTGTGTGTGGTTGTGTGTGGTTGTGTGTGTGGTTGTGAATGTGGTTGTGTGTGTGTGTGGTTATGGTTGTGTGTGCATGGTTGTGTGTGTGGTTGTGTGTGTGTGGTTGTGTGTGTGGTTGTGTGTGTGGTTGTGTGTGTGGTTGTGCGTGTGGTTGTGCGTGGTTGTGTGTGGTTGTGTGTGTGTGTGGTTGTGTGTGGTTGCGGTTGTGTGTGTGTGTGGTTGTGTATGTGGTTGTGTGTGTTGTGTGTGTGGTTGTGTGTGTTGTGTGTGTGGTTGTGGTTGTATGAGTGGTTGTGTATGTGTGGTTGTGGTTGTGTGTGTGTGGTTGTGTGTGTGTGTGTGGTTATGGGTGTGGTTGTGTATGGTTGTGGTTTTGTGTGTGTGGTTGTGTGTGGTTGTGTTTGTGTGTGGTTGTTTGTGTGGTTGTATGTGTGTGGTTGTGTGGTTGTGGTTGTGTGTGTGGTTGTGTGTGTGGTTGTGTGTGTGGTTGTGGGTGTGGTTGGGTATGGTTGTGGTTTTGTGTGTGGTGGTGTTTGTGTGTGGTTGTTTGTGTGGTTGTATGTGTGTGGTTGTGTGGTTGTGGCTGTATGTGTGGTTGTGTGTGTGGTTGTGTGTTTGTGTGTGTGGTTAGGTGTGGTTGTGTGTGTGGTTTGTGTGTGGTTATGTGTGGTTGGGTGTTGGTTGTGTGGATGTGTGTGTGTGGTTGTGGTTGTATGGTTGTGCGTGCGGTTGTGTGTGGCTGTGTGTGTGGTTGTGTGTGTGTGGCTGTGTTTGTGTGGTTGTGGGTGTGTGGGTGTGGTTGTTTGTATATGTTTGGTTGTGTGTTTGTGTGTGGTTGGATGTGTCGTTGTGTGTGGTTGTGTGTGTGGTTGTTGTTGTGTGTGTGTGGTTGGTTGTTGTTGTGTGTGTGGTTGTGGTTGTGTGAGTGGTTGTGTGTGTGTGTGGTTGTGTGTATGGTTGTGGTTGTGTGTGTGGTTGTGTGTGTGGTTGTGTGTGTGGCTGTGTGTGTGGTTGTGTGTGTGGTTGTGTGTGGTTGTGGTTGTGTGTGTTTGTGTTTGGTTGTGTGGTTGTGTGTGTGTGTGTGGTTGTGTGTGGGGTTGTGTGTAGGGTTGTGTGTGTGGTTGTGTGTGTTTGTGTGTGGTTGTGTGTGTGTGGTTGTGGGTATGGTTGTGTGTGTGTGTTTTTTTGTATGTGTGTGGTTGTGTGTGTCTGTGGTTGTATGTGTGGTTATGTGCATGGTTGTGGTTGTGTGTGGTTGTGTGTATGGTTGTGTGTGGTTTTGTGTGTGGTTGTGTGTGTGCTTGTGTGTGGTTGTGTGTGTGGTTGTGGGTGTGGTTATGTGGTTGTTGGAGCCGGCCTCGTGGCGTGGTCCTGTTCCCCCTCGCTAAGCCGCACGAGGTCCCATGCACCTCGGGGCTCCTCCATTTTGGATTGTACGTGACTCTACGTAACCCCCTACGTGACCCCGCTCCACCCGGCCTCGGTCCCAGCGAGGCCCGACATCGAGGTGCCAACCCGTGGTCCGGGGGATACTACGTGAGCCCTTCCCACTCCCAGCAGAGGGCAGCATCGTTGGGACCCCCAACCGTCCTTCCACACCTAGGTGCGATCGCCCCACAGCTCTCTGGGGCCTGGCGCCTCTCCTGCTGGGCGTCTGGCCGCGCCCTACCCGGCCTCTCCGCCCTCCTGGGCGCAAGGGTCCGGACATCAAAGGGCTCCAGACCTATATCTGGGGCGACCCGGTGTGAGAAGTTGGCCTGGTATATGCTGTTCACTAGTTCTAGTGACCACCTTGTACCATGCCAAGCAACCCTTATGGTGTGGTTGTAAGTCAACCTTTTTGGACTAGCTGCCCTAGTGGTAGCGTAGGCTAAGCAGTCTTTGAGGCTAAACTCGTGATGCGTGTTAAGCAAGCTGTTTTACCAATAGTAACCCCCTTTTATACCAATGAAAGGACACCACACAGATATATATTCAAAATATATATGTATTTATTTCTCAAAGTAACCCCTAGTCTCTTTATGAGCACAGGAGCACAAATCGTCAAACAAGATTACAGTAGAATACACAGAAGTTGCACTTTATATGGGTAGGCCCGGGTGGCCACTCAAACCATATACTAAAATAGTGGTATAAGAACCACGAACAGAAAAGGGAAAAGGCCTAGGGCCTCTAGAATCGCTGGGCCTACAAGGAGCTAACTTCAGTTAGTGACCAGGAGGTCCACGGGTGGCGTGTGCAGAGCAAATAGTCACACGCGTGCTCCCATAGGTTTCAATGGGTGCGTAAAAAGTACAAAGTTACTGCAAAAGGAATCTTCCGGATGACCTAGGAACTTAAGACTTGGAACACAGGCACTAGAGATGTAATACTACACTTGGGCACCGGAGTGCCAGCTTTACCTCACCCACAGGAAGCGGGTGCATAGGCCTCGAAGTGCGTCGGGTTTCTTCTATCTGTTCCGTGGGGCCTGTAGACAAAAGTGCTGCAGGCGGTCGGTCGGGAAGAGATGCAGTTGATCCCAGAGTGGATCGGAGATGTTGAAGACCTGAAAGCAGAGGGGACAGTGTTCACAGTCACTAGCCAGTGACCCGCGTGGCACCAGGTGGGTACCAGGCGATATCGGGTGCAAACAGGTGATGAGGGGTAGCTTGTCTCCGCAGCCACGTGGTCCCTGAAGGTCGACGACGTCCAGGAGTCGGCTCACGAGCTGTCCCACGCAGGCTCTCGCTGTCGGCGGTGTCGGCGACTTGATCGAAGCAAACAAGCCTTGGCAAAAGCAATTGTAGGAAGATTCGGAAAATAGCTGTTGGTTCTGACCAGCAAGGTCAGAGGAACTGCTCCTTTGGAGGGGAGCAAGGGCCAGTCTGGAGCAACCAGACCAGTGGTGTTTGTCGTAGATTTCGTCGCCAAGATGGCCACTAGCCAGCGGGCCAGTAACCGGTTAGGCGCATCGAGTGGCAAAATGCAGAAGGGCCCCACGCAGATCGTGGAGATGCTGGAGGGCTCACCTTTGGTGCAGATGCTGCTCGAGGGTTGGGCTTCTCAGGACCCAAAGCACAACTTGGAGGGAGCCTCGGTTGTTGCACTGGTCAGCTTGTCGTAGTCGTTTCAAGGTGGCTGGCTCCACGTGTCTCGGTGCCTCCACGGGTCTCCTCTTTGCAGGGACTGTGGATCGGGCGGTGAGAGGTCTGGAGGTCCAGGTCTTGTCAGTCTCTGGGCTCGGGCTCCGGCGGGAGGCGGCGGCAAAGCAGACGTTGATTCGCTGGATGGTGCTTGCGTTAGCAAGGTGGTCACTCCCTGACCTCAGGGGAGATTGGCTTCAGTCCTCTGTGCGGCAGAGCGTCGAAGTTCCCGTCTTCTTCTTAGTTTTAAGTTGATTCCAGGATGTCTGAAGTCTTAGGACACAGCTCCTACCTTTAAACGGATTCTAGGGGCCGGACTACCTGCTAGGTCCCTCCCTAAGGGTGGGACCAGGAAGGGGGGTGGTTACACCCCCAATCCTTTGTCCAGCTCGCCCCAGGCCCGGGACTGGTGTGCCCCAGGACCGGTTTGAACTGGCATATGCCCCGAGGCTCCTTGTGAGCCACAGGCATGTCTGGTTTCTTTCAAGCCCTACCTGACCAATACACAAAATCCTGTCTGGGGTGGTGCACGCACCTCCCCTGGCAGGAAACCCTTTGTCCACACCTCCCAAGCTGGAAGGACTCCCAGCAGCAGGAGGGCAGACTTGTGTCTGTGGTGGCAGCATCCATTTTGTGGAGCTGAGGCTATGTCTGATTTTACCCGGGTTTCAGGTACTGTACATGTCGTGTCCCTCTAGAAGGGTGGAATGCTAACCCCGTCGCCAGAATTGGCGAGGGGTTAGTATTCCAATTCGTATGACACCTTACTCGACATGTTTTGATAAAGCCAAACCAAAGTTAGCATTTAACCGCGAGGTTCATAATGCACTTAAGAGTATATGGTATGACGATATCTGGAAACAGTAGAAGGAAGTTGTTCCGACCACTGCAGACAGGCCCAGCTCATGCCAGAGCACCATCTCACATGGAACCAAGCACTCTGCCTTCAGGATTGTTAAGGCCTGCCATAGGAGTGACTTATAGGTTACCAGGTGTCCCATTTAAGGTTAGGTATAGGTATACTACACCTAAGTAAGAGGTGGTTACACCAACTTACCCCAGCTGAGTGATCAGCCAGTTGTGTCAGATTTGTTAGGCCAAGCCTGGGGTGGCATAATACATGCTTCAACCCCGGGCAGGCCTTGGGTACACCAATGCCCTGGGTACCTAGTGTACACTGGTACAGGGGCTGACAGGGTGATCCAACCAATTGGGTATGTACCTAGGGTACATGGAGTCCATTTTAAAGAGAGAGCAGATGGGCTGAGGTCCTGAATGGCAGGATCTCAGGCCAACTAAGTCGAAAAACCAGCTAGACACTAGGCAAAAATTTGGGGGTAACCATAGTCAGATATCCACCTTCCTACACAACCCCCCCCCAAACGAAGGGAGATAAGGCTGACCTTGACCAGGTAAGCCTATATTGCCCAAGTGGCCATATAAGGAGGAACCAGCACTGGCATGGTTACCCCCTGTCTCATGGTCCACTAAGCAATCCCTCACCCTAAGGGTATCAGAGGGTCTCCACCATAGGGAATCTCTACCTTTGGCGTGTCTTGGCAAAGTAAAAGGCTGGTGTTGAGATGGAGTACTGAAGTGAGTGTCCTCAAAGTGAGGCCTCAGCTTCCTCCAATCATCCTTCACCATGGATGCCTTTCTTTCCTTAACTGAGTTGCACTGTGCTCTCAGGGTCAGCCTCTGGCTACCTAAAGCTGGAGGCTGGGTCCCTTTTGTGGGCTTACTGGAGGGACAGGTCAGGGTTGGGGCCCTAAGGTCCCAGGTTTGCCTGTGCCCAACAGAATCCCTCTGGGGGAGGTCCCTAACTACCTGTAAAGGAGATCCCTCCGGAATGTTTTTACCCATCACCTGATTAGGGCTACTAGCCAGGCAATCCTCATTCTTTTGATGGGGGGGTTCTTGTGGACAGGGGCCCTCTGGGGGTCCACTGGCCTCCCTGACCTCTGCAGCCCTGGGCTGACTGAGGCAGGGTAGAGAGAGGCAGGCTACCTGCACCAGACTGGGTCCCACCTTGGAAGGGGCCACTGACATCAGAGGCTCTGCCAGGCCAGGCCTGGCTACCTCTGGGGCAGTTCCTTCACAAGGGGTGAGGTCAGATCCCTGAGGAGGCTGACCTTTTCCTAATGTCTGGGGAGAGGGAGACTTTTCTTCCTCCCCACTACTCTCAGTTTGTGTGGAGTGATCCATTGTTTCAGGCTTCACTACACCTATGTCAGTCTGAGTATAGGCTGAGACCATTACAGCCTTGCCAACCTTTTCAGGGGGGCACTCAGTTTGTGTTTGAGCTGTGACTGTCACAGCTCTGCCAGTCTCTACAGGGAAGTCTGTCTGTGCCTGGGCTGTGGCTACCACTGCCCTTCCAACCTTTTCAGGGAGGAAATCTATTTGGACAGGGGTTGTGAATGGCACAACCCCCCTACCCTTTTGTGACAGGCCTACCATTTTAGAATGGGTGTCTTGTTCAACTCCAGCCCAAGCTGAGAGTTCTAAGTCATTCCCCAGTAAGCAGTCTACAGGCAAGGTTGGGGACACTGCTACCCTTTTAGGGCCAGTGACCCCTCCCCAGCTGAGACATACCTCTGCCATGGGATGACTGTTCTGTTTGCCATCAATGTTAGTCACCTGGTAGGAGAAACCAGGCAAAAGCTGCTCAGAGGGAACTAGCCAATGGGCCACCATTGTGATGCTAGCTCCAGTGTCTCTGTAGGCCTCAGCTTTTGTACCATTGATGTATGGCTCCTGTCTGTACCTACCCAAAGTGTTGGGACAGGCAGTGAAGTTGGCAAACCCCATGCCACCATCACAGACAAGAGTGGTTGCTGTAGGGGAATTGGCTAAGCCAGGGTCCCCCTGTGTTCCCCAAGTAAACCCACCCAGATTTCTGGGGGCACTCCCACCACCTGGGGGATTACTGCTGACAGTAATAGGTGGTGTGACAGGAGTAATTGGAGGAACAGTTTTGTTTTTAGCCCTTGGGCAACCGCTGTCAGTTTTCCAATGCCCAGGAGTTTTACACTCATGGCAGTAGGGCTTTTTAGCTGTGGTAGAGGAGGGAGCTTGGGACCCACCACCCTGTGTGGAGTTTTGGGGCCCTGAGGAAGATTTCTCTTTTTCTTTATCCCCACCCTTCTCTTGAGGCTTGGTGGTATCTTTCTTTTGGTCACTACCCTGGTTTTTAGGCCTGATCCTGGTCCTGACCCATTTATCTGCCCTCTTTCCCAATTCTTGGGGAGAGGTCAAATCTGAGTCTACCAGGTGTTGATGGAGAAGCTGGTTTTGACAATTACTTAAAATCTGCTCTCTCATCATCAAATTGTACAATCCTGTATAATCAGACACCTTACTTCCCAGCAACCAACCCTCCAAAGCCTTAGTGGCACATTCCACATATTCAGACCAGTCCTGGGTCTGTGTCTTCTGGGTGTCTCTGAACATTAACCTGTACTGTTCAGTGGTTAAGCCTAACCCATCAACTAGGACACTCTTCAGGACTCTGTAATTTCTGACATCCTCTTCTCTAACAGTGAGGAGTCTATCTCTGCCTCTCCCCTCAAAGGAGAGCCATAAGATTGCTGCCCACTGGTCTTCAGGAACCTGCTGCACTTTGCAGGCTCTCTCAAGAGCAGTCATCCATTTGTGGATGTCATCCCCACTTTTGTAGGGGGGCACAATCTTGGACAGGTTCCTATTGTCAAAGACCCTATCTTTGTCCCTAGGGACACTGCTGCCACCAGTGGGTATAGACCCACTCTCTCTATGCTGCCTAGCCTTGCTCAGTTTCTCTTCCATCAGGGCTACCTCTAGCTCCTGCTTCCTGATCCTCAGCTGGGCTTCTTGCATCTTGGCCTCATGTTCCCTCCTCTGAGGGGTGGTCATCCTTCTCCTGGAGTGACCTTGAGAGCCTCTAGAGCCATGGGAAGCATTGGATTCACCTGAGTGATTCCTTCTCCTCCCAAGCCCTGGGTTAAGTCCACCGGGGAGATCCAATGGGTTGAACCCACTGTCAGTCCCCAATAGCCTTAGTTTAGCTGGGCCAAGTATAACACTTGGCACTGGGCTAGTTCTCCCTTCATCCTCACCACTTTCTGTATCCCCATCACTTTCCTCCTCTGTAGTATGGTGTTCATCTAAGGGATGGCTATTGGAAAGGGGTACCTCAGTGGCATCTTCAGAAGGGGGGCCTCCTGTTCCTGTCCCTAAGGGGGCTAACTGGGAAGCTCTCTTGAGCTCTCTCTGATTCTCATCATCTTGCAAGAGTGCTCTGAGCACAGCAGAGGTAGGGTTCTTGGGCTGTTTAAGGCCTCTAAGAGTTGCCAAATGCCTGAGCTCATTCTGATTAAGGGTAGCAAAGATGGATGGTGCCCTCGGGGGGTCACTCTCAACAGAGATGGGTACAGTGGACCCCTCTGCCCCAGCCATTGCTCTTAAGTGTGGGTGGATGTGTTGCAATCTACCTACACTTGGGTTTACCTACTAAACCTATCTAGTAGTTGTAGTCAGGGTGTGCTACTCCCTTTGCTCTACAACAACTAAGTTCAGTAGAACTTAAGTATATCTAATCTTGTTTTATATGTACCTACAGGTACCTATGTGATCTTTCAATTGGTAACCAAGAGATTACAATGGTAAAACACAGCAAGCTCAAATCCAACCGCTGCTCACCAATGTGAGAAGTTGGCCTGGTATATGCTGTTCACTAGTTCTAGTGACCACCTTGTACCATGCCAAGCAACCCTTATGGTGTGATTGTAAGTCAACCTTTTTGGACTAGCTGCCCTAGTGGTAGCGTAGGCTAAGCAGTCTTTGAGGCTAAACTCGTGATGCGTGTTAAGCAAGCTGTTTTACCAATAGTAACCCCCTTTTATACCAATGAAAGGACACCACACAGATATATATTCAAAATATATATGTATTTATTTCTCAAAGTAACCCCTAGTCTCTTTATGAGCACAGGAGCACAAATCGTCAAACAAGATTACAGTAGAATACACAGAAGTTGCACTTTATATGGGTAGGCCCGGGTGGCCACTCAAACCATATACTAAAATAGTGGTATAAGAACCACGAACAGAAAAGGGAAAAGGCCTAGGGCCTCTAGAATCGCTGGGCCTACAAGGAGCTAACTTCAGTTAGTGACCAGGAGGTCCACGGGTGGCGTGTGCAGAGCAAATAGTCACACGCGTGCTCCCATAGGTTTCAATGGGTGCGTAAAAAGTACAAAGTTACTGCAAAAGGAATCTTCCGGATGACCTAGGAACTTAAGACTTGGAACACAGGCACTAGAGATGTAATACTACACTTGGGCACCGGAGTGCCAGCTTTACCTCACCCACAGGAAGCGGGTGCATAGGCCTCGAAGTGCGTCGGGTTTCTTCTATCTGTTCCGTGGGGCCTGTAGACAAAAGTGCTGCAGGCGGTCGGTCGGGAAGAGATGCAGTTGATCCCAGAGTGGATCGGAGATGTTGAAGACCTGAAAGCAGAGGGGACAGTGTTCACAGTCACTAGCCAGTGACCCGCGTGGCACCAGGTGGGTACCAGGCGATATCGGGTGCAAACAGGTGATGAGGGGTAGCTTGTCTCCGCAGCCACGTGGTCCCTGAAGGTCGACGACGTCCAGGAGTCGGCTCACGAGCTGTCCCACGCAGGCTCTCGCTGTCGGCGGTGTCGGCGACTTGATCGAAGCAAACAAGCCTTGGCAAAAGCAATTGTAGGAAGATTTGGAAAATAGCTGTTGGTTCTGACCAGCAAGGTCAGAGGAACTGCTCCTTTGGAGGGGAGCAAGGGCCAGTCTGGAGCAACCAGACCAGTGGTGTTTGTCGTAGATTTCGTCGCCAAGATGGCCACTAGCCAGTGGGCCAGTAACCGGTTAGGCGCGTCGAGTGGCAAAATGCAGAAGGGCCCCACGCAGATCGTGGAGATGCTGGAGGGCTCACCTTTGGTGCAGATGCTGCTCGAGGGTTGGGCTTCTCAGGACCCAAAGCACAACTTGGAGGGAGCCTCGGTTGTTGCACTGGTCAGCTTGTCGTAGTCGTTTCAAGGTGGCTGGCTCCACGTGTCTCGGTGCCTCCACGGGTCTCCTCTTTGCAGGGACTGTGGATCGGGCGGTGAGAGGTCTGGAGGTCCAGGTCTTGTCAGTCTCTGGGCTCGGGCTCCGGCGGGAGGCGGCGGCAAAGCAGACGTTGATTCGCTGGATGGTGCTTGCGTTAGCAAGGTGGTCACTCCCTGACCACAGGGGAGATTGGCTTCAGTCCTCTGTGCGGCAGAGCGTCGAAGTTCCCGTCTTCTTCTTAGTTTTAAGTTGATTCCAGGATGTCTGAAGTCTTAGGACACAGCTCCTACCTTTAAACGGATTCTAGGGGCCGGACTACCTGCTAGGTCCCTCCCTAAGGGTGGGACCAGGAAGGGGGGTGGTTACACCCCCAATCCTTTGTCCAGCTCGCCCCAGGCCCGGGACTGGTGTGCCCCAGGACCGGTTTGAACTGGCATATGCCCCGAGGCTCCTTGTGAGCCACAGGCATGTCTGGTTTCTTTCAAGCCCTACCTGACCAATACACAAAATCCTGTCTGGGGTGGTGCACGCACCTCCCCTGGCAGGAAACCCTTTGTCCACACCTCCCAAGCTGGAAGGACTCCCAGCAGCAGGAGGGCAGACTTGTGTCTGTGGTGGCAGCATCCATTTTGTGGAGCTGAGGCTATGTCTGATTTTACCCGGGTTTCAGGTACTGTACATGTCGTGTCCCTCTAGAAGGGTGGAATGCTAACCCCGTCGCCAGAATTGGCGAGGGGTTAGTATTCCAATTCGTATGACACCTTACTCGACATGTTTTGATAAAGCCAAACCAAAGTTAGCATTTAACCGCGAGGTTCATAATGCACTTAAGAGTATATGGTATGACGATATCTGGAAACAGTAGAAGGAAGTTGTTCCGACCACTGCAGACAGGCCCAGCTCATGCCAGAGCACCATCTCACATGGAACCAAGCACTCTGCCTTCAGGATTGTTAAGGCCTGCCATAGGAGTGACTTATAGGTTACCAGGTGTCCCATTTAAGGTTAGGTATAGGTATACTACACCTAAGTAAGAGGTGGTTACACCAACTTACCCCAGCTGAGTGATCAGCCAGTTGTGTCAGATTTGTTAGGCCAAGCCTGGGGTGGCATAATACATGCTTCAACCCCGGGCAGGCCTTGGGTACACCAATGCCCTGGGTACCTAGTGTACACTGGTACAGGGGCTGACAGGGTGATCCAACCAATTGGGTATGTACCTAGGGTACATGGAGTCCATTTTAAAGAGAGAGCAGATGGGCTGAGGTCCTGAATGGCAGGATCTCAGGCCAACTAAGTCGAAAAACCAGCTAGACACTAGGCAAAAATTTGGGGGTAACCATAGTCAGATATCCACCTTCCTACACCCGGCAACAAGACGACAGTTGTATCCCGGAGTCAAGAGCCCTGCTGATCGGATCGCGGCTGACCCTACGGAGAAAGACTCTTCCTGAAACTACACTCTGAGCCCTGCTGACGACGTCGCGGCTCCACCGTGCTTAAAGACCTTCACGAACCTTTGGGGCCCTGCTGACGCTGTCGCGGCCCGACCTTGTTGAAACGTACCATCCGAGCCCAGCTGACCTCGTCGCGGCTCGACCGAAGCGGACCTACCACCGGAGCCCTGCTGACTGTGTCGCGGCTCGACCAAAGCGGAACTACCACCCGAGCCCTGCTGACGCCGTCGCGGCTCTCCACGTCCGAGCCGCTCTGAGACCAGCACTCAAGGTCTGGCGCAGAGCCTTCCCGTACCTGGCTGGTACTAAGACTGTCCCGCTACCCTATCCCTCCAAGGACATTGAGACTCTTACTGGATCACTCGATCCCACTGTAAATATTGAATGTGCTACTATTGATAAAGAACCGAGATAAGCAACTGATATGGAGTCCTGTGTGGTGGTGTTACTGGGCCTAGTACGATCATAGGAGAAGGACCTCCCCCTAGGGGGCTTTTCAGCGGCGCTCGGCTATAACTTTGCGGTAGGAAGGTGCCCCGGAGTAGTCCCCCCGACTCCCCGGTGGTCCTCCCTCCAACAGTGGTTGTGTGTGGTTGTGGTTTTGTGTGGTTGTGGGTGTGGTTGTGTGTGTGTGGTTGTGTGTGTGTGGTTGTGTGTGTGTCGTGTGTGTGGTTGTGTGTGTGGTTGTGTGTGGTTGTGTGTGTGTGGTCTTGTGTGGTTGTGGGTGTGGTTGTGGGTGTGGTTGTAGCTGTTTGTGTGTGTGTGGTTGTGTGTGTGTGGTTGTGTGTGTGGTTGTGGTTGTGTGTGTGGTTGTGTGTTTGGTTATGTGTGTGTGGTTGTGTGTGTGGAGGGGTTATGTGTGTATGGTTGTGGGTGTGGTTGTGTGTGTGGTTGTGTGTGTGTGGTTGTTTGTGTGGTTGTGTGTGTGGGGTTTTGTGTGTGGTTGTGGTTGTGTGTGTGGTTGTGTGTGTGGCTATGTCTGTGGTTGTGTGTGTTTATGTGTGTGGTTGGGTGTGGTTGTGTGTGGTTGTGTGTGTGGTTGTGTGATTGTGTGTGTGGTTGTGTGGTTATGTGTGTGTGGTTGTGTGTTTGTGCATGTGGTTGTGTGTGTGGTTGTGTGTGGGGTTGTATGTAGGGTTGTGTGTGTGGTTGTGTGTGTGTGTGTGTGGTTGTTTGTGTGGTTGTGTGTGTGTGGTTGTGGGTATGGTTGTGTGTGTGTGTGTGGTTTTTTGTATGTGTGTGGTTGTGTGTGGTTGTATGTGTGGTTGTGTGTGATTGTGTGTGTGGTTGTGTGCATGGTTGTGGTTGTGTGTGGTTGTGTGTATGGTTGTGTGTGGTTTTGTGTGTGCTTGTGTGTGTGCTTGTGTGTGGTTGTGTGTGTGGTTGTGGTTGTGTGGTTGTGTGTGGTTGTGGTTTTGTGTGGTTGTGGGTGTGGTTGTGTGGGTGTGGTTGTGTGTGTGTGGTTGTGTGTGTGTGGTTGTGTGAGCATGGTTGTGTGTGTGGTTGTGTGGTTGTGTGTGGTTGTGTGTGTGTGGTTTTGTGTGGTTGTGGGTGTGGTTGTGGGTGTGGTTGTAGCTGTTTGTGTGTGTGTGGTTGTGTGTGTGTGATTGTGTGTGGTTGTGTGTGTGGTTGTGGTTGTGTGTGGTTGTGGTTGTGTGTTTGGTTGTGTGTGTGTGGTTGTGTGTGGGGGGGGGGTTGTGTGTGTATGGTTGTGGGTTTGGTTGTGGGTGTGGTTGTATGTGTGTGGTTGTTTGTATGGTTGTGTGTGTGGGGTTTTGTGTGTGGTTGTAGTTGTGTGTGTGGTTGTGTGTGTGGCTGTGTGTGTGGTTGTGTGTGTTTATGTGTGTGGTTGGGTGTGGTTGTGTGTGGTTGTGTGTGTGGTTGTGTGATTGTGTGTGTGGTTGTGTGGTTGTGTGTGGTTATGTGTGTGTGGTTGTGTGTTTGTGCATGTGGTTGTGTGTGGGGTTGTGGTTGTGTGTCTGGTTGTGTGTGTGGATGTGTGTGGTTGTGTGTGGGGTTATATGTAGGGTTGTGTGCGGGGTTGTGTGCAGGGTTGTGGGTGTGGTTGTGTGTGTGGTTGTGTGTGTGTGGTTGTGGGTGTGGTTGTGGGTGTGTGGGTGTGGTTGTGTGGTTGTGTGTGTGTGGTTGTGTGTGTGTGGTTGTGGGTATAGTTGTGTGTGTGTGTGGTTTTTTGTATGTGTGTGGTTGTGTGTGTGTGTGGTTGTATGTGTGGTTGTGTGCATGGTTGTGGTTGTGTGTGGTTGTGTGTATGGTTGTGTGTGGTTTTGTGTGTGGTTATGTGTGTGCTTGTGTGTGGTTGTGTGTGTGGTTGTGGGTGTGGTTATGTGGTTGTGTGTGGTTGTGGTTTTGTGTGGTTGTGGGTGTGGTTGTGTGGGTGTGGTTGTGTGTGTGTGGTTGTGTTGGAAAGGCATTCGCCGGAGGGGGGTTCGATGCCCGTCTCGCCCACCCCTTTGACCCACCTCTCCCACGTAGGCCGAACTAGGCGCGCACACCCTGATATACACTGCGAACAGAGTGACACCACACGTATTCTTTGTAGGACGATAGGTTCTTTTATCGATGATCTTCAAGGGATCTTTATGATCCAAGATGCAAGTAGTACAGCCGTGGCACAACGTACCACAAATCGGTCGTGGGGAATGGGGGTAGCGGGACAGTCTTTCAAGATAGTGTCTCTGCGAAATACCCTGCGGATAGCTCACAATCCTCGAGCTGGAGGGTGTCGAGTCTCTGGGCGATCTCTGACCGAGTCGTCCTCAAGGGGAGCGCCGCAAGTCTCTCAGCAGGCACAGGTGGTCGGAGTCGGGAGCCGCGATTCCGTCAGCAAGGCTCCGATGGTTCAATAGCTTGGGGCCGCGAGTCACTCAGCAGGCCCAGGTGGTTCAGTGCTCGGGAGCCGCGACCTCGTCAGCAGGGCTCAGATGGTTCAATAGCTGGGGGCCGCGAGTCACTCAGCAGGCCCAGGTGGTTCAGTGCTCGGGAGCCGCGACCTCGTCAGCAGGGCTCAGATAGTTCAATAGCAAGAGGCCGCGAGTCACTCAGCAGGCCCAGGTGACTTCAGCGTTCAGGAGCCGCGACAGCGTCAGCAGGCTCGGATGGTTCCAGGACTTCTTCCCCTTCGTTTCTCCGGCACCCCTTGTTATACTCCGCTTGCTCTTTGAAGTCCGGGGTCCTCGCAGAGGGGGGACTGGGGTGACGGAGGGGGCTCGGCGGGATTTCCTGCCGCTCACTTCTTTGGTCTTTTCAGGTGGGTCTGGGAGGGACCCCAGACGGTCGGCAGGGGAGGCGCCTGCTCCCCAGGGGCCTGGTGGCCGATCGAGTCTTCCCGGGGAAGGCGACCCGAGGTGTGACTGGGCTGGCGCCTTTGGGTCTGGCTCGAGGGTTCCCACTCCCTCGGTCGGACATGCGGGGTAGGGTGTCGAGTCTGCCAGGGCTCTGGCCGGCCCTCGGATCTGGGTGGCTGGGGCGGCCGGAGTCGGAGATGTCGTGTCTTGAGGGTGGTTGCAGGTTGGCGGGATGATGGGGAGGGCAACGCCGTGAGGCCGGTCTCACAGGTTGTGTGTGTGTGGTTGTGTGTGTGTCGTGTGTGTGGCTGTGTGTGTGGTTGTGTGGTTGTGTGTGGTTGTGTATGTGTGGTTTTGCGTGCTTGTGGGTGTGGTTATGGGTGTGGTTGTGGGTGTGGTTGTAGCTGTTTGTGTGGGTGTGGTTGTGTGTGTGTGATTGTGTGTGGTTGTGTGTGTGGTTGTGATTGTGTGTTTGGTTGTGTGTGTGTGGTTGTGTGTGTGGGTGTGTGTGTGATTGTGTGTGTGGTTGTGTGTGGTTGTGGTTGTGTGTGTTTGTGTGTTTGGTTGTGTGGTTGTGTGTGTGTGTGTGGTTGTGTGTGTGGTTCTGTGTGTGGTTGTGTGTGTGTGGTTGTGTGTGGGGTTGTGTGTAGGGTTGTGTGTGTGGTTGTGTGTGTGTGTGTGTGTGTGGTTGTGTCTGTGTGGCTGTGTGTGTGGTTGTAGGTATGGTTGTGTGTGTGTGTGGTTGTATGTGTGGTTGTGTGTGGTTGTGTGCATGGTTGTGGTTGTGTGTGGTTGTGTGTATGGTTGTGTGTGGTTTTGTGTGTGCTTGTGTGTGGTTGTGTGTGTGGTTGTGGGTGTGGTTGTGGTTTTGTGTGGTTGTGGGTGTGGTTGTGTGGGTGTGGTTGTGTGTGTGTGGTTATGTGTGGTTGTGTGTGTGTGGTTGTGTGTGGTTGTATGTGTGGTTGTGTGTGTGATTGTGTGTGTGGTTGTGTGCATGGTTGTGGTTGTGTGTGGTTGTGTGTATGGTTGTGTGTGGTTTTGTGTGTGGTTGTGTGTGTGTGCTTGTGTGTGGTTGTGTGTGTGGTTGTGGGTGTGGTTGTTTGGTTGTGTGTGGTTGTGGTTTTGTGTGGTTGTGGGTGTGGTTGTGTGGGTGTGGTTGTGTGTGTGTGGTTGTGTGTGTGGTTGTGTGTGTGTGGTTGTGTGTGTGGTTGTATGGTTGTGTGTGGTTGTGTGTGTGTGGTTTTGTGTGGTTGTGGGTGTGGTTGTGGGTGTGGTTGTAGCTGTTTGTGTGGGTGTGGTTGTGTGTGTGTGATTGTGTGTGGTTGTGTGTGTGGTTGTGGTTGTGTGTGTGCTTGTGGTTGTGTGTTTGGTTGTGTGTGTATGGTTGTGTGTGTGGGGGGGTTGTGTGTGTATGGTTGTGGTTGTGGGTGTGGTTGTGTGTGTGTGGTTGTTTGTATGGTTGTGTGTGGGGGTTTTTGTGTGTGGTTGTGTTTGTGTGTGTGGTTGTGTGTGTGGCTGTGTGTGTGGTTGTGTGTGTTTATGTGTGTGGTTGGGTGTGGTTGTGTGTGGTTGTGTGTGTGGTTGTGTGATTGTGTGTGTGGTTGTGTGGTTGTGTGTGGTTATGTGTGTGTGGTTGTGTGTTTGTGCATGTGGTTGTGTGTGGGGTTGTGGTTGTGTGTGTGGTTGTGTGTGTGGATGTGTGTGGTTGTGTGTGGGGTTATATGTAGGGTTGTGTATGGGGTTGTGTGCGGGGTTGTGGGTGTGGTTGTGTGTGTGGTTGTGTGTGTGTGGTTGTGGGTGTGGTTGTGGGTGTGTGGGTGTGGTTGTGTGGTTGTGTGTGTGTGGTTGTGTGTGTGTGGTTGTGGGTATGGTTGTGTGTGTGTGTGTAGTTTTTTGTATGTGTGTGGTTTTATGTGTGTGTGGTTGTATGTGTGGTTGTGTGCATGGTTGTGGTTGTGTGTATGGTTGTGTGTGGTTTTGTGTGTGGTTATGTGTGTGCTTGTGTGTGGTTGTGTGTGTGGTTGTGGGTGTGGTTATGTGGTTGTGTGTGGTTGTGGTTTTGTGTGGTTGTGGTTTTGTGTGGTTGTGTGGGTGTGGTTGTGTGTGTGTGGTTGTGTGTGTGTAGTTGTGTGTGTGTCATGTGTGTGGTTGTGTGTGTGGTTGTGTGGTTGTGTGTGGTTGTGTATGTGTGGTTTTGTGTGTTTGTGGGTGTGGTTATGGGTGTGGTTGTGGGTGTGGTTGTAGCTGTTTGTGTGGGTGTGGTTGTGTGTGTGGTTGTGTGTGGTTGTGTGTGTGGTTGTGGTTGTGTGTGGTTGTGGTTGTGTGTTTGGTTGTGTGTGTGTGGTTGTGTGTATGGGTGTGTGTGTGGTTGTGTGTGTGGTTGTGTGTGGTCGTGGTTGTGTGTGTTTGTGTGTGTGGTTGTGTGGTTGTGTGTGTGTGTGTGTGTGTGGTTGTGTGTGTGGTTCTGTGTGTCGTTGTGTGTGTGTGGTTGTGTGTGGGGTTGTGTGTAGGGTTGTGTGTGTGGTTGTGTGTGTGTGTGTGTGTGGTTGTGTCTGTGTGGTTGCGTGTGGGGTTGTAGGTATGGTTGTGTGTGTGTGTGGTTTTTTGTATGTGTGTGGGTGTGTGTGTGTGGTTGTATGTGTGGTTGTGTGTGTGGTTGTGTGCATGGTTGTGGTTGTGTGTGGTTGTGTGTATGGTTGTGTGTGGTTTTGTGTGTGCTTGTGTGTGGTTGTGTGTGTGGTTGTGGGTGTGGTTGTGGTTTTGTGTGGTTGTGGGTGTGGTTGTGTGTGTGTGGTTGTGTGTGTGTGGTTGTGTGTGGTTGTGTGTGGTTGTGTGTGTGTGGTTGTGTGTGTGTGGTTGTGTGTGTGGTTGTGTGTGGTTGTGTGGTTGTGTGTGGTTGTGTGTGTGTGGTTTTGTGTGGTTGTGGGTGTGGTTGTGGGTGTGGTTATAGCTGTTTGTGTGGGTGTGGTTGTGTGTGTGTGGTTGTGTGTGGTTGTTGTTGTGTGTGTTGTTGTGATTGTGTGTTTATGGTTGTGTGTGTGGTTGTGTGTGTGGTTGTGTGGTTGTGTGTGGTTGTGTGTGTGTGGTTTTGTGTGGTTGTGGGTGTTGTTGTTGTGGGTGTGTGTGTGTGTGTGGTTGTGTGTGTGGTTGTGTGTGGTTGTGTGTGTGTGGTTTTATGTGGTTGTGGGTGTGGTTGTAGCTGTTTGTGTGTGTGTGGTTGTGTGTGTGTGGTTGTGTGTGTGGGGGGGTTGTGTGTGTATGGTTGTGGGTGTGGTTGTGGTTGTGGTTGTGTGTGTGTGGTTGTTTGTGTGGTTGTGTGTGTGGGGTTTTGTGTGTGGTTGTGGTTGTGTGTGTGGTTGTGTATGTGGCTATGTCTGTGGTTGTGTGTGTTTATGTGTGTGGTTGGGTGTGGTTGTGTGTGGTTGTGTGTGTGGTTGTGTGATTGTGTGTGTGGTTGTGTGGTTGTGTGTGGTTATGTGTGTGTGGTTGTGTGTTTGTGCATGTGGTTGTGTGTGTGGTTGTAGTTGTGTGAGGGTTGTATGTAGGGTTGTGTGTGGTTGTGTGTGTGTTTGTGTGGTTGTGTGTGTGGTTGTGTGTGTGGTTGTGGGTATGGTTGTGTGTGTGTGTGTGGTTTTTTGTATGTGTGTGGTTGTGTGTGGTTGTATGTGTGGTTGTGTGTGTGATTGTGTGTGTGGTTGTGTGCATGGTTGTGGTTGTGTGTGGTTGTGTGTATGGTTGTGTGTGGTTTTGTGTGTGGATATGTGTGTGCTTGTGTGTGGTTGTGGGTGTGGTTGTGTGGTTGTGTGTGGTTGTGGTTTTGTGTGGTTGTGGGTGTGGTTGTGTGTGTGTGGTTGTGTGTGTGTGGTTGTGTGTGTGTGGTTGTGTGTGTGTGGTTGTGTGTGGTTGTGTGTGTGTGGTTTTGTGTGGTTGTGGGTGTGGTTGTAGCTGTTTGTGTGGGTGTGGTTGTGTGTGTGTGATTGTGTGTGGTTGTGTGTGTGGTTGTGTGTTTGGTTGTGTGTGTGTGGTTGTGTGTGTAGGGGGGGTTGTGTGTGTATAGTTGTGGGTGTGGTTGTGGGTGTGGTTGTGTGTGTGTGGTTGTTTGTATGGTTGTGTGTGTGGGGTTTTGTGTGTGGTTGTGGTTGTGTGTGTGGTTGTGTGTGTGGCTGCGTGTGTGGTTGTGTGTGTTTATGTGTGTGGTTGGGTGTGGTTGTGTGTGGTCGTGTGTGTGGTTGTGTGATTGTGTGTGTGGTTGTGTGGTTGTGTGTGGTTATGTGTGTGTGGTTGTGTGTTTGTGCATGTGGTTGTGTGTGTGGTTGTGGTTGTGTGTGTGGTTGTGTGTGTGGTTGTGTGTGGGGTTATATGTAGGGTTGTGCGCGGGGCTGTGTGCGGGGTTGTGGCTGTGGTTGTGTGTGTGGTTGTGTGTGTGTGGTTGTGTGTGTGGTTGTGGGTATGTGGGTGTGGTTGTGTGGTTGTGTGTGTGTGGTTGTGTGTGTGTGGTTGTGGGTATGGTTGTGTGTGTGTGTGTGTGTTTTTTTGTATGTGTGTGGTTGTGTGTGTGTGTGGTTGTATGTGTGGTTGTGTGCATGGTTGTGGTTGTGTGTGGTTGTGTGTATGGTTGTGTGTGGTTTTGTGTGTGGTTATGTGTGGTTGTGTGTGTGGTTGTGGGTGTGGTTATGTGGTTGTGTGTGGTTGTGGTTTTGTGTGGTTGTGGGTGTGGTTGTGTGTGTGTGGTTGTGTGTGTGTGGTTGTGTGTGTGTGGTTGTGTGTGTGTCGTGTGTGTGGTTGTGTGTGTGGTTGTGTGGTTGTGTGTGGTTGTGTATGTGTGGTTTTGTGTGGTTGTGGTTATGGGTGTGGTTGTGGGTGTGGTTGTAGCTAATTGTGTGGGTGTGGTTGTATGTGTGTGGTTGTGTGTGGTTGTGTGTGTGGTTGTGGTTGTGTGTGGTTGTGTGTTTGGTTGTGTGTGTGTGGTTGTGTGTGTGTGGGGGGGTGTTGGAAGGCGTTCTCCGGGGAGGCTACGGAATGCGTTCCTGACCACCCGGAGGCCCACCTTTCCCAGAGTTAGGCCGAGCAAGAGTGGGGAGGCCCTTCCTGGAAGGGTCTCGTACCTAGGATCGCACATGCTGCGCTTACTCTCTCCGGATAGAGGGACATCACACAGTAATTCGTTGCAAGACAATAGACTTTCATCGTTAGTGGTCAGGGATCTTTATGATCCGGAAGGCAGGTGCAGAATTGATGCCACAAGCGGCAGCGATCTCGTGATGAGGGGAAAGGGGTAGCGGGACAGTCTTTGAATCAGTGTCTCTGCGAAGTATCCGGCGCACAGCTCTCAATCCTCGAGCTGAGGGGATGTCACTTCTCTCGGCAATCTCTGCCGTTTCTCTTGGAGGAGCGGGCCGTGAGTCACTCAGCAGGCACCGGAGGTTCGTAGTTCGGGGAGCCGCGACAGCGTCAGCAGGGCTCAGATGGTTCAGAGTTCGGGGAGCCGCGACAGCGTCAGCAGGGCTCCGATGGTTCAGAGTTCGGGGAGCCGCGACAGCGTCAGCAGGGCTCAGATGGTTCAGAGTTCGGGGAGCCGCGACGGCGTCAGCAGGGCTCAGATGGTTCAGAGTTCGGGGAGCCGCGACAGCGTCAGCAGGGCTCAGATGGTTCAGAGTTCTTCGGTTCGGGGAGCGATCGAGCCGCGACCAAGTCAGCAGGCTCTCGTCAGTCCAGCTCTTCTCTCTTCTCGTCCCTTCAGCACCCCTTGTTATACTCCCCCTCCTCTTTGAAGTCCGGAGTCCTCGCGGAGAGGGGTCTGGTGCCTGGGGGGCGGTGTGTCGGGGTTTCCTGTCGCTCGGCCCTTTGATCTGTTCAGGTGGGTCTGGGAGGGACTCCAGACACCCAGCGGGCGAGGCGCCTGCTCCCCGGGAGCCTGGTGGTCGATCGAAACCTCCCTCGGGGAAGAGACCAGATGTGTGACAGGATCGGCGCCTCTCGGTCTGGTTTGGGGGGGTTTCGCTCTCCCTCGGCCGGGCATGCTTGTTGGGGATCTGGCCGGCCCTCTGGATGTTGGCCCACGGGGGCCGGGAGGCTGTATCATCGAGGTTCGGCGTGGTTGCAGGGTAGCTTGCTGGTCGGGAGGGCCCACGCCACGAGGCCGGTCTCACACGTGCCCCCCCCAGCTGAAAGGCGGGGAGAACTACCCATCCACTTGGGGGTTCTCCTCGCTGAAGCGAAAGAATCGGGACAGGCCGTCCGCGTTGGCGTGGTCCGTCCCGGGGCGATGTTCCACCGTGAAATCCATCCCCTGGAGGGAGATGGATCAGCGTAGCAGCTTGGGGTTTTCCCCTCGCATCTGCATCAACCACCGCAAGGGTCGGTGATCCGTTTGTACTCGGAAGTGTGTTCCGAACAGGTAGGGCCGTAGCTTTTTGAGGGCCCAGACTACTGCGAAGGTCTCTCTTTCAATTGTGCTCCACCGCTGTTCTCGGGGCAGCAACCTTCGGCTGATGAAGGCTATGGGCCGATCTATGCCTTTGTCGTCGAACTGGGAGACGACTGCCCCAATGCCGTGTTCCGAGGCGTCCGTCTGGACCACAAACTCCTGGGCGTAGTCGGGTGCTTTGAGCACCGGAGCCTCACACATCGCGGCTTTTAGGGTGTCGAACGCCTTCTGGCAGGAGGGAGTCCAGTGTACTTTCTTGGGGTGTTTCTTGGAGGTTAGTTCTGTGAGGGGGCCTGCGATGCTGCCATAGTTCTTAATAAACCTCCGGTAGTAACCGGTGAGGCCCAGGAAGGCCCGGTGTTGGAAAGGCGTTCGCCGGAGGGGGGTTCGATACCCGTCTTGCCCACCCCTTTGACCCACCTCTCCCAAGTAGGCCGAACCAGGCGCGCACACCCTGAGCTTACACTACGAACAGAGTGACACCACACGTATTCTTTGCAGGACGATAGGTTCTTTTATCGATGGTTTCAAGGGATCTTTATGATCCAAGGTGCAAGCAGTACGGCACAAGGTACTACAAATCGGTGGTTGGGGAATGGGGGTAGCGGGACAGTCTTTGAAGGTAGTGTCTCTGCGAAGTACCCTGCGGATAGCTCACAATCCTCGAGCTGGAGGGTGTCGTGTCTCTGGGCGATCTCTTGCCGAGTCGTCCTCGAGGGGAGCGCCGCGAGTCTCTCAGCAGGCACAGGTAGTCGGAGTTCGGGAGCCGCGATTTCGTCAGCAGGGCTCAGATGGTTCAATAGCTGGAGGCCGCGAGTCACTCAGCAGGCCCAGGTGGTTCAGCGTTCGGGAGCCGCGACCTCGTCAGCAGGGCTCAGATGGTTCAATAGCGAGAGGCCGCGAGTCACTCAGCAGGCCCAGGTGGCTTCAGCGTTCAGGAGCCGCGACAGCGTCAGCAGGCTCGGATGGTTCCAGGTCTTCTCTGCCATTCGTTCCCCCGGCACCCCTTATTATACTCCCCCTGCCCTTTGAAGTCCGGAGTCCTCGCAGAGAGGGGCCTTGGGTGACGGAGGGGGTTCGGCGGGATTTCCTGCCGCTCATTTCTTTGGTCTTTTCAGGTGGGTCTGGGAGGGACCCCAGACGCTCGGCAGGTGAGGCGCCTGCTCCCCAGGGGCCTGGTGGCCGATCGAGTCCTCCCGGGGGAAGGCGACCCGAGGTGTGACTGGGCTGGCGCCTCTTGGTCTGGCTCGGGGGTTCCCGCTCCCTCGGTCGGACATGCGTGGTAGGGTGTCGAGTCTGTCGGGGCTCTGGCCGGCCCTCGGATCTGTGTGGCTGGGGCGGCCGGAGTCGGAGATGCCGTGTCTTGGGGGTGGTTGCAGGTTGGCTGGATGATCGGGAGGGCAACGCCGTGAGGCCGGTCTCACACCCGGACTTCGTGGGGGGTTCCCAGGACAAGATGGCGTCGATCTTCGGCTGGAGGGGGGCGACCTGCCCGCTTCCCACCTGGTGCCCCAGATAGGTTACGGAGCCGTGCCCAATTTGACATTTGCTGGCTTTGATGGTGAGGCCGGCCCGGCGCAGAGCCAGCAGGACTTGTCGGAGGTGCTGGAGGTGCTCGGTCCATTGGGAGCTGAATACCGCTATATCGTCGAGGTATGCTGCGCTGAACCCCTCTAGTCCAGACAGGACCCTGTTCACCAGCCGCTGGAAGGTGGCCGGGGCATTCTTCATTCCAAACGGCATCACCCTAAAGCGGTAGTGCCCATCCGGGGTGGAGAAGGCGGAGCGCTCCTTGGCTCCCTCGGTGAGGGCAATCTGCCAGTATCCACTAGTTAGGTCGAAGGTGCTAAGGTAGCGAGCGGCCCCGAGGCGGTCAATGAGCTCGTCGGCACGGGGGATAGGGTGAGCGTCCGCTTGGGTGACCGCATTGAGTCCTCGGTAGTCCACGCAAAACCTCAGCTCGGGGGCGACGCCCGGGGTAGCCGCTTGCGGAACCAGGACTACCGGGCTGGCCCAGGGGCTGTCGGAGGGTTCAATCACCCTGAGGTCCAGCATCTTCGCTACCTCGGTCTGGATGCAGGTTCGGACCCGATCAGGGACCCGATCAGGGACCCGGTAGGCCCGGTGTCTCACTGGCGGGCTGTCGCCGGTGTTCACGTCGTGGACACACCTGTTGGTGACCCCAGGGGTTAGGGAGAAGAGGTCCGCGAACTGCCGTAGTAGCTGGCGGCAGTCGTCGGACTGTTGGGCTGTGAGGGTGGTTGATAGTCTCACCCCCTCCACGGAACCATTGGTCTCTTTCGCCCCCAGGGGGTCTGGAAGGGGCTCGGTGTCTTCTTCGGCCCCATCGTCGGTGGCCAGGAGTAAACTCAATTCCGTCCTTACAAAGTGGGGTTTGTGGCGGTTCACGTGGAGAACCCGGAGGGGGTTCCGCGGGGACTGCACATCGACGAGATAGGTGACTTGGCTCTTCCGCTCGACCACCTTGAATGGTCCAGTCCATTTATCTTGGAGGGCACAGGGTTTCACCGGGGCCATGACCCAGACTTGTTGGCCCGGCTGAAACTCGACCAGCGTAGCATTCTGGTCATACCAGCGCTTCATCTCTTCTTGGCTAGCCTCGAGGTTCGCCTCTGCGAGTTCTCGGAATTTCCGGGTCTGGTTGCGGAGCGCCAAGATGTATCGGAACACATCCGGAGGGGTCCCCCGGGGAGTCGTTTCCCAACCCTCCTTGACCAGGCTCAGGGGTCCCCGGACGGGGTGTCCATATAGCAGTTCGAATGGGCTGAACCCCAGGGATTTTTGTGGAACCTCCCAGTAGGCGAACAGGAGGCATGGGAGGAGGACGTCCCACCTCCGGCGTAGGGGTTCCTCGAGGCCCATGATCATTCCCTTCAGTGTTTTGTTAAAGCGCTCGACTAGGCCGTTCCCTTGGGGGTGGTACGGGGTGGTGAACTTGTACGATACTCCGCACTGCTGCCAGAGGGACCTCATGTAGCGGGAGATAAAGTTCGTACCCCGGTCACTCACGACTTCGCGGGGGAACCCCACGCGGGAGAAGATCCCCATCAAGGCCCGGCCTACCACGGGGGCCGTCACGGTGCGGAGAGGGATGGCTTCGGGGTAACGGGTGGCATGATCCACCAGGACGAGGATGAACCGGTGGCCCTGGGCGGTCTTGGGGTCCAGTGGTCCCACGATGTCGATTCCTACCCGCTCAAAAGGGGTACTGACGACTGGGAAGGGTTGTAGCGGAGCCTTGCGCTTCCCCCCATTCTTTCCGCTGGCCTGGCACGTGGGGCAGGACTTGCAGTGGGCCTCCACATTTGCTCGCATCTTGGGCCAATAGAAGTGGGTGACGAGTCGTTGGTAGGTCTTATCTTGGTCTAAGTGTCCGGCCAGGGGTACATCATGGGCCAGGCCCAGGGGGAGACTTCGGAAGCGCAGGGGTACCACTAGTACTCGGGCCGTTCCCAACTCGGCCGACTTCTGTTCGCTGTACAGGAGGCCGTTTTCCCAGTATACCCAGTGGGTGCCGGTCCGGTCGCCTGCTGCTTGGGCCTCGGCCTGTTGTCGGGGTCCAATGAGGGACGGGCAGGTGGATTGTTCTTGGCAGAATTCTTCACGGGAGGGGCCTCCTCCGCAGTGCCACTGGGCCATTTCTGGCAGGTCCCCGAGGTCGGAAGGCATGGACCCCTCGTCGGGAATGGTCGTTTCGTCCGGAAGGGGGTCGTTGGCCCCTGGTGGCGCATTCTGGACCTCGGGGATGGTGGCGGTGCTTAGCGGCATGGCCTCTCCCCCCTCGGAGGAAGGCGCTCTGAGAGTCATCGAGCGAGTGGTGACGCATACCCATTCGGGTAGGCCCATCATCTCGAGATGGGCTCTTCGTTCCACTTGTCCCCACGGGGAATTCTCAAGGTCGTTGCCCAGGAGGCAGTCCACGGGCTGGGAGGTTCGGACCGCCACCTTTAACTTGCCGGTGACTCCCCCCCATTCGAAGGGGACTAGGGCCATCCGGCAGAGGCTCTCGGAATTGTCTGATGATATGACGGGACAAAAGGAGCCAGGCAGGATCTGATCTTCGGAGACCAGGTGACAATGAACCGCCGTGACACTCGCCCCCGTGTCCCGGAGGCCCTCGACGCGGTGGCCGTTGACCGTTACCTGCTGTCAGTACTTCTTCGTGTTGGTGGGCAGGGACGTTCCGGGGACCATCTCCCAGTCCCCTAGGGAGACCAAGGCCATGGCGGCTGGTTCCCATTCTTCGGAGTCTTCCATCTCTTCGCCTAGGGCTACGGAGGCCATTTGTCGAGCCGGCGGGGTTGTTGTGGCGGTTCGCTGGTACATGGGACATTGAGGGTCGCTGGCATAGTGTCCGGTCTGTTGGCAGCGGAAACAGGTGATCCTCACTCGGGGCCCCGGCCTCCCCGGTGGCCCGGTGCTGGCCGGAGGTGGAGCTGGAAAGGGCAGAGGTTGTCCTCTGGGGGGGCTGAGCGGGGATCCCTCCGGGAGTTTCCTTGGCCGGCCTTGATTCCCTCCGCCCCTCTGGCGGGGGGTCCCTGACTGTGGCGACCGTAGTCTTCCACGGGGCCCCGGGAGGCCCGGGTGTTTACCCACCGGTCAGCCTCGACGGCCAGTTTTCGAGGGTCTGTGAGTTTGCTGTCCAGGAGGTGCTGGCGCAGCTCTACAAAGCAATTAGCGGACAAGTGTTCCCATGCGATTAGGTCTTACAGCTCCTCAAAGGTGGAGACCTTGCTGCCCTTGATCCACCCGTCCAAGGCCCGGCTGTAAAAGTTCACGTACTCCACCCAGGTGGTACCGGGTATCTTCTTGCAGTCTCTAAACCGTTGCCGGTACATTTCAGGGGTGAGCCCATATCTGGCTACTAGGGCCTCTTTCATGTGATTGTAGGAGTTCATCACCGTGGAGGGCAGGTCCAGCAGGGTATCTCTCCCCTCGCTCAGGAACCGGCCCCACAGCCCAGCCCCCCAGTCTTTCTGCGGGACTCGGTGGGAGGTCATGGCGACTTCGTATGCTTTGATCCATTGCTGGATGTCGTCGTTCTTATAGTATTCTTTCACCACATCTTTGGGGATGTGGACCTTTGGTTCCACGGTGGAGGAGAGGGGTTGGGTTTCCGAGGGTCTGGCCTCCGCATTCTTAGCCTTGAGCTCGATCTCTTTCAGGCTACGTTCGTGCTCCAGTTGGAGTTTTCTTTCTTCGTGTTCTCTTTGTCGTTTCTTTTCCTCGAGTTCTCCTTGTAGGCGTAACTGTTCCACCGCCAGCTTTTTTTCGGCCAGCTTTAGCTCGCCTTCGATTTTTAATTTTGCTAGTTCTAGTTCGTGGTTGCGACCTCTTTCTCGGTCCGCTAGTTCCTCTGGGGATAGGCCCCCTCGGGGGCGCCGTTCCTCCCCGGGGTGCTTCGTGGTTCGTTAGGAGGCTCTCCTTCTGTTTGTGTCCGGGGAGTTCCCGCCTCGACCCAAGTTTTTAATGCTCCCTGGAAGTCCTCTTTCGTGCTTAGTCCGGTGGTAGCGATTCCAAGGTCTTTGCAAAATTGTTTCAGTTCTCGGTGCGTATAAGATTCTAACTGGTCCTCTTGGAATGTCGTGCTCGGGTTGGTGCCTGCGGCACCTAGGGAAGTTTCTCCTTCCATTTCTTCTTGGTAGTGCGTCAGCCGTCTACTGCACGATCTCTAGGTGTTGGCTCGGATCTCGTCGCCTGCCACCAAATGTTGGAAGGCGTTCTCCGGGGAGGCTACGGAATGCGTTCCTGACCACCCGGAGGCCCACCTTTCCCAGAGTTAGGCCGAGCAAGAGCGGGGAGGCCCTTCCTGGAAGGGTCTCGTACCTAAGATCGCACACGCTGCGCTTACTCTCTCCGGATAGAGGGACACCACACAGTAATTCGTTGCAAGACAATAGACTTTTATCGTTAGTGGTCAGGGATCTTTATGATCCGGAAGGCAGGTGCAGAATTGATGCCACAAGCAGCAGCGATCTCGTGATGAGGGGAAAGGGGTAGCGGGACAGTCTTTGAATCAGTGTCTCTGCGAAGTATCCGGCGCACAGCTCTCAATCCTCGAGCTGAGGGGATGTCACTTCTCTCAGCAATCTCTGCCGTTTCTCTTGGAGGAGCGGGCCACGAGTCACTCAGCAGGCACCGGAGGTTCATAGTTCGGGGAGCCGCGACAGCGTCAGCAGGGCTCAGATGGTTCAGAGTTCGGGGAGCCACGACGGCGTCAGCAGGGCTCCGATGGTTCAGAGTTCGGGGAGCCACGACAGCGTCAGCAGGGCTCAGATGGTTCAGAGTTCGGGGAGCCGCGACGGCTTCAGCAGGGCTCAGATGGTTCAGAGTTCGGGGAGCCGCGACAGCGTCAGCAGGGCTCAGATGGTTCAGAGTTCTTCGGTTCGGGGAGCGATCGAGCCGCGACCAAGTCAGCAGGCTCTCGTCAGTCCAGCTCTTCTCTCTTCTCGTCCCTTCAGCACCCCTTGTTATACTCCCCATCCTCTTTGAAGTCCGGAGTCCTCGCGGAGAGGGGTCTGGTGCCTGGGGGGCGGTGTGTCGGGGTTTCCTGTCGCTCGGCCCTTTGATCTGTTCAGATGGGTCCGGGAGGGACTCCAGACACCCAGCGGGCGAGGCGCCTGCTCCCCGGGAGCCGGGTGGTCGATCGAAACCTCCCTCGGGGAAGAGACCAGAGGTGTGAGAGGATCGGCACCTCTCGGTCTGGTTTGGGAGGGTTTCGCTCTCCCTCGGCCGGGCATGCGTGTTGGGGATCTGGCAGGCCCTCAGGATGCTGGCCCACGGGGGCCGGGAGGCTGTATCATCGAGGTTCGGCATGATTGCAGGGTAGCTTGCTGGTCGGGAGGGCCCATGCCACGAGGCCGGTCTCACAGGGGGGTTGTGTGTCTATGGTTGTGGGTGTGGTTGTGGTTGTGTGGGTGTGGTTGTTTGTGTGGTTATGTGTGTGGGGTTTTGTGTGTGGTTGTGTGTGGGGTTGTGTGTGTGGCTGTGTGTGTGGTTGTGTGTGTTTATGTGTGTGGTTGGGTGTGGTTGTGTGTGGTTGTGTGTGTGGTTGTGTGATTGTGTGTGTGGTTGTGTGTGGTTATGTGTGTGTGGTTGTGTGTTTGTGCATGTGGTTGTGTGTGTGGTTGTGGTTGTGTGTGTGTGTGTGGTTGTGTGTGTGGTTGTGTGTGTGGTTGTGTGTGGGGTTGTGTGTAGGGTTGTGTGTGTGGTTGTGTGTGTGTGTGTGGTTGTGTGGTTGTGTGTGTGTGGTTGTGTGTGTGTGGTTGTGGGTATGGTTGTGTGTGTGTGTGTGGTTTTTTGTATTTGTGTGGTTGTGTGTGGTTGTATGTGTGGTTTTGTGTGGTTGTGTGTGTGGTTGTGTGCATGGTTGTGGTTGTGTGTGGTTGTGTGTATGGTTGTGTGTGGTTTTGTGTGTGGTTGTGTGTGTGCTTGTGTGTGGTTGTATGTGTGGTTGTGGGTGTGGTTGTGTGTGGTTGTGGTTTTGTGTGGTTGTGGGTGTGGTTGTGTGGGTGTGGTTGTGTGTGTGTGGTTGTGTGTGTGTGGTTGTGTGTGTGGTTGTGCGTGTGGTTGTGTGGTTGTGTGTGGTTGTGTGTGTGTGGTTTTGTGTGGTTGTGGGTGTGGTTGTGGATGTGGTTGTAGCTGTTTGTGTGGGTGTGGTTGTGTGTGTGATGTTGTGTGTGGTTGTGTGTGTGGTTGTGGTTGTGTGTTTGGTTGTGTGTGTGTGGTTGTGTGTGTGTGGGGGGTTGTGTGTGTATGGTTGTGGGTGTGGTTGTGTGTGTGTGGTTGTTTGTGTAGGAAGGTGGATATCTGACTATGGTTACCCCCAAATTTTTGCCTAGTGTCTAGCTGGTTTTTCGACTTAGTTGGCCTGAGATCCTGCCATTCAGGCTCTCAGGCTATCTGCTCTCTCTTTAAAATGGACTCCATGTACCCTAGGTACATACCCAATTGGTTGGATCACCCTGTCAGCCCCTGTACCAGTGTACACTAGGTACCCAGGGCATTGGTGTACCCAAGGCCTGCCCGGGGCTGAAGCATGTATTATGCCACCCCAGGCTTGGCCTAACAAATCTGACACAACTGGCTGATCACTCAGCTGGGGTAAGTTGGTGTAACCACCTCTTACTTAGGTGTAGTATACCTATACCTAACCTTAAATGGGACACCTGGTAACCTATAAGTCACTCCTATGGCAGGCCTTAACAATCCTGAAGGCAGAGTGCTTGGTTCCATGTGAGATGGTGCTCTGGCATGAGCTGAGCCTGTCTGCAGTGGTCGGAACAACTTCCTTCTACTGTTTCCAGATATCGTCATACCATATACTCTTAAGTGCATTATGAACCTCGCGGTTAAATGCTATCTTTGGTTTGGCTTTATCAAAACATGTCGAGTAAGGTGTCATACGAATTGGAATACTAACTCCTCGCCAATTCTGGCGACGGGGTTAGCATTCCACCCTTCTAGAGGGACACGACATGTACAGTACCTGAAACCCGGGTAAAATCAGACATAGCCTCAGCTCCACAAAATGGATGCTGCCACCACAGACACAAGTCTGCCCTCCTGCTGCTGGGAGTCCTTCCAGCTTGGGAGGTGTGGACAAAGGGTTTCCTGCCAGGGGAGGTGCGTGCACCACCCCAGACAGGATTTTGTGTATTGGTCAGGTAGGGCTTGAAAGAAACCAGACATGCCTGTGGCTCACAAGGAGCCTCGGGGCATATGCCAGTTCAAACCGGTCCTGGGGCACACCAGTCCCGGGCCTGGGGCGAGCTGGACAAAGGATTGAGGGTGTAACCACCCCCCTTCCTGGTCCCACCCTTAGGGAGGGACCTAGCAGGTAGTCCGGCCCCTAGAATCCGCTTAAAGGTAGGAGCTGTGTCCTAAGACTTCAGACATCCTGGAATCAACTTGAAACTAAGAAGAAGACGGGAACTTCGACGCTCTGCCGCACAGAGGACTGAAGCCAATCTCCCCTGTGGTCAGGGAGTGACCACCTTGCTAACGCAAGCACCATCCAGCGAATCAACGTCTGCTTTGCCGCCGCCTCCCGCCGGAGCCCGAGCCGAGAGACTGACAAGACCTGGACCTCCAGACCTCTCACTGCCCAATCCACAGTCCCTGAAAAGAGGAGACCCGTGGAGGCACCGAGACACGTGGAGCCAGCCATCTTGGAACGACTACGACAAGCTGACAAGTGCAACAACCGAGGCTCCCTCCAAGTTGTGCTTTGGGATCTGAGAAGCCCAACCCTCGAGCAGCATCTGCACCAAAGGTGAGCCCTCCAGCATCTCCACGATCTGCGTGGGGCCCTTCTGCATTTTGCCACTCGACGCGCCTAACCGGTTGCTGGCCCGCTGGCTAGTGGCCCTCTTGGCGACGAACTCTGCAAAATACACCACTGGTCTGGTTGCTCCAGACTGGCCCTTGCTCCCCTCCAAAGGAGCAGTTCCTCTGACCTTGCTGGTCAGAGCCATCAGCCTATTTCCTTTTCCTACAACAATTGCTTTTGCCAAGGCTTGTTTGCTTCCATCAAGTCGCCGACACCGCCGACAGCGAGAGCCTGCGTGGGACAGCTCGTGACTCGACTCCTGGACGTCGTCGACCTTCAGGGACCACGTGGCTGCGGAGACAAGCTACACCTTTCTTCCTGTTTGCACCCGACATCGCCTGGTACCCACCTGGTGCCACGCTGGTCACTGGCTAGTGACTGTGAACACTGTCCCCTCTGCTTACAGGTCTTCAACATCTCCGATCCACCCTTGGATCCACTGCATCTCCTCCGGGCCGGTCGCCTGCAGCATCTTTGTCTTCAGGCTCCACGGAACAGATAGAAGAAACCCGACGCACTTCGAGGCCTATGCACCCGCTTCCTGTGGGTGAGGTAAAGCTGGCACTCCTGTGCCCAAGTGTAGCATTACATCTCTAGTGCCTGTGTTCCAAATCTTGAGTTCCTAGCCCATCCGGAAGATCCTCTTTGCAGTAACTTTGTACTTTTTACGCACCCATTGAAACCTATGGGAGCACGCGTGTGACTATTTGCTCTGCACACGCAACCCGTGGACCTCCTGGTCACTAACTGAAGTTAGCTCCTTGTAGGCCCAGCGATTCTAGAGGCCCTAGGCCTTTTCCCTTTTCTGTTCGTGGTACTTATACCACTATTTTAGTATATGGTTTGAGTGGCCACCAGGGCCTATCCATATAAAGTGCAACTTCTGTGTATTCTGTTATTATCTTGTTTGATGATTTGTGCTCCTGTGCTCATAAAGAGACTAGGGGTTACTTTGAGAAATAAATACATATATATTTTGAATATATATCTGTGTGGTGTCCTTTCATTGGTATAAAAGGGGGTTGCATTTGGTAAAACAGCTGGCTTAACACGCATCACGAGTTTAGCCTCAAAGACTGCTTAGCCTACGCTACCACTAGGGCAGCTAGTCCGAAAAGGTTGACTTACAACCACACCATAAGGGTTGCTTGGCATGGTACAAGGTGGTCACTTTAACTAGTGAACATCATATACCAGGCCAACTTCTCACAGTTTGTATGGTTGTGTGTGGGGGTTTTTGTGTGTGGTTGTGTGTGTGGTTGTGTGTGTGGCTGTGTGTGTGGTTGTGTGTGTTTATGTGTGTGGTTGGGTGTGGTTATGATTGTGTGTGTGGTTATGTATGTGTGGTTGTGTGTTTGTGCATGAGGTTGTGTGTGTGGTTGTGGTTGTGTGTGTGTGTGTGGTTGTGTGTGGTTGTGTGTGGGGTTATATGTAGGGTTGTGTGTGGGGTTGTGGGTGTGGTTGTGTGTGTGGTTGTGTGTGTGGTTGTGGGTGTGGTTGTATGTGTGTGTGTGGTTGTATGTGTGGTTGTGTGTGGTTGTGTGTGTGTGGTTGTATGTGTGTAGTTGTGGTTGTGTGTGTGTGGTTGTGCGTGTGGTTGTGGTTGTGTGTGTGGTTGTGTGTGTGGTTGTGGTTGTGTGTGTGACAGTAATACTAAAAGCATCTCAAAATAAAGGAACAAAAACATCGAGTTTGTGGAAAGAGAAAGCACGTTGTAAGTCAAACGGGCACACCAAAGCATTAACACAACAACAAAACACAAGATCACTTAGAGAAGACTGAGTGCTGATAATGGATACACACAGCCCATCATCTTAAGAGTTGGATTGCAGCCAAAGTGCACTCAAACCTGCCCCCTTCTTGTGAGTCGCACCCCATATTTCATGTGTTGTAACTGCTGCACTCACCATAGCGCTTTGAGATCTAAAGCGCTACATAGGTCTAATCGATTAACCAGTCGCCATCATGCTGTGCTTTTAAAGAGAATGTGCCAAAAGTTTCCAGCTTCCTCATCATGTCCTCATGAAAGCGCCAATGAAAGGACTCCCTGAATGGTGCAACGGACATGAAGCAGCCGCTGCGATCAGAAATAAGCACTGTGAACGTTGTCCAGTTTCACAGTAACATTTCCTTAATGTTCTTTAAGTCACAAAACAGTAATACTAAAAGCATCTCAAAATAAAGGAACACAAACAACATGTTCTTTGATGTTTGATGTTCTTTGAACGAGAACATGAAAGGGGGCGGGCAAAAGTGAAAGTGATCGCTTAATGAGCATGACGAGGTTTGCCAACCTCTGCTCCTAAGCGCGTGCCCGCGCACATGCACTGTAGCTCTAGGCTGGCCATGGTAGCATTTTTTGAGCCCTCACAAAAAGTCTCGCCAGTCCAGCGCATGCGCTGGGTCAGGCGAGACCTATAAAACGACTAAGCAGAAGGTGAAACAAGCATTGGCATAGCCAATAGGTCTCGCCTTTGGGACTTTATAAGTGTTTAGTTATGCAGCACAATATCCTTGGTGCAACAACATCAACTATTGCATGGCTAAACACTTATAAGGTCCCAAAGGCGAGACCTATTGGTTATGCCAATGCTTGTTTTTGTTGCAGGGTAGAGGGGCACGGAGAGGGAGTGACTCTGGGGTCAACTGACTATTGCATGGAAGTCTCAGATTTCGGCACAGATATAAAGGTGAGTATCAGCATGTCATTAAGTGAAATCAGTGACACACTTAGTGACTCGCTCTTAGGACAGCACTGTTCATTATTATAAACTTCATAAGGATAAACTTTAAAAGTGCGTTCCTTTATGTTTGTTGCCCGTCTTGCAGATCAACTTTTGTTGATGCTTTGGATTGTTTTCTGTAGCGCCTTGAAGTGAACGAAAGAGTCACGTGTTGGCACCTATAGGCGCATTATAGGAGAGTGACGGCAGACCCTGCACAGGCTCAGCTGTGTGCATTCTTGTACGCCCGTCACCTGCTGACGCTAGGGCGATCCGAAAAAGCTCAGGCATTCCTGAGCATATCCTCGTCGGCTCTCACTAAGCTTTTTTTTTCATTTCCATTTTCAAAGATAGAAAAAACAGAGAAACACGCTTTGTAACTGAGATTTCATGGCTAAGTTTTGAAGAAGTCGTAGGCGTCACCGGTGCTTGCTTTAATGAGATCCTGCAAAACTCTCAATGTTGAGCGTTACGTATGCTCGCGCCTTCCCTACTCCTCCCTCAGCCCGTCTGCACCCGGGCCATTGTCCCTGGCCGGTTCAGCCTGCAAACAGAAGCTGCAGCCACGCACCATTTCACTGCCTTTTATATTCACATTTTCCAATCAGAAGCTCGGTGTACTGGCATCAACGAAACACATATTCTGACAAGGAATCGTCGCACTTAGTAACCTTTTAATGACTTTATTCATACTTCACCATGTGCACAAAACTATCTTCCTTGAAAATATTTGTTTCCATGTATTATACAAAGGGCGGATAGAATACTGCCTTTACTTATTTATTCTCATCAGGATATAACTTTACAGCTGTTCAGGAAGAACTTTGTAAACCAGAAAGCTTCAGCAGAAGAAAGGATAGTGTGCGCATTCCGGTATCCCATAGCAACAAATGTAAGAAGAATGAATGAGGTGTAGGAGAGTAGGATCTGCTTCACATGTTTACCCCCACTTTTTGCTGGTGTTTCACTGTTTTTCGACTTTAGTCTGGCTGGGACCATGCTATTCAGGGCCCCAGCTTAGCTGCTTCCTCTCTAAAATGATTCCATGTACTTTAGGTACTTTACATATTGGATCTGAGGTGCCCTTATAAGTCCCTAGTATATGGTAAACTATGTACCCAGGGCATAGGTACCCCAGAGGCCTACCAGGGGCTGAAGCATGTATTATGCCACCCCTGGAAAGCCACCCAAAATGACACCACAGCTCTACTACTGCAGCCTGGGTAAGGTGGTGCATGCACCCCTTATTGTGATATAGGTTACCTATATCACTATATATATACACACATATAAACCTATAAGTCACTCCTATAGCAGGTCTTATCAATCCTGAAGGCAGAGTGCTTGGATCTTATGTGAGACTGGCCCCTGCATGAGCAGAACCCCTCTGCAGCGTTCGGAGACCCTTCTCTGATGCTGTTTGTAGTGCAGCCTGACCATATACTCTTAAGTGCATTATAACCAAACGGTGTAGGAAGGTGGATATCTGACTATGGTTACCCCCAAATTTTTGCCTAGTGTCTAGCTGGTTTTTCGACTTAGTTGGCCTGAGATCCTGCCATTCAGGACCTCAGCCCATCTGCTCTCTCTTTAAAATGGACTCCATGTACCCTAGGTACATACCCAATTGGTTGGATCACCCTGTCAGCCCCTGTACCAGTGTACACTAGGTACCCAGGGCATTGGTGTACCCAAGGCCTGCCCGGGGCTGAAGCATGTATTATGCCACCCCAGGCTTGGCCTAACAAATCTGACACAACTGGCTGATCACTCAGCTGGGGTAAGTTGGTGTAACCACCTCTTACTTAGGTGTAGTATACCTATACCTAACCTTAAATGGGACACCTGGTAACCTATAAGTCACTCCTATGGCAGGCCTTAACAATCCTGAAGGCAGAGTGCTTGGTTCCATGTGAGATGGTGCTCTGGCAGGAGCTGAGCCTGTCTGCAGTGGTCGGAACAACTTCCTTCTACTGTTTCCAGATATCGTCATACCATATACTCTTAAGTGCATTATGAACCTCGCGGTTAAATGCTAACTTTGGTTTGGCTTTATCAAAACATGTCGAGTAAGGTGTCATACGAATTGGAATACTAACCCCTCGCCAATTCTGGCGACGGGGTTAGCATTCCACCCTTCTAGAGGGACACGACATGTACAGTACCTGAAACCCGGGTAAAATCAGACATAGCCTCAGCTCCACAAAATGGATGCTGCCACCACAGACACAAGTCTGCCCTCCTGCTGCTGGGAGTCCTTCCAGCTTGGGAGGTGTGGACAAAGGGTTTCCTGCCAGGGGAGGTGCATGCACCACCCCAGACAGGATTTTGTGTATTGGTCAGGTAGGGCTTGAAAGAAACCAGACATGCCTGTGGCTCACAAGGAGCCTCGGGGCATATGCCAGTTCAAACCGGTCCTGGGGCACACCAGTCCCGGGCCTGGGGCGAGCTGGACAAAGGATTGGGGGTGTAACCACCCCCCTTCCTGGTCCCACCCTTAGGGAGGGACCTAGCAGGTAGTCCGGCCCCTAGAATCCGCTTAAAGGTAGGAGCTGTGTCCTAAGACTTCAGACATCCTGGAATCAACTTAAAACTAAGAAGAAGACGGGAACTTCGACGCTCTGCCGCACAGAGGACTGAAGCCAATCTCCCCTGTGGTCAGGGAGTGACCACCTTGCTAACGCAAGCACCATCCAGCGAATCAACGTCTGCTTTGCCGCCGCCTCCCGCCGGAGCCCGAGCCCAGAGACTGACAAGACCTGGACCTCCAGACCTCTCACCGCCCGATCCACAGTCCCTGCAAAGAGGAGACCCGTGGAGGCACCGAGACACGTGGAGCCAGCCATCTTGAAACGACTACGACAAGCTGACCAGTGCAACAACCGAGGCTCCCTCCAAGTTGTGCTTTGGGTCCTGAGAAGCCCAACCCTCGAGCAGCATCTGCACCAAAGGTGAGCCCTCCAGCATCTCCACGATCTGCGTGGGGCCCTTCTGCATTTTGCCACTCGACGCGCCTAACCGGTTGCTGGCCCGCTGGCTAGTGGCCATCTTGGCGACGAAATCTACGACAAACACTGCTGGTCTGGTTGCTCCAGACTGGCCCTTGCTCCCCTCCAAAGGAGCAGTTCCTCTGACCTTGCTGGTCAGAACTATCAGCTTAAACTCCTTGCCTACAACATTTGCTTTTGCCAAGGCTTGTTTGCTTCGATCAAGTCGCCGACACCGCCGACAGCGAGAGCCTGCGTGGGACAGCTCGTGACTCGACTCCTGGACGTCGTCGACCTTCAGGGACCACGTGGCTGCAGAGTCAAGCTACACCTTTCTTCCTGTTTGCACCCGACATCGCCTGGTACCCACCTGGTGCCACGCTGGTCACTGGCTAGTGACTGTGAACACTGTCCCCTCTGCTTACAGGTCTTCAACATCTCCGATCCACTCTTGGATCCACTGCATCTCTTCCCGACCGACCGCCTGCAGCACTTTTGTCTACAGGCCCCACGGAACAGATAGAAGAAACCCGACGCACTTCGAGACCTATGCACCCGCTTCCTGTGGGTGAGGTAAAGCTGGCACTCCGGTGCCCAAGTATAGTATTACATCTCTAGTGCCTGTGTTCCAAACCTTGAGTTCCTAGGTCATCCGGAAGATTCCTTTTGCAGTAACTTTGTACTTTTTACGCACCCATTGAAACCTATGGGAGCACGCGTGTGACTATTTGCTCTGCACACGCCACCCGTGGACCTCCTGGTCACTAACTGAAGTTAGCTCCTTGTAGGCCCAGCGATTCTAGAGGCCCTAGGCCTTTTCCCTTTTCTGTTCGTGGTACTTATACCACTATTTTAGTATATGGTTCGAGTGGCCACCAGGGCCTATCCATATAAAGTGCAACTTCTGTGTATTCTGTGATAATCTTGTTTGACGATTTGTGCTCCTGTGCTCATAAAGAGACTAGGGGTTACTTTGAGAAATAAATACATATATATTTTGAATATATATCTGTGTGGTGTCCTTTCATTGGTATAAAAGGGGGTTGCTATTGGTAAAACAGCTTGCTTAACACGCATCACGAGTTTAGCCTCAAAGACTGCTTAGCCTACGCTACCACTAGGGCAGCTAGTCCGAAAAGGTTGACTTACAACCACACCATAAGGGTTGCTTGGCATGGTACAAGGTGGTCACTAGAACTAGTGAACAGCATATACCAGGCCAACTTCTCACATTGGTGAGCAGCGGTTGGATTTGAGCTTGCTGTGTTTTACCATTGTAATCTCTTGGTTACCAATTGAAAGATCACATAGGTACCTGTAGGTACATATAAAACAAGATTAGATATACTTAAGTTCTACTGAACTTAGTTGTTGTAGAGCAAAGGGAGTAGCACACCCTGACTACAACTACTAGATAGGTTTAGTAGGTAAACCCAAGTGTAGGTAGATTGCAACACATCCACCCACACTTAAGAGCAATGGCTGGGGCAGAGGGGTCCACTGTACCCATCTCTGTTGAGAGTGACCCCCCGAGGGCACCATCCATCTTTGCTACCCTTAATCAGAATGAGCTCAGGCATTTGGCAACTCTTAGAGGCCTTAAACAGCCCAAGAACCCTACCTCTGCTGTGCTCAGAGAACTCTTGCAAGATGATGAAAATCAAAGAGAGCTCAAGAAAGCTTCCCAGTTAGCCCCCTTAGGGACAGGAACAGGAGGCCCCCCTTCTGAAGATGCCACTGAGGTACCCCTTTCCAATAGCCATCCCTTAGATGAACACCATACTACAGAGGAGGAAAGTGATGGGGATACAGAAAGTGGTGAGGATGAAGGGAGAACTAGCCCAGTGCCAAGTGTTATACTTGGCCCAGCTAAACTAAGGCTATTGGGGACTGACAGTGGGTTCAACCCATTGGATCTCCCCAGTGGACTTAACCCAGGGCTTGGGAGGAGGAGGAATCACTCAGGTGAATCCAATGCTTCCCATGGCTCTAGAGGCTCTCAAGGTCACTCCAGGAGAAGGATGACCACCCCTCAGAGGAGGGAACATGAGGCCAAGATGCAAGAAGCCCAGCTGAGGATCAGGAAGCAGGAGCTAGAAGTAGCCCTGATGGAAGAGAAACTGAGCAAGGCTAGACAGCATAAAGAGAGTGGGTCTATACCCACTGGTGGCAGCAATGTCCCTAGGGACAAAGATAGGGTCTTTGACAATAGGAACCTGTCCAAGATTGTGCCCCCCTACAAAAGTGGGGATGACATCCACAAATGGATGACTGCTCTTGAGAGAGCCTGCAAAGTGCAGCAGGTTCCTGAAGACCAGTGGGCAGCAATCTTATGGCTCTCCTTTGAGGGGAGAGGCAGAGATAGACTCCTCACTGTTAGAGAAGAGGATGTCAGAAATTACAGAGTCCTGAAGAGTGTCCTAGTTGATGGGTTAGGCTTAACCACTGAACAGTACAGGTTAATGTTCAGAGACACCCAGAAGACACAGACCCAGGACTGGTCTGAATATGTGGAATGTGCCACTAAGGCTTTGGAGGGTTGGTTGCTGGGAAGTAAGGTGTCTGATTATACAGGATTGTACAATTTGATGATGAGAGAGCAGATTTTAAGTAATTGTCAAAACCAGCTTCTCCATCAACACCTGGTAGACTCAGATTTGACCTCTCCCCAAGAATTGGGAAAGAGGGCAGATAAATGGGTCAGGACCAGGATCAGGCCTAAAAACCAGGGTGGTGACCAAAAGAAAGATACCACCAAGCCTCAAGAGAAGGGTGGGGATAAAGAAAAAGAGAAATCTTCCTCAGGGCCCCAAAACTCCACACAGGGTGGTGGGTCCCAAGTTCCCTCCTCTACCACAGCTAAAAAGCCCTACTGCCATGAGTGTAAAACTCCTGGGCATTGGAAAACTGACAGCGGTTGCCCAAGGGCTAAAAACAAAACTGTTCCTCCAATTACTCCTGTCACACCACCTATTACTGTCAGCAGTAATCCACCAGGTGGTGGGAGTGCCCCCAGAAATCTGGGTGGGTTTACTTGGGGAACACAGGGGGACCCTGGCTTAGCCAATTCCCCTACAGCAACCACTCTTGTCTGTGATGGTGGCATGGGGTTTGCCAACTTCACTGCCTGTCCCAACACTTTGGGTAGGTACAGACAGGAGCCCTACATCAATGGTACAAAAGCTGAGGCCTACAGAGACACTGGAGCTAGCATCACAATGGTGGCCCATTGGCTAGTTCCCTCTGAGCAGCTTTTGCCTGGTTTCTCCTACCAGGTGACTAACATTGATGGCAAACAGAACAGTCATCCCATGGCAGAGGTATGTCTCAGCTGGGGAGGGGTCACTGGCCCTAAAAGGGTAGCAGTGTCCCCAACCTTGCCTGTAGACTGCTTACTGGGGAATGACTTAGAACTCTCAGCTTGGGCTGGAGTTGAACAAGACACCCATTCTAAAATGGTAGGCCTGTCACAAAAGGGTAGGGGGGTTGTGCCATTCACAACCCCTGTCCAAATAGATTTCCTCCCTGAAAAGGTTGGAAGGGCAGTGGTAGCCACAGCCCAGGCACAGACAGACTTCCCTGTAGAGACTGGCAGAGCTGTGACAGTCACAGCTCAAACACAAACTGAGTGCCCCCCTGAAAAGGTTGGCAAGGCTGTAATGGTCTCAGCCTATACTCAGACTGACATAGGTGTAGTGAAGCCTGAAACAATGGATCACTCCACACAAACTGAGAGTAGTGGGGAGGAAGAAAAGTCTCCCTCTCCCCAGACATTAGGAAAAGGTCAGCCTCCTCAGGGATCTGACCTCACCCCTTGTGAAGGAACTGCCCCAGAGGTAGCCAGGCCTGGCCTGGCAGAGCCTCTGATGTCAGTGGCCCCTTCCAAGGTGGGACCCAGTCTGGTGCAGGTAGCCTGCCTCTCTCTACCCTGCCTCAGTCAGCCCAGGGCTGCAGAGGTCAGGGAGGCCAGTGGACCCCCAGAGGGCCCCTGTCCACAAGAACCCCCCCATCAAAAGAATGAGGATTGCCTGGCTAGTAGCCCTAGTCAGGTGATGGGTAAAAACATTCCTGAGGGATCTCCTTTACAGGTAGTTAGGGACCTCCCCCAGAGGGATTCTGTTGGGCACAAGCAAACCTGGGACCTTAGGGCCCCAAACCTGACCTGTCCCTCCAGTAAGCCCACAAAAGGGACCCAGCCTCCAGCTTTAGGTAGCCAGAGGCTGACCCTGAGAGCACAGTGCAACTCAGTTAAGGAAAGAAAGGCCTCCATGGTGAAGAATGATTGGAGGAAGCTGAGGCCTCACTTTGAGGACACTCACTTCAGTACTCCATCTCAACACCAGCCTTTTACTTTGCCAAGACACACCAAAGGTAGAGATTCCCTATGGTGGAGACCCTCTGATACCCTTAGGGTGAGGGATTGCTTAGTGGACCATGAGACAGGGGGTAACCATGCCAGTGCTGGTTCCTCCTTATATGGCCACTTGGGCAATATAGGCTTACCTGGTCAAGGTCAGCCTTATCTCCCTTCGTTTGGGGGGGGGTTGTGTAGGAAGGTGGATATCTGACTATGGTTACCCCCACATTTTTGCCTAGTGTCTAGCTGGTTTTTCGACTTAGTTGGCCTGAGATCCTGCCATTCAGGACCTCAGCCCATCTGCTCTCTCTTTAAAATGGACTCCATGTACCCTAGGTACATACCCAATTGGTTGGATCACCCTGTCAGCCCCTGTACCAGTGTACACTAGGTACCCAGGGCATTGGTGTACCCAAGGCCTGCCCGGGGCTGAAGCATGTATTATGCCACCCCAGGCTTGGCCTAACAAATCTGACACAACTGGCTGATCACTCAGCTGGGGTAAGTTGGTGTAACCACCTCTTACTTAGGTGTAGTATACCTATACCTAACCTTAAATGGGACACCTGGTAACCTATAAGTCACTCCTATGGCAGGCCTTAACAATCCTGAAGGCAGAGTGCTTGGTTCCATGTGAGATGGTGCTCTGGCAGGAGCTGAGCCTGTCTGCAGTGGTCGGAACAACTTCCTTCTACTGTTTCCAGATATCGTCATACCATATACTCTTAAGTGCATTATGAACCTCGCGGTTAAATGCTAACTTTGGTTTGGCTTTATCAAAACATGTCGAGTAAGGTGTCATACGAATTGGAATACTAACCCCTCGCCAATTCTGGCGACGGGGTTAGCATTCCACCCTTCTAGAGGGACACGACATGTACAGTACCTGAAACCCGGGTAAAATCAGACATAGCCTCAGCTCCACAAAATGGATGCTGCCACCACAGACACAAGTCTGCCCTCCTGCTGCTGGGAGTCCTTCCAGCTTGGGAGGTGTGGACAAAAGGTTTCCTGCCAGGGGAGGTGCATGCACCACCCCAGACAGGATTTTGTGTATTGGTCAGGTAGGGCTTGAAAGAAACCAGACATGCCTGTGGCTCACAAGGAGCCTCGGGGCATATGCCAGTTCAAACCGGTCCTGGGGCACACCAGTCCCGGGCCTGGGGCGAGCTGGACAAAGGATTGGGGGTGTAACCACCCCCCTTCCTGGTCCCACCCTTAGGGAGGGACCTAGCAGGTAGTCCGGCCCCTAGAATCCGCTTAAAGGTAGGAGCTGTGTCCTAAGACTTCAGACATCCTGGAATCAACTTAAAACTAAGAAGAAGACGGGAACTTCGACGCTCTGCCGCACAGAGGACTGAAGCCAATCTCCCCTGTGGTCAGGGAGTGACCACCTTGCTAACGCAAGCACCATCCAGCGAATCAACGTCTGCTTTGCCGCCGCCTCCCGCCGGAGCCCGAGCCCAGAGACTGACAAGACCTGGACCTCCAGACCTCTCACCGCCCGATCCACAGTCCCTGCAAAGAGGAGACCCGTGGAGGCACCGAGACACGTGGAGCCAGCCATCTTGAAACGACTACGACAAGCTGACCAGTGCAACAACCGAGGCTCCCTCCAAGTTGTGCTTTGGGTCCTGAGAAGCCCAACCCTCGAGCAGCATCTGCACCAAAGGTGAGCCCTCCAGCATCTCCACGATCTGCGTGGGGCCCTTCTGCATTTTGCCACTCGACGCGCCTAACCGGTTGCTGGCCCGCTGGCTAGTGGCCATCTTGGCGACGAAATCTACGACAAACACCGCTGGTCTGGTTGCTCCAGACTGGCCCTTGCTCCCCTCCAAAGGAGCAGTTCCTCTGACCTTGCTGGTCAGAACTATCAGCTTAAACTCCTTGCCTACAACATTTGCTTTTGCCAAGGCTTGTTTGCTTCGATCAAGTCTCCGACACCGCCGACAGCGAGAGCCTGCGTGGGACAGCTCGTGACTCGACTCCTGGACGTCGTCGACCTTCAGGGACCACGTGGCTGCAGAGTCAAGCTACACCTTTCTTCCTGTTTGCACCCGACATCGCCTGGTACCCACCTGGTGCCACGCTGGTCACTGGCTAGTGACTGTGAACACTGTCCCCTCTGCTTACAGGTCTTCAACATCTCCGATCCACTCTTGGATCCACTGCATCTCTTCCCGACCGACCGCCTGCAGCACTTTTGTCTACAGGCCCCACGGAACAGATAGAAGAAACCCGACGCACTTCGAGGCCTATGCACCCGCTTCCTGTGGGTGAGGTAAAGCTGGCACTCCGGTGCCCAAGTATAGTATTACATCTCTAGTGCCTGTGTTCCAAACCTTGAGTTCCTAGGTCATCCGGAAGATTCCTTTTGCAGTAACTTTGTACTTTTTACGCACCCATTGAAACCTATGGGAGCACGCGTGTGACTATTTGCTCTGCACACGCCACCCGTGGACCTCCTGGTCACTAACTGAAGTTAGCTCCTTGTAGGCCCAGCGATTCTAGAGGCCCTAGGCCTTTTCCCTTTTCTGTTCGTGGTACTTATACCACTATTTTAGTATATGGTTCGAGTGGCCACCAGGGCCTATCCATATAAAGTGCAACTTCTGTGTATTCTGTGATAATCTTGTTTGACGATTTGTGCTCCTGTGCTCATAAAGAGACTAGGGGTTACTTTGAGAAATAAATACATATATATTTTGAATATATATCTGTGTGGTGTCCTTTCATTGGTATAAAAGGGGGTTGCTATTGGTAAAACAGCTTGCTTAACACGCATCACGAGTTTAGCCTCAAAGACTGCTTAGCCTACGCTACCACTAGGGCAGCTAGTCCGAAAAGGTTGACTTACAACCACACCATAAGGGTTGCTTGGCATGGTACAAGGTGGTCACTAGAACTAGTGAACAGCATATACCAGGCCAACTTCTCACAAACGGTAAATGCTAACTTTGGACTGGCTGCACGGCAACATGTTGTGTTTGGTGTCAAACACCTTGGAATTATACCCCCACACCAGTAACTGGTGTGGGAGTATGATCCCACCCTTCTAGAGGGAGAGACATGACCGCACTGGTGTACCCGGTAGAAACTTAATAGAGCCCTGGCATAACAAAATGGATGCTGCAGCCACAGACACGGGTCTGGCCTCCTGCTGCTGACCGAAACTCTGGCAGGGGAGGCCTGGACAATAGGTTTCCTGTCACAGGGAGGTGTAACCACCTCCCAGACAGGCTTATGCGTATTGGGGCTGGGTGGGAGCACTCTCTGAGTGCTTTGAAGTCCTACACTGGGGGCACATTTGGTGTCCCTGTGCATAGTCCAGCTCAAACCAGTTCAGGGGTTTTCAGCCCCTGCTCTGGGGTGAACTGGACCAAGGAAATGGGTGTAGCCACCCCTCTTTCCAAACCCTCCCATAGGTGGATCCCCAGAGCTGGTCCAACCCCTTCCTCAGGTATAAGTAAGGAACCTCTGTAACCAGAACTTTAGATTACCCTGGACGAAACTCTGAAGCTGAATCCTGGACCTTCGATGCTCTGCTCAAGACCAGAGGACTGAAGAAATCTCCCTTGGGGTCAAGGAGTGACTCCCCTGCTTGACAGGCACCAAAGAAGCTATTTGCCTGTCTGCATTATCGAAGCTCCCGCCGGACTCCGAAGAATTTGCAGCCCAGGAAGAGGATTTCCAGACATCTCAGAGGCCGACCTGAGTTCCCAGCAAAGCTGAGATCCTCAGCCCTCGTGAGTAGCGTGGAATCGGAACTCCTGGTCACCGTGTACTTTTGCAAGTGCATTGACTTCTCGACGTCTCTTGAAGTCGTGCTTTGGCTAACTTGTAGCCCCCACCTCGAGCACTGAATCCACTGAAGATTGTTGGCTTGGTCATTCCGAGTGACCCGTGGGCCGCCATTTTGTGTTTCATCTTGAGGTCACTTCGCGATCCCTACTCCATTGACTGGTGGGTCCCTGAGGGGGTAACTTTGTATTTCCTTGAGCTTCCCTGGTTGCTCCAGATGTGCCTTGACTCCCAACCAAGTGGTGAGTCCCACAGGCCTTGCTGGTCTGCACCGAAGCATCTTTCCTGTTTCTGCGTGGGTTGCTGTTGCCAAGGCTTGTTGTGTCCAATACAGGCACCGACGCTGCAGCACTCAACATCTTTTATGGAACAGCTCGAATCCAGCTCCTGGTTGTCCTCGACGCCTCCTGGTCCTCGTGGCTGAAGAGTCAAGCTTCACCTCTTTCACCTGAAATCACCCGACATCGGTGGGCATCTGCCCATCGCCTTCCTGGTCACTGGCTAGTGACCCAGACTCTGTCCCCTCTGCTTTGAGGTTCTTCTCATCTTCGATCCCGGCTTGTATCTCTTCCAACACTTCGGATCTTCACAGCAGCAGCACTTCTTCGCCAGCTCCCATTGAAATCGACGACGCGACCCGACACCAAAAGACACCTATGCACCCGGCTTCCATGGGTGAGGTAACACGAGTACTCCGGTGCTCCCGTGGGTGCTAGCCCTAGAACTTCCTAAGTCCAAAAGGGTTTGGTCCTGACACATTTCTAAGTGTCCCTAATTGTTAGAAGTTGGCCTGATATATGCTGTCCACTAGTTATAGTGGGCAATCTGTATCAGTCCAAACAACCCCTTATTAGTTATAGGTTAAAGACAACCTTTATTGAAAGCTATCCTAGTGGTAGCTATGGAGAGCAGCCTTCAGGCTAAGTCTTGAAGGAATGTAAAGAAGCTTGTTTTACCAGTCTATAATTTATTGAGTCACTAAATGAAAGATATCCACATCAGGTATATATATATAAAATATATGTATTTATTATTAAACACACCCTCCTAGTCTCTTTATGAGACTAGAGGTCAAAACTCATAAGTTACACTTCAATAATCACAGTAAAATAGCACAAATACACCTCAGGCCCTAGGGGCGAGCCAAACCATATACTAAAATAGTGGTATAAGAACCGCGACTTAACCAGACACAAGACCTAGAATCTGTAGAATCGCTGGGACCCCAAGGAACCACCCAAGGTAGTGACACAGGAGACCCACGGGGGCCGTGTGCAGTGTGTGAACACAGCCGCGAGGTCCTGTTAGCTTCTATGGGGAAAGTCGCGGTTAGATTTTTAAAGATTAGGGACACTTAGAAATAAGTCAGGATCAAACACTTTTGGACTTAGGAAGTTCTAGGGCTAGCATGCACGGGAGCACCGGAGTACTCGTGTTACCTCACCCAGTGAAGCCGGGTGCATAGGTGTCTTTTGGTGTCGGGTCGCGTCGTCGATTTCAATGGGAGCTGGCGAAGAAGTGCTGCTGCCATGAAGATGCGAAGTGTCCGAAGAGATCCAAGCCTGGATCGAAGATGAGAAGAACCTGAAAGCAGAGGGGACAGAGTCTGGGTCACTAGCCAGTGACCAGGAAGGCGATGAGCAGATGCCCACCGATGTCGGGTGATTTCAGGTGAAAGAGGTGAAGCTTGACTCTTTAGCCACGAGGACCAGGAGGCATCGAGGATGACCAGGAGCAGTATTTGAGCTTTCCCACAAAGGATGTCGAGTGCTGCAGCATTAGTGCCCGGATTGGACATAACAAGCCTTGGCAACAGCAACCCATGCAGAAACGAGAAATATGCTTCGGTGCAGACCAGCAAGGTCTGTGTGACTCACCACTTGGTTGGGAGTCAGGGCACATCTGGAGCAACCAGGGAAGCCCAAGCAAATTCAAAGTTACCCCCTCAGGGACCCACCAGTCAAAGGACCAGGGATCGCGAAGGTACCTTGAGACGAAACACAAAATGGCGGCCCACGGGTCACTCGGAATAACCAGGCCGACAATCTTTGGTGGATTCAGTGTTCGAGGTGGGGGCTACAATTCAGTCCAAGCACGAATACAAGAGGTGTCAAGAAGTCAATGCACTTGCAGTAATGCACGGTGACCAGGAGTTCCGGTTCCACGCTACTCATGAGGGCTGTGGGTCTCAGCTTTGCTGGGGACTCGGGTCAGCCTCTGAGATGTCTGGAAATCTTCTTCCTGGGCTGCAAATACTTCGGAGTCTGACTAGAGCTTTGATAATGCAGACTGGCAAATAGCTTCTTTGGTGCCTGTCAAGCAGGGGAGTCACTCCTTGACCCCAAGGGAGATTTCTTCAGTCCTCTGGTCTTGAGCAGAGCATCGAAGGTCCAGGATTCAGCTTCAGAGTTTCGTCCAGGGTAATCTAAAGTACTGGTTACAGAGGTTCCTTACTTATACCTAAGGAAGGGGTTGGACCAGCTCTGGGGATCCACCTATGGGAGGGTTTGGAAAGAGGGGTGGCTACACCCATTTCCTTGGTCCAGTTCACCCCAGAGCAGGGGCTGAAAACCCCTGAACTGGTTTGAGCTGGACTATGCACAGGGACACCAAATGTGCCCCCAGTGTAGGACTTCAAAGCACTCAGAGAGTGCTCCCACCCAGCCCCAATACGCATAAGCCTGTCTGGGAGGTGGTTACACCTCCCTGTGACAGGAAACCTATTGTCCAGGCCTCCCCTGCCAGAGTTTCGGTCAGCAGCAGGAGGCCAGACCCGTGTCTGTGGCTGCAGCATCCAGTTTGTGATGCCAGGGCTCTATTAAGTTTCTACCGGGTATACCAGTGCTGTCATGTCTCTCCCTCTAGAAGGGTGGGATCATACTCCCACACCACTGGTGGGGGGGGGGGGTATGATTTCAAGGTGTTTGACACCAAACACGACATGTTTCTGTCCAGCCAGTCCAAAGTTAGAATTTACTGTTTGGTTATAATGCACTTAAGAGTATATGGTCAGGCTGCACTACAAACAGTATCAGAGAAGAGTCTCCGAACGCTGCAGAGGGGCTCTGCTCATGCAGCGGCACCGTCTCACATAAGATCCAAGCACTCTGCCTTCATGATTGATAAGGCCTGCCATAGAAGGGACATATAAGTTTATATGTGTGTATATGGTGAGATGAAGTGAACCTATATCTCTGTAAGGGGTGCATGTACCACCTTACCCAGGCTGCAGTAGCAGACCTGTGGTGTCATTTTGGGTGGCATTCCAGGGGTGGCATAATACCTGCTTCAACCCCTGGTAGGCCTCTGGCGTACCTATGCCCTGGGTACCTAGTATACCATATACTAGGGGCTTACAAGGGCACCTCAGATCCAATCTGTAATGTACCTAAAGTACATGGAATCATTTTAGAGAGGAAGCTGCTAGGCTGGGTCCCTGAATAGCAGGGTCCCAGTCAGGCTAAAGTCGAAAAACAGTGAAACACCAGAAAAACGTGGGGGTAAACATGTGAAGCAGATCCTACTCTCCTACACAACCCCCCCTCCCCAAATGCAGGGATATTAAACTAACCTTGACCAGTTGAGTCTTCATGTTCTAAGTGGAAATATCTGGAGGGTCCATCTGCATTGGCATGGTTACTCCCAGGTCTATATTCCACTGTATAGTCCATCCCCTGTAGGGAAATAGACCACCTGAGCAATTTGGGATTTTCACCCTTCGTCTGTTTTAGCCATAAGAGGGGCTTATGGTCTGTCTGAACACTGAAGTGAGTACCAAATAAGTATGGCCTCAACTTCTTCAGAGCCCAAACCACAGCAAAGGCCTCCCTCTCAATGGCTGACCAACGTTTCTCTCTGGGGGTCAACCTTCTGCTTATGAAAGCTACTGGTTGATCCTGACCTTCATCATTCAACTGTGATAGTACAGCCCCTACCCCCAACTCAGATGCATCTGTTTGGACAATGAACTTTTTGGAGTAGTCAGGACTTTGCAGAATGGGAGCAGTGCACATGGCCTGCTTCAGGTTATCAAATGCCTTTTGACAGCTATCTGGCCACTCAACCTTTTTGGGCATTTTCTTAGAGGTTAAGTCATTCAGGGGTGTCACTATTGGTTCATTCCCCTTGACAAATATTCTATAGTACCTGACTCTGGGTAGTTGGAGCAGCCCAGTCCATTATGGTCTGAATTTTGCTCTGTAATGATTGAACCTGGCCTCCACCTACAAGGTGGCCAAGGTACACAACCTGACTCTGCCCTAACTGGCACTTAGTAGCCATGATAGTTAGGCCTGCTTTTTGAAGGGCCTCCAAAACATTCTTCAGGTGGACCAGGTGATCCTCCCAGGTGGAGCTAAAGACAGCAATATCATCTAGATATGCTGCACTATAGTCTTCCAAGCCTGTAAGGACTTGATTCACCAACCTTTGGGAAGTGGCAGGTGCATTCTTCAAACCAAAGGGCATTACCACAAATTGATAGTGCCCACTAGGGGTAGAAAATGCTGTCTTTGCATCATCAGCTAGTCTGATCTGCCAGTAGCCTGCTGTCTGGTCAAATGTGCTTAGAAACTTGGTTGAGGCCAAAGTATCTATTAGCTCATCTGCCCTGGGGATGGGATGGGCATCAGTCCTAGTGACTGCATTGAGACCCCTGTAGTCTACACAAAACCTCATCTCTCGCTTGTCATCTGTGGTGTGAGGTTTAGGTACCAGGGCTATTGGGCTAGCTCAAGGGCTAACTGAGGGTTCAATAACTCCCAAATCCAACATCTTTTGGACTTCTGTCCTTATACAGTCCCTGACATGGTCAGGTTGCTTGTAGATCTTATTCTTCACAGGCAGACTGTCCCCAGGGTCCACTTCATGAGTGCACCAGGTGGTCTGGCTTGGAGTTATAGAAAACATATGTCTGAACTGGCTGAGAAGTTTTCTGCAGTCATTTTGCTGCTGGGAAGTGAGGCTGCCTGCCAAGGCTACACCAGCAACTGACCCATCATCAGGGTTCTGAGAAAGCAAGTCAGGGAGTGGGCCACTCTCTTCCTCCTGTCCTTCATCAGTAGCCATGAGCAATCCCATGTCTGCCCTGCCAACATATGGTTTTAGTCTGTTGACATGAAGTACCCTGTGGGGACTCCTAGGGGTTCCAAGGTCTACCAAGTAGGTGACCTCCCCTTTCTGTTCAACAATTGTATGGGGGCTACTCCATTTGTCCTGGAGGGCTGCTGGGGCCAAAGGCTCCAACACCCACACGTTCTGTCCTGGCTGGTAGACAGTCAGTACAGCCTTTTGGTCATGCCAGGCTTTTTGTAATTCCTGACTAACCTCAACATTTTTGGTTGCCTTTATCATGTACTCAGCCATCCTGGAGCGGAGACCAAGTACATAGTCCACTATGTCCTGTTTGGGGGGCTTGAGAGTTAACTCCCATCCTTCCTTAACCAGACACAATGGACCCCTGGAAGGGTGACCAAACAAAAGTTCAAAAGGGCTGTAACCAACCCCCTTTTGAGGCACCTCCCTGTATGCAAATAAAAGGCAGGGCAAGAGTATGTCCCATCTACGCCTAAGCTTTTCTGGGAGTCCTTTAATCATGGTTTTGTTGAACCTTTCAACTAAACCATTGCATTGTGGGTGATAGGGTGTGGTGAACTTGTAGTTCACTCCACACTCCTTTCACATAGCAGTCAAGTAACTAGACGTGAAGTTTGCATCCCTGTCAGATACTACCTCCTTAGGAAAGCCTACTCTTGAGAATACACTCAGGGGAATTGCTTCTGGGTACCTGGTGGCATGGTCCACCACCACCAGTATAAACCTGTGCCCAGATGCTGTTTGAGGATCCATGGGACCAACAATGTCAATCCCAACCCTCTAAAAGGGAACCCCCACCACAGGCAGTGGTATCAGGGGGGGCTTGGTGGTTCCACCTGCCTTGTGACTGGCTTGGCAGGTCACACAAGAGCGACAAAACTCCTTAGTGTCTTCAGACATGTGGGGCCAGTGAAAGTGAGGGACAATTCTGTTCAAAGTCTTGTTCTGGCCGAGGTGTCCTGCTAGGGGAATATCATGGTCTAGTGTCAATAGGAGGCCCCTAAACTTCAGAGGTATAACCAACCTCCTGGGTGCACCAGGCTTGGGGTCTCCACACTCTGAATAAAGGAGTCCATCATTCCAATAAACTTTATGGGTGCCACTAGCATTCCCAGCAGCCTCATCAGCAGCTTGCTTTCTGAGGGGTTCAAGAGAGGGGCAGATTTTCTGCTCCTGGCTCAGATCAGACCTGGAAGGGCCCCCTGTCCCCAAGAACTCAACCTGGTCAGGTTCAAGCTCTTCTGGGACAGTTCCTTCTTCAGGCTCTAGATTATCTCCCTGAGGAGACTGATCAACATTCTGAGTCAGGGGGGAAGGCACTGCCTTAACCCTACTACTCCTCCTCTTGGGAGGCACCTGGTCCATTATTCCAGAATCCAGGGCCTGTCCAGCTTTAGACACTTTGGCCTGTGACCTAGTCACAGCAAAGACATGAGCAGGGATCCATAACATTTCTGCATGTGTCCTGAGCTCCACTTCAGCCCAAGCTGAAGATTCTAAACAAGCACTGTACTGGTAGGTCTGCACTTACCACAACTTTCTTAAGGCCAGTTACCCCTCCCCAGGAGAAGATAACAACTGCCAGAGAATGGTCTGTTCTGACATTGCTAGCATTGGTCACTTGGTACATTTCGCCAAGTATAATCTGCCCAAGATCCACAAGATCTTTTGTCACCATGGTGACACTTGCTCCTGTGTCCCTGAATGCCCAAGCCTCTACTCCATTTATTAAAGGCTGTTGTCTGTATTTGCCCAGATTACTTGGACTCACAAAGGGGGACATATCCATGCCCCTATCACAGACAAGAACAGCCTGAATTGGAAGTCTGACTAGGCCAGAGTCCATCTCAGAACCCAGGGTCAACCCTACTACACCCTTATTCTGGAAATGCCACCACCTATTGTAGCTGTACTAGGGGGAACAGTTGCCTTAGGGTCAATGGTGGCTGGAGTAGATTCTTTGGACTTAGTGCGGTCACTAGTCCAGTGAGTTTTCTGTTTACAGATTTTGCACCAAAGTTTATTTTAGCCTTTTCCCTTGTTAGACTGTGAAACCCCACCTGAAGAAGATTTTTGGAGGCCTTGTGAAGACTTCTGGTCTTTACCCTTCTCCCCACCCTTATCAGAGTTTTTAGGATCTTGCTTATTGGGTTCACTACTTTGGTTCTGTACCTGCTGCCACACCCTGGTTCTGACCCACCTGTCTGCCTTCTTTCCCAATTCTTGGGGAGAGGTCAGATCTGTGTCTACCATGTACTGGTGCAACAGCTGATTCTGACAATTATTAAGGATCTGCTCCCTCATAATCAAATTGTACAATCCTTGACAGTCATGCCCTTTACTGCCAAGTAACCAACCTTCCAGAGCCTTAGTAGCATAATCTACAAAGTCTACCCAGTCCTGAGTCTGTTTTTTTGGGTATCCCTGAACTTTAACCTGTATTGCTCCGTGGTTAGGGCAAACCCATCAATTAAGGCACTCTTCAGACTGTTGTAATCATCTGACTCCTCCTCTCTAACAGTGAGGAGTTTATCTCTAGGCCTGGGCGAAAATTTCGTTACGTTCGTGGAAATTTCGATAATTTGACATTCTCGCGTTCCGCGGAGAGCGTGAAAATGTCAAAATTTCCGGTTTCCGCAGCTTGGCGATAATTTGTTTCTTGCTCGCGCTGTAAATTAATACATTCTCGCACGCGCGCGATCGCCTTACCTGAATCCCTGCGTTCGCCGACAAGTTTTCTTGATCCGGTCTCGTTCTCCATGAGATGTTGTATTGTTTTTAGCCATTTGCGCTGTCTCGCGACAGTTCGCGCCCGCAGTGACGTCATGCGTCGCGCGATCACGTCTTTCTTCTCGCGATCATGCACCGCGAGACAACTCAAAACAAGATGGCCGCGCCCGCAAGCAACCACATGGGTAAGTTGGCGACCCGCAACCATGCAGAAAATCTCGCGAACATGCCGGGAAAAAACTTCCGCATCTTCGCGATATTTCCGCTTGTTTGCGATAATTTTAAACATTTTCGCGATAATTTGCGAAAGTTAATTTAGCAAATTCCGCCCACCCCTATTTATCTTTACCTTTGTTTGCAAATGAGAGCCATAAGATTGCTGCCCACTGCTCCTGGGGGACCCTTTGTACTTTACAGGACCTTTCCAGTGCAGTTATCCATTTGTGGATGTCATCCCCACTCTAGTAGGGAAGGACAATCTTATTCAGGTTTCTATGGTCTTGAGACCTCTCCCTATCTCTAGGGATGTTGCTGCCTCCATGGGACTCTAGTCCCAACTTTTTTCTAGCTCTGTGGAGCTCTAGGGCCTCCTTATCTAGGGCTACCTGCTTCCTTCTGATTTCAAGCTGAGCTTCTTCATACTTAAGCAGTCTCTCTCTTCTCTCCTGAGAGGTTTCCCTCCTATGAGAGGAGATTGAGGTCCCTACAGATGAGTTAGAATGGTTAGACTCCACTGAGGGAGATCTTGACCTTCTTGGCCCACCACCAACTCTCCCAGGAGGGACAAAGAGAGGTCAATTATGGTCCTCTCCATCACTGTCTAGGGGAGCTGGATTTTCCAGGTCCAGATCATTGTCATCTGCCTGGCCAGCCTCAGAGGTCAGGTCATGGGGAATTACACCCCTAGGCCCTTCCTTAGGTGCTGTCCCACCCAGTCTGCCTAACCCACCAGATCCTAAAGATCTGCTAAGGTCATCCAGCTTGAGTACCTCTATGAGATGCTGGGTGGTTGGACTTTTGCCTGTCTTCAGTTTCCTAGTTGTACATAATGCTCTCAGTTCCATGAATGGGAGTCTATCATACTGGGAATCTTGAAGCCCATTGGCTTCTGGCAAGGACCTACTGGTTCCTGGCCTTGAAGACATTACTAGTGTGGTGTGTTGTATTGCACTACCTACTCTAGTGTGGCCTACTAAACTCTCTTCAGTTGTAGAAAGGGTGTGCTATCCCTTAACACACAACTCTAAGTTCAGTAGAACTTACTGTATTCTAAAGCTTGTATTATATGTACCTAGGGTACCTTTAGTGGTTTTCAGTTAGTTACTCAATTGAGATTATCTGGTAAAACAATAGCAAGCTGGAATCCCACACGCTGCACACCAATGTGAGAAGTTGGCCTGATATATGCTGTCCACTAGTTATAGTGGGCACCCTGTATCAGTCCAAACAACCCCTTATTGGTTATAGGTTAAAGACAACCTTTATTGAAAGCTATCCTAGTGGTAGCTATGGAGAGCAGCCTTCAGGCTAAGTCTTGAAGGAATGTAAAGCAGCTTGTTTTACCAGTCTATAATCTCTTGAGTCACTAAATGAAATATATCCACACCAGGTATATATATTAAATATATGTATTTATTACTAAACACACCCTCCTAGTCTCTTTATGAGACTAGAGGTCAAAACTCATAAGTTACACTTCAATAATCACAGTAAAATAGCACAAATACACGTCAGGCCCTAGGGGCGAGCCAAACCATATACTAAAATAGTGGTTTAAGAACCACGACTTAACTAGACACAAGGCCTAGAGCCTGTAGAATCGCTCGGACCCCAAGGAACCACCCAAGGTAGTGACACAGGGGACCCTCGGGGGCCATGTGCAGTGTGTTAACACAGGCGCAAGCTCCCGTTTGCTTCTATGGGGAAAGTCGCGGTTAGATTTTTAAAGATTAGTGTAGGAGAGTAGGATCTGCTTCACATGTTTACCCCCACTTTTTGCTGGTGTTTCACTGTTTTTCGATTTTATCAAGAATTTACAAGGGCACTGTAGAACCACCATAAAAGTATATGCAGCTAGTTAAAGTTTAGTCAAGTCAACCTGTCTGGACTGCATAACATCGAGTCATGGATAGGAAATATATTAATTAATTTTTAAGAGGAAAACCCACCACGGCGGATAATCTACACACAAATATTAAGTAATTGAGCCAATTTTATTGATATTACAATACAATGACAGAGAATAACCAGCTGTGCAACAAAGAGATCTGCCTCATGATCATACTTGATCAATCACCTATCTGTATTTCCATTATAGTGAGAGGAGAATAACTTTTTACACCATATTTCCATGTCCATGCTTCAGATTTCTCAACGTATTCAACTACTTAACAACTTGCATAACCTCAGGAAGGACTTTATGCCGGATGATCACCAAATGTCCAGAATGCCCAGATTTGTGCCAGATTTTTAGCATTACTGCTCACCATGGATATAAGTTCTATATAGATTTGCTATATGCAATTCTATTTTTGTGGACATCATGAAAATCGGTCGCAGAACTGGTCATGTTGGACCTATGTTGTACACCCTTAAAGCATGTGATTGCTGAACACCAAGATAAGTCTCTCTTCAACTGATAGGACATAGGGTCGAATCACAAAGGATGCTTAATGAAGGCTCTGCATATATAACAAATGTGTAGGATGATGAAAATGCAACAATTGAGTAACATTATTTCACAAACTATTTCTTTCCTTTCATGACAAACAATTCTACACTACAGATACTCTATTTCCCCCCCCTTATTTGACAATCCTACTTACATGCTATACTCTATGGCCCAATGTACAGGAGGTCCATTTGGAAGCATGCTAGATTTGTCAGGTTTGCACTGCATTGGCATAGATATTTGTCTAAAATGTCAGAGGGTTCACTCACTATTGCATCCCCTGTGCCTACTTTATGTATAGCTAGAAAACAGACATTGATCTTGAGAATAAAACCAAGTTAGGCAGATGAACGTACCAAATATTTCAAGGCAAAAAAGTAAGCCTTGAAAAAGAATGCAAATTGGACCCTCTGCAAACTGTATTATATACATATTTTTTAAGGCAATGAGAAATATTTAGAGTAGGTGTCTCCAGCTGGTCGATCGCGAGCTACCGGTAGGTCGACGACACATATGAAGTATCTTCAGGCCCGTTCATTTTCAAATAAGCACTGAACTAATAAAGTTTATTTTATATATAATAAATAAGTATTGCATTTTCCTTTTTAAATTAAAGCAGCCTATTTTTATTTTACAGTTAGGCCTCTTCATTATTAGATGAGTGTTAGCTCCTCTATATCATGTCATAACAGGGTGGCCTGCCACATATCTTATGCTGCACGGAACCGCGCAGAGGGACACACTGCACGTCTGTGCAGTTGCAGCAATTTACAACTCTAGGCTCTGGCTTACAACTTGTGCACAGGCTGGTGTGCCACTGGGAGTAGCCTAGCACCAGAGTCTTGCGTGAGGCTAGGCTAGGAGTTGTGGCTTTTGACACTGTCTGGGAGAAAGTCCTGTCATCCGGCTGCAGAAAGAAGGGCCTAATAATGCACAGCGATCAACGCCGCTTTATGACTTACGGTGTGTCGCAGAGGTTAAGAACTGAAGGACTGAGGTATTTAACTCTTAAATAAAAATCTCCAACTCACTACTGGAGCATGGGAGCAAAATGATGTTGCGAATGCTTTCAACTAGGGGAAATTAAAATAAAGAGATAACTTAATTATTAAGTTACTCGATTTACATTTTCTCACATTTCAAAATGTCACATTTACACACAGCATACATCTTGTTCCCCATGGCTGGTAGACACAGTGCGATATTTATAACTGAACAATACAGCCATTTTTTAGGTCGAGCCTAGCGCAGCGCGCATGCGTTGCCCCAGGAAATCGGCCTCTTGGAATCACTTAAACTTTTCTACAAGATTGTGCGTGTGGTGCTCACATGCTATTGGCCTTTGCGCCTTGCTTTAGCACGCAATTGATCAAAGGCGCATGGATGTCCCAGCGTTTCAGGAAATGTTTACTCCCAGAGTGTTTTGCTCTCGGGAGCCAGCAGCGGCACACAGGGGCCATCTGTTTTGGGTCAGGTTTCCTTGCTGCTTTCATTAAAAGGCGCGTCCTCTCCACCGCAGGCAAGGAACACACCCCACCTCCACAAGAGTGCGCTTTCACGGACAAGCTTGTTTTCTCAGCATTGTCTAATTAGTTTTAACTTTCGTGCTTATGCTTTTTCGAGTAGCGGTGCATGCAGGGGCCATCTGTATTTCAAATTAGCTTTGGCTTTCACTTTCATGCTTTCTTGTTTCACCTGCGTTTAATTACAGTCCACAGCCAAGCGGCTGTGCAATTCTAATTGTTCGGGAATGTGTGTGTCTCCCGGTTAAAGATGTCTTTCGTGTTCAGTAATCAAATATCTGTATTTATGAAGACAAAACGTTTTTTGAGCTACCGAAATGTAACATAACTGCCAGGATGCATTAGAATAATTTAGGAACAACAACATAATGCCGTCCGTTGAGGACAGACGCATGTCTGCAGCAAAGCGAACAGCTTGGCATCTCCTGACGTAGCAAGCGTTGTTTTCAGAGCTGCGGTTACTCCTTGCATTATTGTTGGTTCTTTCACGCTGTTTGCTACGCCATCAGCCTACGCTACGTGTCTTTACCCTATGATGGGAACACTGCTGGCACTGCCGACGAAAGTAGTGTTTAATATTCCCACCATTTCGAGTCCCGATAGCCCAGCGGACTTCAGAATGGTAGCAGACACGTAAAATGTGGGTCCGTGGAGCTTCTTGGAGGTGGTGGGTGTTTTACTGGAATACAGCTGTATTGCCTATTGAAAACGCACCACAGAAGTAAGTCTTCAGTCATTGAAATGCTTGCAGTAGCGTGGACTACTAAAATGTAATTTCCCGTTTAATCCAGTCGGTCAGCAGACCATATTTGTTGCCGCTCTATAGCAGGTCAGTTTCAACTTTGTATAGCGCTTCATACCTCGCACGTGGCTTCGAACAGCATTGTCGTGCAAGCCTAAATAGATACTGGGAGTGGATCGTCATGGGCACGGGGTACGGCCCAACCAACCTGTTGCCTGCATGTAAAGAACCTCCTTTGCCAAGAACCCTTATGTCAAATATTGTTTACATGATGGCCTTAGGTTAGTGTGTCTTCAGCTGATACAGGTATAACATGACTAACACTCCTAAAATTCAGGCTCTCTAGGGACCTCAAGTAACGACATGTGGTAGTGCAACATAGTGCACCCAGCGCTGTATATTCATATCCCGGAACCTCTAGTAACTACCTGTGGTAGTGCACCATAGCTCACCCTGCGTTGACACTGGCTGATAATGTGCTGCATGGCTATACATTTATAAGGTCCCAAAGGCGAGACCTAGTGGCTATGCCAATGCTTGTTTAAAATGGGAGAATTAAAGTGAAGAAGCATGTTTCATAAAACATTAAAGGCTAGACACAGGTAGAACTAGCAGCAAAGTACTGGTTACAAATTACGACTTGTATATTTGTGACCAGAGTTTTATTTTAAAAAACAACCTTTTTTATTAAAAGGTAAGTTCGCAAAAAAAGATTCATGGTGGGTTGCAATTCGAACTACCACATGAATATTAATACGGTAGGTAGCAAATTGTGATCCACTAGGAATTGCAGCCATCACATGGATGGTGGCCTGCAGAGGACAGCAGCCCACCATGTCTATGATTGCTTTTAAAAATAAAGCAATCTTCTTTTTAATAATGCAACCAGTGTCCCTGAAAGAAAAACAGGATGTGTTTTTTTAAGTAAAACTTTCATTTTTTAAGAGTAGGCAGTGATTCATTGGAATACTGCCTACTCTTAAAAATATTTTGTCAAAAACCTCAAATGGGAAGGGTTTTTTTGGGAACCTCTCCCAATTTGGGAATGCCTTACAGTACCTTTCAGTTCTCAGCAAAAAAGTAATGTTTTACAACAGTGATTCGGTCTCAAAATATTACTACATACTACTTCAAATTGCTATTTGGAAGGTATGTCCTAAACACGCCCCTTTCTAATTCCAATTTAGTATATAGTCGCAAGCTCGAATTGCGATGTAGTAACATGTTACAAATCCTAACTTGGGTTTTCATAACCCATAAGGCCGTTTTGCCTTCGCAAATGGCCTGAGACTGTGAATGAGGAAGTTTGCGACCTCAATAAGGATTTGTGCATCTGGCCCTAAGCTTTAGTGTTTTATAAAACATTTTTCTTCCCTTTCAATTAAGACAATTACATCTTAATGTTTAATGAGGCATTTTTCATCACTTTAAATTTCTCCCATTTAAAAAAATTGGCTGTATTTTTCTGTTATAAATATGGCACCGTGCCTAGTGACCCCTGAGAACAAGATGCCTGCCATTTGTAAATACAACACTTTGAAATGGGAGAAAATAAAAATTGTACGTTTAATGGAATCCATATAAACACAGCTAAATCTTCATTTTCATTTTCTCCCGTTTCAAATTTGCACATTTACATACAGCAGGCATCTTGCTCCCAGTGGCCGGTATACACAGTGCCATATCCATACCTGAAAAATACAGCTATTTTTTTGTTCAATGTGAGAAATTTAAATTGAAGAACAATGTTCCATTTTATGGAACACTTCTTCAATTCAAATTTCTCCCATAGAAAATGGTTTTATGTTTGTGTTATACACATAACAATGTCACATATGATGAAAAATATATGCCCTGTGTACATACAACACAGGTTCTCGGTCATCCATACACATATATCCCATTCATACACACATGTTTATACATCTCCACAGACCATGCTCTCACTGACATATATGGCAGCCCTGTCATATTGCCCCTACAACCAACTTTACCACAGATCAGTGGGTTTAAGCATCACTGCAGGTGAAAGGTGGACCAGCCATTATAACCAGGGCCACTGGAATTAGGCGATTTTGAGGCTGCGGCATTTTCCTCATAATTATGGATTTTTCACATTTCCGACATAATTCATCATCTGCTGCTTAATCTGCATATGTTAACAAAAATGACTGTACTTCTGACTCACATGGATCAAAATGTATTAAAAAATAGTGGTGATGTGTGTTGCCGCGGAGTTTAAAGGCCCTTTGCAAAGGTTGACTGGTCCCCTGTCTCTTGCTTAGTGATGTATTTAGATGTTAATCTTGTAAAAATAAGGTGAAACCTTTGCCCAGAGTGACAGTGTTAACCTGTGTAAAATGACAAAATCATGAAGTAATACTATAACAAAATGTGCTGTATTACGTCACATACTTTGCCTTTTTTTTGCTGCATAATTTTGTCAACCCTGTGATACAATTTGTTGATCCCTTGCTGCATAGTTTTTTTATTGAGCTGCATCATAACTATTATTTCTTTGACAGTTCTTCAATTAAAGGTCTTGAGTACGGTGACAAACCAATTCTGGTGTCATTCTTATCATTGGTTCCAGGTGGGAAACTTATTTTTTTAAATTTAAATCATGGTTTCTGGATTTATGAAAATTATGTTTAAAGTCAATAAAGTTAGACATGGGGGTGCCTGGAACCAGTGAGCGAGTTGCTTTGGAAAACTCATAATTATTTTCCCTGATCCGAAGCAGCTCTTCAATTTTTTCACATCATTTTATACAACTGTGTAATATTTAGCTACCTTTCTCAAAGCATAAAAGGAAAATCAGAAGAGCAGCCAAGGGTTATGCTGACATGAATCTCCTTAATATAACAATGCCTAATATGTATTTGTGTTTCTAGAGTTCATGGCTTGCAATGCACAAGAACTACCTGGCATGCATTTCCAAAGCTTTATTGCCGGATACTTGCTTGGGCGTCAGTACTGTTGGATTTCACTCCAAGATGGCCTTAGCCTGGTGAAGCTTCTTACTGAGGTTGCTCTTCTTTTCCCTATCTCATCAGCTGTAGTAATGCACAACCTAGATCACCATTGGGAGTGCTGACAGAAAGCCTTTTTGAAAACTGTCCTATTAATGTATTGTAGAACAGTATTCTAAGTGATGCTCTGATACTAATGGTTGGTGCTCCTGATTATATGATCAAGAAGTGATCCGGGATGCAATTCTAAGGTAGGCTGAGCAGAGCCGCTATTGGTTGGTTGAGATGTTACGGTCTACGTCTACAGATCTTTTCTTGGTGCTCGATCAACACAACCTACTGTCACATCATTGGCATTCTGAGGCACCTGATGGTCTGGGTTTTTGGGAGAGAAGCGCTCTCTAGACATCATAACAGCCGGACCCATGGAAAGGAAAGGAGTACTCATCCTAGCTCTGATGCGAGTAGGGAACAACGGTGTAGAAAGGAGTGTTTGGTTGAGATGGCGCATTCATCCTCGCCTGGTGATGGAGTTCTGCTTTTTGCTGTATCTCTTGGTGACAGGGGCAACAATGGACCTCAAGGTGAGGAGGCAATCACATTTAGTGCAAGTGACATGCAAGTATTTAATAAAGTATAAGCATGAACTGCTGTTCTTTTCTGGGTTGGTTTTCTGTAAGGATGATATTAGACGTCAGCAGTTACCGAAGTCCCTGACATATAGGGACATACGGTGACCATGCATCTGATTCCATTAAGAAATTATTTCTTGAGCAATTTACCCTGCTTCAGAAGTGTAAATGGACAGGGATCGAACAAGTCTGACATTGGGAGCCAGCTCTATTTTATGGCACCAACCATGCACTGATCCCCGTTAATCTAGGGGGATTAAAGATTTTAGCCTGCCCTGAGTCCAAGCTATAATTCACAACCATGTATCATAAAGAGAGGGAAACGGAAAGGGTCCTCATGTCTGCAATCCCACAATGTTGGCCATATGCAGCTAGAGTATGAACAAAATACGCTGTATGCCTACTGACTGTGGTAGAGCGATTTCCACTATGATTGTGGGATGGAAAGGGCAGATACGCATTCTTGGTGTAGAGGAAATGTGTCTTCTTTAGCTCAGTATATGCGCTTCTAAGTTCTCCTGCCATTTCCAGGAGAGGCTGAATCCAATTCTGATCCTGTATTTTCTCTCAGTCTGATGTTCCTTGGTGTGCTCAATACTTCTGTGTGCTGATTTAGCGACAGTCCCTTAACCTTCATTGTTAGGAGGGGGGAGTTTTGTGAGCATCAAGTGTGAAACTTTTGCCTCTCCAGCACACAGAACGGTATCCATCTACCACGGTCTAGACACCCGCATGATGCAACAAACTCAGTCACCGGAGATGCTTCAAATATCAACATTCCACAGTCCAAAGCTTGACTTGACAATATCTGGGAAACAAAGTACACACCTGAAGAGTAGGGGCACCCACTGGTTCAGGTATCTACACCTCTAAAAGAGTCTTGCCTCTAGTCAGACCAATCAATCATCGGGAGGGGCAAGATCACGAGAAGGAGGAGTGTTTTGGAAAAGGAAGAGACAAGTGCTGAAGGGGGTCAAGAATCCTTATCAATACTAGACTACCTCATCCTGACTTAGGCAAATTCTACATGTGATGGGTGGCACTGCTGTTATGAACTCATGTGTGATGGAACACACGGGCCACACCACACTGACGTTTTGGCCTGCCAGATAACCTGTTTTTTAATCCAAGGTCCAGTTGCACAGCCTAGTAGACAACCCCAGGGATACTGTCCCTCTTACAAAGATCATTCAGGTGTGCCACTGACAATCCCTCTCCTACCATCCGCCTGTCCATTCTATCACATTTTGATCTGGGAATCCTTGACAAATCTTAGACCCACATGAAAGTGGGACTTCAACGGGAGTTGCAGGAAAAATAATAGTCAAAGACGCTTGGTCGTACTTCGTTTCCTTCAACAGCCTAGAGAGGAGCCATCCCTTGTATGACTTAGAGAATTCATTTCTAACCTATTCACAGACGCTGAGAACCGTAAAGCGAACCACACAGATTCATAATACTTTACCAACATACGCCCTTTTTCTAACACGCCTGGTGCACAAATTAAACACACTAGATACATTCCATCAACATCCCTTGCACTAACATCCACAAAAGCTCCAAAAAACATACCAAGAACCATGTCCCCTGCAATTAGCAAAGACTGCAACTGAATTAAAAGAAACAGGCAAAACGCCACGTGAGGTGACTTCAAGATTTCCATCTAAATGAAAGGATCTCAGAGTTGCAGGCCCAGATTTACGCAAGAAAATGAATATTGTGCTCATCATTGTGTCAACAAGTGCACATGAAGAACCTTGGGAGGCACTCTGGAAGAAAGCTTTAAAGTGGTTGAAGGATAATGTTCAGCTGGGGTTGGCCCACCGTCTGAATATAAAGGCTCTTCAGTGTGTCCACATCCCTGGGTACTCTCAAAATGACACCATATCTAAAGGGTGCGGATCAGCAAAATGCCCTGAACTTCTGTGGCAAATCAGAGAAACACAAGACCTCTATGCTGAGACTAGCTGACAGCCCTATCCCAGCCCAATACTTCTCAAAGTCCAGCAGCCAAATTCAAGAGGAAATCTGTTCAAGATACGCATGTCACATTCAATTTCTTCTTACTAAGGTATACATTATTTTTCTTTTCAAGCATTTGATGACCCATTCTTGCAAGCACTGGCCATAAAATGTACTCAACATTTTCTATTTTTCCTAACTTTTGTTTTTGCCTTCCTTTACGTCATTCTTCATACTTAATATTTTACAGTGACGATCCTCGTATTCTGTTTTATATTTCCTCTATTCCTGCATATTACCGTGAAAGTCTCCATATTTCAATTAAAACATGTTGGTAATACCATTAAAACGCATTTATTGTTTTAATTTCCTTTTCAATCATCTTCGTTTTTTTATTTTCTTCTTTTCTTAAACTCCTATTTTTGAATCTGTGTATAAAAGTCTAGGCGGCCCAACACATTAATAAACTCGACCATCTCATACATTTATAAACTTAAGTTAGAAATATTTCAGATCTTGCTGCTTTAACAAGTTGCTGTCAGAAAAACGTTTGTGCTTCCTGTCCAAGGCTCTCCTCGCTAATGTTTCAGCTCATTTCGCTATCTGGCCCAGCGCTAGGCTTTCTCATCACATCAATAATAGTTCCTCATCTCTCGAAGGATGCTAGAAGGGTATTGTTCATCTGAAAGCAGTGACCCCTGCAACAAATATCACACAAGTATGGGCATTGTGTGGCAATACCAAAGAGCTGAGATTGTGGTGGAAAGGTAACGTGCTGCCACAATAAACCAATCCTGAAACGGTCACTTGCATGTCATGAATTCACCAGGACTCTAGATTCTAACGAGGACCCTCTGAAAAGCAGACCGTCATTAACAATTTGTAGACATCTGCTTGATTCAAGGAGATATGTTGTGCTTATAAAAAGACACATATGCCACCTGCCTCGATGTAATGTTGTCTTGAATCTAGCAAAAGTACAAAATAGAAAAATAAATATTAAATACAAAAAATACCACAAAAACAATGTTAAAGTCGGGGCTAGCCTTTATAACATTTGTTCTAAAAAAACACAAGAGGAGTTATGCAGCAGTAGAGGAAAAAAGAGCCACTGGAAACTTCTCAAGTGCAGCGCAGCGTCACATGAGGCAAGAAGGGAGGCTTCAGAAAGCGAGCCATCCCTGTGGAAAAGGCCATGAGCATCAAGCTCTCCTGAGAGCGCCGGAGTCAAGCTGGCACTACTATGACTTACCCTCCACCTCTAGGAGGGGTGGTGCTGCAGAGCCGGGCTGATGGAAGTGACATTTCTCCCAGAAGCAGATGCTTCTCGCACTGGGTTCAGCCAGGGAACACGTTCGCCATTGCTGGACTTGAACAAGTGAGCAGTTCAGCATATACCAGAGGTTTACATCACCAGGAGTTGTTACAGGCAAGCAGATGTAGTAACAGATGCAGAATCAAGCACTGGCAAGGGCAAAGAGGGGACACCAGTTTCAGCACGGCCTGTTTCTACAGGGATCACAAAAAAGAACTGCAGTAACAGAAGCACGCTATGCATAATGTCAGTACAACTTTAATAACACCCCAGGGAAGCAATGCTTTGCCACAAATAATGACTTTGGTTGTGTCTTGTCTCTCTCTGGTCCCTACACTATTTTACAACAATGTAACAAAGTTAGAAGTTCCAGATCTGGGAACCAAGATTTAAGTCTACACTATGCGTTGATGTTGTCATTCCCCAGATTATCCACGGAAATCTAGAAAACTCTTTGATTTTAATGAGTGCATCTGTTGCTCCTAGGCACCATATAGATTGTCCACAGAGCTGATAATAAACGTGCCTGGAGGAAACATGCATTCACACATTCTGTTTTACATTTACTGTTGCTTGTGCTCCCATGGAAAATGGGGGCAGTTGCCTTTGCCCGACCTGGAGAGAGGCTAGCGCCTACCCTCCGGCAGGAGTTATTTCCCAAGAAGTTTAAGGCTGGGCAAGGCCATACCACACTAAGGTGTGACGTCCCACATTCCAACGAGTGTGTGCTGCTTTCATCCATTTTGCATGGTCATCCTCCACTATTACACACTTTCTGGGACTCAAACCTCAATTTATCCAAGTGGAACTCCCACCATAGTGGCGGATTTTGCACCACGGTGAGTGAGTACAAGTTACAACCTTCTCTAAGTCAGGATATGGAATTTTTGCCGCTTTTTGTGCAGGGGGTTACATTTATGAGCATAAACACATTTCAGGGTGATGTTTGAGCTTTCCCATTACTAAGATTTGTCTTGCTTCTTCTTTCACCTGATACCTTTTTTTCTTTGATGTCCTTATTCGGGATATAGTTAGTTCGCAATGTAGAATGCTTCCAAGTGACAACGGCGTCTCCTCACTGGACCACAAAATGTCATGCTGTCAGTGTTTTGATACCACCTTGATCTCCGCCATTGACCGAGATGTTTTCACTTCATTCATCCTGGTCTGCGCGCGTTAAACTAACGACGTGCACAAAGCGCGTGCACGACGCTCTTCCAAAGATCACCGGTGAAACAAGTTATTCTCTGCGGCCCACTCCAATGCTGTGTAATGCCCCAGCATTTGAAGTCTCGTCCAGGTGTTTAGCTGTCATACAGGACTGATTTTCACCCGTGCATTAATGGAACAGGGGAACACCTTTGTTGAAAATAAATTCCTACTTAGATAGACAGAACAATTATATATGCATTAAATCTACATACAGTGCTAGGAGGCCCAGAAAGGGCTGCACCACCGCTAGTTTACGAGCAAAACAGCGCTGAAGTAACAAAGCCGTGTTTTATTGCTGCTGAGTCGAAGTAACAAGGCTTGAGTGGTCTCTGCTGGCTGACTAGCAGCAGCAAACCACGTGCACGAACCCTGCGCGGGAACCGAGACTCCATCTGGCTCGGTTAAGCAGGCAGTTGGCGCGAGGCGCCGTCATCGCACTACAAGAAAAAACAAGCATTTGCAATGCAATAGGACTCGTATTTACGTAAGACCTTTTGCATTGTGGTCGGGCGGCGGGTGGGGGACAGGGGGTCACGAACAACGGGAGTGCTGGGGGGGTGAGAAGGCGTGGCAGAAAATAGTAGTCGAAGTAAAGGGGCCAGTAACCATGTGAGGATACAAATGACGACATGGCAGTCATAGGGAGGGACCAACAGGCCTATAAACCAATGGAAGGCAGCATTTAGTAAAGGACAAAGACACAAGCCAAAGAAAAAGATGGGCAGGAGAGTGGGTGTGGCTTCTCTCCCGTACTCAACTAACCTAGATCAACCCCAGAGCAGCACTTGGGCACTGGCTCAGGGCTCGACCTAAAAACACCTCAGTTCTCACAACTCCTGTAACTGCACTTTGGGCGAAAGGTGTATTCAGCCCAGAGCACAAGTAATTTATGAAATGCCCGTTTGCCAGGAATTTGACTCATTCAATCAGGCACAAGTCCAAAGGCTAATAGTCCAAAAACCTGTGCATAGGAAGCAAAACTTAAAACCAGCAAAGCTATATAAGCATGTCAAAGGCCATAAAAAGGTCACCTCTAATCCATCTTCTCACATGAATACATTAGCCACCACCCCAGAGGATGATGCCAGGCATGCCCCAGAAAATAATGCGGACATAGGCACTGGTCCTCCTAGCATGGGCAAACTTGGCAAGAAATGACCTAACAACATCAGAGTCCGATCTTCCCATCCGGCTTGTAGCCTATTGCTCTGTAACAGGGATTGCACAATACACACTCACATGCACTGATTTCCAACAGGTAAAAGGACAATACCAAATGTTTGCCACCTTCAAGGCCATCACCTTGCCAATGACCACTGGCCACCACTCTGCCTGGGACTGAGATCTCCGCAAACATAAAATAAAAATCTAAGAACAACCTCAGAATAGAGTATCAAACCAAGGAACCCACATCAAACACATTTTGCTCACTGACCAACATGCTTGGAGCCCGGCAGTCCTTCCAGAGTAATCAGTCTGCCCACTTTTTTGGCTACATAAGATTTGGATGATAAAATGACCAAAACTGAATGACCTACTACTCCCCCATCTTCACATTTTACATGTATGAGAGACTTGGCACTGGCCTAGATAGGCAGCTTCAGCAGCATTTGCACACATGAGCCCCTACACAGGTCTGGTGCGGCATCACAACACAGCAAGCTGGCCTCAGTTACAAGCCACAACCCATAGAGCTTTTTATAGTGTCTCACAGAATATAGCAACAGTGGCAGCTATAAATACTATCTTTTCCCTGGCTACGTTTAATATCTCTTACCAGGGAGAAATCTTAGTAAGGAATACTGCCAATTATAACAGCTTCGTGTCCCCGAACCTCTCTAATGCCATGAAGAAGATGGAACCTCCTTGTCTGATCTCATTTGTTCCTACTACTGTTCAAGATGGATTCATGACATTCTTGACAGAGCAACATCCTTTAATTTTGACGTACCCTTGCAAGGTTTAGGGCTAATTACATCCAAAGACTTGCTTTGGGTGATATTCTGGCCCCCAACGAGCTTTGGAGATTGTGAGACAACAGAAATCTGTTGGTCAAACAGGGAGACTATTGCCTTAATATTAGGTCACACAGATGCTCTTGAAAATTGGAATATGAGGCATGGCTTGGCAGCCACCAAAATGGCCGCCTAAAGAGGAGCTCCATACTGAGCCGTGACTATTTCAATGGCGGTGCTGATTTTTGGCTCCGGGAGAGCGCCAGCAGCACAGGAAGCTAGAGGAGGATGCCGAGGTGTTCTGCATTCTTCCCCCTATACTTGACTTGGCATTAAAGCATTCACTCCTGAGGAGAGCGTTTTTTGCAGTGGCCATCTTTATGGATTTTTCTGTGTTGTGCGTGTGGAAATTTCCTCTCAGGGGACTTGTAATGGAGCCTTATTTCAATTGATCTGGCCTCCTTTTTTAGGTTTCACCTAGGCAGCGCATGCACTGTCTCTTCGAGACATGCTGTATCTACTCTGTGGTCTTAGAGCATGCCCATTGCTATTCATTCGTTCCTTTGTGTGCCCTTCGAAAATCCTTGCTTTTCGGTGGTGAATTGCTTATATTTGTCCCTCCTTTAATATAATATATAATATAATATAATCCACATTTGTAAAGCGCGAACAATCACCCGCAAGGGTCTCTAGGCGCTGGGGGCCGTCGGGAAGATTAAGCAAGCTATTGCCCAGAGTCACATGTTGCTGGGCTAATCTGCCGCCGGCGCCGGGGATCGAACCCTGATCCCAGATTCCGGAGTCAGTCGCCCTGGCCGCGGCGCCACAACTCCTTTTCATGTGTTGCTCCGGGCCATCGTGACTGACCTCATTACTTATAGGTTTTTTTCTCTTGGCCATTTATGTTAGTTTCGGCGGACAATTTATTTTGTTTGCCCCGGGTTGTGTTTTATTATTGTTGTGTTTTTGGGCTTTCCAAATACAACGTGCTCAGCAGACTGCTGTAAATCAATTCCTTATCTCATTTCTTGTCCTGTCCCTTAATCACCATCCTCCAACTGAATCAGCTTGTCTGTTTGTAATAGCACGACTTTTCAGGCTTCTATTTTTTATATATAGCGCAAACTTGGGCCAAAGGCTTTGGAGTGCTTTATATGAGCAGCACTTACATTACACAAGTCATCAGCCAGCAAACTCAATATGGTATTCCCAGGTGAGTGAACCCTGAGGCACGTATCCGGTAGCTTACTATGTGCATCACTCACCCCTCCAACACACACATTTAGCGACTACCATCGCTATCTTGGGTGGTATCCCTCGGCTGCGCTGCTGATGTTCCCGCTCTGAGTCAGTGGTTCTAGGGCTAGTAAGAGGGTGCCTGACATAGTGTGTGGCCTCCAAGTAATTGTGTGGGTGTGAGTAGGATGAGCATTTCATCTACCTAGTGCCGATAAACAAAAAGGACCATTGACTCGTGGTGATACCAGCATCTTGAGTTTCCCGCTTCATGAGCAGCGCATCATCTTTAGACGGGTAGAGGCTTAGAATCATTTAGATGCACACCGGACTTAAATGTTATCTGCAGTATATGCGAGGCAGCAGCTGAGGCTTCTGCTTATACTGGCGATTCCCGTAAAATGGAGTCAAAGCTGCAAGCACTGCAAAGGTCTCTGTAGCTATTTATCAGGTTAGACGGACTGAGGCCCGCGCAAATGGGCACCAGGCTAAATCCCCGCCACCGGTGCATCTGACCATCCTGTGTATCTGGGCCAAATAATTAAGCTCCCTGTGTTATTCATTTTGTTACACTGTGCAGTGGGTGTTTTACAATGTGCTGCACGTTGCTACCGGTGCGTTCTACCATCCCTAGATTTCAGGTTAATGTAAGCAGTGTAACTCTAGCCCTGCTTCTTGCACGGTAAATGACTCTATAGCTGTTTGCCATGTTAGACATGCTGAGGCCACCGCAAAAGTGCACCAGGTGCGATTTCTGTCATCAGTGCATCTGACCACCCTGTGTTTCTGGGCCAATTAATTAAGCTCCCCGTGTTGCTCATTTTGTTACACTGTACAGTGGGTGTTTTACAACGTGCTGCACATTGCCACTGATGCGTGCTATCATCATGAGATTACAGGCTAATTAATTAAGCTCGCCATGTCATTTGATTTAATTAAATATGTCACAGCCATGTTTCTGCCATGGTATAATTGCTCAAGATTTCAGTAGTATAGGTCGAAGTTTATTTAGCATTCCACCTTTGCAATGCCTCGAAAGGAGGAGTTTCGCAAGGCGATCTGAGTTTCTGTCAGTTTAAATGTTGCTTGGTTAGTTAGCCTTCTCAGTAATTTAATTTGGACGTTATGCTTAGGTTAACCAGCTTTGAACCCCGGTCACAGAGGTCGGGAACTCGCAGATTGCCTGCAATTAAGTTCCTTTGCCTACCAAATCTTGTAAATCACACAGGCAGCTGTGCAAGGCGGCCCCAACGTGAAGCAGGGCCTGACTCCCGTCAATGCTCTAAGGGTCATCGGGGGCACTGGTTCGTATATGGTTGACAATAGATGCCTTTCACACACTCATAGGAGATGGAGGGGCTGATCGTGCGAGCACCTGGACTCGCTTGCCTCACAGTTGCTTTGGCACTTTTCCAGGAGCGAAATACCAGCCAGTTGTTGTTTATAGAGTCTGCAGAGGCCTGAGCAGGGTAATGAATAGGACATGTGACCAAAACCGAATGTATTCATTTGTAACATGACTCTTCCATAGTTGTTTACTTTGTCCAAAGGTCTTGTGTTCTGGGGCAGCTCATTGTGGCAGAATGTAACAGGTTCAGCCCCCTAATCAGGGTAACAGAAAGTTTGATTCGGGAAACAACCATTGCAACGCGGTCATTACAACGCTGGCCATTACAACGCAGTTGTAACAACGCATGAACTATTACAACGCATTACCATTACAATGCAAAGTTTTACCGCGCATATGCTTTTCCAGCGAGTTTCATTGTAAAGGCATGAATGGGAAAGGCATATGTGGTTTAAATGTAAGTATAAGGTAAGTAGTAAGTGTTTGTATGGGTTTTTAGAGTTTAGGGTAGGTATGGGTTTTTGGGTGGCAAAGGTAATTTTTGGGTTTAGGGTGGGTACAGGTTTTTGGATGGCAAGAGTATTTTTAGGAATTAGGGTGGGAATGGGTTTTTGAGTGGCAGAGCTAACTTTAGGGTTTTGGGTGAGTATGGGTTTTTGGTTGGCAAGGGTCATTTTAGGGTTTAGGGTGGGTATGAGTTTTTAGGTGGCAAGGGTAATTTTAGGGTTTAGGGTGGATGTGAGATTTTCGGTGGCAAGGGTAATTTTAAGGCTTAGGATGGGTAAGGGTTTTTGGAGGGCAAGGTTATTTTAGGGTTTAAGGTGGGTATACATTTTTCGGTGGCAAAGGTATTTTTAGGGTTTAGTGTGGGTATGTTTTTTTTCCGTGACAAGGGTAATTTTAGGGTTTGTATGGGTTTTTGGGGGGGAAGGGTAATTTTTGGATTTAGGGTGGATATAGGTTTTTGGGTAGCAAGGATAATTTTAGGGTTTAGGGTGGGTATGGATGAGGGGTTGTGGGGTTTTAAGGACATTTATATATATACCTATTGGATTTGCCAGTGCGTGTCTGCTTTTGTGACTACAATCTACTTATTTTTCAGTGGAACTCCATATTTCTAAGCTTTCTGAATACCTCTGGGTTTTTCAAGTGTGTGCTTATTCTGCAAATTTTTTTCATACTACTTCATATAAACATTGTATGGGTTGTTTGAAAAATTAAAGCATAAATCTCCCCTACGCTCATCACTGTCCTCGAGCTCAACATCTTCTATATCTTCAATAGCAGCTAATACCATTCCCTATATGTTACCTTATATTATTCAAAACCTGTGACATCTCCTTCCGCCTCAAAATCTCATACTACAACTGAGACCAAGAGACTTAAACATAACCCTCCCCACCTGACAAGCCATCCTCATCTATTTGCATGGAACTCTTACTGGAGGAAATTAGAGCCCTAGGTTGAAAAATGTTTTTTCACCGAAAGAAGGATCTCTGATGATCAGTGATATTCAGGAAGACATCCGCAAATTTAATGTTTTGAAAAAGAAGTTAGCATTGCGGAAGAAACAGCAAGTAGACTTAGAAAATAGAAATAGGTGGAACAATCTTTGCATTTATGACCTTTCAGAGATAGAAGGCACAGATCCTTTTTCATTTTTTGGCACCATTTTATCTCAGCTTGTAGATTTGCTGCCTTTGACTGTGTTAAATATTCAAAGAGCACACAGACTTGCTCAACATCTGAATTCTACTACTTCTATCACCAAACCCTGAGGTGTTATTATTTTGTTTTTGGAGTTTCTGGATTTCCTTAAAGTCCCGAATGCAGCAAAAGCAAAAAGACGGCTGTTGTGGTCAGGTAGAACGATTTTTCCCACCTAAGATGTTGCCAGAGCTACTGCAAATTGATGGAAGGAATTTCTGGATCTTCATCCTTTGCTTCACGCTTTAAGGGGTCGCTGTCGACTGTTTCACCTTTGTGTCTTCAAAGTCACTTATAAAGACAAGATTACTACTTATAATGATCCAAAAGATCTTCCTAAATTCCTCCAAAGTCGCGCTAATGAAATCATGGATAGTTCTGGCCATTTCAAAGAGTCTGACTTTTTTGACAAATACATCATATATAGTTGAAACATTTCCCTTTATATGATAAATTGTTGTTTCTTCAAACTGCCTTTTTTGGTATCTTAATCTTTATGTTTTCTCACTGCAGGCCTTTATATTGACTGGCGTTCTTGTTTCCATCCTGTTTATCATTCATTCATCTGGTGTCGGCGTGCTATGCTCTAGTAGTGCTGTCTTCATCTTGTGTTGTTGTCTCCACCCCATCCCCATTCTTGTCATCTCACTAAGGGTCGTTCCCTTCAGTCATCATTTATTTAACATGTACTGTCTTTTATGTCTATGTCTTATTTCCATTTTTTATTTATTTCCAGTCTCCCTCTTATTTATCTCTTACTTTCTAAGATCCCTTGTGGACTTCATTATGTTAATCATTTCTTATTTTATAATTTCGTATTTGTTTTCTTTCTTTACTTTTGAAGATCATATATGTTTTATATGTTTTATCGTTATTATCGTTCAGAGGCATCTCATGGAATGTTAAATGTTTTTCTAATCCTATCAAACAGCAGAAGATCCTGTCACATTTGGGTCATTTTAATCTAGGTTTGGTCCATTTAGAAGAAACTCATCTCACTAAATCTGAAGCATTGAAAATTAAACTCAGTTGGGTTGGTACAGCTCTTCTTTCTCCTGCGCCTAATAAGAACAAGCATTGGCATAGCCAATAGGTCTCGCCTTTGGGACCTTATAAGTGTTTAGCCATGCAACAGTTGATGTTGTTGCAGTAAGGATATTGTGCTGCATAACTAAATACTTATAAGGTCACAAAGGCGGGACCTATTGGCTATGCCAATGCTTGTTTTTTACATATCCAGTGGCGTTTGGCTCCACCCTGTGGAGTATGACACACGCCCATCATGCCTGTTAAGTGGATTTTTTTATCTACCAAAAAGTACTTTCACTGGAATGCATGAGTAACTCTTTTACTTCAGAAAAAGTACATATAACCATCACGCCGCTTATCGTAATCCATTCCTCATGCCCTGTATGCATTCTATACAGAAAGCTTTACTTTTTTTGCCACTGCTTTCCTCTCAACATTGGCAGAGCCAATAGGAAAGGCTTTACTATAATAAATAAAATGTGCATGCAACACACTTATGCAGCATTTTTAAAATGACTGTCCTTCCAATGCGTTGACACTGTTAAGCCAGATCTGTTGGCTTTGCCAATGTTTGTTTAAGGTAAGATAGTTGATCTCCCTGCTGTACTCTCCAAAAGCGTTCGTGTCTAGTCTGATTCTTTGACTTTATTATTGTAAATATTACAAATTGGTTGATTACAGTGGATTTTGAAACTTGTTACACCTGCTGCTGGGAGAGACGTCTTTATGGCGCTATTTGGAATGTGCAACAGCCCTGGCCCTATTACGGTGGGAAAACTATCCTTTTACCATCCTGAACCTTCCACAGCAAAGACCGCAGGCTAGGAGTTTGAGTATATGCTGAGGCAAGAAAACGAAGGAGGGGGTGGGGCACACGTGCTGTTCCCTGAAACTGGATTTTTGGTGTGCAAATACACTGAGATTAAGGACTATGTGTATCCAGCTCCCGGGAACATCTGCGCGTTAGAAAAATAAATGTGGGGTAAAAAAAATGTCCTAATCCGCAAATTTCATCAGCCAAATTCTAGTGTGTGTGATTAGACTAACTGTGATTGGGAAAATCCTGGTGGGGGCAGACATCTTCAAGGGGAGGAACCGGTTAATTTTCAAATAAAAGGACAGCAAATCGGTACAAAAAATATACACAAAACCTGCTTAAACAAGGCTAGGAATTATTGGGGGAGAAGGGGGGGTGGCGGGAGGACGCAAGTGCATCTGTCCAAAATGGACGAGCTTTCTATTCCCAGGATGGGAAAGGGTTATGCTGGGCGAGGGAACATCTGTTTTACTCTAGAAAGTTGGCAACAAGAGCCGAGGAACTGAATCCAGCTTGAATGTGCTGAACGAATCGCCATGAGCGAGCGGCCTACCAAAGCGGGCTCCTTGGGGCCCGAACAGCCAACTTCAGGCCGCAGCCTCCTGCTCTCTGCTGGGACGCTGCCTCGTCGCCCAGATAAAAGGGATTCACAGGGTGGAGGAGCGTCTAAAAGTTACTGAGACTAACAATATGGAATAAAAGTGCAAACGTCTGAAAACATTTGCTAACTCAGTTTAGATGTAATGGGAGAGCGCAAGGCGAGTGGGTGCCATATTTGCTGATAAAAAACAAATGATGGCAAAAGTGAAAGCAGAGGTGCGTGCGCGAGCGCGTCGGCAAACACGTGAGTGTTGCGCGCGCAGCACCGCCAAAAGTGAAAGTAATCACTAGGCCTGGGCTAAATTTCCGTTCCCCTCGCGGAAATTGCGATAATTTGACATTTTCGCGTTCCGCGGAGAGCGCGAAAATGTCAAAATTTCCGCATTCCGCAGCTTAGCGATAATTTGGTTCTCGCTCGCGCTGTAAAATAATACATTCTCGCGCGCGCGCGATCGCCTTACCTGAATCCCCGCGTTCGCCGACAAGTTTTCCCGATCCGGTCGCGTTCTCCACGAGATGTTGGATTGTTGGTAGCCATCTCGCGACAGTTCGCGCCCGCAGTAACGTCATGCGTCGCGCGATCACGTCTTTCTTCTCGCGATCATGCACCGCGAGAAGAGTGAAAACAAGATGGCCGCGCCCGCAAGCAACCTTATGGGTAAGTTGGCGAGCCGCGAACACGCAGAAAATACCGCGAACGGGCGTGAAAAAAACTTCTGCATCTTCGCGATATTTCCGCGTGTTTGCGGAGATTTTAAACATATTCGCGATCATTTGCGAAAGTCGCTTTCGCAAATTCCGCCCACCCCTAGCAATCACGCTCCAGATGGCGCCTCAGGCGCTGAAAGCTGGCAGCTGTGCACGTTCACACTCACGCGAACACAAGCTTTAGGCCAGCAAAAGCCGGTGGGTAGCACTTTGAAAACCCACTTACTAGATGTCTCGCCTGAGACAGCGCATACACTAGCTCAGGTGAGACCTAAAAACGGTGTTATTCTCCTCTGTAATAAGAAGCTAGATTGTACTGTTATTACTCTTGACATTGATAACGAAGGCAGATTTATTGTTGTTAAATTGTTGATTAACAAGATTCTTTTGACAGTTTTAAATGTATGTGGCCCTGTTCAAAATTATTAAAATTTTTGTCCTAATTTAGCAAAGACATGTACTCAATACGATGATCCCTATTTTTTTAATGGTTGGCTGATTGCACTTAAATCATGGACCCTTTTCTTGAACGCCAGTCACCAGTGAAATTCATCCCTCAAAAATGCACAAAAAATGTCACTCTATTATTTCTGAAAGAGCTTTGATTTACTCCTGGAGACTGCTTAACCACAATATCAGAGAATATACCTTTTATTCTCTAGCTCCTGGATCTTTCTCCAGATTAAATCATATATATTTGAGTAGACAGTTGTCTCAGAACATTCTTTGTGCTGAGACTGGGTCAATCCTGATTTCAAATCATGCTCCAGTCACTACTTATTTGGATTTAATCCCCGCAAAATCTGCTTTGGGCAGATGGAAATGTAATCATTCTTTTTTGAAGGATGCCAAATTTTATTCTTCCTTTATTTCCTTTGTTTCAGAATTCTTCCAAATGCATGGTGACCGACCCTACAATATCAGTCCCTTACAATATCAGTCTCATTGCTTCTTAACACTTTCAAAGTTACTGCTCGTGACTTTATTATTATTAATCTAGGATAAAGCTGAAATATGTTAAAGTACAAAAGACATTACTTACTTCTATTAAAAGGTTTGAGCATCAACACTACACTTTCAACTCCCCAACAACAGAATCACATTGATTCTTTGTTGATCTCTCAAAGAACTCATGTTTTCAAACACACTGAAATTCTCAGTGAATTTGAACGTTTTCATACATCTTTATACTTCCCTGATATTATTCCCCTTCCATCTGAGTTAGATATCTATTTAAGCAATATGGCAAACCAGAAGATTGATGACATAGACTTCTCCGACCTGGAGAAAGACATAGCTCTCCAAGAAATAATTTATGCTATATCTTCACTTAAAAAAGGTAAGAAACCTGGCCAAACTGCTTTTCAGTGGATTATTTCCAACATTTTGCTGAGGTTTTAATTCCACTGTTATTACCATTAATCCAGTTTCATTAGACAAAGGCTTGCATCTGATAACACAAGACTGTTTCTTAGGGCTCTATTAGGATGGCGGTCAGATGGCAGTCATCCGACCGCGATCGTAACCAGAAAACCGCCGGTCCCATTAGCATGGCTGTGATGACCGCGGCGGTGAGATTTTCCACCCGCCACTTTTCCGCCGGTAGCAGTCCGCACGCTTGCCTGGTTGGCGGAGCTGGACCACTAAAATGGGGCCGGTGCAGGGCCAAGCTCCGCCGGCATGATTATGATGCCGGCGGTAGCAAGCCTTTCGGCGGCGGTGGAACCGCCATGGAAAGGCATGTGGAGAATGTCTCTGGGGTCTCATTGAGGGTCCCCAATGTGTTTTGGGGGGAGTGGGTGCACTCGGGGGGGGGTACCCATGGCACTCCCCTACATGTCCCTGTACCAGGTGGCAGGCACTGTGCAGTGCCTGCCACGCAGTGCAGGGATATGGAGGACATGCTTTTGTGGACATTTCGGCAGTGCTACTGGCAGCAGCATCCACCGGAATGTTAAATGCCGCGATCCGACTGCCGAGGTCAGATTTCGACTGCAGAGCATACTAATTAGACCGGCGGTTATGCCGCGGTCCTAGCGGGTGGGGTTTTCCCGCTACCATTGCGGTCGGGGTGGTTTTCCGACCGTCATCCTAATGACCCCCTTAATGTCTTGGGTAGACCCAACCCTTCAGTTGTCTTACCCCTTAGCGGCAATCGTAATTGATGCTGAAAAAGCCTTTGGTAGATTGAGATGGGATTTTATGCTTAAATCTCTACATTGGCACAGCTTTGGACCAAAACAATTTCCGTGCTATATAAAACACCTATGGCTTTGGTGATCATGAATGAGGGAATGTCCCCTTTCTTTCCATTTCGTAGAGGTGTACATCAATGCTGTCCCTTATCTCCTCCCTTATTTCTACTTACATTTGAACATTTTCTTGCTCACATTCATAACAATTCATTAATATCTGACATACCACATGGTGATTCTCAATTAAAATTGACAGCCTGCGCAAATGATATTCTTATTTTCGTATCCATTTCTGACATTTTAATACCTGCCTTATTACATTAATTTTCTCTTATATCATTGGTCTCTGGCTAAAGATCAATATTGACAAAACAAAAATAGTATAATAATAATACTTTATTGTTTAGGGTTGATAAAAACCTTTATAATCTAAAACAGCAGGTGGGTTTCATATAACAGAAATGTTAAAACAATATTATATCACATTGGTCGGCTACGTATGAATAGCTGCTAATTATTTGTTGATTTGAGCAGAACCATCTTGATTGATTAAAGTTCAAATACTTGTAGAAACCCATTTTTACATAAATAATGTGACGGATTAGATGCAACACGTGGGATCACGTGAAATGCTCAATCAATTAGGTAAGTTGTCCACTGTCTTCTGTGGGTATTCACACCTCGTGAGATTGGCCTCAGCTGCAAAATGTTCCATGGCCTATGTACAATGCCAAATGTGTGGGAGCTAAACGCATGATTTAAAAGAGACTTGCAACAACTATGTGCATGTTTGTTAAAAACATTTTAAAAATTCTAAAACATGCCATGATTTGAGTCCTTTCTTGAAGTGCTTCTACAACACATGGTGGCATGCTAAAATGTATTAGTTGGGGAGAGGTACTTTTGCACCTGAGGCATAAAGTGCTGTAATGATCAGTTTGCCTTGGATACCAGAAAGTATGCACAAAGGACTTATGAGGTTCTCCTCAGTGCAAAGATTCATAAACCAATAGAAAGCCTTCTACCATGCCAGACCAGGACTCACAGGGTCGCTCTTGGCTTTTCCAACTCCTTGACTGTTAGGGCCAAACGATTTACAGCCTTGGATGCTGACGGAACCATAAACCATCCTAATAGCTTAATCCCGGCTGGCGGGCATAATCTTATTTGCAACTGTCTTAGAGATGGACACAGTAGTTTCTTCCTAAGTGATAATAACACCGGGTAAATGCACAACAAGTGGAGCAATGTTTCACTACTGTGTCTACAGACTCGAAACTCCATGGTGGACCTGGACTATTTCCTTGCCGGGGTTAAGTCTTTTGATGAAAAGACTCCCGAGCCTAATTAGCATCAAGTCATGCTTCTTTGACTTGGAGAAGCATGCTGACAGATATGATTGGGGTTTCAAAACTTTGTATGTCGGCAAAACCATCCACGCTTGCCTTTTGTTCACCAAGGCTGCCTTGTCTGTTAAAAATGAATGACGTTTGGCTGCTCTGTTGGTCGCCTGTTTGAACGCAGGGTATTCTGTTATGGTGTACCAAGCCTCTTATAATTCTAGGGCTGCTACTGACTGCTGTGTTAGAGTGAGGACAGATTTCTTGGTGCAGGCCTCTTTTCTATTTCAAGGCAACATTGATGGGCCAATGAGTTTGCGTCTGCTGCCCTCATTCTCCAGTAATATTTTATTAGGGTGCCCTGTCTGATGGGCATCTGATTATGTAGCCCGAACTCCAGCTTGATGTGGGCTTGTGATATTTGTATTGGGATCCTGAACAATATTGCAAAGAGGCTAGATTGTAGAGTGTTCCAACTCACGGCATCTTTGCTTTTCGCTATGGAGTGGATGCATTTTACTCCTACAACCTGCAAAAGATGCTTTGTTGAACAGTCTCTTAACTTTTGTTGGAAAGTTTTAAATGCGAACAATAATTTGTTAGCCTTTGCTTGCCTAGGTAGTGCTTTCTGTTTGTATTTCAGATAGTGGACTAAATGCACTCTGAGATATTTGTAAGTTATGACCTGTTTCAAAACGTTACTAGTTGCCTTCCAGCTAAATCTGGGTTGCCTGTAATGCGCGCTCGAAAAACATAGGACCTTTGTTTTGTTTTAATTAATGTCCAAAGACACATTTTTGGTGTAGTCCAGTAATTGAGCGGTTTACCACTGCAGGACTATTGGAGTTTTACCAAGTAGAACAATATCATCAGCATATTGCAATCTTCTTATTGGTTAGTTGCCCAACATCGGGGGGGGGGGGTCTCCCTGTACTTGGCATAGATAGTTCTCTAGGTCGGCTGTATAAATGTTGAACAGGGAGGGTTCCAGAATGCACCCCTGCTTAAATCTATTATTAGTGATAATTTTATTGGTTATGCTTCGGCCATCTCCTAGCTTTATTTGCACCCATGTTTTTGTGTAGAGATTAATAATTGCCTCCAACAATTTAGCAGGCACTCCCCATTGTGCCATCTTTTTCCATAACATGGTCCTTTGGACCTTGTCGAAGGCTGCTTTGAGGTCAATAAAACCAGCGTATAGTTTGCTGGTTTTGATGATAGTTTGCTCGGCCAAAAGGGTGACTATTGATAGATTGGCTAATGTGCTAATTCCTGCTCGGAAGCCTGTTTGCGTTTTGGAGACTAAGTTTATACTAGTCAACTAGTCCTCTAATTTGGACAGCAGATTTGAGGCATATATCTTAGCCTCCACATCTATTAGGGCAATTAGTCTAGTTGTTAGGGTTTGAGCGCTCCCCGATTTATAGATAGGCTGAAATATACTGCCTCGCCAAGATTCTGAGATGATGCATGATTCCAGCACGTAAGCGAACAGGGGGGTTAGATTTTTTGGCCAGAAACTGGGGTCCTTTTTAAATAATACATTTGGGAGGCCGTTTGGCACTGACGCCCCCTTGGACATGAGATTTTTAATGGCATGCAGAACCTACTTTTGATCAATCTATAGTTGGTCAACCTTGGACGTTTTCAGAGTAGTTTGGACCCTGCAAGGCTCTCTGTCTCATAATGAAGAACTGGCCTGAACCACTTGCTTATTGACGGTGGTGTTATGGCTTGCCCAAACAGCTTCTGTGGAGGCAGGGTTGTTATACACTGCTTGCTTTTGGTCTTTCTGTAATTGGTCAGCCTTGGATGTTTTCAGAGTTGGTTGGGCCCTGCAAGGCGTTGTATGTCTTGATGGTGGACTGACCTGAGATTCTTGGTTGTAAACTGTGGTATGGTTTGTCCAAACAGGTAAAAAATACTTCCTTTGAACAAATTTTGTACCAAACACATGTTTGCTTCATTTGGGTTTACAAATATTTGGATATCTGGTTTACTGCTTCTATCAACAAGACTATTCACATCAATCTTAAGAAACATTTATCCAAATCTGAGCTTCTCTTTTCAAGTTGGAATTCTCTTTTGCTATACTGGTGGGGCCACTTTGATTCTAATAAAATGATAATGTTACCTATTATACTTTATACTATGTCTAGTCACCATTCTCCTCACTTATTTCAAAAGACTTGACTCTCTTCTCTCAGCTTTTTTGTGACAGAAAAAACAATCTCGACTTTCTTTTTGTAAACTTAGGAGACCCAAATGGGAGGGATGAATTAAATTCCCTGATTCTCGTCAACATCTTAAGGCTTTTTGTCTTTGCCAAGCTTCTCTCTGGTTGCAAAAGGGGACTTCACTTTTTGCTTCATTATGGCTAGAAATTGAGAAAATGTTTCTTACTCCTTCTCTTTTTTGTGAGGCCATTTCCTTTTCTTCATGCCCATCTATCATATCCCCTGAAGTTCTATATCATATTTTTTCACAATTGTCATCACACTTCCTTTCACCCTCTACTTCTCACATGAACTTTTTTCAACTACTCTTATGGCATAACAAACTTTTTAAAATTAACAATAGGTCCATTTATTGGAAAACATCGAGAGAACACGGTATTATCTAGGTATCTGATCTTTTCCAAGATAATGACCCGATCTCCTTTCCTAAATTTTGATTGAGCGTTCATTGCCCTTCCTCATTTCAATCTAGATTCTTGCTTTTATTAAACACAGTACTGAATATTTTCCATTCTTTAGAGGATTCTCATGAATCTTCTTACCTCCCTACTAACTTACCTCAAATTTTACATTCACATCTCAAAGCCTCCCTTATCTGTTGCTCCTATCTTCTCCTCAATTACGACCTAAAACAAAGACTGAGTTATTAAAAGGTAGGACATGTACTTTTAAGTTTTACATGTCCAGGTAGTGAAAAACTCCCAAATTCCTTTTTCACTACTGTGAAGCCTACCCTTCCCATAAGATACCATTAGGGAATCCTTATTGCACTTAATAAGCTTTAATCCCTAATTAAAGGAGGTAGATATGGCATGTTTGGTACCTATAGCATTTTAATGATAAACCCTCTTAAATGGTAAAGTTGTATTTTCATTACAATGTTAAAAATGCCCATTTTATAAAGTTGCCATTTTCCTGCCCCTAGCCCTTTGTCCCTGCAGCCTGTCTTGGGTCACATGACTGAGTGTAGCTGACAGTTAGACTTGTGAATTCCTCCCAAACAGTCACACAATACAGGGATTAGGTGTGCCTCAATGGGCCATCAACTGGCAGGATGGGTGCGGAGCTGAGCACAGCCCATTTGCACTCGAATAGGCGTGTCCTATATCCTCATAAAAGGCCTAACAAACCTGTATTGTCACTGCAGCCAGCTTGGAGCCAAGGCAAGGGAGTCTGGAAATGTTATGCACTTCAATGAACCTTTCCAGAAGCTTCTCCGACCTTCCAGGAGAAGGGCACCAGGGTATAAAAATAGGACCTTCAGACCCACTCTTCAGTTCACTACTGGTCCTGCGGAAGGACCCTCAGAGGAATTCCTGCTGTTGTGACCTGCTGTGCACTCTACCAGACTGCTGCTGTACCTGGAAGGACTGTCCTGATGCCTGGAGCCTGACTTGAACCCTCAGAGACCAGCCCTGCTGTTGAGTCTTGCATATACAACTACACCCAGGATTACCAGAAGTGACTTCAGGGGCTAGTTTGCTGGCCTTCTGTTCAGAGCCACAGGGACATAACAGGCTCCCACAATCTTGAACCCGCACCTGGAGCCAGCCTGAGTGAGTCCTGAACCCCCAAGAGGTCGTCATCCATTCCTGGGCCCTTGGTTGTAGTATGCTAAAGGTGCGCAGATTTTCATTTTCCAAAACTAAGGACTTTGACAAAATTTGGAAAAAAGGTGCTCTAAGAACCAAGAGGACACTGGGACCAACCTGATTTCCTATCCGTGCAAGGTGCATCGCTGGTTGAATTGACCACGCGGCTTCTCCCGCTACGTTCTTTTCCGCAGCAGCAAATCCTTTTACGTGGTCTTTCGCCAAAGGGGTATCGGACCTCATAGAACTGTCTTTGGTTTCAGCTCTCTGCCTCATCCCACTGGTGATTTTTGACTTCCATTTCGGCAAAAGTGTCCGAGGTATAAATCTTCAGTGTGGCTTCGCTCCACGGACATCCGACAATGGCACTCCATCCTCAGACACTCCTGCAGCCTTGCCCAGCTTAGCTTCTATATTTTCAGTCTTTTATATTTCAAACGTTTTCTAAGTTGGAACGTAAGCACTGACCGGGCCGAATGCACTTCTTGTATTCGAACTGTGCTCCATCGCAGTAGGCCATTACTTTAGACTTTGATCCGGTCTCGTGCGACTAGATATACGCGGTTGCTGCTTTGAACTTTTAGGTGCTAGATTTTACTTAAAACTTTGAAAAATCATAACTCTTATTCTACTAATTCGATTGTTTGTTGTCATTGTGGTGTCAAATTACTTCTAAATTGGTTTGTGATGTTTCTTGTGTTCTCACTTGTTACTGTTTGTGTGCTGCATAAGTACTTTACACTTTGCCTCTAAGTTTAGCCTGACTGCTTTTTGGACCAAACTACCAAGGGTTAAGCACAAGTTAATTTAGTGACTTTTTGTGGTTCACCCTGCAAGGGATTGAGGCTGGTACTTGACCAAGACTCACACCCCAGGCAACCAACAAACAAATTTCCCACGGTGTAAAATTGCCAATATTTCTTTTTGCCAACCACACTAATTTTATCCCAAACAGAACAATCAATGCATCAATTACTCTTGGCTGTCAAGAATCATTGCACCAATAAAATACTGGTATTAAATACTGCCAAAACAAAATTTATGGTCTTAAAAACTAGAAAGAAGCTAAGACCGACCTACTGAATTATGGAGAAAACCGAGAGAGAGTCAAACGTTTTGACTACCTGGGAATATGAGGTCACTAAAAGTGAGGACACAATGAGCCAATGGACCCATCTTTCACATTACTAATAAAATTGGAAGAAAGTCCCTCAAACCAGTTATTAGCGCTTACAAAGCCAAAGCTATGCTGATTGCTTCCGATGGAGCAGGTAAAGCAAAATGTTGTATACCTCCTCTATTTTGCATGAAATACTAATTCTATAACCTACTTATATTATAATTTGACTAACGGTTTGCTGTGTTATACTCAATCAATCATTTGCATACACAAATTACACGTGGGACTTATTGCTATTTGCATGGCAAAATAACTCTAATAACTAAATTATGTACGCATATTATTAGTAGTACATGTGGTAATAGGATATCGTATTATTTATGTTGCTTTTGTGATGTTTGCGTTCCCAGTTTGGAACGTAAGGGTGAATATTATTGCTTTAAATGTCGCTATAAGCTAGGAAAATACTAATACATAAAGGGATTAGTGAGGGTTTAACCTTAGAATCTTCATTTCTTTGTATTAATTATTCTTTTGTGTTTGTTTCGCTTAAGTTGGCATTTGGGCCTACCAAAATATGGCGTCCAAAATGGAGTTTGGAAGTGGCCACCGTCTTGTGAGCGCGATGCCTACTGCGCAGACTGGGATGGCTCTGTGAACCTCCAGGCGACCCCAAGGCACAGTGTTCCTGGTCAAGGATAGGAACATGGAGGACTGCCATCTCCAGTCAGTAAAATCTGGTCTAAATGAACAATTGGGACATACAAGCAAAACTTTTACTTTGTGGCATAAGGGCAACATGGAGAGAGGAAGTGAACCAGCAAAATCCATGAGAACCTCAACTACCGTGAACATCGGACGTTTCCAATGAGCCAATCATCGGCCTTCTTAGCCTAAGGATGTTTCATGTTATCCCGAATTTTATTTTAAAAAGGGTAGTAGAATAGGGAGGGGTTCTGGCATTCTGCGGTTTTTGATGACTGCACACCCCTATCGACCCCACAGGCGATGACAGATGCTTGCACAATTTCTGGTTCTTTGGAGATCTTTGGGACTGTAACGTGCTGAGCAAAGAGCTTTCGGACTTTGAGCTTTGGCCTGCTTTATTTGGACAATTTAACGGCTAAATTCGGTTATGCAGAGCTAAATGAATTAGGAAAAATCCAGATAGCAAGAATAGGTAAATATAAATGTCATGCGAGTTGTGCTGATTGAACAAAATTCTAAACTTTGATCGACCAAAATGCTAATATTAATTGCAAACAATATTTAGATAAACAAATATTTGATTAACAGAAATTACGAGTCTGTGGTATTTCAATGAAAAGAGTAGAGAATTCTGAGTCTTAAATGTGTTTTAGCTGGTTCTAAATCACCATCAACCAGTCCAACTAATTGCTCCCTCGACCAAGTGGTGGAGTGCCTTGATGTTTAAGGTTAGGATTCTATAGGTGGTGATGCTAATGTATGTTTCTGTAAAATAACTTTTCTTCCCTATAGGTAATAAGGTACTCCCCCACATGTCCAGCGCTTGATTTCATCATCCCTCCTGTGTGCAGACTCGTGAGAGAAAAAAACGTATGAGTGTTGGTGTTATGGGCCCCACCAATGACTGCGTGTGTGAATGAGCTAGTGTGACATCGGGTCTGCGACGCAGGGAGGATAGTTGTAAATTTACCCTCTCTTTTTCCCGGTCTTGCGCTGGATCACTTCTTATGGGGCTGAATTATGGGGGTTTAAGCCTTGCTATAGGCTCAAAGTAAAGGAGAACAAATTCCTACACCAGTTACTAAATTTAGGCCTCAAAATCCCAATTGCAGAGGCCATAAAGGTAGAGCTGGGCTTCCTTGGGATCCCTTAGTCACTATCAAGCCCATTTTATATTGAGTCAGACTGTGGACCAATAGGAGCGCAATAAGATAGAGAGCGATCATTTCAGAAAGGTTACATAATAGTAGTTCAACAAACTCACCTCGGCTGGGTCATATTACCACTATCTTTAAAAACATAGGATGTACTGGTTTCTGGTCTAATCCTAGCTCATTGTTTCAGCACAGCATAAATAAAAAATTCTATACTTGGATTAGGTCAGATTACAGTGGGCTCTAAAAGAAGTTAGTATAAGATGCATTTTGATCTTAAGCTGTCATTTCTGTATCAACCATATTTAAACAACTTGGGTCCCAGAGCAGATACAAACTCTGTACCTGAAATTTCGACTGGGCATTTTGCAAGTGCTGGCATATACCAGCAAATGAACTAACAGCCCAACTAGTAGAGACCAACATACATGCAAGATGGGAGGTCAGGATACCGTTCTTCATTTTATGCTTATATGCATTAACACACTTCCAATAAAAAGGCAGATCTTTTGCCTTTGTTTTTAACCTACTGCATTGGGAAATGCAGAGACATCTCTCTGCCTTTGAACAGACATTAGAGGGTGGCCCTCTGCATTGCTCTTGCATGGAAATTGATAGGATAGACCTGCCCATTTAACTTTTAAATATCTTGACAGTCTGGCAGTGCTATAGATATTAATTCCTGTCTCCTTATTCAATACTGAATGAACCCACTCCCTCACCAATAATTGGATGATCACCTTGTCTGCACTGATAACTGGATGTGTCCCTCTGGCAGGACTGGATGAGCACCTCTGCTTTGACTACGAGTGCATAGTGCTCTATTAAAATGCAATGACTGATAAGCGCCCTAATCCCTCGGCCTTAATGGGATGAGCCACTCTTACTAAAAGTTAACCTGATCTGTGTTAATATAATGAATTGAGATATTTCTTAAAAGTTAATCGTTCTTGTTTGCTGAGGCAGTATAGTCTATTCTGTATAGTACTGAAAATGTATGCTGAAATACAGATGACATTTCTTCCCCACTATAGGAATTTGGGTTGTTGGTTGAGTAGGATGAAACCCTGCTCATGCAACAGCCACAATCCCTGTCAGGGTGAAACTCAGGCAAAACCCTAAATTAGCTTTGCTTAACCCCATGGTAGCTTAGCACTGAACAGTTAGGCGTAACTAAGAGGCAATGAGTAGAGTATTTATGCGGCCACCCACACAGTAATAAAGTGATAACATGAACGAGGAAAATTCCCACACCAATCTAGACAAATAGAGTAAAATCTAATAAATAGTTTAAGAACAAAACAACAAAAATCTAATCAGTAGAACTAGAACCATATGCAACTCTAAAGATTTAGGTAAAAGTAGTGCCTAAAAGCACAAAGCGCTGCTGATTTCTGGTTACACTGGACCGGAACAAAGTCACAAGTTCAGGCCGAATGTGGTGGAGCGTGGGCTGGCTACAAGGAACAAGTTAATCCTGCTAAGAAATGTACCTTAAACCCTGGTTTAGAAAAGTTGTGCCACACATCGGCGTTCCCTAGGAGCAATGCAAGGTCCACGTCGCGAATGCTTCACGCAGAGGTGGTTCCGATGAGCTCCAAGGGCTGAAATGACGGCTTCCATCGAGGATGCATCACGCAGTGACGGTTCTAATGAGGAGCTGCGAGGGCCGTGTTGAGGATGAGTCATGCAGCATCAGTTCTGATGAGTTACAAGGGCTGCGATGCGGACTTGCATTGATGCTGCATCGCCCTGCGTCTGTTCCGATGAGGTGCTGTGTGAAGCTGCATCAGGTGTGTGTCACTCCATGTCAGTTCAGGACGGGTCCACAGTTGGGTTTACAGAGCACCTTTAGCCCCACTTCAAATGGTCCAGGACTGGAGGGGTACCACTTGGAGTGGTTAGGACTCACAGAGGCAGAGTCCAGGTGTTGGGTTCAAGATGGTTGGCCCATTTTCTGTCCCTGAGGCTCTCATGAGGAGGCCAGCTAACTCCCCCTTACAAGAATATTGAAGAGTGGGTCTGAGGGTCCAATAATTATATCTGATGCCTTTTTTTGAAGTGGGAGACGCTTCCAGAGTCCTCTCCCTACAGAGGTATTTGGAATTTCCTTCCTCCCTGCCCTGGTCCCAGACAGGTGTGAACCCCTTTGTGAGCATGCTGAGGTATTTTGGCATGATGAAAGGAGCGAGCACAAGCACTTTAACACTGATTAGAGGTGGTAAAGAGCACAGAGTCCTAATGCCAACACAAATGAATTTCAGCAAACAGGAGGGGAGAAGATAACAGGTTTGGGGGAAGACCACACCAAAGGCTGCCAGGTCTAACTTATACTCTTCCAACCAGGTGTAAAAATTCAAATGTGATAAGTAGTAAACAAGATCTTGATACGCACCCTGTATTTACACAATCCTCATCACTACATACAATGGAGTTCCCTGCTAAATCACTATGAAAAGTACACTAAATATAGTTTTCAATATTAAAACACCATGGAATATTCCCAATGCTAATTTAAAGAACTTTTATTGTAAAGCAGATGAACTTTTAGACATGATAGGGTGTTTTACTAAAGCCTCCAACCTAATGGATGACCTTCTCGCTAAGGGGTCGATTCCGATCCGGTTCGGAGAGCTCTCCAAGAGCTGTCCGTAGCCTTACCGTGAGACCGACCCATACCCGGAGCCGGTCCGTCCTGTTCATGAAGTACGATGCGCATAACTGCCAAAATCCCGACCGACACGTAGGCTGTGACACAAGCTCCATTCTCCGTCTGAGCCGTAACTCCTAACGCCGAACCGAGTCGCCCGGAAGCAGTATCCATAGCAGTTTCCGCCCTGACAAGTACGATGTGTACTTCCTACGCGCCGGACGGCTCACCACGTACGGCACGTCACAGCATCCGGAAAAGAAGCATATCAGCTACGATTCGCGCCACAACTCAATCCATGGCTACGAGACGGACCAGCTTGCAACGGGTACGAGACAGAGCAACAAGCAGCGTGTACGAGACGAACACATCATGAATCCCATCGCACAGGTCATACCAGTACTCAACATCTATGACCGGATCAGAAACAGACGCGGACGGCGCAGACGGTAAGTCAAACACCTACCACACAAACAAACGACATGTACCCTCAAAATGGCACACACACACAGGGGATCCACATCCTGCCACTAACAACAGGCCACCATAGGGGTTGTATGACCAGCACCACTACCACCCCCACCCATAGGGCTTCTGTTGCCCAGCACCACTGCCACCCCCACCCATAGGGCTCATGTTGCCCATCACCCCTGCCACCCCCACCCATAGTGGACCTGTTGCCCATAACCCCTGCCACCCGCACTCATAGGGGACCTGCTGCCCAGCACTACTGCCACCCCCACCCATAGTGGACCTGTTGCCCATCACCCCTGCCACCCCCACCCATAGTGGACCTGTTGCCCATCACCCCTGCCACCCCCACCCATAGGGGACCTGTTGCCCATTACCACTGCAACCCCCACCCATAGGGGACCTGTTGCCCATCAGCCGGGACCTGTGCCCAGCACTACTGCCACCCCCACTCATAGGGCTTATGTTGCCCATCACCCCTGCCACCCCCACCCATAGTGGACCTGTTGCCCATCACCCCTGCCACCCCCACTCATAGGGCTTATGTTGCCCAGTACTACTGCCACCCCCACCCATAGGGGACCAGTTGCCCATCAACCCTGCCACCCCCACCCATAGGGGACCTGTTGCCCATCACCCCTGCCACCTCCACCCATAGGGGACCTGTAGCCCATCACCCCAGCCACCCCCACTCATAGGGGACCTGTTCCCCATCACCCCTGCCACCCCCACCCATAGGGCTTATGTTGCCCATCACCCCTGCCACCCCCACCCATAGTGGACCTGTTGCCCATCACCCCTGCCACCCCCACTCATAGGGCTTATGTTGCCCAGTACTACTGCCACCCTCACCCATAGGGGACCAGTTGCCCATCAACCCTGCCACCCCCACCCATAGGGGACCTGTTGCCCATCAACCCTGCCACCCCCACCCATAGGGGACCTGTTGCCCATCACCCCTGCCACCTCCACCCATAGGGGACCTGTTGCCCATCACCCCTGCCATCCCCACCCATAGGGCTCATGTTGCCCATCACCCCTGCCACCCCCACTCATAGGGGACCTGTTGTCCATCACCCCTGCCACCCCCACCCATAGGGGACCTGTTGCCCAGCACTACTGCCACCCCCACTCATAAGGCTTATGTTGCCCATCACCCCTGCCACCCCCACCCATAGTGGACCTGTTGCCCATCACCCCTGCCACCCCCACTCATTGGGCTTATGTTGCCCAGCACTACTGCCACCCCTACCCATAGTGGACCAGTTTCCCATCACCCATGCCACCCCCACCCATAGGGGACCTGTTGCCCATCACCCCTCCACCCCTACCCATAGGGGACCTGTTGCCCATCACCTCTGCCACCCCCACTCATAGGGGACCTGTTGCCCATCACCCCTGCCACCGCCACCCATAGGGCTCATGTTACCTATCACCCCTGCCACCCCCACTCATAGGGGACCTGTTGCCCATCACCCCTGCCACCCCCACCCATAGGGGTCCTGTTGCCCAGCACTACTGCCACCCCCACTCATAGGGCTTATGTTGCCCATCACCCCTGCCACCCCCACCCATAGTGGACCTGTTGCCCATCACCCCTGCCACCCCCACTCATAGGGCTTATGTTTCCCAGCACTACTGCCACCCCCACCTATAGGGGACCTGTTGCCCATCACCCCTGCCACCCCCACCTATAGGGGACCTGTTGCCCATCACCCCTGCGACCCCCACCCATAGGGGACCTGTTGCCCATCTCCCCTGCCACCCCCACTCATAGGGGACCTGTTGCCCCATCACCCCTGCCACCCCCACCCATAGGGCTTATGTTGCTCATCACCCCTGCCACCCCCACTCATAGGGGACCTGTTGCCCATCACCCCTGCCACCCCCACCCATAGGGCTTATGTTGCCCATCACCCCTGCCACCCCCACTCATAGGGGACCTGTTGCCCATCACCCCTGCCACCCCCATTCATAGGGGACCTGTTGCCCAGCACTACTGCCACCCCCACTCATAGGATGGGTGATGTGCCACACATCCATCATACTCCAACATTAGGTATGTCAGCAAAATACATCCCCCCTAACATCATGACAACAGTGTGTAGTCTGTGACAAATGCCCACAACAGTGATTATGACTTCGAACATACAATGTAAATGACCAAAGAATGAGTGTGGCCTACACAAGGCAAGCATCACTATGGCACTGTGTCAATGTAAAAATAACACCCCATCACTGTGTAGAAGAAAAGTTAAGTGTGGGGTTCCAAACTGCAGCAAATGTCGAGCATTGTGGTGATGGGGTCTAACCCTCCCCTCATCACAGTGACCAAAAGATAAGTGTCATAATGGTCAAAGCTGCAAATGCCAAACAGCATGTATGATTCCCGGTCCCAACACATGAAACACTTTTGTGGCAAAGTAGTGGTTGTGTCCCATACCCACAGAGATGTGGTGAGGCTAACAGTGCTGTGAAAACATAACATACTCTCGGCCATGTGCAGACAAGCACCACACATGGGGGCTGACAGAGCATACAGTGTACAATGACACAAAAGCAGAACTGACCATCACAAAGCATACACACATCTCAAAAATAGACACACAACTCAAAACAACCTGTGTAGACTGTAGGTGTCAGGTCACAAACTCCCAGGACGAATGTGCAGAGTGATGTGATATGACTCAGAAGGACAGCAGGGTAAATCACAAAAACAGCATCCAGACAATGGCCCACAACAGCAATACCAATGCACTAGTGCAGATGCACAAACACAAACAGGCAACCTCACACTGCACATCTGACACAACATGTGTGTTTGTGTGTCTCAGTTTCCCCAGGCAACTACACAACACATGAGGGGGGCTGAACCACAGTGACACAGATGTCGACACAGTGCCATACAAAAGTAACCCGTCATTGGGACCCCCTTAGTGGGCAATCAGGCATTGTGAGATGAGAGGGAGCACAACAGACACATGTGACACAAGCTGGAATTAACACAAACTAACACAGCAAGAGACTGACACACAACACCACTACCCACAGGGACCAGACATTGGGGTGACACAAGCATGTATGACACCTCCACTGTGATGACAAAGGCAGATGCCGTACAAACTGTGAAACCCAGACATGTGTCCTGTGCCACAAACATACATCACATCTACACAAACACAAATCACTCAGCATGGCCCGTCATCCATGGACAAACGGGAGGTAGAGGCTCATCCATGCAAACATTTACATCAGTCCACCCTCAACACCACACAACCTGAACTGCACCAATGTGCATCTGAGAAGCCCAAATGGACAGGTGACATTGCACATGCACCCATGACAAACACAGGAATGTTGGGAGGAACTAAGGTGCACAGACTCATCACACAAGGACAGTTCACAACCCTGGTGAATGACAGACATACTGCACAGTATGCGGTACATAGCCATGATGTCAAAGCTCTTGTAACCTTCAGAATACCTGCCACAGTCCCAGGACAATGTAGAAGCCAAGGAGAACCACAAGGCACACATGCTGACACCTGCAAACATTGCAGCCCTGAACCGGACAAGTGGGAGCAGTCACACACACATACACATGTCTCAATCACTGAATGGTATCACCTAGGGACAACTACATGATATTGCGAACAAACAAGTGCCTTGGGGACCCCTGACTGTGTCCCATCTGCGTCTGACACCATCATCACAACTCAGAACTGACAAATCCCAATGATGAAACACCAATTAACAGTAGTGTGTCATGCACCCACACATCCGGTAGCCCATGGCAAAGTTGTGGGATGAACACAGTACCACTCAGCAAGCATAAACAACAGGAACATATCAAGGGAACACTGCCTGTGTATGAAAATAAATGTGGACACACACACACATGCTCACACAACACACACCATGGGCCCAGGCTATGTCACGGAACAACACACTTACTTGAGGGGACCCAACTCATGTGTAAGCCCAGCTGTGCCAAACATAGTCATAGCACGTCTCAGTCATGTCAGCAGAACATTACCTGTCTTTTCCCACTTGGTCATTCAGCCATCAATAACCACACAATGAAGGCTCTGGTCACAACAGCCTGGGTATGAGAGTCTCCCTTAAGTCATCTGCACATACTCAACATATATGTACAGCAAATTGCACAGAGGAGCCAGTTGCTCCAACACCAATGATGCCCACACCTGTAGGTCCAGTGGTGATGGGCCCAAAGTCAGGGAAATAGACAAATTGGACAATGAGAGGCACATCATATGTGCATGTGTGCAAGCCACAGATGTGACCATGCAAATGAAATGTTCACAGAGATGTCCACAAATTGTTGATATTGACAAACCCAGTTAGCTGCAAAGGATGACATGGATACCGACCAGAATATGATACATATCTCATGAACCACATGGAGTACCTCACATCAACACCTCAGTATTCAACATTGGAAATCAAGCATTACAGGTGCAAGGTCATGCTAAACATCATCAACCGAAAGTACAGCTAAATCAAGTTCACAAGGATAAAGAAAGAAGCTTTATTCAGCATATACAATTTTAAACGTCTGTTCAAAACAAAGGCCAATGGCCAGTCCCTTATCAAATGACAAGGAGTGAACTTGAGTGACAACTGTCACACGTTGCTTGCCTGCACTGCTAAGGACAGGGGACAGCCCCTCGGAGGGGCATACATGGGGGCAGGCCAGGCACGGCAGGGACAGGATCAGGGCGCAGCAGAAGGAGGGAGTGAAGGAGTGGTGGATGCAGGAGAGTCACTTGCAACTGCAGTGGAGCTGACTGAAGTGGTGGGTGCAGTCACAACTGTGGGTCACAAGTCAGATGGGGTGGCTGCCGGCACAACTGCAGTGGGCAGGTCAGATGGAGTGGATTGGGTCCCCACTGCAGTGCCCAAGTCAGACGGGGTGGTTGTGGACTCCACTGCAATGCCTAAATCCATGGGAGCGGAATGGGTGCAGGTGAGGTCGGCAGGACAGAGGGGGGGACATGGTCACCACATCAGTGGCACTAACCGTCTGACCAGGTGTGGATGAGCAAGTGGTAAGGGGGGCGGGCCTCAGCATTTTGGGGATGGTGTATCTGTGGGTGGGGGAACCCGGGGCAGGGTGTGCCGGGGGAACCTCTGGAGTGGTGGCCTTGGGGATGGAGGATGGAGACTTCATTGTGGAGCTGCGGGGTGGGGGTGGGGTCTTGCTATTCCGGCTCCGGGGGGACTTGCGGGTGTGGGCCTCAGTCTGACTGAGCCTGGGGGAGGGTGTCCGGGTGTGAGGGGCACTCCCCTCTGTGTGTGGGGCCTTCCTCTTCCCCTTGTAATCTGGATCTGCTGGGTCGGTGGGGAAGAGGCCAAGGTCACAGAGGAAGAGCTGTGGAGATGGGGTTGCAGGTGAGGCAAGGGAAGGGGGCTCGGAGGGAGAGGTTTCGGAGGACTGCGGAGTGGTTGTGGATGACCGAGTGTGTGTCTGCAAACCATCCCCTGTGAGTGTGGTATCAGTCCCCTGCGCTTGCTTGTGTGTACGTTTAGACCTTGGTTTGGGTGTTTGTGTGCTGCCCGTGTCTGTGGCTTTGTGAGAATGTGCAGGTGTGTGTGTGCTTGGGACAGGTAGGGTGCTAGAAATCGTGGGTGGTGCAGGGGTAGGAGGGGTGTGGGACTGTTGGAGGAGGGACACTGCTGCCATCAGGGAGGAGGCCACGTACTGATTGGTCCTCTGTAGGGCAGACATGCCAGATGAAATGCCCTCCATGAACGACACCAGTTGGGTCAACAGTCTGGTGTATGCACGGAGGACACTCAGCATTGATGTCTGCCCTACATGGATCTGTCTAAGTAAGTCCACACACTCCTCACTCAGGGCAGCGGGGGACACATAGGCAGGGGGTGCGGTGCCTGGCACAAAGGAGACATGCCCCCGAACACGGGAGCCTCCATGGACCTCTGGGATGGGAGCCGATGGGTGGGTGGTGATGGTGGTGGTGGGGGCGGTGGGGGGGACAGCCTCACTAGCTTGGGTTGGTGGCTGCTGCCAACCGCCTCCACAAGGGAGTCATCCTCAGAGCTGCTGTGGCCCTCAGCTGGGGTGGATGGTGCTGAGGACTCCTCAGTGTGGCTCCAGTCACCCTCTGTGCCACTGGGTCCCCCCGACTCCTCTCCTTCTGTTCCTGTCAGGCTCTGTGGCTCCTCCTGGTCCGTGGAGCTGTCCCCTCCTGTGGATGTATCTGGATAGAAATAGGAAGAAAGAGAACAACATCAGTCACCTACACTGACTGCACACACCAGAGTGAGTACATCACATCACAGGGCAAGGCCTGGGATCATCAGCTGAACACTGCTCAAAGTGCCGACACTGTTTAGAATAAGCCAATAGTCATTCTCACCATCAACCATGGCACACATATCCCTTCTGGACTTGCACCCATATGTCTGTTGCATGTTGGATGCTAATACCCCAATGTGCCGACATTCACCACCCACACATTTGTTGGACGTGCAAGTGAACATGTAGGAGTATGTCACTATACACACAGCACATCTCTTGCCATTGACTCAGTAGAGGTGCCCGGATGAAGGGATGGGCAGAGACTCATTTCACATGCTTGTGATGCATGCCAGCAACACACACTATGATGTTCACATGTCCTGATAGTCAATGCCACACTGGGGTGCATGGAGCACACTTCAACACAATGCAGGATCACTCATAGCAAGTTAAATGCCATGGCACTGGCATGCCTGGAAAGTCAGTCAACACTGTCTCCTGTCACAGGGGCAGGGCATCCAGACAACAACAGTATGCACTGTGTCACAATAATAGCTCTGGGGTACAGCAAACTCTGCAGATGACAAGTGCACTAGCCCATCCCCTGCAAATAACATATCCAGGACCCAGAGGACCACACATCATGCAAATCAGACATATGAGTCCCTGCGAACACAAATCCCTGTACATTAGCACATCACAGTCTGCTGTGCATGTAACCCAGCTGCCTGAAGTGCACAGTTGCATACACCATTGTGCGATGTCAAATGATCACACACCTATATGTCACACAGGCCTTGTCTCTCACAGTCACATCTCAGATGTCCTGCTGACCCTCAAAAGAGGCAGACACCTGAAAGCACATGTCACTAAGCACAACCTGTAAGTTGATACACAGGAGTGGGATAACAGAGTGTTTCTAAATGCCCTTGAGTAGGCATGACTGCCCAGGTCTACATGAAACAGTGTTTGGCCCTGGACAGTAGTCAGGTGGCTAAGCAAGTGTGACATACTTGATATACATACTCCTGAGGCCCACAAATTGGAGTTCCCTGCTGCATGGGTGTGTTTGAAATACCCCAGCCACATGTGGCGAGTCAGACCAGCAATTGGAACACATATCAAGGGCACACACAGATCACATGCCAGATCCCAGGCAGTGGGTAAACAATTGACCCGCCCATGAAACACACACCAGAGTCAAGGGAACAGATGCTGTCCGGAAGCTGAAGCATAGCTGACTGCAGGGACACAGTGCCCTAGTGACACAAGCAACAGACTGTAGGGGCCACACCTGTGGAACAGATGAGGAGGGTACATCACACAATTGAGGGACATGAGTATTGGACTACAAGACCTACGTAATGTGGAAGTTTGACCAGGCCAAAAGACTGCAATTAGCATGTCAGACATAGTACACAGATTAGGCATGGACTTACCCCCTCTTTGCTGCTGTCTGGCCTTCAGCTGCCTATCCAGCTCTGGGAAGAACACCACGAGGATCCTGTGCATGTGGGGGGTCAGGGTCTGGTGTCCGCCCCTCCTGCGTGGAGGTGACAGCTCCAGCTGGACTCTTGCGATCCTCCGGGTCCAGTCCCGAAGGTCCTGCCACCTCTTCTGGCAATTGCGGATCTGGCGCTTGTAGACCCCCACCGAACGAACTGCCCGGGTGATGGTCAGCCATATCTCCTGCTTCTGGTGGGCATCAACCTGTGAGGATGACAAAGTTAAAAATCCATTAACACACAAGCCCCATATTTGTGCTGCATACAGTTGGTTATACATGTAGTCATCACAAAGGGAGATGAGTGACACAGGTAGTGCACCCATGGAAAAGGACAAATGCCCTGCATGTCTGACATGTTAACAATGCCTGGGAAGTTTAAGCTTGCACAAATGCACTTTAGCAGCAGAACACCTGTTCATTACATGTACATACACACTTTGGGGGATGAAAGAACTCAGTGAGAATGCTTGCCACTGGTGTACACACTGCTAGTACTGCTAGTCAGACAACATGCACAATTAGGAAGGCAGTGGACTGCACACTCACCAGCTCCCCTGGTTTCCCATACAGCGTGCTGTACTGTGGAAGGAGCCCATCCAGCAGGGCCTGGTTCTCCTCCTCAGTGAAGGCTGGGGCCCTCTCCAGAGTACGTGCCATAGCATGGAGCCAGAGGATGCAGAGACAGCAGCAGTGGTAGCAGGGATGTGGTCCAGTCGCATGTAGTGCAGGCAAGTGAGCTCCCTGGGGGCAGCCAGCCTTATATCTGTGCTGCAGAGGCAGACTCTGTCCTATGTGTCCCCAGTGATAGGTCCAACACGGTTGCATTCTATGAATCTGGCCAATCCATGGAAATGTACGGCTCGTACACGTCTTCCGCATCGTTCAAATCTTCACCTTCATGAACCCTAGGAATTGCAACATTGTTGTAGGCATCCAACTGAATTTCCAGCGCACAACTTGTACAAGTTTTGAATCCGTACCCGTCTTCATGACAGTCCAGAGCCAATGGGTGCGCACAGATCCATCATCTGACTGTACAACGCGTATTTTGAAAATACACATGCACCCGTCTCCATACGATCCAATGGCCAAGGCGTACGCCTGTCTCGGAACATGCCTGCCCGACGTGCATGCATGATAGTCACCCGCGTCGGACCTCATTGCAGTCAATGGCAAAGCGTACGCGCGGCTCGGTCATGCACCGTGCAATGCATACGCATTGTCACCCGCGTCGGACCTCATTGCAGTCAATGGCAAAGCGTACGCACGGCTCGGTCATGCACCGTGCAATGCGTACGCATTGTCACCCGCGTCGGACCTCATTGCAGTCAATGGCAAAGCGTACGCACGGATCAGTCATGCACCGTGCAATGCGTATGCATTGTCACCCGCGTCGGACCTTATTGGTGTGACTATTTGACGGCTTCAACACTCAATTACTTGCCAGGGACACATGTGCACACCTACCACACTACAGCATTGGCCACACAGTGTCCCATGGCATGTAAGGCTGCATTCAGTGTGTGGTGGGGGGGCAACATTTGGTTTGTTGTGTGGCACTTTTGTTCAGCCACTCCCAGGCTGTGCACATGTTCATGGGGGCATAATCCTTTGTGTGTTGTGCACATTACCACTGTGATGTGCAACTGTACAGTAATGGGCATGAGTCATGGACACAGTTTCATGTTGGATATGTTTAGGACATGTCACATACACCCTGAGTCCTGGGGGTGATGGCATATACATCACAGTGAGACATGTAGCCACAATTCTGATGTGCACCCACAGTCTGTGTGCATGTTGTGTCTCAGATGTGGATGATCAAATGTGCCCAATAGGAGACAGTCTCCACATCCATGTGTTATGTGCAGCAACCTTGATGGTGTGTGTGTGTCTAAGAGACGTACATGTAGGGCCTGCAGAGACAAGAGTGGCCACTACCTGTAGGCCTCACGCTTGCCTTGTGGCATGTACGTGATACGCCATGTCATGGGAGTGTTGATGTGGCAATACAGGGACCCTGGGTATCTGCATGGCAAAAATCTGTGATGCCTGGGAGATATCAGGCCTCACTTGTCACTGTGGTGTGTGTTTGTAACGTCACAGCAGTACATAGGTAGGGTGACACAGTCCAATGATTGTCCATTGCACTACATGGGACTTATGTGGACATGTGGAATTGAGATGTTAGGTGATGGGCATGTAGGTGACATATGTGTCCATGCCCAACAGCACACACCTCAGTACATTGTGTTATGTCATGATGTATCATGTGATATTGAGCCTGGTCATGGCCACATGGGTGGATGAACCGACAATCTTCCTTTGTGCATCTCTGTTCTGCAGGGCACCATCTGTCCATTGACCGTTCCTAGACCTTGGAACCATGCAGGAATGCGACAGCATTCAACGGTACCGCTTCACCAGGCCACTGATTGAGGAGTTGGCGGAGCAGTTGGCGCCACATCTGCTGCCTGGCCGGACATACCCTACAACACTGACCCCAGAGGTGAAGGTGATGGCAGCCCTGCACTTCTTTGCTACCGGTATCTTCCAGTAGACTGTGGCTACAGCAGGTGGGATGTTGCAAACTATGTTTAGTAGTGTGCTACGCGATGTCTTGGAGGGGATGTTGCATTTCCTTGACCTGTACATCAAGTTCCCTAGCCCAGCTGAACTCCCTGAAATGAAGCATGCCTTTTATACACTGGGGGGGATGTCAAACGTCATTGGATCTATTGATGGTACACATGTGGCCCTGATACCACCACAGGCAAATGAGCAGGCATACCGGAGCAGGCAACATTTCCACTCGATCAATGCTCTGGTGGTATGTCTTGCAGACATGTGTATCACACATTTGTGTGCACGGTTCCCTGGTTCTGCGCACGATGCTTACATAATGAGGAGTAGTCGCATTGCAACGCTGATGTCACAGATGCCAGATCAGCGTGCCTGGCTTGTCGGTGTGTACTGACTGTTTGCCAATGTGCGTGTTTGGCAATGTTGTATTCCGCACTCCTACAAAACTCAGCTAATTGTTCATTTTTTTGTGTGTAGGTGACTCCGGATACCCCAACATGCCGTGGTTGCTGACACCCCTCATGAACCCTGTGACACCAGCCGAGATGCGCTACAATGAGACACATGGTCGGAGCAGGAGGGTGATTGAGCAGACATTTGGCCTCCTGAAAAGCCACTTTCGCTGCCTGGACAAGACCGGAGGGGCCCTCCCATATAAGCCTGCAGAGGTGTGCAAAATTATCCTTGTATGCTGCATGCTACACAACATGGCAGTGCGGAAGAAGGTGCCTCTCATCCAGGATGACGATGACTGACCTCCGCCACCTGTGGGGGTGAATGTTGTGATTTGTTCTGCATTTCGTCCATCAATTGTGTGTCTTTTGGATCCCGGCCTGGGCCACGATGCCAATGATGATGAAGATGAGGGTGACGTCCGCTCACAGCTCATCAACAACTTCTTCACCTGAATGTGAGTTTACAGGGTTGTTATGTCAATGTATGGAGTTAGCCTGGAACAGTGACGGCCCGTGTATGGCGTTTTACCGGGGCGGTGACGTGGCGCAGAGGAGGGGCAGGGTGGGGGGTTGCAAAATGCGGCAAACGGGCGAGTTCAGGTAAGTTACGGAAAAAATTAATAAAACGAATTTCGTTGCGCGCGCTGCATCGCCAAATGCGATCCAGCGCACGCAACGAAATTTGTTTTATTAATTTTTTTCCTAACTTACCTGAAATCGGCAGTTTGCCGCATTTTGCAACCCCCCACCCTGCCCCTCCTCTTCGCCACGTCACCGCCCCGTTAAAACGCCCTACACGGGCCGTCACTGGCCTGGAATGTGTTGTGGCTGCTCTGTTTCTGTCTGAGTGTGTCTGTGTGCCACTTGACTGGATGCGTGCAGTGATGTGTACTCCACAATAGTGTAGTACTGCTAACTTGTTTCTGTGTTGATTTCTTGTGACATGTTTTGTGCATGTGTATTGCATTTCTCTCTGGTTGTGCTGTGCTTTTGACTGTGTCTTGTGTCTGTCCTTCCCAGGGTACTTTGCCTGTTGTTTGATCAACACTGACCCCCACAGAATCCAACACCAGTGTGAGAGTAGTCAATTGCCATCAAGTGATGTGCCACACACCCCTGGACTTCAATTCTCAGACACTATGTGACCGTGTGTCCACCGTAACGTACAATTGCCTTGCAACTATTTTTGAATAAACATGTTGCTGATGTGTAATGAACCTGTGCTATGCTTTGTTAGGTGCGTTGTCTGTCTTCACATATCTCAGTGACATTTGCTTACCTCACCTGTGGACTTGTTACCACTGACTGTGGATAGGTGTTGTGTCTGTGCATACCTATGTGTTTCAGGTCAACATCATTGTATGGGATGAGTAACATGGCCATGGTGAGTATGTGTTGTGTTGCCATAGTGGTGTCTCCCTCATATGTGTCACATCACCATGACTCACCTGTTGGTGGTCACATTGTTGTAGTGTTTGGCATGCACTGTGTTGTTTAGCAGATCAACATCTCCATGACACATGACAAGTTGGAAACACAACAGAGGCAAATATGGTGTACTGGTGAGTTTATTTTCGAACATGTGTGGGGAAAGTGCACAGGATGGTGGGTGCTGTACATTGGTTTTTTAATCCAAAGTTCACAGTAGAGTTGGAAGTGTTGGTAGATGAATTGTCCAGAGTAAAGTCCACAGTCATCTGCTACATTGGACCAACATAAACCCTCCATATCATGTGGGCGAGTTGTGTGCGATTGGACAAGGTGAATGGGTTGCGCACAAAGAACATTGTCCAGAACAGGTTTAGAGGCCCTGGGGGATGTGCTGGGGCATCTGCCTCTCACATGCCCTTCTTCAGACGACCCCGCTTATTCTTGGGGGGGATCCTCAAGTGAAGGCCTCTGCGGTGCAGGGGACTCTCCGCCAGAGTCCTCCTCCCTCCCTGTGGCACTGGCAGATGGTGTGGCAACAGATGTTGTGGCCACACACGGAGGTGTGGACATGTTTGTGGTGACCTGGTGGAGGCATTGGAGTATGTCCCGATGCACCACAGTAAGGGCATCCCACTTTGCCTCCATGCGGGCATGGTTGGCAGCCTGCTCCTGTTGTATGTCCTTGAGGATCCCCACTACCTGGCCAAATCCTCCGGTGCTATCCTTGTATGCATCTATGATGCGTGCCAGTTGGGGGTTATCATGCAGTCCAGACCCCTCTGCAAGGCGCACCCTCTGCCTCCCACCCCTCCCAGCACCCCTATCCACACGGGCAGGACCAGCGATGGGCCGCACAGGTGACAATGCTTGCTGGGCCATGTGGGTGGGTGGGGATTGTCTGTGACTGCAACTCCCATCATGCTCTTGGCTACACCCCCCTTCCCAGCATGCCCATACTTCCTCCCTCTTGACTCTGCTTCCCTGTGAGGGGGTGTGACAGCAATGGCAAGATGGCTGACTGTGAAGTCCTGGTGTTTGTTGGTGCCCAGTTCCCAGCATGGCCTTGTGCTCCCCACAACAGAGCCCAGTGTCAGACATCTTGACAGTCCCTTCCCACTCCCTGTGGGGCGAGCATGTTTCAGTGTGAGCTTGCTGGGCCATGTGGGTGGGTGGGGTTGTCTGTGACTGCAACTCCCATCATGCTCTTGGCTACACCTCCCTTCCCAGCATGACCATACTTCATCCCTCTTGACTCTGCTACCCTGTGAGGGGGTGTGACAGCAATGGTATGATGGCTGACTGTGAAATCCTGTTGTTTGTTTGGCTACAAGTCTAGAGAGAGCCCCTGTGCTTCACACAGCAGCACCCAGGACAGTGTATCTTTTGCTGATATTTCACTGAGGTGTGGGTCAATGCATTCTACCCGGTGAGTTGTGTGGAGTTTGTGTTGAGGGGGGTGTGTGTCTCCACATGCTGGTAAGTATGGTCAGAGCTGTCAGTCCTCCTTCCCACCTGGCCAGACATCCCACCATGAAAGGTGCTTCCATTGGAGGGCGTGCAAGTTGTCTTTCAGGATGTCAGTCAGTGGTGTCCTGCTTCTGATTTGCACCCAAGCCCTACCAGGGCCTTGTGCTCCCCACAGCAGGACCCAGTGTCAGCCATCTTGTCAGTCATTTTCCACTCCCTGTGAGGGGGTGTGACAGCAATGGTATGATGGCTGACTGTGAAATCCTGTTGTTTGTTTGGCTACAAGTCTAGAGAGAGCCCCTGTGCTTCACACAGCAGCACCCAGGACAGTGTATCTTTTGCTGATATTTCACTGAGGTGTGGGTCAATGCATTCTACCCGGTGAGTTGTGTGGAGTTTGTGTTGAGGGGGGTGTGTGTCTCCACATGCTGGTAAGTATGGTCAGAGCTGTCAGTCCTCCTTCCCACCTGGCCAGACATCCCACCATGAAAGGTGCTTCCATTGGAGGGCGTGCAAGTTGTCTTTCAGGATGTCAGTCAGTGGTGTCCTGCTTCTGATTTGCACCCAAGCCCTACCAGGGCCTTGTGCTCCCCACAGCAGGACCCAGTGTCAGCCATCTTGTCAGTCATTTTCCACTCCCTGTGATGTGGGCATGTTTCAGAGAGGTCTTGATGGGCCAATTTGGAGGGGGAGCATTATCTGTGACTACAAACCCAATTATGCTTTTGGCTACACTCACTTCACCTGCATCCCCACTATTCCTTCCTGTCAGTCAGCTGCACTGTGAGGTAGTGTGTTTGTGGTGGCAAACTGTCTGGCCGTGTTTATTTGGCTTTGAGCCACTGCCTTGCTCTATTTGTTTGGAGGTTGGCACATGTCATGACACAGTTCCAAGTCACTATGAGATGGCAGGTATTGTGTTTGTCTGACTAGCATACACATCTTGGGATGATTATTTATTGGTTACTGTGGCTTTGCTTGCGGTGCATGGTTTCACTGTCCCCTTGCCACACAATATTGGGTATGTTGTTTGTGTACTCACCAGCCTCTGGTATGTCTGTTAGACCATGGATGCTCTCTGGTGGTAGGATGTCCCGCACCTTCTCCTCCCAGGTCCTGAAGTAGATTGGTTTGGCAGGTGGACCACCGCTGGTGCGCTGACTCAAGGCGTGATCTTTCTCGATGAGTTTCTTGACCCTCCTGCTCACGTCATACCACCTGTACTGGATATCGTCCTTTGTGTGCAACGTTGGTGCTTGTGCGTTCACCTTGTCCACAATCCTCCCCCACATCTTTGTTTTCTGTGACATGGGGGTCCTTTGGACCAATGTACCAAACAAATGTGGCTCTACTCTGATGATCTCGTCTTCCAGCACTTCTAACTCACTATCTGTGAACTTTGGATTCTTCTTTGGGGGCATGGTGATGGGTGGTGGTGGTGAGTGATGTGTGTGTGAGGGTGAGGGTGCAAGTTAGGGTGGGTTAGTGTTGGTTTAGCTAGCTGTATGTGTGAGTGCTTTTGGTGAGGTGCTGATGGTGTGTGAGTTGTGTGATGGGTGAGTTGTGAATGTGTCTGTGGTTGCTGTGTGATGGTGTTTGCTGCTGGCTGTGTCTCCTATTTGCAAAGGATCATGGTAGTGATTGATGTCCTTTATATAGGTGGGGTTGTGGGTGTGGCTTTGTCCCAGATGTTTTAAAATATATTTATTGGCTTTGTCATTGCTTGTTTGGTCCTTTTTTTGTCTTTTTTCCTTTGTTTTCTAGGCATGAAGGAGACGTTCTTCTGACCGAGACGGACGCTTTTGTTGGCTCGTGCGGGATTCTCTGCCTCGTTCACGCTGCCTATCTTCTGTGTTTCATACGCGTCGGTCGCAGAGATCTCTATTACTTGTGGGCCCGGTTTTCTGTGCGTGTCAGTCATGCGGCTTGGGCTCCGTGCGAGTCGGTCTGGTTTTACACGCATTGCATCGTACTGCGCGGGTCTAACATTGCGGGTACGTGTCGGTCGGGTTCATTCCGGGTTCATGTCGGTCGGTGAAACTCGCGTCGGTTTTCCGGCCTGATCACTACTTTTCCTTCGGCTCGGTCGTACGGCTTGTATACCGTCCGTGTCGGTTGTAATTCACACACGTTGCATCGTACTGCACGGATCGTACGGCGCCGGTCCGTGTCGGTCAGTTTCCGTTCCGGGTCCGTGACGGTCGGTTAGTTTTGCGGCCGGAATCGGCCCCTAAGTTAGAAACCTCCATACAAAAAGAAAGTCTTTGATCTGAAGGGTGATTCAAAATCTTAGAGGGAAAATGTAGAGACCTTGATAGCAAAATGGAAAGCAACTATTTGAATTGTCAGGATTTTGGAAGAATCCAAAGGTCCACAGACCATTGCCAGATTCGTAGGATAATTATTGCAGGATTGCTAAATTGCTGCGGGAAAATTTATTTCGGTAGAAACAGACTTAATTCCTTGAAGATCTAACTATTGGAAGAGCTCACCGGGTATCATCTGTGTCTCCAAAATGGGATGCCCTACCAAGGACCTTCATAATCTATTTTCAAGGCTTCTTACTCAAAGTAAAAAACCTAACCAAGGATAGGAAGAAAAGACACCTTTCTTTGCCCTCTAGCTTTTTATTTCCAGTCTTCCCAGATATGGCAGATTAATATTATATAATATGATAGTGAGAGCACCCAGGAAGTACATATGTGGTATAGTTCAAAGGATGGCTATCCTTTATGCCACGTAAGCATCTTTCTCTGAGTTAGCCCTTGCTGGAGCCTTCTTTGCCTCTAGTACTAAGTCAGTAACTCATGTTGTAACGCCTATGATTGCTCTGCTTTATGACTTTTTTTAAACTCTTTATTTATTATTTATTCATCAAAATACAATAGTGCAACACACTTGTCTATGTACGGAATCATCTTAATGTCAACATTCTGCTTGACAACGTACACTTGAGACTAGTACATGTTCATAGTAACCCTTCCCCCTGATCGGCCCCCCAGGTCATCGACCAGTCCATTATTAAGCCCAGACCCTCTGGCCAGACCCCTTCCATGATTCCAGTCAGTATGCGGCATGCCTCTGGACCCGTCTAGCTGTACAACTCTCCGAAGGCCAGTATTAGTCATGTGCATCGCCTCCTCCCATCCCCCCCCACCCCACACCCCCCCCTTCGGGAGGAAACCGCACCCCATCTGTCACCAGGGGTGCCGGTGCTGAGGTGTTGTGTTAGTGCAAGGGGAGTGGTGTGAAAGGGAAACGCCACAGGACACGAGCAGGTACCCCCAGGAACGACTCTATCCCAGCAGCATCACTATAGGAATGGACAGATAGCATGTGATTCTATCCCCGAAAAGATGCCCATAAGGCACATCCCTCCCAGTGAAAGCAGACAATAGGGGGAGCTATCCCTCAGCAGCAGCAGAGGGCGATTGACGATCGCCGTGCGCAGCGAGGTACCGTGTCAGGGGTCCCCAAATGTCAGGGGGGCGGGACGTGGGTGGGAGCAGCTCAGATACAAAAGGACGTTTTCCTGACAGGTGAGCAAATCCCGCAGCCATTCCTTGAATTTGGGGTTTCTCCCCCTTCCCCATCGACACGCTATACGGCGCTTGGCAAGCAATAATGCACTAGTAACGAAGCGACGATCTGGTTTAGGTATGTCTCGGGTGTACCCTAGTAGTGCCTGTAAAGGAGAGGGCTGTAGTGGGGACCCCAACATTTCTCCCAGGGCCGTATAGACTTGGCTCCAATATTCATCTATGCTCGGGCAGGTCCAGGCCAGGTGTAGGAAATCCGATCTGGGAGAGTGGCACCTGTCACAACAGTCATTATCTCGAAGATTAAACCGGTACATCTGAGCAGGAGTGCAATAGAGGCGATGCAGGAACTTGTAATGGATAACGTGGAACCTACTACTAGAGGAGATCATTTCAGTCTGCAAACAGCAGAACTCCCACTGATCGTCCGTGAAAGCAATGCCGATCTCAGCCTCCCAGCAGGCACGGGACCTCAACACCTCCCCCCCAATACGGTTATAGAGGCGTCGATATAGCGAGGAAACCATGTGCGATGGGGAAGAGGAATCAAGCAAGTAATGGGATGGTTCCAGAATAGTAGGCTCAACTGGATAAGCCGGCAATGTCTTCTGTAGCCCGCTACGGAGCCGGATAAAAGCGAAAATCTCCAGAGGGGTGGGGACAGCGTCCCCATAGAGAAGCGGGAGGTCACGAAACCTACCCTCATGGAATAGGTCACCCCAGCACGTAATCCCCATTTTCTGTTTTATTCTCTGGAACAGCCCTTCTCCTAAGAGTGGGAGGGTCGGGTGGTACACCAGGGGCATTAGTGGGGAGTAAAGGAGCGTCACGTCCATGTGACCAGCAAGAACACTCCAAGCATGTGCCGTGGAATGTACGGGGTTGCGATCCATGCGAGACGAAGGCACTTCAGCAAGGGCCGCTCCCTCAAGCGGGACCGGGTCCGCCAGCCAGTGTTCAACCGCTGTCTGTGGCATGAAAGGGGAAGGCCGGTACCAATAGTACGCATAATGAGCCTGCGCACAGTTATAGTAAATTTCAAAATCAGGTATATCGAACCCGCCTTGTATGTACGGGCGTGTGAGCACACTCCATTTAAGCCGCGGCCTTTTCCCTCCCCACACCAGATGGATAAGTTCTGATCGTAATGCCCTGAAAAAATAGCCACCCGGATGAAACGGTATGTTGAGGAAGAGGTAGAGCAGCTTGGGGAGTATAATCATCTTTATCAGGGAGATCCGACCAGCCATGGTCAACGGCAGGGTCAGCCACCTGACCACGTTCGAGCGTATAGCCTCAAGGGCCCTACCATAGTTCATGCGCATCACCTCATGCCGATCCCTGGAAACCCACACTCCCAGGTACTTCACGTCGGTATCGCACCACTCTAGTGGAAAGTCAAGCTTGATTCTGTCAATACCGTCCGTAAGAGGAAAGATAGCGGATTTGCCCCAATTTATGTGTATCCCCGAGTACAGCGCAAATCTAACGAATTCTCTGAGTATGGGGTTTAAATTATCCCGGGGATGTTTGCTTTATAGTGTGAGGTCATCCGCAGACAGTGACAATAGAATTTGCCGCCGTTGGCATCTCAGGGATGCCGCAAGGTAATTCTGCCTAAGGTGGGAAGCCAGCGGTTCTATCGCCAAGGCGAAAAGGAGTGGCGACAGTGGGCACCCCTGCCTAGTACCCCTGGTGACGAGAAAGGGATCAGAGACACGACCGTTAATAAGGACTCTTGCCATGGGGCGGCGGTACAGGATTTGAATCCACCTGGAAAATGCCAACGGCATGCCCATGTTTTTTAGAATCAAATAAAGATAGTCCTCCTCGACTGAGTCAAATGCCTTGGTGGCATCTAGAAACACCGCCATCAGGGCGAGAGAGGGATCAGCGTTGTTCAAGATCAAGAAAAGCGTCCGTAAGTTGTGGGAGGTAGATCTGCCGGGGATAAACCCCGCCTGGTCCGGCAGAATCAAGTCTCCGATCAAGAGATTAATGCGGTTCGCTAGGACTTTGGCCAGGATCTTCACATCGCTATTGATTAGAGAGAGGGGCCTTTAGGAATCGCAGCAGTCCGGGGGCTTCCCTGGCTTGAGAAGAGAGACTATGAGGGTCTCAGACATACTGGGTGGCAAGGATCCAGTCTCATTCACCTCCTCAAACACTTCCTGTAGAACTGCTGCTAATGGGTCAATGATGGTTATGTAGTACTCGATAGGGAAGCCATCGAGACCCGGCGCCTTACCCAATGCCGTTTGCATTATGGCTTCTTTAATTTCGGTTAGCCCTATGGGAGCCACCAGGAGTTCCTGCTGGGCGTCAGATATCCATCTGAGGGTAAGCTCCGACAGGTACTCAGACATCTCCAATGGCGACTCCCACTTGGATGTGTACAGGGCTGTATAGTGAGATACGAAGGTGGAGAGTATAGAATGCGTATCGTGCTGCATGGTGCCATCAGGGGCCCTGACCTCTAGTATGTGGTTGGCGCAGCGCGGGGGGTGGACCACTCCCGCCAGAAATCTGCCGGGCCGCTCCCCCTCCACATACGCTCGTGCAGCGAAATGCTTACCGCAAAAGTGGACCTCCCTCTCAGCAGTGACCTTAAACTCGGTAAGTTTGGTACGGTAGTCAAGTTGTGCCACGGGATCATCCAAAAAATTAGGGGCAGTCTCTAATACGTGCAGGGCACGTTCCAGGGAGGTCAGCGTGGTGCGAAGCGAACACAGGACCCCCGAGCCCTTAGAAATACACACACCCCGCATGGTGGCCTTGAAGGCCTCCCACACCGTCGCCACGCAGTCCACCGACCCCTTATTCCGATCTATAAATTCTGTGATCTCTTGGGCCATTTCCGTCTTAAAAAGTTCGTCTAAGAGAATATTAGGCTGCATGCGCCATGGAAGAGGAGCGCCGACCAATCCAGTTCTAGCCAGCGTGATCAGCACGAGCGCATGATCCGAATAGGTACGGGGCAAGTGTCGTGCACTTAGCAGTGAGGATCCCAGGCCTCTGGATAGTAGCATAGAATCTAACCTAGCCCAGGTGGAATGCGGCGCCGGCCAGTGTGTGCCTTCCTGCGCATCTGGGTGAATGCGGCGCCAGGCGTCAAGCAGCGAGTGATGATCCATTAAGTCAGAAATATAGGCCTGAGAGCGAGGGTGCTGCGTTGCGCCTGCATTGGATCGATCCAGAGCAGGTTTCAGAGTGACGTTAAAATGCCCTCCCCAGTGCAGGTGAGTGGATCCTATACCCAGTATGACTTCCAACAGGAAGATAAAGTGTGCAGGTTCGTCAATGTTGGGCCCATAGGAGGATGCAATGGTGATGGTAGCGGCTCCCACCCGTCCCCACACGACACAGAATCTACCCTCCACATCAGTTTTTTCCCCTAGAGGCACAAATGGAGTGTGTTTCTTAACTAATATGGCTGTTCCCCTGGAATATGTTGAATATGAAGAAAAAAGGCTGTAAGCCGCCCATTTGGATGTGAATGTAGGTAAGCGACGGGGATCTGTGTGGGTCTCCTGCAGCAGTGCGATGTGTACCTGATGGCGATCGAGGTAGCCCAGGACCTGCCGAAGCTTACGCGGGTCCCCCAACCCCCGTATGTTCCACGTCAAGACATTGACCCTACTATGCGGGTCTCGCTGTGCAAGCTTCTCCCCTTGTGTCATCACACGGGGGAGCACCAGATACTAGGTCTAAGCATATCTCGCAGCCGAGCCTCAGAACCCCGCTGCCCATCCCCTCCCACGCCAGCAATATGTCGTACCGCTGCCCCCAGGACCCAGCACGGGGATTGCAAGACGTCAATTCCAAGTGTGTAAGAGTGTGTGTTCCGATGTCCAAGTGTGATGTTGCATTTACATTACCCCTCCCTCCCAATCCAGCCGACTTACCCAACTCGTCGGAGGAGTCCCTCCCTACAAACTGTTCCCCTGTCAGTGGTTCCACATCATATCCCTCCCCCTCCCACCGCGACAGCCCAAACCTGTCGGGATCCAGACCCTTCCCATCTCCTATAACAAACATAACCAGTGTTGTGGGGTATTCCCTCTCCGGGAGACACCAGTGAGCTGGACCTACCCTCCCCTATCCCAATATTGCACCCACTGCACCGCCACCATATTGGGCGAGGGGCATAAGTGGGGCGGGGGGGGGAGTGCCAAGGCGAATAGTAGCATCGATGTCCTTGCCAGGACGGCATGAATATTGGGTAGAGTTACGAGTGGGGCCCTTGGTTTCTATGCCCTCCTGCCCCCTTCAAGTTCAAAGAAAAGCCAAAAGACTGGAATAGCACCCACCACAGTCAAGGCAATCGTCTTGTGAGTTCAGCCATTCTATATCTTCAGCTGGAAGAAGGCATGAGCAAAGTAGAGAGAAGAGAGCGAGGAGGATCAACATGGCAATGTCACTCATCAGTCAGGAGCAGAAGTTGGAGACCGGGATCCAGACCGCGCCACGGGGCTGCGCCGATACGAAAACCGCAGGCTGCTGCTCTTTCAGGAAGTCCTCCACCTGCTGCAGATTGCCAAAAAAGAAGGTTTTGCCCTGGTGCGTGATTTTGAGCTTGGCAGGATATAGCATGGAATAGGGAATTTCTCGCTGTATGAGCTTCTTCTTCACTCCTGTGAACTTGCGGCGGGCCTCTTGCACCGCCTGGGTAAAGTCCGGATAAAATTAAATGGTGGTGTTTTCGTGTAATATCAGCTGTTTCTCCCGGGCCAGGCGCAGTAGGGTATCACGGTCCCTATAATTTAAGAACCTGATAATGACAGGACACAGTGGTGCCCCCGGGACCGGACGCGGCCCCAGTGACCGGGGGCGCGTTCCACCACCAGCTGCGGAGAGAAGGAGTCCCGTCCAACGTTGTCGGTCAGCAGGCGCTCAATGAATTCCTCCATGCGTCCCCCACCACTGGACTCCGCAAGGCCAATCAGGCGGACATTATTCCTTCGAGAACGCGCCTCCAAGTCTTCATTCTTCTCCGCAATTACCTTAAGTAGGCGATCCATCTGAGACATCTTGGCCGCTCCGATCCCGGCCCCATCCTCCAGTTCAGAGATGCGCACCACCGCATCCAGACGATTGTTCATACCGTCAATCTTGGCATCGATGGAGGTGAGGCTCTTCCGCACGTCCACAAGAATAGCTTTCCAGTCCACCTCTGGCTCGTCCCCAGGTTCCATGGTCACCTCATCCGCAGATTGTGCACGTGTTGTTGTTTTTTGGGGGGGCATTGAAGTGTAGTGTGGACTGCTTAGTGTCTGTTTTCCCCATGTCGCCGGAGTGCGCTAGTCCGGACCCCCAGGCAGACCCTCGTATGAGCTGCAGCCCCCGGCTGGCACAGTATGTCCCGGACACAAGGGCCCAACAACAGTCCGTAGATATCCCAGAGCCACCCGGCTCACCCCGTCGCTAGTCTCCGATGGGGAAACCCGGAGCCAGCTCACCCAGCGCCGGGAGCGTAGGTCGCCCAGATAGTTGACCAAGGTGCGACGCCACTGTCAGGCGTGATCAGGGTCCGCAGCGCCTCCAACGACCTCCGCCGTGCAGCCACCTCCAGACGGAGCGCCCACCGCTGCAAATGCCTCCGACCACCAGGTTAGGCCAAGGGCCAGGGTCCCCTCGCAGTCCCCGCCCCAGCACCCTCCGGTAGAGGGAAGCGAGACGGCAGTGCTCCTCTCCGCGATCCGGCAGTATTTCCCCTCGGTGTTCCTACCGGTTCTCCAGATGTGTCCTTCTTGCACAGCACCCGGATCTTAGTTGAGGGGCAAGCTGACTAATATGGCCACAGCGCCAGCTCCGCGACCCAAAATGGCACCAATGCTGCACAGTTCAACGGCGCTCCAATCGTGAGTCTCAGGTGCTCGTCCCCGGGGCGATCGCCAGTCCCAGTATCCACACTCCAGGCCCCAGGAAGAGGGGGGGAGGAGGGGGCACCTCACCAGCAGGTGGTCGAGAACAGGAACAGCAGCGGACCCCAGGCCGGCGCCCCGAGCAGGGCCCAGCAGGCCTCGTGGATCCCCGGTGTAGGGTGATAGGAGCAGCCGCCTCAGTGCTCGGCCACGCTCCCGGTGCTCTCCCCGGCCAACTCAAGCTCCGATATCTTCCCCGCTACACCTCTGATCTCCGCCAGAGTTTCACCAAGCGGTCTCTGCGTGCTCCGCTACCCTCTCGCGGCATTTATTCATCTGTGCCTGGCATGAGGATGGTACTGAAGGGTATATTTTCACCTGGCTGGCTGGAGCCTCACGATAGTGCGGCCATGTCAGTCCAGCGCCACCTAGCGCCCCCCTCTGCTTTATGACTTGACGTGTCAATAAAGGGAGGCTCCTGAAATGCATGCTGAGTTTGGAAGAAGCCTGCATGAATCACTGGGTAAGAAGCTCCTTAGACATCAGTAACCTCTTTTTTGTATTCTTTTTTCTCTCTGTTCCTTTAGAGAGATCTTTATCACGGCTCCCCCTCTGTGCGAAGGATTCAATTCTAGCCCTTTATCTTCAAAGGGGTTTTGCCCCCCCCCTTGCTTTCTTGGGTTTTCATTTGTTCCTGTGCTTACTACTTACTTTTCCTCCAATTCTATTGGCTGCACCACACTGTTTCCTGTTGTTTCTTCGTGTTGCTCCTCTGTGCTTCTCTGAACAGTTTTACATTGTCAAAGTACTGTTTACATCCGCTTTTTAGAAGCTATTTTTTAAAGGTGTTTCCCTGCATAGCACTTGCGCTGTGCTTTTTGCTAAATTTAAACTGATGGCATTTTTGTTCGGAGGCTTAATTACTTTTTCAAAAGTATTCACCATCCGAACCATAGTTTATCTGGTTTCTTCTTTTTCACTTGCGCTGTAACTTTTATTATTTGAACAAGGCTTGGAACACATTGTTCTCCAAGCCTCGCTCTCAGCCCTAAGCCCCACCTCTGGGTTTGCCATCGGGCCATCATTTCCCTTGCCCTATCGCTCCTGCACAGGAAAGAAGTGACACCTGCCGCGGTCGGTAGTAGGAGTACCTGCAGGGCGTTAACGTGGGGAGGGGGAGGGGCAGGGTGAGGGGTAGTAAACTTTGCATTACGGAGGTTTGCAGGTAAATTAACATATAAATTAATAAAAACGAATTTCGTTGCGTGCACTGCATCGCATTTGGGGATGCAGTGCACGCAACGAAATTCGTTTTATTAATTTATGTGTTAACTTACATGTAAACCTCCGTAATCCATAGTTTACTACCCCCCACCCTGCCCCTCCGCTCCCCACGTCACCGCCCTGCAGGTACTCCTACTACTGACCGCGGCTGTGACACCCACAAGAAGCCAGAAACACCATACCATGCGTTTAAGCACGCTTGTGAAGTCCACAGAATCCACAGTGCCTGTTTTTATTATTTCTTTTGAACATTCACTGAGTGCATGTGTCTGCAGTCTCTCGCTTGCACCAGCCCCCTTCCTCATTGCATGCTTGGCTTCTCCCCACGGAGAGGCGTGCTCTCTCATTAAAGAGAGTCGAAGACGGGCCCCCATTTTAATCTTTAACTGCAAGGGTAAGTTAAAAATATTGCAATTGATGCCTATGAAAAACAGCATTACCATCATTTTCGCAGTTTTTAGAAGGTGCATGTTCTATTTATGAATAGAGAGCGTTTAAAAAAGTCCTTCATTATTTCACAGAGGCAACCTGACAGGTGACCTACAGCTCTTAATTACGGAGTAGCTGTGATGGTAAACAGCTTGTGGACGCCAGTTGCTGAGTCTCCATTCTCTCACAAGGTCATGCCATGCAGTTATAGAATGGCAATATCCTAAGAGCAGATAGATTCAGAGGTATCCAGGTCCTAAAGACAAGGAAAAGGGAGGTCCGAAGTGCCTGATGTATCAAGTCAGGGGATCTGATCCATCAGGAGCAAGAGCCCTCACACACCCCAAGGGGTGTCATGCTTTAACATCGGGCAGCAGAGAGCGGTAGCAGAGATCAGGGGAGGAGGCATGCTAACAGCATTGGCAACCAACCGCGTTTCGACGCAATTCAGCGCTACTCCGCTACCGACTGTGGGGTCACATCCCACCATGAAGGCGGTCGGTTCATACACTGATTGCGGAAAGGTATCCTAAGTACCATTTACTGCTGGGGTAAGGTACAGCTTTAGAGAACACTTGTACTTTTGACCAGCCTACCCTTGAGTAGCTTTCTCACATTTTTATGGTCCTGAAGAATTGCTGCGATCATTATTGACACATTAACGGCAAAAAACATGTTGACCTTTACTTGATTTTAGAGCCAATGTGGACCACTATATTCACTTTTGGCCACCACCTGTTTTTCTCATATTAGAATAATCCAAACATTAAAGTTAATTCTCTGTATTACCTCTAGTTAATTTTAGATTCACTACACACCAGTCTAATCACTAAGAGCCCCTCCACACTGCACCTGACACTTCACTTCAGCAGCATCAAGAGAACCCCGATGGGCATTGTAGCGCCGGCCCAATGAGGAGCTGCCAGTTGATGAAGCATGATACATTGGGCACTTCCGACCACCCTTTTCCTGGTCTTTCGGAACTGCATACGTCTCAATATGTACCTGTACCCCTGGGGGCGTGTATGCTGGACCATCATTCGCTCCTCGTCCGTCTTTTTGTATACGTTGTATCCTAAGAGTGCCTTGTGAAATTAGCAGTATGCACACAATGTTCTTTGGTCTTATTCACGGCAGCCTCCTAAAGTGTTTCTGCAAGCTATAAAACTATAATACAACTAGAAATTGTATTGTATTGTATTTGTAAAGCGCGACATTCATCCTGACGGATATCACGGCGCTGTTTAGCGGAACATGTGGTAGGTTGTGTTGGGGGTCTTCAACTACTTGTACTTATGACATCGGGAAAAGGTGCGTTTTTAACTGTTTCCTGAACGAAGCATAATTTTCGGAGAGGCGCAAGTACAGAGGGAGTTCATTCCAGTGTTTAGCTGCTAGGTGTGAGAATGACCGGCCGCCGGCTCTGACTTTCTTTATGCGCTTGGGTCTAGCTAATGCTTGGTGTCTTGATCTCAGGCATCTTGTGGGGATATAGAATTCAATTTTATTCTGAAGGATTTTAGGTCCGACGTTGTGCAGTGCTTTATGCGCATGACTCAACAGTTTGAACCTTGCTCTTTGGCGCATGGGTAGCCAGTGGAGTTCTTTCATGAATGCGGACGCAGAGCTAAATCTACCTTTATTGCAAACAAGCCTAGCAGCCGCGTTTTGCAGCACCTGTAAGCGTGAGAAGAGGTAGTCTGCCATGCCTACATACAGGGCGTTGCCGTAGTCCATTCTGCTAGTGAGTAATGCTTGTGTGACCGTCCTTCTACATTCTAGGGGGATCCATGGGAAAAGCCTTCTTAGGAGTTTTAGGATCGCAAAACCTCTTCCACACAGAGCCCACACATGGTCCTGCATGGACACAGTGTTGTCGATGGTTATGCCTAGGTTTTTCGCACACTGTTTGGGTGTTGGGGCATCTCCCAGGGATTGTGGCCACCAGGTTGGATCCCAGATTAGATGTGCTCCACCAAAGAGCAGTATCTCTGATTTCCCTGCTTTAAGCTTGAGGCAGTGTTTAGTCATCCATATTGCCATCTCCGAAAGGCAGTTATTTAGCTTGACCTTGGTATCCTCATGTCTGTCTTCTATGGTGATCATCAGCTGTGTATCATCTGCATAGGAGCAGATACTAAGTCCCCATTTCCTGCTTATCGATGCCAAGGATGAAACTTAGGCATTGAAAAGTGTCGGACTCAGGGAGGCTCCCTGGGGGACACCACAGCTGATGTTTTTTTTTCCGAGAAGAACTGACCCATTTGTACCATCTGGGTTCTGTTCTTCAGGAAAGAGTTAAGCCATTGGAGAGCTTTGGCATGGATACCCTTTTCGTAGAGGATTTTCAGCAAAAGGTCGTGTGATACCGTGTTGAACGCTGCCGACAGGTCCAGTAGGATCAGGGCAACAGCTTTACCTTGATCCGTCGATGACCTTATATCGTCGAGGACCGCCAAAAGGGTGGCCTCTGTGCTGTTGGTGGCTCTGAAGCCAGTTTGGGAACAGTCCAGCAGTTCGTTGGTCTCCAAGTAATTGGCCAGCTGTCTGTTTACCAGTTTCTCCAGAACCGTAGAAAGGTATGGGAGCTGGGAGATGGGCCGATAGTTTTCAGGATTATGAACGTTTGTTCCAGCTTTCTTCAGCAGGGGGGTCACTACAGCCTGTTTCCATATTTCTGGAAATACTGTTGTGTCCAGTGATCTATTAAGGAGATGAGTAACATAGGGGCATATTGTCGGAGTGATCTGAGAAAATATGTAGTGGGGGCATGGATCTAAGGGGGATCCTGATTTTACTTCCGACATAGCTTTTTCAACCTCTAGTTCTGTAAGAGGGGCGAAGTTGCCCATGTGTGTCGCGCCAGCTGAATATGGAGGTAGATATTCCCAGTGGGTTTGGGATAAAGAAGAGTCATTGGTAAATGATGAATAAATTGTGCTGATCTTATTGGAGAAAAACTCGCTAATCTTTTCACAATTTTCCTCAGAAGGAGGCAGGGTTTGAGACAGGCTAGCTGGTTTGCAAAGCTCCTTCACAACTCTGAAACGTTCCTTGGCCGAGTTGCAGTTTTCTTTTATCCGGGTGGAGAAGTAGGTCTTCTTTGCTGTTTTAATGGATGTGAGAAGTTGGCCTGGTATATGCTGTTCACTAGTTCTAGTGACCACCTTGTACCATGCCAAGCAACCCTTATGGTGTGGTTGTAAGTCAACCTTTTCGGACTAGCTGCCCTAGTGGTAGCGTAGGCTAAGCAGTCTTTGAGGCTAAACTCGTGATGCGTGTTAAGCAGGCTGTTTTACCAATAGTAACCCCCTTTTATACCAATGAAAGGACACCACACAGATATATATTCAAAATATATATGTATTTATTTCTCAAAGTAACCCCTAGTCTCTTTATGAGCACAGGAGCACAAATCGTCAAACAAGATTATAACAGAATACACAGAAGTTGCACTTTATATGGATAGGCCCTGGTGGCCACTCGAACCATATACTAAAATAGTGGTATAAGTACCACGAACAGAAAAGGGAAAAGGCCTAGGGCCTCTAGAATCGCTGGGCCTACAAGGAGCTAACGTCAGTTAGTGACCAGGAGGTCCACGGGTGGCGTGTGCAGAGCAAATAGTCACACGCGGGCTCCCATAGGTTTCAATGGGTGCGTAAAAAGTACAAAGTTACTGCAAAAGGAATCTTCCGGATGACCTAGGAACTTAAGATTTGGAACACAGGCACTAGAGATGTATTACTACACATGGGCACCGGAGTACCAGCTTTACCTCACCCACAGGAAGCGGGTGCATAGGCCTCAAAGTGCGTCGGGTTTCTTCTATCTGTTCCGTTGAGCCTGGGACAAAGATGCTGCAGGCGGTCGGTCGGGAAGAGATGCAGTGGATCCAAGAGTGGATCGGAGATGTTGAAGACCTGTAAGCAGAGGGGACAGTGTTCACAGTCACTAGCCAGTGACCAGCGTGGCACCAGGTGGGTACCAGGCGATGTCGGGTGCAAACAGGTGATGAGGGGTAGCTTGTCTCCGCAGCCACGTGGTCCCTGAAGGTCGACGACGTCCAGGAGTCGGCTCACGAGCTGTCCCACGCAGGCTCTCGCTGTCGGCGGTGTCGGCGACTTGATCGAAGCAAACAAGCCTTGGCAAAAGCAATTGCAGGAGGATTCGGAAATCAGCTGTTGGTTCTGACCAGCAAGGTCAGATGGATTGCTCCTTTGGAGGGGAGCAAGGGCCAGTCTGGAGCAACCAGACCAGCGGTGTTTGTCGTAGATTTCGTCGCCAAGATGGCCACTAGCCAGCGGGCCAGCAACCGGTTAGGCGCGTCGAGTGGCAAAATGCAGAAGGGCCCCACGCAGATCGTGGAGATGCTGGAGGGCTCACCTTTGGTGCAGATGCTGCTCGAGGGTTGGGCTTCTCAGGACCCAAAGCACAACTTGGAGGGAGCCTCGGTTGTTGCACTGGTCAGCTTGTCGTAGTCGTTCCAAGATGGCTGGCTCCACGTGTCTCGGTGCCTCCACGGGTCTCCTCTTTTCAGGGACTGTGGATCGGGCGGTGAGAGGTCTGGAGGTCCAGGTCTTGTCAGTCTCTGGGCTCGGGCTCCGGCGGGAGGCGGCGGCAAAGCAGACGGTGATTCGCTGGATGGTGCTTGCGTTAGCAAGGTGGTCACTCCCTGACCACAGGGGAGATTTTCTTCAGTCTTCTGTGCAGCAGAATGTCGAAGTTCCCGTCTTCTTCTTAGTTTCAAGTTGATTCCAGGATGTCTGAAGTCTTAGGACACAGCTCCTACCTTTATTCGGATTCTAGGGGCCGGACTACCTGCTAGGTCCCTCCCTATGGGTGGGACCAGGAAGGGGGGTGGTTACACCCCCAATCCTTTGTCCAGCTCGCCCCAGGCCCGGGACTGGTGTGCCCCAGGACCGGTTTGAACTGGCATATGCACCGAGGCTCCTTGTGAGCCACAGGCATGTCTGGTTTCTTTCAAGCCCTACCTGACCAATACACAAAATCCTGTCTGGGGTGGTGCATGCACCTCCCCTGGCAGGAAACCCTTCGTCCACACCTCCCAAGCTGGAAGGACTCCCAGCAGCAGGAGGGCAGACTTGTGTCTGTGGTGGCAGCATCCATTTTGTGGAGCTGAGGCTATGTCTGATTTTACCCGGGTTTCAGGTACTGTACATGTCGTGTCCCTCTAGAAGGGTGGAATGCTAACCCCGTCGCCAGAATTGGCGAGGGGTTAGTATTCCAATTCGTATGACACCTTACTCGACATGTTTTGATAAAGCCAAACCAAAGATAGCATTTAACCGCGAGGTTCATAATGCACTTAAGAGTATATGGTATGACGATATCTGGAAACAGTAGAAGGAAGTTGTTCCGACCACTGCAGACAGGCTCAGCTCATGCCAGAGCACCATCTCACATGGAACCAAGCACTCTGCCTTCAGGATTGTTAAGGCCTGCCATAGGAGTGACTTATAGGTTACCAGGTGTCCCATTTAAGGTTAGGTATAGGTATACTACACCTAAGTAAGAGGTGATTACACCAACTTACCCCAGCTGAGTGATCAGCCAGTTGTGTCAGATTGTTAGGCCAAGCCTGGGGTGGCATAATACATGCTGCAGCCCCTGGCAGGCCTTGGGTACACCAATGCCCTGGGTACCTAGTGTACACTGGTACAGGGGCTGACAGGGTGATCCACTTCCAATTGGTTATGCACCTAGGGTGCATAGTTTTAATTTAGTAGAGAGAACAGCAGGCTGGGGGTCTGATTGGCAGGCCCACAGCCTCAATATGTCAAAAACCAGTGAAGCAAAAAGCAAAAATTTGGGGTGACCATAGGATAGCAGACCCTACTCTCCTACACAACCCCCCCCCAAACGCTGGGACATTAAACTAGCCTTGACCAGTCTCGTCTTCATGTCCTAAGTGGAAGTACCTGGAGAGACCATCTGCATTCCCATGGTCAGTACCTGGCCGGTGCTCCACTGTAAAGTCCATCCCCTGTAGGGAAATGGACCACCTAAGCAGTTTGGGGTTTTCACCCTTCATCTGATTTAGCCACAAGAGGGGCTTATGGTCGGTCTGAATCTTGAAGTGAGTGCCAAACAAGTATGGCCTCAGCTTCTTCAGGGCCCACACCACAGCAAAGGCCTCCCTCTCAATAGCTGACCAATTCTTCTCTCTGGGGGTCAACCTTCTGCTAATAAAAGCAATGGGTTGGTCTTGACCATCTACATTAAGTTGTGACAGCACAGCTCCCACACCCAACTCAGAAGCATCTGTTTGGACAATAAACTCTTTGGAGTAGTCAGGACTTTTCAGGATAGGTGCAGAGCACATGGCCTCCTTCAGGTCATCAAATGCCTTTTGACAGCTTACTGTCCACTGAACCTTTTTGGGCATCTTCTTGGATGTCAGATCATTAAGAGGAGTCACAATGGACCCATAGTTCTTAACAAACTTCCTGTAATACCCAGTCAAGCCCAAGAAAGCTCGAACTTGAGTCTGGGTGGTTGGAGGGGACCAATCCTTGATGGACTGTATCTTACTCTCCAGTGGTTGAACTTGGCCCCCACCTACAAGGTGGCCCAAATACACAACCTTACTCTGCCCTATCTGGCACTTAGTAGCCTTGATAGTGAGGCCTGCCCTTTGCAGAGCCTCAAGAGCCTTCTTCAGGTGGATCAGGTGATCCTCCCAGGTGGAACTAAAGACAGCAATGTCATCAAGATATGCTGCGCAAAAGTCATCCAACCCAGTAAGGACTTGGTTCACCAGCCTTTGGAAGGTGGCAGGTGCATTCTTCAGACCAAAGGGCATCACCACAAACTGATAATGCCCACCTGGGGTTGAGAATGCTGTTTTGGCCTTAGACTCCTCAGCTAACCTGATTTGCCAATAGCCAGCTGTCAAGTCAAATGTGCTCAAAAACTTTGCAGAAGCTAGTTTGTCTATGAGCTCATCTGCCCTTGGAATAGGGTGTGCATCTGTCCTGGTGACAGCATTGAGTCCTCTGTAGTCCACACAGAACCTCATCTCTCTCTTGCCATCTTTGGTGTGAGGTTTGGGGACCAGAACCACTGGGCTAGCCCAGGGGCTCTCTGAGGGTTCAATGACACCTAATTCCAGCATTTTATGTACCTCAGCCTTTATACAGTCCCTGACGTGGTCAGGTTGTCTGTAAAGTTTGTTCTTTACAGGCAGACTGTCACCAGTGTCCACAACATGGGTACACCAGTCAGTTTGACTAGGTATCAAGGAAAACATATGTGAAAATGATTGTAGAACCTGTCTACATTCAGTCTGCTGATGGGCAGTGAGGTTGCCTCCAAGGGTCACTCCTTCAACTGAGCCATCTTCAGGGTTCTGAGACAACAGGTCTGGGAGAGGGTCACTCTCTTCCTCCTGTCCCTCATCTGTAGCCATGAGCAAGCCCATGTCTGCCCTGTCAACATATGCTTTAAGCCTGTTAACATGGAGTACCCTGTGGGGACTCCTGGGAGTTCCTAGGTCCACCAAGTAGGTGACCTCTCCCTTCTTTTCCAGGATTGTATGGGGTCCAGACCATTTGTCTTGGAGTGCTGCTGGGGCCACTGGCTCCAACACCCATACCTTCTGTCCTGGCTGATACTCAACCAAGACAGCCTTTTGGTCATGCCAAGCTTTCTGTAAGGCCTGGCTTGCCTCAAGGTTTTTAGATGCCTTCTCCATATACTCAGCCATCCTGGAGCGGAGACCAAGTACATAGTCCACTATGTCTAGCTTAGGCTTTTTGAGAGGTAACTCCCATCCTTCCTTCACCAAACACAGTGGGCCTCTCACAGGGTGCCCAAACAACAATTCAAAGGGGCTGTAGCCAACTCCTTTTTGTGGGACCTCTCTGTAAGCAAACAGAAGGCAGGGTAGAAGGATATCCCATCTTCGCCTGAGCTTTTCAGGTAATCCTTTGATCATACCCTTTAGGGTCTTGTTGAATCTCTCAACAAGCCCATTGCATTGTGGGTGATAAGGGGTGGTGAACTTGTAGTTGACACCACATTCCTTCCACATAGCTGTCAAGTATCCTGACATAAAGTTGGTACCTCTGTCAGATACTACCTCCTTAGGAAACCCCACTCTGGAGAATACTCCCAGCAGGGCCCTGGCCACAACAGGAGCTGTAGTGGTCCTAAGGGGAATTGCCTCTGGATACCTGGTGGCATGATCCACTACCACCAGTATAAATCTGTGCCCAGATGCAGTGGGAGGATCCATGGGACCCACTATGTCTATTCCCACTCTTTCAAAGGGAACCCCCACCACAGGTAGTGGTATCAGGGGGGCCTTTGTTGTGCCACCTGATTTGCCACTGGCTTGGCAGGTAACACAGGAGCGACAAAACTCCTTTGTATCTTCATTCATATGAGGCCAGTGAAAGTGAGGGACAAGTCTGTCCCAGGTCTTGTTCTGGCCTAGGTGTCCTGCTAAAGGAATATCATGGGCCAAGGTAAGAAGGAAGCCCCTAAATTGCAGAGGTATAACCAACCTTCTGGTTGCACCAGGCTTGGGGTCTCTAGCCTCTGAATAAAGGAGCCCTTCATCCCAATACACTTTATGGGTACCTTGAGCATTCCCAGCAGCCTCAGCAGCAGCCAGCTGTCTGAGGGGTTCAAGAGAGGGACAGGATAACTGAGCCTGCCTCAAGTCAGCCCTTGAAGGTCCCCCTGTCCCCAGAAACTCAACCTGATCAGGTTCAAGCTCTTCAGGGACAGTTCCTTCAGGGTCCTCTAGATCAGCTTCCTGGGAAGGCTGATCATCACTCTGAGGCAGGGGGGAAGGCACAGCCTTGACCCTCCTGTTCTTCTTCTTGGTAGGTGCTTGGTCCATTGTTCCAGGATCCAAGACCTGTGGTTCAGTGAGGCACTTTTTGGCCTGTGACCTGGTCACAGCAAGGACATGTGATGATATACCTAACATCTCTGCATGAGTCCTGTACTCCACTTCTGACCATAGAGAACTCTCTAGGTCATTGCCCAACAAACATTCTACTGGGAGGTCTGCACTAACCACAACCCTTTTGAGGCCAGTTACCCCTCCCCATGAGAAGTTAACAACTGCCACACTATGTGAAGTAGTGGCATTGCTGGCATTGGTCACCAGGTAGTTCTCACCTGGTATGTACTGTCCAGGGTCCACAAAGCCTGGTGTCACCATAGTGACACTGGCACATGTGTCCCTGTAGGCTTGAGCCACTTTGTCATTAATTAAAGGAGTCTGTCTGTACTTGCCCAGGTTACTGGGGCTCACAGTCAGGGACAAATCAATGTCCCCATCACAGATCAAGACTGCCTGTGTAAGGGTTCTGTCTAAGTCAGAATCTCCTTCAGTTCCCATAGTGATTCCCACTACACCCTTTGTCTGGGGACCAACACTGCTAACAGTAGTACTGGGAGCAGGTGCCTTAGGGGCAACAGTGTTGGGGGCTCCACCCTTTTTGCAATCACTAGTCCAGTGAGTTGTATTTTTACAATGATTGCACCAGGGTTTCTTCTGACCTTCTTTCTTCTTCTTGGACTGTTGGGACCCACCCTCCTTAGCAGTAGTTTGGGGCCCTGTTGAAGACTTCTGGTCTTTAGGTTTCTGATCTCCACCCTTTTGGTCTGTTTTCTTCTGATCACCCCCTTGGCCCTGGTTCTGGTTCTTTTGCTTAACCCTGGTTCTGACCCATTTGTCTGCCTTCTTTCCCAATTCTTGGGGAGAGGTCAGATCAGAGTCAACCAAGTGTTGATGCAGTTGCTGGTTTTGACAGTTATTTAAAATCTGTTCTCTCATCATCAAATTATACAATCCTGTAAAATCAGATACCTTACTTCCCAGCAACCAACCCTCCAAAGCCTTAGTGGCACATTCAATGTATTCAGACCAGTCCTGAGTCTGTGTCTTTTGGGTGTCTCTGAACATTAACCTGTACTGCTCAGTGGTTAAGCCTAACCCATCAACTAGAACACTCTTCAGGACTCTGTAGTTTCTGACATCCTCTTCTCTAACAGTGAGGAGTCTGTCTCTGCCTCTTCCTTCAAAGGAGAGCCAGAGGATTGCTGCCCACTGATCTTCAGGAACCTGCTGTACTTTGCAGGCTCTCTCAAGAGCAGTTATCCACTTGTGGATGTCATCCCCACTTTTGTAGGGGGGCACAACCTTAGACAGGTTTCTATTGTCGAAAACCCTATCTTTGTCCTTAGGGACAATGCTGCCACCAGTGGGTATAGACCCACTCTCTTTATGCTGTCTAGCCTTGCTAAGTTTCTCTTCCATCAGGGCTACTTCTAGCTCCTGCTTCCTGATCCTCAGCTGGGCCTCTTGCATCTTGGCCTCATGTTCCCTCCTCTGAGGGGTGGTCATCCTTCTCCTGGAGTGACCTTGAGAGCCTCTAGAGCCATGGGAAGCATTGGAGTCACCTGAGCGATTCCTTTGCCTTCCAAGCCCTGTGTTAAGTCCACTGGGGAGATCCAGTGGGTTGAACCCACTGTCAGTCCCCAATAGCCTTGGTTTAGCTGGGCCAAGTATAATACTTGGCACTGGGCTAGTTCTCCCTTCATCCTCACTACTGTCAGTATCCTTTTCACTCTCATCCTCTGTGGTAGGCATCCCATCTAAGGGGTGACTATTGGGAAGGGGTACTTCAGTGGCATCTTTAGAAGGGGGGCCTCCTGTTCCTGTCCCTAAGGGGGCTAACTGGGAAGCTTTCTTGAGTGCTCTCTGATTCTCATCATTCTGTAAGAGCTCTCTGAGCTCAGCAGAGTTTGGGTTCTTGGGCTGTTTAAGGCCTCTAAGAGTTGCCAAATGCCTGAGCTCATTCTGATTAAGGGTAGCAAATCTGGATGGTGCCCTCTGGGGGTCACTCTCAACAGAGATGGGTACAGTGGACCCCTCTGCCCCGGCCATTGCTCTTAAGTGTGGGTGGATGTGTTGCAATCTACCTACACTTGGGTTTACCTACTAAACCTATCTAGTAGTTGTAGTCAGGGTGTGCTACTCCCTTTGCTCTACAACAACTAAGTTCAGTAGAACTTAAGTATATCTAATCTTGTTTTATATGTACCTACAGGTACCTATGTGATCTTTCAATTGGTAACCAAGAGATTACAATGGTAAAACACAGCAAGCTCAAATCCAACCGCTGCTCACCAATGTGAGAAGTTGGCCTGGTATATGCTGTTCACTAGTTCTAGTGACCACCTTGTACCATGCCAAGCAACCCTTATGGTGTGGTTGTAAGTCAACCTTTTCGGACTAGCTGCCCTAGTGGTAGCGTAGGCTAAGCAGTCTTTGAGGCTAAACTCGTGATGCGTGTTAAGCAGGCTGTTTTACCAATAGTAACCCCCTTTTATACCAATGAAAGGACACCACACAGATATATATTCAAAATATATATGTATTTATTTCTCAAAGTAACCCCTAGTCTCTTTATGAGCACAGGAGCACAAATCGTCAAACAAGATTATAACAGAATACACAGAAGTTGCACTTTATATGGATAGGCCCTGGTGGCCACTCGAACCATATACTAAAATAGTGGTATAAGTACCACGAACAGAAAAGGGAAAAGGCCTAGGGCCTCTAGAATCGCTGGGCCTACAAGGAGCTAACGTCAGTTAGTGACCAGGAGGTCCACGGGTGGCGTGTGCAGAGCAAATAGTCACACGCGGGCTCCCATAGGTTTCAATGGGTGCGTAAAAAGTACAAAGTTACTGCAAAAGGAATCTTCCGGATGACCTAGGAACTTAAGATTTGGAACACAGGCACTAGAGATGTATTACTACACATGGGCACCGGAGTACCAGCTTTACCTCACCCACAGGAAGCGGGTGCATAGGCCTCAAAGTGCGTCGGGTTTCTTCTATCTGTTCCGTTGAGCCTGGGACAAAGATGCTGCAGGCGGTCGGTCGGGAAGAGATGCAGTGGATCCAAGAGTGGATCGGAGATGTTGAAGACCTGTAAGCAGAGGGGACAGTGTTCACAGTCACTAGCCAGTGACCAGCGTGGCACCAGGTGGGTACCAGGCGATGTCGGGTGCAAACAGGTGATGAGGGGTAGCTTGTCTCCGCAGCCACGTGGTCCCTGAAGGTCGACGACGTCCAGGAGTCGGCTCACGAGCTGTCCCACGCAGGCTCTCGCTGTCGGCGGTGTCGGCGACTTGATCGAAGCAAACAAGCCTTGGCAAAAGCAATTGCAGGAGGATTCGGAAATCAGCTGTTGGTTCTGACCAGCAAGGTCAGATGGATTGCTCCTTTGGAGGGGAGCAAGGGCCAGTCTGGAGCAACCAGACCAGCGGTGTTTGTCGTAGATTTCGTCGCCAAGATGGCCACTAGCCAGCAGGCCAGCAACCGGTTAGGCGCGTCGAGTGGCAAAATGCAGAAGGGCCCCACGCAGATCGTGGAGATGCTGGAGGGCTCACCTTTGGTGCAGATGCTGCTCGAGGGTTGGGCTTCTCAGGACCCAAAGCACAACTTGGAGGGAGCCTCGGTTGTTGCACTGGTCAGCTTGTCGTAGTCGTTCCAAGATGGCTGGCTCCACGTGTCTCGGTGCCTCCACGGGTCTCCTCTTTTCAGGGACTGTGGATCGGGCGGTGAGAGGTCTGGAGGTCCAGGTCTTGTCAGTCTCTGGGCTCGGGCTCCGGCGGGAGGCGGCGGCAAAGCAGACGGTGATTCGCTGGATGGTGCTTGCGTTAGCAAGGTGGTCACTCCCTGACCACAGGGGAGATTTTCTTCAGTCTTCTGTGCAGCAGAATGTCGAAGTTCCCGTCTTCTTCTTAGTTTCAAGTTGATTCCAGGATGTCTGAAGTCTTAGGACACAGCTCCTACCTTTATTCGGATTCTAGGGGCCGGACTACCTGCTAGGTCCCTCCCTATGGGTGGGACCAGGAAGGGGGGTGGTTACACCCCCAATCCTTTGTCCAGCTCGCCCCAGGCCCGGGACTGGTGTGCCCCAGGACCGGTTTGAACTGGCATATGCACCGAGGCTCCTTGTGAGCCACAGGCATGTCTGGTTTCTTTCAAGCCCTACCTGACCAATACACAAAATCCTGTCTGGGGTGGTGCATGCACCTCCCCTGGCAGGAAACCCTTCGTCCACACCTCCCAAGCTGGAAGGACTCCCAGCAGCAGGAGGGCAGACTTGTGTCTGTGGTGGCAGCATCCATTTTGTGGAGCTGAGGCTATGTCTGATTTTACCCGGGTTTCAGGTACTGTACATGTCGTGTCCCTCTAGAAGGGTGGAATGCTAACCCCGTCGCCAGAATTGGCGAGGGGTTAGTATTCCAATTCGTATGACACCTTACTCGACATGTTTTGATAAAGCCAAACCAAAGATAGCATTTAACCGCGAGGTTCATAATGCACTTAAGAGTATATGGTATGACGATATCTGGAAACAGTAGAAGGAAGTTGTTCCGACCACTGCAGACAGGCTCAGCTCATGCCAGAGCACCATCTCACATGGAACCAAGCACTCTGCCTTCAGGATTGTTAAGGCCTGCCATAGGAGTGACTTATAGGTTACCAGGTGTCCCATTTAAGGTTAGGTATAGGTATACTACACCTAAGTAAGAGGTGATTACACCAACTTACCCCAGCTGAGTGATCAGCCAGTTGTGTCAGATTGTTAGGCCAAGCCTGGGGTGGCATAATACATGCTGCAGCCCCTGGCAGGCCTTGGGTACACCAATGCCCTGGGTACCTAGTGTACACTGGTACAGGGGCTGACAGGGTGATCCACTTCCAATTGGTTATGCACCTAGGGTGCATAGTTTTAATTTAGTAGAGAGAACAGCAGGCTGGGGGTCTGATTGGCAGGCCCACAGCCTCAATATGTCAAAAACCAGTGAAGCAAAAAGCAAAAATTTGGGGTGACCATAGGATAGCAGACCCTACTCTCCTACAATGGAGTTATTGTAAATCCTTAACTCAGACCTATAACTTATTCTGTCTGTTTCCAATTTTGACATTCTCCAGGAGTGTTCTAGTGATTTACACTTCCTTTTTAGTGTCTTAAGATCCTGTGAATACCACTTTTCGGATAGGGACTTGTTTCTGGGCTTGGATGTAAATTTGGGTGCAAAAGTATCTAGAGTCTTGGTAATTTCGGCTTCGAGTTGAGTAGCTTCTGCATTTGCTGGGAGATAGTCTCGGGTAGCTAGGTTGTCTGAGGAGAAGTGGGCTTGGAACCGGTCCTGGGTGACCAGTTTCCAGGCTCTATTTGCCACTCGTGCGGTTTTAAGGGATTTGGTGGCATTCGCCGGCAGGTTAAAGATGAAAGATACAAGCGAGTGATCTGTCCAGGATACAGGGATAATCTCCTGGATCCTTGTTGACTCTATGTTAGAGAATAACAGATCTAAAGTATGCTGTAATCCATTGCTTAAGCTTGAGAATCTGCATGTCTCTTTCCAGATGCCTGGCTGTGGTGCTTATATTTCAGGCATAAGGGAAAAAGTTGGGTAAAAAGTTTGGCGCTCAGATCAGTTTGATGGCCTGGAGGGTTGTAGATTACTGCTCCCCCAAGCAGTGTGTGGTTATTACTAGATACCTGAAACGGTAGTACTTCATGCTCTCCCGTAAGCACCACTTCGGAGTGGAGACAGGTGAGGGGGTCTTTAAATATAATGGCCAACCCACCTCCCTTCCGTCCCTGCCTCACTTGGTTGAGAATTTTGTATTTAGGAGGCAGGGCGTTGGCAATATCAGGGAGATTGTTATCCCCCAGCCATGTCTCGGTTACAAAAACCAGATCAGGGTTTCTCTCATTTAGGGTATCCCAAATGTCGATGGAATGTTTGAGTATTGACCTGGCATTGAAGTATAGGCATCTAATGGTGTGCTGGTCGTCTGTCTCTATATGGGGATGGCCTGGGGACGTTAGGCTCTGCCATTTGCAGCCATGACCAGAGAACGGTCCTTCGGTGTTTCCTGGACAAGCCTTCGTACATGGCATTTTGTTCCAGTTTGTCAGGATGGGTGACAACGCTAGCAGGGATTCCCTTGAGTACTGTTTTATTGGTCTGGTAGTTGTCTCTGTGGGGTTGGTGAGGGCAGGGGTCGTGGCCCCTGGTACCGTTCGGGCGCGGACGGGCGCAGACGGGCTTGCCTTAGGCGTGCCACCGGCGCGCCCGCTGCACGCGTCCGCTGCGCGAACTCTGACACATCGGCCCTAAGTAGGCGCAGGCGCGGGAGGTTGCCTCCACCCCCTCCGGACCGGAAGTGTCTCCCTACGATCACTGGTGCTGCCTGCCCCGCCCTCCACACAATCGGCACTCAGCCGTGATGGACCGGGGCGGGGGGACCAGGTGCAGCTTACAAGTGCTGGTTAAGTCTGATTTCGCAATGTAGGTTTAAAAGTAATTTAAAATATAGTACGAGTTAAAACAAGTTAAACACACAGTTCTGTGCAGGTTAAGAAATCACTGCTACCAGTTAAATGCCGCCGGCAGCCTTTCCGGATTCCGAAATACACATATTTTTCGTTTAATTATTGATTTTAACAGTGTAGGCACTGTTTGCGTTGGTGTAAAATGTAAGGTTTGGTAAGAAAAGGTAAGCTTCATTACGGGGCTGCTATAATGTGTCGGATTCATTTTAAATGAAATTCATGAAAGGAAACACTAAACCCGCCAAAGTGACGCCGTTGTCAGGACAGTGAATGAGGCTGATTTGGTATGCCCTCGGGCCTCGAGTTCTCGATCTATGGCGCTCTTTCACAGTCCGTTGTACGAGAGGCAGGCGGTGTGCAGCGAACTCCTCTCTAGCAACAGGACGGAGATCTGGGTTTGCATTTGCAAGCTCATTTGTCTCTAGACATTTTGTTAACCTTCTTTGGGATACGCTTAAAGCATGGCCGTCGTATTTAAATAATCAGAAAAACTATATGTGACATGCCATTATCCCCGTGTCTAGATTAGGCACCACTTTCTGACAACTACTCAACTTTTAAATTAATTTGTTCAGTTGTATTTTTAAGAACGAAGTTATGGGAACATTAAGACATTCTAAAAATATATATATTTTTTACACACTCCTTTAATTTTGAAACCTAGCGCCAATCTTTCCAAATCGAATGTTTTTCTGCAAACTGTGTTTTCGTTAAATCTTGTGAGGGTTCATGGGATATTGTGGGAGTTTTGAGTGTGTAAATAAAACATTTTCCATGCAAAGGACATATTTAATTTATATATCGAACTTTCATCAACTTTAACAAATTCTCTCATTTATACATTAGCCGTGTTTTGAACGAAAATAAAACAATGGTGCCTGCTGTGCACGAAGTAAACATTGCTATTTGTTTATAAAAATAAGCTAAACAAAACTTTGAGGTCACCTTGTGGCGAAGTATCAAATTCATCAAATGATAAGACACTTCAATGGCTCCAAACGTTGGCCACGGAGGAGTCATCAGAAAAGCCTTACATGGAGCTCCAATTCGGAATTGTTGGCCATGCGTGTGAGTGACAGCTCAGCTGAGTGCACTAATCCCTTCTCTCAAGCACTGACACAAGTCATTCGCCATGCCTATAAGTGACTGGCATTGTCTGTTCATTTACTTGCACCAGAGGATCCGCACCAATTCATGTCGATTGTACTATGCCTGTTTGATCTACAGCTTATTTTGGCTACAGTTCTGGGGTTCCTCTGAGTGACACTGAATCCAGGGACCCATTATATTCCCCATGCTAATACTATAATACCAGTTCAAATAACCTAATATTCAGTTCTCCGATGGACACTCGTTCTGGGCCTCCACACTATCCCATTGTGATGAGGCTGGAAAGATCTTTTTGCAGGAGACAAGTCTGCACTTTTGACCACATCATAAGCAGCCTTGGAGGGGTAACTCAGCAGCATCATAAGAGCTGCCTCTGAGGGTATGCAGTGTAAGAGTCTGGCACAAGGCCAGTGCTCACTCTGACCAGTTAGTCCCAACACTGCCTATCGGATTATCTCATATCCCTTCTCAGTGGCGCCATATGTGCATTTTCTTTGTTCTTTTCACACTTATACTAAATAGCCACAGACCGACCCCCTGTGCTGGCCAAGGTACTGGCACTCAATGACACATTACACAAAGACAATCAAGAACAGTCCCTGAAGGATCCATGGACAGACACTGACCAATCGGTGTAGCCATACCCACCTCTGTTTTAAAGCTTCTTTTGTATCAGCCAGATAACTCGTCTCCTCACCCACTGACCTGTATATCAATCACTTAATGATTTTACCATTCTTCTACTTCTGAATCTCTGTGCTCAAAAACTGCCTTTGCTTGTCCTGCCACTGATCCTAAATGGCTGATCCATAAATCCCTATTCAGAGGCACTAACTCTTTTTGGTATACACTGAATACTTCTTTGTAGCCATATTCAGCCTTTTTCTAGTTACTGCTACCCCTCTCCCAATCTTTCATTTATGCACTGTCTTATGACTTCCTACGAGGAGTTGGTCTATCATCTAGGGCGGTCAATCTTGAATCTGGGGAACCGGGTTCAAGTCTCAGCAATGACACTGAACATCCTGTGATTCTTGGCAAATCACTTAATCTCCCAGTGCCTAACAAAAATGAATGTGTCCTCATGCAATGGTGCTATATAAAGCGCTCTGATACCCGATAGCTTTGGGTCAAGTTTGCTCTATATAAAACTCCGTTAAAAAAAAATCCTATCTATGAATGAATCGCCTGACCAATACATTACTCCCCCGTAGAGTAACAGACTTCCTCTGCCATTACCGACCTTATCCCTGACTTTCCAATCCATCCACTGAACCACCATTGGTAAGTCACTTTCCTTCTACCACCAATAAGACACCAAAGTCCAGTTGCTGTATCCTATTTTAGATTTTGCCAGCACAGCGCTTGAGTTAAGTTTTGGTAAGACTCATAAGAGCATCAATTACGTTTACACATGGTCACATTCATGTTTCAATACCACACAATTGCACCCCACACAAAACCACTCTATATCACATAGCAACAATCCACAAACATACACGCCACATCATGTCACATAATTCCAATCGGCATAATTCCACTCAACGCCACACGGTTCCATGCCTCACAATTCAACTCCACACATTTCCATTCCACACCACATAATTCGATACCAAACCACATAATTCAACTTAATAACACAACACCACATAAATCCAATCCTCCCCACAAAATTCAACATCATGCCACAAAATTCAACAGCACACCAGAAAATTAAAATCCACTACATACCACTCTATAACACAAAATAACACTCCACATAATTACACTCCATGACACACAATTCCATTCCACATAATTCCACTACATTCAATACTACATAATTACTATTCACAAAATTCCACTGCACACCATGCCACATAATTCCAGTACACAAATCCATTGCACACCAAACATTTCCACTCTAGGCAATTAAACAACTAACAAATCCAATCCAACCCACATAATTCCACTCCACACCACATTCATCTACTCCATAACACATGAGTAAAAGACATTGTCATTTAACAATGTCAATAGCTTTAACTCTCACTAAAGCGAGACCTGTTGGCTGGGTGTGGGGGTCTGTCTTATATATTTATCACAGTGACATCTTTCACATGAGTGTGGGCGCACTTATTGAAGTACACTGTAGCAGCAGCACTCAATTCCGGGTCATATCACGTTCAAGTAATTCGTGTTTACATTACACAAATTAATTTTACAGGCTTTCATCTACGGACAATGTGGTAATACAGTATTTGTTATGAAGTTTATGCTACATCATCATTTCGCTGGTCAGCTGGTGATACAATCTCTGCAGCCGCTGCTTCTCGACATTAGTGAGTTTTGACCAACAGTAGCAGGTATTGATTTTCTTGCACAGCACATGTTGGTGGGGCGGTTAAAGTGGGAGCATGGGGGCACAGCTTAATTAACCTTGAGTTTTATTATTTAAGGTTTGTTAATGACAGTGTTTGGTTTACACATTTTAGCCGCAGCTAGACAGATTCTTGTGTTTCCTCCTTAAATAAAAGCGAGTGGTGTAAGTACAATAAGCACTTTGTTTAAAACAAGATGCATGCTGGGTATTGGAGTCACATGGGCATCTGTTATGTAAGACACATGTTTGTTGTTTACAACTCGCAGGGTTCTGTGGTCACGTCCTCTTTTCGGCTTTTCGAACAGCAGCAGATACTGTACTTGTCCACTTAATCTCACCTGCACAGCGCTTGCGCAACAGTCTGTGATGTTGGGCCTCAGGCCCACATGGAGAGATACAGACTCACACAGGCAGGCGATATCATGGTACGATAACTGGCCTCGAGCACGTGCACTCGGGCTCCTTTATTGACGGGGCCACGTCACTCGTGACACCCGTGATGGATGGGTGTGGGGTGCAGTGTGTCCAGCCCTCGAGGGAGTGGCTGGGATTACAGCTTCCTGCGAGACACTAGAGCGTGTCTCGCAGGACACTACATTCCTCCCCAACTTTATTGAAGGACAAACAAAGAGTCAAGTCCAACCTGTGGGGAAAAACACAGTTGATGAAATACCACAGGGTCCATCAGCTTCTCGAGTCAGGGGGCAGGACGACATCAGACGTGGGCTGGTGACCTTGGCTTGGAGCAGAACCTTCTCCGCGGGCACTCGTAATTTAACCTGAGGGACTCAGGGCACGACCACTGGCTTGGAGACTACCGCTGCATACCGTCCTTTCGCTGACAATGACGTGTCTTGCATGGCTTCCTCTTCGCTGACGTCGGTGATGGTGTGTGGTGAGATCTACTAGTTTTTTTGGTTGTCTGCGTCATGACCATGGACGGGGTCTAACGTGAGAGTTCACGGAGGTGTTGCTGGACCGACTGTCCCTGTGGAACACTTGGCTGTGACCGGTACCCTGTCGGTGGGGCAATGTCTCTTCTCGATCTCCCGCCTGGGGAGGCCCGTCGTCGGGGTTGCTGCGGGACTGTAGGAAGGCTGCGCTGGAGCCGTTGCTTGTGTGCCGTCTGGGGGCAGCTGCAGGACCACCGAGGAGCCGTTGCTTGGTCGCACGCACAACCCTCACGGGTGGAGGGGTGTTGGTCAAGACTTGCACTCGCTGTCGCTGTTCCGGTGTAGGCCAGGTTCACAGGTGGTTTTGGGTTCCATTTGGTCGGCTTGTGTGGCAACGGTTTCGGACTCCAGTCCATCAGTACTCAGGGAGTGTTGCTTGACGCATGTGTTGATGGCTGGCGTGGTGATGGCTGCCAGCCACGTGGTGAGTCGGAATTACAGGTGACGGTGGCTTGCTGAGAGAGTTCGGATGTCAGGATGGACCTGGGCAGCCACGTGCCTCCGCCTTGCTGATGTTGAGCGTCCGTGGCGGTTTAACACGTAGAGTGTGTTGATCCTCTCTTGCCGGGCTTGGGAGTCACTGCTGACTCCAACTTGAGGCGTTGTGAGGACGGACACTCCGAGCAGATCTTCACCCGGGCATCTGCGGACAGGAGCATGGATGCCACTTGACTCGGACTTCCGACACTTGGAAAGCGGCCGTTCACCTGGGGAGGCGTTGTGGAGAGACGCGGTTCGCGACTGCTGCGGCTTACATTCGGTTCTCCTGTGAGGCCGTGTCCAGGGACGGTGGTCTGCCTTGGTGGCTGTCAGATGTGTCAGGGTGAGCTCTTGGCTTGCTGTGAGTCCCTGGTCTTCTCCTTTTTCCGGTCTGTTCAGTCTACCTGTGTCTTCCGGTCTCCCAGGGTGACAGGGCTGTCACTCCTCTTTCTTCGAGGGCGATGCTCTTGGACCTCGCGGCGGCGCTGTCATGGCGCCGGCTTCTGATTTCGTCTCGGCGAGCTCCTTGCTTGCTGGGCGACGTGATGTCCAGTCGCGTGTCGCTGGCGTTGGAGCCACATTGAGCCTGTTGCTGTGGCGGCCTGCCACATGGTGTGTGCGACTCCTCTCTTGCCTGTCGTGGGTCACCGCCGACTCCATCCTGAGGCTGTGTTGAGGAAGACACTGTGTCGCTTTTCGGTCCACTGCGGGGCTTCGGGTGCGACTCCTTTCTTGCGTGTCGTGGGTCACCGCCGACTCCATCTTGAGGCAGTGGTGAGGAGGACCCTGTTGCTTTTCGGACCACTGCGGGGTTCGCTGGTGCAGTGGAGACGTAGTCATTCTCTGTGCTGCGTTCAGTGGTGTTTCTTTTTTTCTTGTTTTTTTTTTTAGATGTCTCGTTCTTGGACTCTTCCTTCCGGCATTCTGGGTGTCGTGGTTGGCGAGTGTGCCTGTTCACCAGTAGGACAGGTGATGCGATCTCTTCCCTGGCGGTGGCGTTGGGCAGCCACGTGTGGTGTGTAACCTGCACCAGGTGATGCGATCTCTTCCCTGGCGGTGGCGTTGGGCAGCCACGTGTGGTGTGTACCCTGCACCAGTCTTTGTCTTGAGCTGTCGACGGGGACGGTTCACTCAAGGGGATGTAGTTATGGGTGGCCTCCCACTTGTGCTGTTGATGGCTGTCCATGGCGTTGCTGCCTGAGTGTGGTCAGCGCTTGCTTAGGCTGGAGGAGCTTCGAGCTTTCTGGGGGGCAGCTCCTGTGAGACGTTGCTGTGAGACGTTGCTGTTTTGGCTGGCTGCCCCCTCTTGTTGGTGGTTGTCTGTGTGTAGCTCCAAGCTACTTGCAGCTCTTGGCAGGGTTTGTCTGTCTCTCCCTATACTTTGCTGAGGTGGCAGGCTGTGCTCTTGCAGATGTGGAGCTGATTTGTGCTTGTGCAGTTTGGGGCTCTTGAGTGCGGCAGAGACCTAGGGCTTTGCTGTCTTTACGGGCATCTGGGCTGTCCTTACTGGCCGGGTGCAGAGGTTCACTCCTCGAGCATTCTCCTCCGAGGGCACGTCTGGCTGTGCCTGGTGCCATCCGTCTCTGCTACTGGGCGTGAGCTAGCAGTCTTCCTGGTGATGGCGGGCTGCCCCCGGAGATCTGCTGTTGCGGGTTGGTTAACAGGATGCTGTGCGGGCCCTCGGTGCAGCTGGTCCGTGGGTCTGCTGCCGTCTGTCGTGGTGGGCAGTTCATGTGCTGGACCGCCGCTTCCGGCAGGGTAGTGGGGTGTCCGGGCTTCACTTTTGGTCGCTGGTGCTGTTTGGGTCAATGGTCGTGGGGTACCGCTGGTTAGTTGCTCTGGCCAGGCAGTCAGCCCGTCCCTTAGCGCGTGGCGTCTGGGGACTTACCCCGTGGCGCGGTGGTTCGTCGCGATGGCCCGTCCTGATTTCTGCAGACTTTGGTACCTGGACGAGGTGTGTAGCTCTGTGTGGTGACTGCCTGTCGGTGGCCCCTGTGCAGGAGCTGGGAAGACAGGGAGGGGATCCTGGGCATTTCTGTGCAGCCCCACCTTGATCAGCCTTGTGTGCTGGCTCTGGGAGGTGGCGAGAGAGGGTGCGCACCTGTTTCATGCAGACTTGGGCTGGTGGCAGATTTTGTGGTCTCCGATTGAAACCTCAGGTGTGTGTGGTCACCCAAAGTCTTCAGCATTAAGGCCCCTTCTTGCTCAGGCTTGCACATGCCTGTGGCAGTCTCTTCGCATGGTGTGGTGCATGACGCGGCAGCTAGGTGGTGCGGTGGCCCCTCCTCATGGATGGTTACCTTCACTATCAGAGCTGCGAGCTCACGCGGGGAATGCCGATCAGTTGTACTGATGTGGTGCGTCGTCCGGCCACCAGGTGGCGCACTGCTTTGTGACGATGCCAAATGTTGCTTGCTGAGCTGCTCCCGCGGCCGTTTGGAGGCCGGCGGGGAGGCGCGCTGTGCGGAGACTCGCTGGGGGCAAGGTGGGTGTTTCCTTCCCCTGTTTACTGTCACGATCCGCTAGCTGGGAGTTTGCTGACCGGGAGGGAGGCACAGCGGGAGACAGCCTTATGACAGATGTGCCAATGCTGCAGACAGGTACAACGCCCTCACGCTGCAGGCGGTATTTGCTGGACTATGAGGGCGCATTCCCTCGGGGCTACGTGTAGTTGCACAGGGCAGCGCGTGTCAGCGGAGCAGGCAGCCCACGCAGTGCGGGTGGTTCCGCGTGGTTGATGCAGCCTTACTTGATGCTGGGGGTGGGAGCGCCTGGAGGACGGGTCTTCTTGATGCCTCAGGGGATTGTGGCGGCTCCGCACTGCACTGGTGCGCAGGTCACTTGCGGGACGAGTAGCTGCAGGGCCGGTATCCTCTTCCCCACGCTGACGGGCGGCTGGCACGCTCACGCCGCGGGTGTGCCTTGGCCACACACTGTAGATGATAGTGTGCTTCCTGCGGGCCTTGTCCAGCTGGTCCACCATCGGCACGGCGTAGACTCAGTTACCCTGACGTCTGGCACCTCTCGCAGGGTCTGCGGGTGCGCGGGGCCATCGCGGCGCCTCTCCTTATTGCGGCAGAGTGCAGGACCGCCACCAGCAGAGCCGCCTCACGCTCTAGGGTAGCGGGGTTACTCCCGGTTGCTATGTCGTGAAATTCGCTGGTCTCCCTGGGCGCGGCTGTCCGTGTCGGGGCACTGCGGTTGTCGGGGTGATGGTCTACTCCGTTACCCTCTGATCCGACGTGACCTGGAGATATCCACCATACGTGTTCTTGTCCCCACCGGCGGGGCTGTGTTACAACGTGGAGTGATGGGCACGCGGGGTAGGTTTGCCCGCCTCGTCGCCAGTGTGATGTTGGGCCTCAGGCCCACATGGAGAGATACAGACTGACACAGGCAGGCGATATCATGGTACGATAACTGGCCTCGAGCACTTGCACTCGGGCTCCTTTATTGACGGGGCCACGTCACTCGTGACATCCGTGATGGATGGGTGTGGGGTGCAGTGTGTCCAGCCTTCGAGGGAGTGGCTGGGATTACAGCTTCCTGCGAGACACTAGAGCGTGTCTCGCAGGACACTACACAGTCAAGTGCATGACACGAACCCATTGAAAACTGCTTTATTCCTTTAACTCTTCAGCAAATTGTTCTTTTATCCATCACCATGGAGACGATTGGACTTAATTGCTTATCAAGTATGGAACGCATGTCAGTGCGCAGCAGCACGTTATTTTCTAATAAAAGCAATAATGCAAATTCGTGATTTCATGAACACAATCTGCAAGAAAGCATTGCTTTTCTCAATAAACAAGTCATAACAATTTACAATTTAACAATTTACCGGACTTTCGTTAACTTATATGGCACAACTGCTCACCATGCTACAACTTACAACAAAAAACAGCTTAATATTAATCACATAGGCGAAACCTAATGCATTTACCAATGATTGTTTGTCTTGGCTGCTGGCATTCTTCGTACTGAGACAGCACTATTTCGCTGAATCACCTAAGTTGGTCCCCGATTTAATGGGGCTTTACAGCCAGCCATGTCCTGCATTTTGGCCCCTGTTGATCTTGATATCAGCAGGAGGCTGGTGGTGAGTAATCTTTACAGGAACGTCTACAGAGATCTTTCAATTTTGCGAGGGTATATTGATGCTTCTTTGACCTTTCCACCATCTTTGTCTGACAAGTCAAAAGAAATCTCGAAAGAAACATTGTTAGGCAACGACGAATGTGCTAGAGTAGGATTCTGCTCTTCTGTTGGGTGGTTTGGGACAATGAGAGAGTTCTTAGGAGCTCTGTTAATATATTTTTCAAATAGACTTTTCTGTGTGTCTGGGTGACTCTATCCAAAGTACTTTCTATTTGATTCTCCTACATATGTATTATTTAGTGTGACTCTTTCGACACTGTGTCATTGCTTCCTGCAACTTTTCCCTTGCCCTGGGAGCCACCAGCCGTCTCTTTTAAATATTTGTTGTCTAATGCCTTCCAATGAAAGGGCTTTTTAAAACCATGGTGGGCCTATTAGCAGCCCCAGGTAGGATCTCCGCTAGGGAACTTCTTGCGCTTTCTTCCGTGTCGCATTGAAGTTGTGTATCACAACCTCTCACAGATTGCAATGTTGGTTTAAAGTTACGGAAGCTGTCATTCATAGCAGTTTTAGTGCCACTAGCGGGATTCGTTTTCACAGAGGCGGTCAAAGTAATTTCATTTAGTACATTTGATATGGATGGGCCAGTCCCTGGGGTTGCTCAGTGATTAGTTCACTTCGTCACCTATTGCCTTCCAACTTACCAGACTTCATTTATTGTCACAGTATTTATTTTCTGGAGTGGACCATTTGGCACTGATTTCCTTGTTGCACTCTTACCTTTCATACCTGTTTTTCCAGTCGTGGGGGTTCGGTGTTTTCTTGCGGGGCAACTCCAACACATCCTCCTCCTAGAACCCAATATCAAAAAGAGCCCCTCTTCATCACCGATTAATTTATTCTGAATTATATGGAAAAGGTGCAATCGATTAATTCTTAGGACATATTCCTTTCCCTTATATTAACACTGATCACATTAAAATTCTAGTAGCCCAGATACAAAGATCTGAAAGCTCAAACCTTTAAAGAGAGGCACATTTGTGTTTTTTAAACAAAGAAAGAATGCCCTGCTTTGCAGTTCACACCGTCCCATCATGTGTTTGAATATTGATTGTAAACTCTTTATGAAAATTCTAGCCAATTATTGTAGCTCAGTCTCATGAACTCCAATATGCAAATGTACATTTCAGATGCCATTCCGCTCCCTCTAGTCCATACTAGTCTGCCCTCCTTAATATAGAAATCACAAACAAATTCAAACACAGGGGGCACAAATGTGTTTTTTTGAAACAATTCTTTACTTTAAACTTTTAAAATTATATATTCAGATGCTGGCCAACACGAATTCAGCACTGGCCAGAAAAGAGTTTTAATTTGCCTTTTTTCTCTTGAATAACCTGAGTATACTGAGATTGGGCCATGTCTTTATTTGTTTGTGGCCTGATGGTTTTTAGTAATGAAACCACCGCGAACTGTCCGGGACACTAATAAATTTGAGTCAAGCAGAGTCTTGGACCTTTGAACTTCAGCAGTCTGTAAATAAACACAGTGGTCTATTATCATACACCAGTGATGTGTGTGTGAAACCCCATATTAACTAACTTAATTAACTAAAACAGAAGGGTCCACTGCACAAGCGACAAACACCACATACATATAGTACCTAACGTGGTGTGAGTGTTGTGTGAGGGAAGAAGCCAAAGTCGGGGGTGACACTGGAACTTAGAAACTCAAGTAGTGTGAGTATAAACATCCCTCGAAGGAGCCGCTTCCCTTCTATATAATTGGATGAACCGTCTCCTCAACCCATGACTGAAGAAGCCCTAATTCAGGCACTCAGTCCACCAGACCCTCTTCATCTCACCTGTTTGGATGTGCCCCTTTCCCTTAAGCAGGAAACGGGGCCTACTTTTCCCCCTCCATTACAGGACGATCTTGCTTCCCTCATCCATGACAGAAAAACACATGCTCCTTCCCTTGCCCGTTACTGGATCTGCACCTCACCTGACTGGACGGTACCATTTCTCATGGCTACGACTAGACTACGCCCATTTATTCTCTATTTCTGAATGAACTCCTATAACCCACTCATCACTGGATGAACCTCTACCCCGTCTATGACTGGATGACCTCACTCCTCTATTTATAATTGCACAAGCCATTCTCATTTGTCCATGTCTGAAAGAGTCCATATTCTCTAGCCACAAAGCCACGAGAAGCTAGCTCTCACTAACCATTTCTAGATACACCTCTTTTCCTTACACATAACTAGATGCGACCCTTACCATCCAATCTACCTTGTTTATTAATGAAGGATCCCAATTCCCTCATACGTGATTGGACGTACACATATTCCTCACTCTTGACTGGATGGTTCCATCTTCCTTGTGGATCCTTGTGGAACTGGATATGGCCTTATTTGCCAGCCATGACTGGATTAGACCCTCTCCCCCAATCCTGACTGGACGAACCCCCTCAGTTGCCCAGGACTAGATGTTTCATTCTTCCTCACCAGTGACCAATGACGACACAAGCCCCTCCCTCGCCCAGGACTGGACAACCCAGGTACATAAGCCATGAGTGGATGATCCCCTGTCCCTTGTCCATGTCTGGATGCGTCCCTTCCCCATGACTGGAGCAGTACATCTCCCTTTCCGGTAACTGAATGAGCCCTGCCTCTTCCCTCATAACTCGATGTACCCTTTTATCTCCCTGATGACTGGAAGACCCAATGGTGTGATATAGCTGAGTGCCTGCCCCTCACCAATGACTGAATGTGCCCCTCTAACTCGTCCATGAATTAATACACCCCTGTTCATCAGCCATTGCTGAAATTGTCTCACTCCCTTTTTAATGGCCGAATGAGGCCGTCTCCTCTGATGAGGAAACTCCTGTCTGACTCCACAGTGCAAATAATATTATTGTACACCTTTGCCTCTTCCCCCTCCCTGTCTATCTTCAGCTTTATCTCTTCGCCCTCTGTGACCTTCCCAACACACCCTGTCAGTTTATCCCTTTACTGGCTACTGCCTGGCACTGATAACTTGAGTTCTGCTGCCTGGAGCTACTCTGAGCACCGGGGTTTCTTGAAAGACCCGCCACATAGATATATTGATCAGTTCAGAATTAAAACAATGGGGCAGCTGAGCTATTGTTTTCACTCATAAGTGATTGAATATTGTGAAAAGTCTTCTTGTGGCAATGTGGTGCTTTCCCCCTTCTACTGTACATGTCTCACAAGTGTTTATAAAGTGAAAGACACAAAACACAGATACAGTGGCCCTAGCGCATAATTCAAAGTAATATTTTACTACACACATAGAGCTCAGTTCTCCAAATTCTTATAGTGTCAGATGAGGAGTGGGCGAGATCTCCAGCGATAAGGAGAGCGAACAAAGAACTGAGGTCCATTATTGAGCTCTGACGCGGTTAACATTCACCCTCAAGGAGCCTTTGCAAACACTTACAGATGCCTACTGTGTGTTCATATTACAAACATTATCGAAAGACTGACTTTCCTGTAGCATAATAAGCAGAAGATTTAATTTTCAAAGAGCACAGTGTAAAAAAACATTCAAAACATAAACCGATAAATAGTGCAACAACATGCAAGTGAACAGATAATCACGATGTAGAATTGATTCAAATCACCAGAAGAGAGTTCATTACAAAAACGTCTTAAGTATCCCATTTAATAATTCTATTCGACTTTGAAGAGTAAATATCTCCTACGGCACTTTACAACCTATTTATTACAGCGTTTGCCATCCAGGACATCACCCACTGCCATATATATCTAAGCAGTCTCGCCTTTCATGACAACTTGTGAAGCAGCTAAGTGTGTTCTGGTTCCTTATTTGTTTTAAGTTATATTAAACACGCAGAAATATTAAGCAAAGACAAGTAGAAAATGTCATACATCGCGAATCGATAAAATCTTTGATATTCACTTTATTGTTATTCTTGAACAAGATTCTTCACTGGGAATATATCACTGCATTTATGAAAGGCATACTTTAAATACAAAAACAAAATTTGGCAAAATGCATTCTCTCACATTAATTAGCAGGGGATTTTTATTTGTAGAGAATATTCCATGACAGCCAGTACAAGTGTAAAAGCATATAAACTAGCAATGTACAAAAAAATCACACATAATAACCCAGAACAAACAGCTAAAGAAATTAGAAAAAACAAACAACTGAAGTATAAATTACACATAATGGTACAGTTTATGTGTAGGAATGCAAAGTAGTCATACATGTACATGAAAATAAAATGTATAAACTCTCTGGATCTAAAGTTCAAAGATGTTTTGTTAAAATCTACATCCCACAGACTGCAGACCTTATCAAAATCCAAAAATAAAATTAACAATTGGTATAACGTAAAAAAGCTAAATGCAGTACACCCCGATGATCCACAATATAATGATGAGGATGGATAGAACCAAAATGACTAACCATCAAAGTAGGAGAAGTTCCCCGTACGCTATGAGGAACTACTCCTACTTTGATGGTTAGTTAGTTTACTTCTGGGAGGAGGAAAAGGCCTAGGATCTCTTTAAATATTGACCTCTTCATCCCCTCATTTGATATAATAGAACCGAAATGAATCATTCAGTTTCCTTCAAAAGGTAGACAATTTGTGAATTACCCAAGTATTAAACTATGTACTTCCATTATCTTGCGTGAAAATCCTTTTAGAACAACCTCTTAACTTAAAAAAATACTACTGATCTTTCACCCAAGCATTGGTTGCTGTTTGCCAATCTAAGGCCTGGGCGTCATCTTAAGAGAGTACATGTAATACCACAAAACATGCCCATGATCAGTCAAGTCTAATTAACATGAAGAAGAGATGGGAAAGTTTAGAACCTCCACGGACTCAACAACTGAGTGCGACCACTGGAGCTGTAAATTGCCCACATGCACCTTATCCTTAGACCAGTAGGAAAGAGTAAATCTAATGCAGTGACAAACGACCAATTCCCAACTCCAGCTGGGTCTGATGGCTTGGTGGTACTGCATGTTTTTGATCTCAAAGTCACTGGTTCAAATTCTAGCATGCCCACTCTGCCTTTTATCCTTGCAAGGTCAAGAAAATGAATATCATAGAATTGGGTAACAATAAACATCTGCTATTCAGCACCAAGATTCCCTTCAGGGTGAACATGCACTACAAATACTCATCTGTTTAAGGCTTATGAAATCACTGTGTCAATATTCGCTTCCATTGCTTCAGTCTCCTGTTGTCGTATTGACATTGGCCTGAAGTTTGCCGGGGTCAAATTATCTTCTTTTGTAAATTGAGAGAATAACACCCTGGGGAATATTTTCAAGTCCCATATCGACTTGTTATCGGCACTTTTCTGCCGATAACACAGCGATATTTTGCAACGCCCTATTATTAAGGCAGCCTTAAGGCAATTAACGTGGCTTAAAGCCACGTTAATTGGCTTAACACTGCCTTGGTAATAGGGCCCCTTTTACGATAAACTTATCATGAAAGGGGGCGTGCAGTGGGTGTTGCGGTGGGCGTTCCACCGCAACACCCATTCACTTCGACGCTGCAACTTATTATCAAGCTTGGCGATAATAGGTGGCAGCGCCGAACTCAAGACCAGAAAAATCCTGTTCTTAAGGTGGCGAAACGAGGAGAAATCAGCCGCGGTCGGTAGTAGGAGTACCTGCAGGGCGGTGACGTGGGGAGGGGGGAGGGGCAGGGTGGGGGGTAGTAAACTATGGATTACGGAGGTTTACAGGTAAGTTAACATAAATTAATAAAACGAATTTCGTTGCGTGCACTGCATCCCCAAATGCGATGCAGTGCACGCAACGAAATTCGTTTTTATTAATTTATATGTTAATTTACCTGCAAACCTCCGTAATCCATAGTTTACTACCCCCCACCCTGCCACTCCCCCTCCCCACGTCACCGCCCTGCAGGTACTCCTACTACCGACCGCGGGCTGGGAGAAATGCTTCATTTCTCCTCGTTTTTGCTTTTTTCATGTGTGCTGTCTTGTGCAGCGCAGATGGAAAAAGCAAAATGCCAAGGTTTGTTTATGTACAGGAAGGTGTCCCTTCCTGTACATAAAGAAACCTCCTTTTAAAAATGCCAATTTGTAACTTACATGTGTGCTGCATGAAGCAGCACACACGTAAGTTACAAAATGGCTTTTAATGTTTGTTTATGTGCAGGAAGAAACTCCTTCCTGTACATAAACAAACATTCCGGTGCCTGGGCTGGCGATAAGTTGTAAAACTTATCGCCAGCGCAGGGGGAAACGCTAGGCTGCACCATATCCTGGTAATATGGTGCAGCCTAGCGTTTCCGAAGTGGCGAAGAGAGGCGTTAAGCCAAGACGGCTGAAGCCTCTCTTCGCCACCTTGTTGAGAAAATGCCCCCCTGTTTTATCTCCCTTGGATGAGTGAATCTCTTTACGAGGCATTAATAACACAAGATAAAACCTCAGCAAGTAGCCCTTTGTTTTCCTTAATCATTGTACTGGTCAGATTGCTGTTCCGGAGCCAAAGAAATGCATGAAGAACCGCAAGAATTCATTACTGCAGTGGGGTGGCACAGAAGAGTAAGGTTCAGGATATGCATAATCATCTGTGGCTATATTTCAACAGTTGTCAATAATGTGGCCAGAATTACAGCACTACTGTGAGCTAGAGACAATAGACGAAATATTTGTACCAGGAAAAGATAGCTCTCAATACACTCTGCAGTCTAAGAGCCCACATGTCTTTATCATTGATTTAAGAGATCACAAGAAAAACTGCACCATCATAAGTAATACAAGAGTGTGATCAATATTTCACTATTCAGTTACTGAGTAAAAGTGTATTGAGTTTCTTAGCTTCCAGCCAGGTGAAGTACGGTATTATGACGCCTATAGAAAAACCCACTGAATTCAGCTAGTCCATGATCTGATACGGTAGCCACTAGGAGGCATGCCGTGTTTCTCACTACCAACTGTGTTTAAGAAGGGTATTGTGATAACAAAAATCCTCCATCCAATTAGTCTAATAGTCCCCGTTATAAATAGTCATTATATTTTAGTACACAGGGTGTCTCTATTAAACATGTTACATTATTTTCCATGCAATCAACACCTTGGATAATTATGTAAAATACTGAGTACATTTTCTGTGAAAAAATAAATGGTTTTGCTGACAGACGTCCACATTGAAAAATTGTTGTCCTTATGATTGATGGCAGAGTTCATATATCTAAATTCAATGCAATTTTAAAGTGTCCTTTTGTTTTATCTAATTGGCTTTTGTTCTGAAGACTTCCTGCAGACTTTTTCGCGCCTGTGCTTCTGTCAGTCGTCTCCAGTCCTCTGGAAGATCAGCTGGCAGGGCTGAGTATTCCTCTGCATACTGTTCATTAAAGAGACTAAAATTATACTTCCAGTAATCAGAGGCAGCGATGCTGGGATCCGGCTGAATGGACCAATCAGGATAAAATGATCGATAATCCTTATATGGATGAATTTCCCATTCAGTGTCTGAATTCAGAAACGTCCCTTCAGATGCTACATCTGAGGAGCACAAAGAATACACAAGTTTCTCGGAGTGTAGGTATCTGTATGTACCTAATCCCTGAGGTCGATGGACGGTTGCGAAGTGTTCGGTGTGTGCCTGACCTCCAGCTTCACAGGGCACTTTACAGAACGGACACTGCTCCCCGCATCCAAACACTTTGTTGAAGAGCTCGTCCTGTGGCCTAAAGGTCAGTTTAGAGAACGTTGCCTCTATGTCACAGTCTTCAAACCCTGACAGAATATCACCTTCTATCTCAGATAGAAAGAGCAGAACATCAGCCGAAAATTTGCCAATCTCAGCTGTGTTTTGAAAAAGAACAACTTGTAAACTGTCCCTGGAGATCACCAGGTGCTCCTTTAAAAGGTGACAGAAGTTTTCCAAGAAGTCAGACACTGTTGCAAAATTGTTTACTTCCCCAAAAATGTCTCTGATTTTCCGGGTGATACCAGAGAGAACATTTTTTTCCAAAGTTTCCAACTGGTTCCCTGTTTTGTAGTGATGTAAAATGTGGGTCCAAATCCAGTCTTTGACAAAAGCAACGTAATTTTTAATGTACTCAACATAGTTTGTAAAAATATTTTTCTCCAGAAGCGTGTCCAGCACAGTGAACTGAAAAAACATGCGGCTGCTGTATTCCTTGGACCGCCCACTGCTGAGGATGTCGTCCACAATGTCTATACCGAGCCTCTTATAAACGTAGTCCATCAGAGCCGGCTTCAGGCACTGGACACAGAAATCCCAGGCTCTCTTCTGACATTCATCCTTCTGCAAGTACAAGTCTTTAAAAACAGAGATGTAATGTGGTCTGAAGGTTTTCAGGCGTAATAGGGGGTCGTTCTCCCGTAAGTAATCTTCATGCATCCTCTGAAAACATGGAGCAGCTACCCCAAAAATGTGAAGCTTTAAATCCACGGCAAAAAGACCGCTGGTGCGAAGTTTTGAAGTCGCTTTTTGCTGGAGCCGCTCATTTATGATGTTCAGTAATTCTCTGCAGTAGGTTTCATCATAATCTGCTTTGGTACCCACCTTGTTTGTGATATACCTCCTGCACTCATCTTCTAAAGAGGTAACAAGATCTTCAGTTTTATTCCAGCACTCATGTGTGAATAATTCTATAAAGCCCTTCAATTGATAGAAGTGTAAATCAAAATGCGGCTTAATCACAGCGAACTTTCCTTTTCCATGATTCAACAGATTGGGAGTGGTTTGTACCCTTGCATTCGCTGCAGCTCCAAGGGTGCCTAAATCCTTTTGAAGCACCAAGAACATGTCTTCATGGACCTCTCTTGTCTCCAGAGGGCTAAGCTGTAATTCTGATAGAGTATCTTCCCACATTTTTTCAAATTCTATTTCCAGCTGTTGTTCCTTTAGTGGATCATCTCTCTTTCTGCACTCTTCTAACAGTTTGACCACTTTCTCCTCAATAGTTTTAGTGTAGGCTCCCTGCAGGTCTTTCAGCTTGTGTTTTCCTTTTTGAATCCGAATGGCTTCTTCCAATTTCCAGAATGAATAATATTCAAGTTCGCTCCCAAGAGTTTTTGCATTCCTGATAAAATCCTCTCTGTACTTTTCTATTAGACAGAGATTTTCTACTTTACTTTCAAAATATGTTTGTAAAGAATCTAAAAGTTTCTTTTCTCCCGTTTGAAGTTTTTCTAAAGATTCCTTCTTGAATTTCTGAAATGTATTGTTGTTAAGTTCTTCCATGGACTGATTCTGTATTTCATTTTCCTTCTCGGAAACCCACAAATGGATTTCCTTGCGGAATGCCCATTCCCACTCGCTGTACTTCATTGCCAGCTGGTTGTAGGCTTCTGCCACCAGGCTGTTTCTAAAGCTAAAGATAAAGTTTTCATGTTTGACAGCGCTCCATAAACTCTTCATCCATTCTTTAAAGTGTGGTATAGTCATAGCAGCTCTACCCTGTATACGCCGTTCTCTTATGAACTGAAACAAGTATCTCTTGAAGTCCTGAACATGTTCACTGTACCCCAGATTCACTGGAGCCCTGGGGGGGACACCATGCCATAGCCCCGGAATGTACCAGTTGTGTTTGTCTGGATCGTACTCCATAATGTCAGAAAATGTCATTTCCAAGTTCTGCTTCTCCATCCTAGCAGCCGCCTTTGTCATTGCATTCAGTTGCTCAAGGAGATGCTTCCTGTCGCGCATGTTTTGATCATGAGCTGAAATATCACTCACATTCTGGTGGACAAACTGGCAGTTTGGCTTTTTCCCTATTTTGTCCATCCTCAGGAATGCATGGACCACAATCTGTAGAATATCCTTCATCTCTGTGGCATTCTCCATGGCCATGTTAACAATAGTGATGTCACTTAACCCAATCACTAGTGTTGCAAGCTCATTGTCATGCTCATGGCTGTCCTCTAGAGCCATCAGTTCTGGGGCCTTCAAGCCTTCGGTGTCGATGACAAGGATGAAGTCACAGCCAAGCTCTTCCCTCTTATCTTCTCTTACTTTCATGAGTAGCATGAAGGCCCCTCGTGTGCATCTCCCGCTACTCACAGAGAACTGGAGCCCGAACATGGTATTCAGAAGGGTGGATTTACCAGTGCTCTGAACTCCCAACACAGTGACAACAATCATGCGACAGTGTCCTTGCAGTTTGGTGTTCAGCTCAGTCAGGACATCGTTGACCCATTGGAGGGGGACGTTGGAGGCGTCTCCATCAATGAGCTCCAGAGGAAACCCTTCTAGCATTAGATCTGCAGCAATGCCCGGCAGTTTAGTAAATTGTCTATGCCATTCTGGCACTCTCCCTTCCTTAACCATGGAACACTCAGCCTCATAAAACTGCCCCAGCTCACGCATGAAATGCTCAACCCCGAGGGAACTCTCAGATATTTTTTTGTCTAATTCCGCCAACTCCCTGGGGTCACTATTGGGGTCTTTAGACTTTGCTTTGTATTCATCTCTAAGATTGGAAAGACTGTGTCTAGCAATTGAATCAAGCTCAAACTTCATCCATTTCAGAAAATAATGTTTCTCCACTTTACTCATACATCCTATACCACTGATAAATGTGATCATTCCATCAGTAAGATCATTTTCATTCTGCAGCTTGCGGATTTTCAGCATTTCCTCTTTCTGCTGTGATTTATAGTTTTCTGTATGGGCTTTTCCCTGTCTTTTTAGTCTACATAGTTCTTTCTCTATCTTACCCAGTTTTTTCCATGGCTCCCCTTGTAGTTTCATCATTGTTGCCTTATACTGTGCAATATCTTTGATGTCTCCAGTGATCTCATGAACACACTGCTTTGCTCTCTGGCAGTCTTTATTATCCTCATCTACTCTTATTCCAAGCTCACGTGCAATGACAGCCATTCCCTCAACACACACGCTCTTCGGGGGGTTCTCTACTATAGGTAACATTATGGTTAGCAGTTTCTTTGCAAATGTCGCATCATTAATGTTTTTACCTTTCTTTAGAGTTTGAAACTGAGGCCTTTTGAAATGTCCAGCCAATTCTTTAATAAAATTGATGGTTTCGAAGGATTTATCAGTTTCAGAAGGAATGATGAAATAATATTTTGTTTCAGAATTCAAACTTGAAAGTAGTTCATATTCCCTGGCACCAATATGTTCAACGTATATAAACACAGCTGATGAGATCGCTGTTAAAAAGCTAAACTGCTGCCAATGAGATCTAATATCCCCTCTGAGGTTTGTAACGGCTACTGGTGTTGGGAAAATATCGGAATTCACTCTACCACCTGGAAAATACCAGGAAATCTCCACTAACCCATCAGAGATTGTCCGGGGCATGTTCCCACATTCCATCTCTCTATGGATGAAAAAATCATGGTGCTGTTGAGGGGGGCTGAGAATCCCATTCAGAATCTTGGACTTGGATAAGCTGCAGCTCCCCAGACGTACAAAGGAAATGGTGGGCATCGGTGTGAGAACCAGGCTCTCTTCCTTGAACCCTTTGCTGTCTCTCAGGGAGTGGGGTCTCCATTTTCTAACAATGTCCCTCATGGCCCATAGCATGAGTGTGCACTTTGTGACTTCACTGGGGGGCAGCAGGAGGGGAAGAGCAAATTGACACATGGACATTTTAAGCAAAATTTCTTGCTGTAAAAAGCTGTCTGAACAATTCAATAAGGTACAGAGGACATCCAAGGGGTTGATAGAGCGTTCAGAGAGATTTCTATCACTGCTTGCATCATCATCACGTTGGTCATTATTCTCTCCTTCGACGTCTTCTTCATTTGAGTCGATTGTTACACTTGTGTCTCTTGCTGTCACATTCAGGCTCAGGAGCTTCTTCAGGAAGCGCTGCAGCACATCTTCCACAGTGAAACACAAAGAGCTGGGTCTATCTTCAGGACCAGTTTCAAGGACATCTCTCAGGGTAAGGCTTTTTATTTCATGACTCTTTAGACTTATCTTGCGCAAAACTTCATTTATGCTATCTGTAAAAACAAAATCCAGGCTTCCATTATTATTCATAGTTCAGTTTTATTTACATTGAAAGTTAGGCTGTTGGAGCAGTATCGGGAGACATCATGTTACACATTACAGACACACAGTATAAATACTCAGGCCTAGCTTTACAAAGATTCGTGTTTCCGGTTCACCTTCACCTGGGATACATTTTGTACAAGTATGCGTACTTGCCCCGCGACATCTATTACTATCAGAAGGCTTATTTCGCCATTCTACTCTGACCTCGGGCACTCAGACTGTGAGCGCTTGGAGGATTATGAAATTGGGATCATAGCAATACAGACCTGACATCTGTTTATTTTGGAGACTGGAGAAATAATGCTCATTTGATTTGAATACAACTGCATACCCAACTGGGTTGGAATTATCACTGGTAGAGAGATTGTAAAATCTTGATTTGGATACAGATAAGCCCTGAAGAAGTCAAGAGGCTATTGCCCACTAACGAAACGCGCGTTGGCTGATCTTGCAAGAAAATCGATATTAAAACCACAAACGCTTCAAAGACTGGCTTTCTCAATTTGAAACACAAGGACACTAATCCTGTTTACAGATTGCGTGTGCATGGGAACTTTTGTCTGCTGCTGTTTTGGATCCTTGGGTCCTTGACTTTTTGGGGTTTAAGGGATATTTTCCCCACCTGTAGCACCGCTATTACTTGTTGAATATTGCAAACTGTGTACGCTATCGGGCTTAGCGCCTATTGTTTTGTGCCTGTGAGAATTAATATTCCCCCCTTCTCTCAGCTTAAAGATTTGTGTTGCAATTTTAATGTAACTCGATACGTCTTCTGCTGCGATTAAAAATCCAAAGCAAATCACAATTTGCTTTGGCATAAATCACGATTTGCATTGGTTTGTGACCTAAAGTAACACAACTCAGCGCAATGCACTAACTTACGATCCTTTGTGTCAAAGGAGGGTTCCATGGGTGGGGCATGGGTATTCCTTTGGACTGACCCATGGGTATTATTGCAAATCCTTAGCTACACAGAATTATAGACAGGGTTTGCACCAAAATCCTGCACCTTCATGAGGAAGGAATAAAGAGGAGATATATTTTCATTTTTCCTCGTTTTGTCCTCTTTGCATGTATGGTGTATTCTGCAGCATACATACAAAGAGAAAAATGCCTTAAAGCACTGTTTCTGGGACTTCTTTCTGCACACAAACTATACTGACTACAATGCAGGCATCCTGGCCCTATAGCACAAGGGTTCTTGCTTTGGCGCATGGCAACCACAAGTGCGCCAGTGCAAGGACAGAGAGGAACTGTTCTGCTTTTAAATAGATATGGCACAGTTCTTCTCTCTCCTGTTCACTTAACGCAATGCGGCTCAGCAATTTATTTACTGCGCTGCTTTTATGCACTCTTTGTAAATGTGCCCCTCCTTTTGGAATGACAAAACAAAAACATACTTCTTACAATTTATAATGAGTAATCCTCCATGAATTATAACACAGAGCACAGGTCAGGGTCTGGAAGTAATCAATGAGGAACATCCATTTTCTGTTTTAACAAAATAAATGTACACGCTCCGTAAAATATTATTGTCTAAGGCAATGTAAAGTAATGGTGTTTGACTACCATAGGAGGACATCTCTCAGATATTTTCTATATTCACTAACATGTTCAGTTGAGTCTAGTAATCACCCATGATATGCTATTTATGTGCTTTGATCTTGCTGGACACCTTTAGAGGGGAAAGGTTTTAAGCAACACAAGAAAAAAGAAAGATTTAATTTGTTCATAATTTAGAAAGTATTCACAATGAAACACATCAATTATCCACCAGTGACACACAAAAGCTTCCACAAATGTCTATTTTATTACATTTATGTTGAAAATGGAATCAGAAGCTTTCCAGAGGCCTTGCGTGGGCTGAAGAGGAAGGAGCGCGTAAGCGCTTATTTTCAAATGCAATCTGTGCTCTTTGCTTCTTTATTCTCTCCCCACACTGTTTAACCTTTACATGGAGGCCCTAACTGAAACCCTCAAACTCTCCCACACCTCTTACCACATTTATGCGGATAATACTCAACTCTATATGAAAATTACATCTCCAGATGACATCAGCACCCTTAATATTACCTTGACAAAAATGCAACAACGGCTGACCCACAACCATATCAAACTCAATACCACTAAAGCAGAATTTTTACTGACCTCGCCACCCAGCATCACTTCCACTATCAAAAACTGGCTACCACATTTTACCATCCTGAATTGTACTCCACACATCATTGACTCAGCAAAATGCCTTGGAATAATCTTGGACAAAAAACTCTCCATGCATAATCCCATCAGCTCCACCACCAGAGAGGCTAATCACTAAGTACATACACTTAATAAAGTTAAACCTTTCCTTTCTGCAGCGGATCTCAAAACAGCGTTTGAAACACTTGTGATATCAAAATTAGACTATGGAATTTCTACCCTGGTGAGCCTTATAAAAATCAGTCTACTCCGTTGAAGGCTACCTTGAACATTGCTGCAAGGCTCATAATGGGCTAAAAAAAAAGAACCATATCACCCCTGACCCCCGTTCTCTGAAATAGCTACCCTGTGAGGCTAGAATCCAGCTAAAAAATGCCTGTATGGCCCACAAACCTTTACACCACAACACCCCATCTTACCTGACCCAGAAACCAACCCTATTTGACGGAAAAAGATCCTCTAGAAGCACCAGCTCCTTACTACTTAAGCCACAAAAATGTCATAAATAGAAGACTTACAAGCGATCCATCTTCGGAATGGCCCCAAAAATCTGGACCTCTCCCTCTGGCGACAAGATGCAACCCGTCCATATCAACTTTTAGGAATTCATTAAAAAGTCTACTATCCAAGAGATTCCTCTCGCACTCAGCTGCCTAACGTTCCAAACTATCAAGTCTTCACTCACACTCACACCACTGAGATCTGTGCTGTCACTGCCACTTCCCACCCTCTACCCAGAAACCCTCTCAGACTTTGCCTATATCCAAATTTTCCTTTTTCATTTTTGCTATGTTACTACTTCCTTCATGTCTAATACTCTGCACATGTATAACTCTTACCATTTGCATTTTTAGCTACCTTCGTCATTCCTGCAAAGGGCTCTGTCACCCACCAGAGTCTTGTTAGCACTATAAATAACTCTAAAAATAAATACAAATAAAATACATTTTTGGGTTCCTTTCAACTGGAACTTTCTTATTGATCCAACCTGTGGAATATGAATCTCCCTTTTCTCTTTCCTGCTGACAGAAGTATGAGGCCTTGCTCACCACATCATTTTTAATTATCATCTTCAATAAAGACCCCCCTTGTGGCTTTTGCCTTGTATCTGAAACCTTCTAAAAACTTGACACCTTACACATATACTGTTCTGTGCAGGGTGGCAGTGTGGCTACTGGGAGAAGTCACTGTTTTGGGGCGATCTAGAAGGGGACTGAACCAACTGACCAAACATTCAGTCTTTGACGTTTTTCTTACTTAGGCATATTCATATGGCCTTGCTACCTTACGTAAACACAACTCAAAGTCAAATACTGGAATAGAGAGACAATTAAAACGTTTCCTTCATGTTGGATGTTATCAAAGTATATCTATTCCAGGTATCAGACAAAGTAAACTAACTTCTCATAAGCTTACAACACTGAATGAAAGATGCAAAAGAAAGTAAAGAGCTCTATTGTTCCCAATTTATCTTGAGCTCATTCTCTGTTAAACACACCTATATTCCACCAGTGACATGGGAGATTGACTGATCAAATGCCTATATCATGGATGTGCCTTACCCATATGGAGCAGTAAAATACAATTAACTCCTAGTCAGAAAGTGACATTCTGGTAAAGGCATTTACCACTAGTCTGCCACTGAAAATGGCTCTCACCTGCAGACATTGCTCCCTTATACTATTCTTTACACAATGACATGTACCCTTCCCTCAAAGACAGACACTGCTGCCTTCTTAAACCTTAGTCCAAATTAGCACTTCCACTTTCCTAGCAGGGACCATACAGGGAGCTTCTCCCAGATTACCACAAGATTTGTGTTTGGGCTTCCCACAAAGGACTCTCAAGAGAAAGGGCTGATTTTCAACACATATCAGCTTGTGAGAGAGCACGAGCACTGTTAAAGTGCGCAGAGTCGAGGGGCGTGGCTTGCCTGACTAGGAAATGGCCACAGCTTAAGCGAGAATTTATCCTATATATATATATATATATATATATATATATTTATATATATATATATATATATATATGAATGTAAATTCGTCTCTAATGCTGCTCTGCCTTGGTTAGACGAAAGAACGGACCCAAAACTTCGGTGCCAATCACTGAGTCTTTATTTTATATCACTCTGTACCAGTCCGCCATGACGCGTTTCAGCCCCCACTCGGGCCTTGATCACATGACACTTTGTGGTGGGGAATAGCAGTATTTAAAGGGGAAACAGCACCGGAAATGACCATATCATGGACATCAAAGAGTTACTGTATATCAATGGTTACAATCTTAGTGTGTAAAATACATGCATAATTGTGCGCAAGTGTGGATGATTCATATTTCCTACTCATATTTACAAATAAATAATTATAAGAAAATACTATGTACATATATACAGCATAGAAAAATATTTAGATAAAATTTCATATCAAAAATAAATTGCTGACATAAATACTATATACATAAAAAAGTTTATCTCTAATGCATCCACCGCTACTATTTGAATGTCCTAGCAGCATGAGAGAAATCTATACTTTCAACAAGGTTTAATTAAATAATTGCTTGCGCACTACGACAGTTTGTAATCTCTTGACATGATTATATATATAATTCGATTTCCAGAAAAACTGAATGTCGACGCCGTGTCGTTTGGAAAGTTGCTTTAATGTCAGCTGAAAAGAGTCAGACGCGTTTCGCCTGCCCAGCAGGCTTGTTCACCAACAACTCCAATAAAGTTTTTACCACCATTTAAGCTTGTGCATACATTCCGTGTCACATGATAAACTACAACAATGAAAAGTGAAGACATACTCGTAGTTCTTTGATTATAGCATATGCCAATCTCATTTGCGCTATTTCATATGAGGTTCAGACATTATTACATAGTTAGATATAACTAATAGACACTATTGTAACATTCAAAATTGCCTAATTCATTGCTTTGACGTTAATCATTATTTACAGTAATTAATGTCTCTAGTGAGATCAATCACTGCGCTCGTGTCACAAAATCCAATGACAATCCAGTTTACGCTTTTACATATAATGATCAGTTAATATTGAATAGTTGGAAGTCAAATTATTAACAACAATGGACACTTTTGATGACATTCAAAAAATGGCTTATTTCATTGCCATAACGATAGTCATATTTACAATCATTAATATCTCTAGTGAGACTAATCACTGCGCTTGTGTCACAGAGTCCAAATCAATATTTTATCTCGGTCCAAATGCATCAATATTTTTAACATTTAACGCCCCAGTGGGCTTTCATTTTATTTTATCCAAATTCATACCTATTCTTATTATATCATATATATTACCGTGCCTGTGCGCAAAAGATCTCTCATTGTCTTTTCATTGACCTGGTTATGCTATTATGTGTCATGTTGCATCATATCGGGTTGTCTTCACTTTTTTAAATGTATGTGAAAAGTGAATAACAAAACACAGAAAAAAATTAAAATGATTAAAAAAGGATATTCTTGGATCATGAGGATGGTTCATAAAGACGTATACAGGTCTTCTGCCATATTTAACCCCATAGGGGTCTTCGTATTAAGCCTGATAATGTAGCTTGATTCCAGTCTCCGTAGGGTTTTCTGCCGATCACCCCCTCTAATGTTGACTGGTACAGCATCTATGACAAAATATGACAAACCACTCACATCTTTGTTGTGGATTTGGTTGAAATGACGGGCAACCGAATATGATTGGTTTGCATTCTTTATAGCTCGCAGGTGTTGCAACACCCGCTTATGCACTTGTAGGATTGTGCTGCCTACGTATCTCAGGCCACAAGGGCACTGAAGCACGTAGAGAGCAAACTCTGTTTTGCATGAAAACTGTCCCTTGATTTTTTGTTCCTTCTTTGTAAAGCCAGATACATAGCTGTTGGTATTTTTCCCAAAAGTACAGGCCTTACACTTCGTGCATCTGATAAACCCATCTTTCCTGGTTAACCATGTATTCTTAACCTTAGGTATTCTGTCAGTTGGTAGCATATTGCTTACTAATGCTTGTTTTAACGAACGTGCCCTTCTAAAAGTGATGAGGGGTTTTCTTTGAACACACTTTTTTAGAATTGGATCACTCCAAATGATGTGCCAATGTTTTTGTAGAATGAGACGTAAGTCTTTATGCTGGTTGTTAAACGTGGTAATCATTCTACACTGGGAATTCCCCATTTTATTCTTACCCTCCTTTTTACTCGAATTGAAGAGTAATTCTTCTCTTGACTGCTTTGTCGCTCTATACACAGATGTTGCAATGCATTCCTCTGAGTATCCTCTGGCAGAAAATCTGTTTCTGAGACATTCAATTTACGCCTCCAGATCTTCCTTGATACTACAATTCCTCATGGCTCGAAGACACTCACCATAGGGAATGCTTCTCACCAAATTCGCTGGGTGAAAACTCGTTGCATGCAGCAACGTGTTACCATCAGTGGGTTTCCGAAATAATTTGGTGTGTAGTTTTTCTTGATGAATGTAAACTGTCAGATCTAAGAAGTTCACTTCTACACTGCTGATGACACTGGTGAATTTTAAATTCAATTGATTCGTTTGTAATTTCCTTACAAATTCTTGGGCACTGATAATATCTCCCTTCCATATAACAAACAAATCATCAATGTAGCGACTCCACTGAATCACATTGTCTTGCCATTCTTGAGCAAACTGCGATTGGACCACCTGCTCCTCCCACCAGCCCATATGCAAATTAGCATAGCTGGGGGCGAAGCAGGTGCCCATCGCTGTGCCACACTTTTGGTGATAAAGATCTTCACCAAAAAGAAAAAAAATATTTTGTAAGCATGTGGTAGTCATGGATAGCAGCATCTGTGTATGATGCCAGAGTTTTGCAGATCTCTCTCCTAAGAAATATCTGACTGCATTCAATCCGTCCTTGTGCCGTATGCTAGTATATAAAGTCGTCACATCTATTGTCATTAGGAGGAAGGCAGGTTCCCATGGTACATCATATATTTTACGCAAAAAATCACCTGTGTCTTGGATATAGGAAGGGAGCCTGGTGACTAATGGATTAAGAAAAGAATCAACAAATTTGGATGTATGTTCAAAAGCACTATTGATGGCTGAAATAATAGGTCGGCCTGGGGGGTTTGTTAGATCTTTATGTACCTTGGGGATCAGATAAAATACCGGTGTAGTGGGATTAGATATTCTCAGATAGGCATACTCATCCTTATTAATCAGGCCTTGCCTTTGCCACTCAAGTAACTGGGTATTATAAGTATTAAAACTGTCCTGCATTAGGGCATTCTGCGTTTTAACATAGTTGCTTTTATTGCTCAATTGTTTGTTGGCCTCAATCAGATATTTATCTTTGCCCCATAGCACCACATTCCCACCTTTGTCCGCATTACGGACAATACATTCTTTATCATTGGTGAGTTTCGCAACTAATTCGTAGTATTCTTTCGTTTGTTGGGTGGAGGGTTGTCTCTTAGAATTGATTCAAGTATACAGTTCTTTCACCTCATTCACCACTAATTCACTGAAAATGTCTACAGAGTCCCTTGCTGTTATTGGCATAAACTTCGAAGGTACTTTGAAGTTGGTTGTCTCACTTTCCCCAATTTCAAGTTGTTCTTCCTGGGCCAACTCTATTGCTTTGTTCAGTGTACTAGGCGACTCACGCAAGGCCATCTCATTATTTAAAACAGCATCTTCAGTTTGTAGTTCTCGCATTTCGACCATCAGGTTGATATCACTCACCACCAAACCATCCCCACTGCTGGGGTCCTGAATGTTGTCTGATTTAGCTGATTTGGTGGGCGCCATTGCAAATAACTTTTTCAATTTTAACAACCTAGCAAATTTAAACAGGTCCACTCTAGTAGCTGTATAATCCATGTTCATTTTTGGACAAAACGATAGGCCTAATTTCAGGACTTTACTTTCATCATCTGTGAGTTTGGTGGAGGTAAGATTGATAATTGTTGTATTACTGTCATCATTCATTTGTTGTTTGTCATCTTTGATTTCTCGTTTCTTGGCACATAGTTTTGCGCCTTTGCGCCTCTTCCTCCTCTGCCTCTTCCTCTTGATGGTTTGAGATCTATTTGAGGTCTTGGTCTTAAATTGAAACGTCTCTCCTCCCTTACAAAATTGAACTCGTTAATTACTGAAGGGACTAATGTTGTTCTATCATTGGATGTTCCCTCTTCCAGGTCTGTGTCAAGCTCTGAACTCGGTATACTGCTCAAGTCTGATTGTTGTGCTGGTATCTTTGGGCCACTCGCATTCATCCTTTGTCGTCTCATGTTATCGAATTTCCTGGCAAAGGTATAGATTTGACCTCTGTCGTAGTCGATTTTATCTCGAAGGAATTTCTGGGCTTTCCTTTCTTTGATAGTAACTTTCCAATTTGGTTAGACGCTCCTTCATTTCAATCATATATTGCGTAATTGGTCCTTGATCAGCTTCCTTACTGAGCATATCCATAATTTGTTCTATCTCTTCCATAATCTTTACCCGGTCTATTTCTGCATATTTGATCAGGATTGTTAACATCCTGCTCGATGACTCCTGATTGTTATCTGCCCATTCTCTGGGCGGATTAGGAGTCTCATACGTAGGGGCTACTAGTATTCTAAGTCCACGAGGGATTCTTTTGACCTCCAAATACCTGTTCGAACTGGATATGCTCAGTAAGGAAGCTGATCAAGGACCAATTACACAATATATTCATCACAGATGATGAAAGTAAAATCCTGAAATTAGGCCTATCGTTTTGTCCAAAAATGAACATGGATTATACAGCTACTAGAGTGGACTTGTTTAAATTTGCTAGGTCGTTAAAATTGAAAAAGTTCTTTGCAATGGCGCCCACCAAATCAGCTAAATCAGACAACATTCAGGACCCCAGCAGTGGGGAGGGTTTGGTGGTGAGTGATATCAACCTGATGGTCGAAATGCGAGAACTACAAACTGAAGATGCTGTTTTAAATAATGAGATGGCCTTGCGTGAGTCGCCCAGTACACTGAACAAAGCAATAGAGTTGGCCCAGGAAGAACAACTTGGAATTGGGGAAAGTGAGACAACCAACTTCAAACTACCTTCGAAGTTTATGCCAATAACAGCAAGGGACTCTGTAGACATTTTCAGTGAATTAGTGGTGAATGAGGTGAAAGAACTGTATACTCGAATCAATTCTAAGAGACAACCCTCCACCCAACAAACGGAAGAATACTACGCATTAGTTGCGAAACTCGCCAATGATAAAGAATGTATTGTCCGTAATGCGGATAAAGGTGGGAATGTGGTGCTATGGGGCAAAGATAAATATCTGATTGAGGCCAACAAACAATTGAGCAATAAAAGCAACTATGTTAAAACGCAGAATGCCCTAATGCAGGACAGTTTTAATACTTATAATACCCAGTTACTTGAGTGGCAAAGGCAAGGCCTGATTAATAAGGATGAGTATGCCTATCTGAGAATATCTAATCCCACTACACCGGTATTTTATCTGATCCCCAAGGTACATAAAGATCTAACAAACCCCCCCAGGCCGACCTATTATTTCAGCCATCAATAGTGCTTTTGAACATACATCCAAATTTGTTGATTCTTTTCTTAATCCATTAGTCACCAGGCTCCCTTCCTATATCCAAGACACAGGTGATTTTTTGCGTAAAATATATGATGTACCATGGGAACCTGCCTTCCTTCTAATGACAATAGATGTGACGACTTTATATACTAGCATACGTCACAAGGACGGGTTGAATGCAGTCAGATATTTCTTAGGAGAGAGATCTGCAAAACTCTGGCATCATACACAGATGCTGCTATCCATGACTACCACATGCTTACAAAATATTTTTTTTCTTTTTGGTGAAGATCTTTATCACCAAAAGTGTGGCACAGCGATGGGCACCTGCTTCGCCCCCAGCTATGCTAATTTGCATATGGGCTGGTGGGAGCAGCAGGTGGTCCAATCGCAGTTTGCTCAAGAATGGCAAGACAATGTGATTCAGTGGACTCGCTACATCGATGATTTGTTTGTTATATGGAAGGGAGATATTATCAGTGCCCGAGAATTTGTAAGGAAATTACAAACGAATCAATTGAATTTAAAATTCACCAGTGTCATCAGCAGTGTAGAAGTGAACTTCTTAGATCTGACAGTTTACATTCATCAAGAAAAACTACACACCAAATTATTTCGGAAACCCACTGATGGTAACACGTTGCTGCATGCAACGAGTTTTCACCCAGCGAATTTGGTGAGAAGCATTCCCTATGGGGAGTGTCTTCGAGCCATGAGGAATTGTAGTATCAAGGAAGATCTGGAGGCGGAAATTGAATGTCTCAAAAACAGATTTTCTGCCAGAGGATACTCAGAGGAATATATTGCAACATCTGTGTATAGAGCGACAAAGCAGTCAAGAGAAGAATTACTCTTCAATTCGAGTAAAAAGGAGGGTAAGAATAAAATGGGGAATTCCCAGTGTAGAATGATTACCACGTTTAACAACCAGCATAAAGACTTACGTCTCATTCTACAAAAACATTGGCACATCATTTTGAGTGATCCAATTCTAAAAAAGTGTGTTCAAAGAAAACCCCTCATCACTTTTAGAATGGCACGTTCCTTAAAAACAAGCATTAGTAAGCAATATGCTACCAATTGACAGAATACCTAAGGTTAAGAATACATGGTTAACCAGGAAAGATGGGTTTATCAGATGCACGAAGTGTAAGGCCTGTACTTTTGGGAAAAATACCAACAGCTATGTATCTGGCTTTACAAAGAAGGAACAAAAAATCAAGGGACAGTTTTCATGCAAAACAGAGTTTGCTGTCTACTTGCTTCAGTGCCCTTGTGGCCTGAGATACGTAGGCAGCACAATCCTACAAGTGCATAAGCGGGTGTTGCAACACCTGCGAGCTATAAAGAATGCAGACCAATCATATTCTGTTGCCCGTCATTTCTACCAAATCCACAACAAAGATGTGAGTGGTTTGTCATATTTTGTCATAGATGCTGTACCAGTCAACATTAGAGGGGGTGATCGGCAGAAAACCCTACGGAGACTGCAATCAAGCTACATTATCAGGCTTAATACGAAGACCCCTATGGGGTTAAATATAGAAGAAGACCTGCAAACGTATTTATGAACCATCCTCATGATCCAAGAATATCCTTTTTTAATCATTTAAATTTTTTCTGTGTCTTGGTATTCACTTTTCACATACATTTAAAAAAGTGAAGACAACCCGATACGATGCAACATGACACATAATAGCATAACCAGGTCAATGAAAAGACAATGAGAGATCTTTTGCGCACAGGCGCGGTAATATATATGATATAATAAGAATAGGTATGAATTTGGATAAAATAAAATGAAGGCCCACTGGGGCGTTAAATGTTAAAAATATTGATGCATTTGGACCGAGATAAAATATTGATTTGGACTCTGTGACACAAGCGCAGTGATTAGTCTCACTAGAGAAATTAATGATTGTAAATATGACTATCGTTATGGCAATGAAATAAGCCATTTTTTGAAAGTCATCAAAAGTGTCCATTGTTGTTAATAATTTGACATCCAACTATTCAATATTAACTGATCATCATATGTAAAAGCGTAAACTGGATTGTCATTGGATTCTGTGACACGAGCGCAGTGATTGATCTCACTAGAGACATTAATTACTGTAAATAATGATTAACGTCAAAGCAATGAATTAGGCAATTTTGAATGTTACAATAGTGTCTATTAGTTATATCTAACTATGTAATAATGTCTGAAACTCATATGAAACAGCGCAAATGAGATTGGCATATGCTATAATCAAAGAACTATGAGTATGTCTTCACTTTTCATTGTTGTAGTTTATCATGTGACACGGAATGTATGCACAAGCTTAAATGGTGGTAAAAACTTTATTGGAATTGTTGGTGAACAAGCCTGCTGGGCAGGCGAAACGCGTCTGACTCTTTTCAGCTGACATTAAAGCAACTTTCCAAACGACACGGCGTCGACATTCCGTTTTTCTGGAAATCTAATTATATTGTTGGACCGGGCTTCGGTGGTCCGTTAGCGCCGACGCGCCTTGCGTTCAGGAGGTGGTGGGTTGCAGAAGCAAGTTTGGAACCAATATATATATATATATAAATATATATTCAACGATCCAATTCAAACAATATCGAAAAGGCACTGACTCCGTGGGAAATTTCGTCAAGAAGAATGTTTATTCACACCAAAGCCAAATGCGTTTCGACGGACTTGCCGCCTTGGTCACTGAACACAGGTAAGACGTAATTGTCACGTTTAAATACACCAATGGCTTGACTGCCCAAAAAGAAAGGTTGTTTATGAACATAGAAAGAGTCGCAATTGCGAGTGCGAGTCTGAGAGAAACAATAAATAAATAAATGTTATCTCCCATCGTGAAACACCAAGTACAAAATATAAACATCAATGTTTTTAAATTGACTCGCTTCAAAAAAGAAAAGAAAACAGTTGAACCCTAGTGGGTAGTGACTGCATGTGACTCCAACATTAACAGCCAAAACATGTATGGGGAACAAACAAGCCAAAAATAAAATGTGTTTACCAAAGTGTCAAACCTGTGTTTTTGAAGAGTGGGCAAAACTCAAAAAAGAAGTCTTTAAAGTAAATATTGATGCTACAGTGCTATGTGTGCTGTATTCATTGCAGATGCACACTGAGGGCCTCATCAGCATTTAATCCTTTCAGAATCTTGCTATCTAGTAACAAAATGTATCTAGATTCAAGTTTTCGTAGAGACAGTAGTCTGTTTCCTCCCCTGATGTTCTTAGGGACACTGTCTATCACGAAATATGAGAGATCTTCACTTCTACCCCTGTGTACAGTATAATATATATATATATATATATATATATATATATATATATATATATATATATATATATATATATATATATATATATATATATATATATATATATATTCGAACCAGTCCTGTACTTCAGGCATAAGGAGACAGGCGCTGACACCGTGGGATGATAAACCAAAGAAGTATTTATTTCCGAAAGATGTCCTGACGCGTTTCGACGGATACAACCGTCTTCTTCACTACATCAGGTCCCTCTATAGTGTCTACTTAAATACAAAAGGTAAGGCCCCCATGGTTGTCACAGCAACACAGTTCATGGACATAGAAAGTGTTTTTGTAATTAAATCTGTGTTTAAATGGCGACATTAACACAACATTCATTGAGAATTGTAAAATTATGAAAAGAGAACACTGTGCTTTCAAAGATAAACGGCATTGTCACAGACTATTGAAACATTATGTCATAATCACATCGGAACCTGCAAAAACTCAGATGTTGCACACATGTGTGTGCGTCTGTACAAATAAAGTTATCACATACAATATAAAAAATAATTACATTGTTGCAGGTTGTTTTTTCAAAAATGTAGAATGCCTGGTTATTTAACATAGTCGTACTTGTGCCCAAGTGGGCCGACGTACAGAGTGTTCTAGAAAATTTAAACAGAAAAATCAATCGTTATGGGTGCCTTAAGAGATAAAAATTATAACAAAAAGAAAGAACCAATGTGACGGAACGGAAAACAGGAGCGATATACATACACAGCAGGTGGACATCCATAGTGATTATATTAAGTTAAAGATGTACATTCAACGCTTCGTCAGCGTTCATACCGTTCGGGATCTTACTATCCAGAAGTATGATATATCTGGATTCTAATCGTCTGAGACGTAATTGTCTGTTCCCTCCCCTTATATTTTTAGGGATGCTGTCAATGACAAAATAGGATAGGTCATCTATTTTGCCATCATGCTGTGAGTTAATGTGCCTCGCTACAGGATATGACTGGTCATCATTTGTGATGGCCCTTAGGTGTTGCAATATCCTGACATGTACGGGATGTATAGTGCTTCCTACATATGTTTTATTGCAAGTGCAGCGAAGGACATATACAGCAAAATCCGTTTTGCAAGAAAAACTGCCTGTAATTTCAAAAGGAGTTTTTCTGAAAGGAAGAGAGACAGATCTGGTGTTAACTCCGTGCTTACAGGCTTTACATTTAGAACATTTCTGAAAGCCTCTCTGTGGTTTAAGCCACGTACCTCCCTTGGTGGATATGGGTGCATTGTTGACCAATTCCTGTTGCATACTTTTGGCTCTTCTGAAAGTCAATTGAGGAAACTTTTGGCACGTGGGACCTATTGTAGGGTCACCGCGTACTAGAGGCCAGTGTCTGTAAAGAATCTTTCTTACATTCATGTGGTAAGTGTTATAACCAGTGATAAGTCGAGGGGTATTCTCAGCTACCTTATGTGTAGATTTTTCACTGTCCCTGAAAATCAGGTCTTCCCTGTCGTATTTGTCACACTTGTGTTTTGCTGAGCTGAGTGTTGTGGTGTTATAACCTCTGTTTTTTAGGCGTTGAAACAAACTGTCTGTGGAGTTCCTAAGGCTGCCTGGGGTACTGCAGTTACGTTTCATCCTCAGGCATTCAGCATAAGGAATGCTGTTAATAAGATTGCGTGGGTGAAAACTGCTGGCATGAAGAATGGCATTGCCAGAGGTGGGTTTCCTGAATGTTCGTGATTGAATGTGTTGATTTTCTATGTACAGTTCCAAGTCTAAAAAGCAGATGGACTCCTTGCTGGTGGCACTGGTAAACTTCAAATTTAATGAATTCTCATTAATTTCAGACACAAAATCAATGGCACTCTGTTCAGTGCCTTTCCATAAAATAAAAATGTCATCTATATATCTTTTGTATAGAATGACATTATTCTGGAAAATAGTATGATAGTTTTTCATGAGTACCTGCTCCTCCCACCAGCCCATATGCAAATTAGCGTAGCTGGGGGCGAAGCAGGTACCCATGGCAGTTCCCTGGACTTGTTTGTATAAAAGCCTGTCAAAAATGAATATATTGTTATCCAGACACCACTCAGCCATGTGTAAAAGCATGAGTGTATGGTGATGTAGCCCAATCGGTCTGGTGCCTAAATAATGATTTAATGCATTCAGGCCATCTCTGTGTCTGATACTCGTGTACAGACTTTGTACATCAAGAGTCATAAGTACATAGTCATCCTGCCAGGCTAAGTTGTAAATTTTTGCTAAAAAATCGCCCGTGTCCTGAATATAGGCTGGAAGCTCTTTAACAAAGGGTTGCAGAAAATGGTCTATAAATCTGCTAGTGTTTTCAAAAAGGCTGCCAATTGCAGATATAATCGGCCTGCCAGGGGGGGTCTGAGGGTCCTTGTGGATCTTAGGAAGGAGGTATAATTGGGGCGTAACGGGATAATCATTCTTTAAAAAATCAAATTCCACTTTCGAAATAAGACCGCTACATCTCCAATCATATAGGCACTTGTGGTATTTCTCTTTTACACTAATTATACCTGTAGTACTGATGCGAGTATAACATTCCTTATCATGTAATTGAGATAGTGCCTCCTTGTTATACATTTCTATGGGCCAGAGAACCACGTTTCCCCCCTTGTCGGAACAACGTACAACAATATCAGTTCTGTCCTTGATTTTTTTCATAACTTGAGAATATTCCATCCTGGAGTTGTGTTTCTTTTTGATGAAATCACGGCTGCTCATTAAAGCCAAGTCTTTTAGATCTTTGATTACCCTCTCGGCAAAGATATCAATACCATATATATATATATATATTATATATTATCTACTGGCGGTCGCCAGTAGATAGTTATGGTTAGGACCGTGTTTCCATAGGAAATCCGCAACATTCTATTTGGAATAACTTTGGCGCCGGTTGACGAATCCTCGCGAAATGTTCAAAATAGGTGGGGCGCTCCGCTCCGCTCCTACCCTGAAAGTCTCGGGGGAATTCGTCAAGCGGGGGCTGAGAAAAAAGGGGGGTCCCAAAACGCGTTTTTCCCATGCATTTTCCCATAGGACCTTTAGTCCGAGCTACAGCCCGAACGGCTGAACAGAATTACTTGAAATTTGGCAGAGAGGTAGTCCTCAGGTCAGAGATGTGCCTTTTGAAGGTCTGGTGTAAATCTGTCAGTAGGTCCTGAGAAAATAGCATTTAAATCAATATATATATCTGTAAGCGCGCTCCGTGCGCTTACGGTAAGCTTACCGTACGCGTACGGTGCCGTGCGCAAGCTCAATTCTGATTGGTGGTTACATGACTGTAAACATTCAAATCGGTCGGAATCAGAAAGTGTCGGCCGCCATTTTCTGTCTCTCGCACTGAAAAACAAAGGTGTATAACGTGAAAAGGGGGCAACGAAGAGAGTTGCAGACACCCTAGCGTTTGTCAGGGGGTCCACGAAGGACCAAAAAGTACGAAAAATACATTTAATAATTTTTAAAAAAAATCGCGGAGTGCGCGTACGGTAAGCTTACCGTACGCGCACGGCAAAAAAAAATAATAATAAAAAAAAAAGAAATAACAATCACATTTCTTAAATAAATTGAAGGACCCGCAAGGGAGAAAAAAAAATTGTTACTGTGTAAAAAAAGGCGAGGCGCGCACGGTATGAACTGCGCAACGTGGGCGCTCGGTGCGCGAAGCGCAGCGAGTGCCCACAGCGCGCGCACTTGTGCCCGCAGCACAAGCTCCACAATTCAGTGCGAGACTGCCGACCGATCACGTGGTGGCAGTGTAGAAACAAAAGAGATGAGGCATCTCGCCGAGCAATGAAGGAAAACGGCCTTTGATAAAGCATCTATGCGAAACGCGTCAGGCTGCTTACTGTGTGCTGCGGAGACTATGTGGCATTTGCAGATCCTCGAGTGCAACTCAAGTTGAGTGGTCAACAGGAGCGAGAATACATACGCGGCAGACCAGCCGTAGGGAGTTGCACCACCGCGAATTCAAGCGGACTGGCATGCTGGGAATTCGCCCAGCTGTAATCAGGAGGACCTGCACCGGAATGAAGACTCCCCAGTACATGGTGCCCATCCAGGGCTAGCATCAGTGACCCTCGAGACCCGGCACCCATACAGGGGACATTGCTGCCTCACCACAAGCTCCACAATTCAGTGCGAGACTGCCGACCGATCACGTGGTGGCAGTGTAGAAACAAAAGAGATGAGGCATCTCGCCGAGCAACGAAGGAAAACGGCCTTTGATAAAGCATCTATGCGAAACGCGTCAGGCTGCTTACTGTGTGCTGCGGAGACTATGTGGCATTTGCAGATCCTCGAGTGCAACTCAAGTTGAGTGGTCAACAGGAGCGAGAATACATATGCGGCAGACCAGCCGTAGGGAGATGCACCACCGCGAATTCAAGCGGACTGGCATGCTGGGAATTCGCCCAGCTGTAATCAGGAGGACCTGCACCGGAATGAAGACTCCCCAGTACATGGTGCCCATCCAGGGCTAGCATCAGTGACCCTCGAGACCCGGCACCCATACAGGGGACATTGCTGCCTCACCACAAGCTCCACAATTCAGTGCGAGACTGCCGACCGATCACGTGGTGGCAGTGTAGAAACAAAAGAGATGAGGCATCTCGCCGAGCAACGAAGGAAAACGGCCTTTGATAAAGCATCTATGCGAAATGCGTCAGGCTGCTTACTGTGTGCTGCGGAGACTATGTGGCATTTGCAGATCCTCGAGTGCAACTCAAGTTGAGTGGTCAACAGGAGCGAGAATATATATATATATATATATATTTTTTTTTTCTCCAAAAAGTCTCCCGTTTGGAAGCGCACACAACAGCAGCACATTAAAAAGCACGTCAGCTCTCTGTGTTCTTAAGTAATTTCTTTCGCCTAACGCGTTTCAGTGCATTCGCACCTTGTTCACAGGCAGATGAATTTCAACGCGGTTTTCATGAAACAGACTGCGTGAATCAGCATTCACCTTTTATAGTAATTCCCTCTGGTGGGCGTCAACACTTGATTGTCCTTGTGTTGCATGCTGGACTTTGTCGTGTCTATTTCTTACAGTTATTACCTTAGTAGGTCCGCATTTGAAATGATTGCTCAATTTTATCATAACGCCACAGTGGGACCACAATACACAGTTCGCTGGCCATTTCCGGCTATCTCCGCTGTTCCATAACATCGCTTGGGTAATCCCAGGCTAAGGCTCCCTTCTTTGCCAGGGACGGTGCAGCTCCCATGGCTAGACAGCCGTTAAATCATTTTTTTCTCCAAAAAGTCTCCTGTTTGGAAGCGCACACAACAGCAGCACATGAAAAAGCACGTCAGCTCTCTGTGTTCTTAAGTAATTTCTTTCGCCTAACGCGTTTCAGTGCATTCGCACCTTGTTCACAGGCAGATGAATTTCAACGCGGTTTTCATGAAACAGACTGCGTGAATCAGCATGCACCTTTTGTAGTAATTCCCTCTGGTGGGCGTCAACACTTGATTGTCCTTGTGTTGCATGCTGGACTTTGTAGTGTCTATTTCTTACAGTTATTACCTTAGTAGGTCCGCATTTGAAATGATTGCTCAATTTTATCATAACTCCACAGTGGGACCTCAATTTACAGTTCACTGGCCATTTCCGGCTATCTCCGCTGTTCCATAACATCGCTCGGGTAATCCCAGGCTAAGGCTCCCTTCTTTGCCAGGGACGGTGCAGCTCCCACGGCTAGACAGCCGTTAAATCATTTTTTTCTCCAAAAAGTCTCCTGTTTGGAAGCGCACACAACAGCAGCACATTAAAAAGCACGTCAGCTCTCTGTGTTATTAAGTAATTTCTTTTGCCTAACGCGTTTCAGTGCATTCGCACCTTGTTCATAGGCAGATGAATTTCAACGCGGTTTTCATGAAACAGACTGCGTGAATCAGCATGCACCTTTTATAGTAATTCCCTCTGGTGGGCGTCAACACTTGATTGTCCTTGTGTTGCATGCTGGACTTTGTAGTGTCTATTTCTTACAGTTATTACCTTAGTAGGTCCGCATTTGAAATGATTGCTCAATTTTATCATAACTCCACAGTGGGACCTCAATTCACAGTTCGCTGGCCATTTCCGGCTATCTCCGCTGTTCCATAACATCGCTCGGGTAATCCCAGGCTAAGGCTCCCTTCTTTGCCAGGGACGGTGCAGCTCCCACGGCTAGACAGCCGTTAAATCATTTTTTTCTCCAAAAAGTCTCCTGTTTGGAAGCGCACACAACAGCAGCACATTAAAAAGCACGTCAGCTCTCTGTGTTCTTAAGTAATTTCTTTTGCCTAATGCGTTTCAGTGCATTCGCACCTTGTTCACAGGCAGATGAATTTCAACGCGGTTTTGATGAAACAGACTGCGTGAATCAGCATGCACCTTTTATAGTAATTCCCTCTGGTGGGCGTCAACACTTGATTGTCCTTGTGTTGCATGCTGGACTTTGTAGTGTCTATTTCTTACAGTTATTACCTTAGTAGGTCCGCATTTGAAATGATTGCTCAATTTTATCATAACTCCACAGTGGGACCTCAATTCACAGTTCGCTGGCCATTTCCGGCTATCTCCGCTGTTCCATAACATCGCTCGGGTAATCCCGGGCTAAGGCTCCCTTCTTTGCCAGGGACGGTGCAGCTCCCATGGCTAGACAGCCGTTAAATCATTTTTTTCTCCAAAAAGTCTCCTGTTTGGAAGCGCACACAACAGCAGCACATTAAAAAGCACGTCAGCTCTCTGTGTTCTTAAGTAATTTCTTTTGCCTAACACGTTTCAGTGCATTCGCACCTTGTTCACAGGCAGATGAATTTCAACGCGGTTTTCATGAAACAGACTGTGTGAATCAGCATGCACCTTTTATAGTAATTCCCTCTGGTGGGCGTCAACACTTGATTGTCCTTGTGTTGCATGCTGGACTTTGTAGTGTCTATTTCTTACAGTTATTACCTTAGTAGGTCCGCATTTGAAATGATTGCTCAATTTTATCATAACTCCACAGTGGGACCTCAATTCACAGTTCGCTGGCCATTTCCGGCTATCTCCGCTGTTCCATAACATCGCTCGGGTAATCCCAGGCTAAGGCTCCCTTCTTTGCCATGGACGGTGCAGCTCCCACGGCTAGACAGCCGTTAAATCATTTTTTTCTCCAAAAAGTCTCCTGTTTGGTAGCGCACACAACAGCAGCACATTAAAAAGCACGTCAGCTCTCTGTGTTCTTAAGTAATTTCTTTCGCCTAACGCGTTTCAGTGCATTCGCACCTTGTTCACAGGCAGATGAATTTCAACGCGGTTTTCATGAAACAGACTGCGTGAATCAGCATGCACCTTTTATAGTAATTCCCTCTGGTGGGCGTCAACACTTGATTGTCCTTGTGTTGCATGCTGGACTTTGTAGTGTCTATTTCTTACAGTTATTACCTTAGTAGGTCCGCATTTGAAATGATTGCTCAATTTTATCATAACTCCACAGTGGGACCTCAATTCACAGTTCGCTGGCCATTTCCGGCTATCTCCGCTGTTCCATAACATCGCTCGGGTAATCCCAGGCTAAGGCTCCCTTCTTTGCCAGGGACGGTGCAGCTCCCACGGCTAGACAGCCTTTAAATCATTTTTTTCTCCAAAAAGTCTCCTGTTTGGAAGCGCACACAACAGTAGCACATTAAAAAGCACGTCAGCTCTCTGTGTTCTTAAGTAATTTCTTTCGCCTAACGCGTTTCAGTGCATTCACACCTTGTTCACAGGCAGATGAATTTCAACGCGGTTTTCATGAAACAGACTGCGTGAATCAGCACACACCTTTTATAGTAATTCCCTCTGGTGGGCGTCAACACTTGATTGTCCTTGTGTTGCATGCTGGACTTTGTAGTGTCTATTTCTTACAGTTATTACCTGTCATTTGAGATGTCATCAGTGATGTCATGAGTGATGTCACTGACCATGTCATGAGTGATGTAATATGTGACGTCATCAGCAGTGCATTGCGGGCGCGCGAGTTATAGTTAGCTGAACTAACTATAACGGGGGAATTTCAATGGTTTTGTACAAGTGAAAAGTCCAGCTAACTATAACACCCCTGAAACCTATGGTTTTTTCAGTGAATTTCTGAGGTTTTTTAAATGCTAATTCCTTACTATAACGTGTCTGAAACCTATGGTTTTTTCTGTGGATTTCAAAGGTTTTTTAAATGCTAATTTCTAACTATGCCTACAGAGATAGGACATGTGAAGAAAGAAGAAAAAATACACAAAAATAAAAAAAAGAAGTGCAGAAAGAAGCAACAGAAGTCCTCAAAGACGAAGAAAAGTGCAGGAAGAAGGATAACGTGCAGAAAGAACAAAAAGAAGAGCAGAAAGAAGCCTTGTTGCAAAATCATCCTGTACCCTCAACTTTTTCAGACGGATACTGGTGGTAACTGAGTCTGACTAACCAAAAGACACTTAGAATACAGTGAAAACACCCACATACACTAGGGAACATTATGCGTTGGGGTCCCCCTGTGATTAGCATGACCTCCTCTGTAAGCCCATAGTATATAATAGGGCAGGGGGATTAAAACTACCTCTTAAAACAGGCCACAGGGCGTTTTTGCACACGTTAACTCAGGCCCTGTCCCCTCCCTTCACCACTGTGTAAACACGCCCTGTGTCCGTTTTTAGTTGGGAGATTCAGTTCATTTGAATCCTGAGGGTCCCTAGGGTCCAACTAGCCCTCTAGGTACCTCCAGTAAGTGCCACAGAGCTGCGTTGCAGAGAGGTGGAAAAAGTGGCACGGCCTGGACCACCTCTCTGCAATGCAGCTCAGTGGCGCTTACTGGAAGCACTTGGTGGGCTAGTTAGCCCCCAGGGGCCCTCAGTATTGAAGGAAAATTACATCCCCAATTTAAAACGTGTCATAGTGCGTGTTTGCGCACGTCACCTCAGGCCCCGTCCCCTCCCTTCACCACTGTGTAAACGCGCCCTGTGGCTGTTCTAAGTTGAGAGATTAAGTCCCCTTGAATCCTAAGGGTCCCTAGGGTCAAACTAGACCACTAGGTACCTCCAGTAAGCGCCACAGAGCTGCTTTGCACAGAGGTGTAAAAAGGGGCTTGGCCTCCGAACACCTGTCTGCAGCGCAGCTCCCTGGCGCATACTGGAGATGCCTGTTGGGCTAGTTGGCCCTCAGGGACCCTCAGTATTGAAGAGGAATTAATTCCCCAACTTACAACTCGCCAGGGGGCGCGTTTGCAGAGTGCTGCAAGGAGGGGGCGTGGCCTCCGGCACGATGCCAGTCTTTTATTTATTTTAATTTTTTAAGAAGGGGGGCTATGTGGTTCCCCTTCTTATTCTAATTTATTGGCCCTGATGACCCCATCCCCCAGGGCCTTCCTCGATGCCTATGTTATAACGCACAGTGCTATACCATACATATTACAATCTGGGATCCATATCTTTGTCACAGTGCATATACAACGTTACACTCCCCAGCACATATTTTATATTACAACTTTAGAGACTTGTTAGGTTACACAACACTGCCCTGTGCATATTACACTCCAAGGCGCATATCGCATAGCACGCGCTAGTGCCTGTGCTATCTCGTGCTCTCCAATGAATCTGTCATTGCGCACAATGTATTGCATATTATATTTCACGCCCCGGTTCATCTTATATCACACTTTTTGGTGCATAGTTTATACCATACACTATATCTAGTTTTCATTTTCAATCGTGCTCTCAGGACTATGTTCTATATAACACTGTGTTCACCTACCCTTTTCACGGGCATTACATTTTGCGATAGGGGGTGGAGGGTCAGGGGGTGTTTCTGCCAAGTGAGCCTGGAGTCACAGTCACAAACGTCCTCTTCTTCCTGAATAAAAGTGAGATTATGCTGCATACTTGTTCATATTTTAAGTAGTTCGCACAGACACATGTTTTAAAAACAATAAAGTTCCTAATACTCGCCTTCTCTGAACAGTTAGCTTGCTGCCCCATCCCCCTCCTCCCTATCCTCTGTTGTGTGAATCCATGGACTAGCCTCCTCCCTCCTGCCATGCATGGTCTGATGTGCTGCCACTGCCCTCAATTTAGTATGATGTACCTGTCCACTCCTCCTGCCCATTGCCCAATTCTGTGACCTCCTGCTTAAACTCTGTGCTTAGCTTGCTGCCCCTATTCTCCTTCCCCCTGCCCTCCGATGTCTTTGTGCATGCCCCTGCTCCATCCTTTTTGCCCACCATGTTCCATGGACCTGCCACTCCTATCTAATCTACTCTGAGCGTTCTGTTGAGCTGCCACTCCCCTCCCACCTGCCTAGCATTGTCAGATGACTGTAACCTGTCCCTGCCACCTCCACCCTGCCTGTCCACATGCCATGCCCCTATCCTCTTCCTCCTGTCCTACATGGTCCATTGTACTGCCACACCCTTCTGCCCTCCCTGGTCTGTTGTGCTGCAACTGCTCCTCCTGCCTGCCCCGTGCGGTCTGTTGTGAGGCCCCTTCCCCTGAACTTTCTTGTCTGTGCACAGGTCCTGACCCTCCCTTCTATCCTCCATCGTCCTTTGTGCATGCCCCTGCACCCTCCTTCTTGCCCATCATAGCCATTGTGCTGCCACTAACCCTCCCACTTGCCATGCATGGTCTTCTGTGCTGCCATGGACCCTCCCGCCTTCCCTGTGTGGTAAGTTAGCTGCCCCTGAACCCCTCCCACCTTCCCTCCATGGTCTGTGTGTATGCCATCACAGTCTCACTGTTGCTCTTCATGGTGTGTCTTGCTTCTAGTGCCCATCCTGCCTGACCTCCATGTCTATCTTGCTGCTCCTGCCCTGCCCCCTTGCCCCCAGCCCTCTGTTTACATGTGCAGACCCCTACTCCCTCCCTCCTGGCTTGTCTGTTCCATTGTAATGCCCCTGATCCGTCCCTCCTGCCCTTTATGGTCTGTTATGCTGCAGCTTTCTCTCCTGTCTGTCCATTATGGTCAGATAGCTACCATTGCCTCTTGCCCCTCTGTTCTCTGTTGTCCATGTGCATGGTCCTGTCCCCTCCCTCTTGCTTTCTATGGATTGTTGTGCTGCACTCCCGTCCCGCATGCCCTGTGTGGTGTATTGTGCTGCTGCAAACCCTGATGCCTGCCCTGCAGGGTCAGTTTGGTGCACCTCTCCATGTCCCTCCTGTCCTCTGTTATCCAAGTCCATGTCCCTACCCCATTTCCTTCCATGATCCAATGTACCATACTTGCGAACATTTTGAACTTGGTAAGAGGGAGATTTTGAAAAAAAACTGGGGTATTGATTTTCCCCTTTGAGTTACATTGAAAAAGAGGAGATTGTAGACAGGAGACAGATCAAATAAAGCCCATTTGAGCTTAAAAACATTGGACATTTCCTGGCTGAATCGGGTCTGTTGGCATGTATGGTTGTACTACCATTGCCTCATCCTTCTGCCCACAATGGTCTATTACATTGCCACAGCCTCTCTTGCAAGTCCTGTATTGTTGGTTTGTTGCCCCTGCCCCCCTTTCCACTGCCCTCCATAGTCTGTTGTGCTGCCACTGCCCTTCCTGCCTGCTCAGTGTGGTTAAATTGTTGCCTTTGCACCCTCCTACCTGCCTTCAATTTTCAGAGTCCGTGCCCCTGGCCTCTGCCTCTCAACAGTATCCTAATGAACAACTAGATTGCTAACATTCTATATTTATTACAAAAGTGTGGAACGCATGACATCATCTTGATGTAATCAAAACTGTAATACCTAGAGCATTTCCTTTAGAAATTACATATATGAGAGGGTCTTATTGGCATCAAAATTATGGTTAGTGCTCTAAAAGACTAAAATAAGGACATATTTTCTGAGTTTTCAAATAGCGACAAAGCACTTTTAAATTATTTGTTACCTTTATGTTTTTTTATCCAGTTGACCACTTGATTAAATGTTGCACTTAGGGGAGAGGATGTGGTGTTACTTCCAGAACTGCAGACTTTGCAACTGGGGAACCAGGTTGGAGTTTCTGCTTCAGCTCGACATTCTGTGATTCTGGTCAAATCACTTAGTCTCCCCATGTCTACAACCAAAATGAATTTGTTCTTGTGTGATGTAACCAATGCTCATGTAAAGCACTTCAATACCTGACAAGTCTGCACTATATAACACTGCAAAAACACAAAATAATAAGTGTTTTGCACACTTCTGTCATTGGGCTATATTTGGGCTACATCTGGGTGATTTTGGGCTACATTTGGGCTCTTTTGTCTCTGGTGGCCATCTTGGAGATTTATTTGTTATGAAGTTTCCTAATTTCCTCATGTACTGCAGTCTCCTCAGTAGGAAATGCTTTCAGTTTTTTACTTTGATTCCATCATGAAGGTATTCAGATATGTCACACATTTGCCATAAATTCTGAATGTTAGCACTCTAGTTGCTCATTAGATCACTGTAGTAAAACTACTGTTCACCATGGAAGTCTGCTCCTGGTATTAAAAGTGCATGTTTCAGTCTGCATGTCAGAATTTTTTAATGAAATAGAAGAGGATTTGAGAAGTCACTCAAAATGTGCCCTCATTTTCTTTCTTCAGCATTAATCATAATTTCTATGGCAAAATGAACCCCCTCATTGTGTTCCTTTTTAAATTAAATGTTTTAAGTGTTACCAGTTTATTCCAATCAAGATGGCTTTAGGTGTGCCATACTTTTGTCATAATGAAGACAGTAAGCACTCTAGTTGTTTTTAAGAACACTCTGGGACATTCTGTCATTGGGCTATACTTGGGCTACATCTGGGTGATATTTGGGCTACATTTGGGTATTCAGATATGTCACACATTTGCCATAAATTCAGAATGTTAGCACTCTTTTTGCTCATTAGATCACTTTAGTAGAGCTACTGCTCACCAGGGAACACTGCTGCTGGTATTGAAAGTGCATGTTTCAGTCTGCATGTCAGAATTTTTTAATGAAATAGAAGAGGATTTGAGAAGTCACTCAAAATGTGCCCTAATTTTTCTTTCTGCAGCACTAATCATACTTTTTATGGAAAAATGAACCCCCTCATTTTGTTCCTTTTTAAATTAAATGTTTTAAGAGTTACCACTTTAATCGAAGCAAGATGGCTTCAGGTGTGCCATACGTTTATCATAAGTAGGACTGTTAGCGCTCTAGTTGTTCTTTGGAACTCTCTGGGAAGCTGCAGTAGAACACAAAGGAATCAACTGACAGTCTCTGCCCTTGTTGGATGTACATGTTTTACTGAGAATGTCAGACTTCATTCTCACATGACTGAGAAAGATAATGTGAATTTACAGAAAATAAGCTCTCAGTTTAGCTTATAGATCACCTTCCAAACCTCTGTGGGAAAAGCATGAGAAAATATTTTTCTCTCAATCATGATATCCCAGCAGAAGGCTTTTTCACATGGTGAAATCACCTTAGAACATACCACAATTCCTAAAATGAGTATGGTACCATCAACAAATGATTTATAATGTAACTAAAGTCTTAAAACGTTCTATTAACTGCAATGCTTTTTAATGAGGGGCTATCATGTTTATTGGTCCCAAGATGGCTGCCAACACTTCTTGGATGAAGTGCTGACAGCCAATCAGATCTCAGGATGAGATGTGTGGTTAGGCTCCGCCCACATATGTATATGATTTTACTTTTGATTTTCTCAGGAACTACTGAACAGATTGACACCAGACCTGCAAAAGGCACTTGCCTGACCTGAGGACTACCTCTGCCAAATTTCAAGTAATTCTGTTCAGCCGTTCGGGCTGTACCTTCGACTAAAGGTCCTATGGAAAAATGCATGGGGAAAACGCGTTTTGGGACCGCCCTTTTTTCTCGGCCCCCACTAGACGAATCACCCCGAGACTTTCAGGGTAGGAGCGGAGCGCCCCACCTATTTTGAAAATTTTGCGAGGATTAAGTAAATTACAGAAAATTATATAAGTCCTCACTATTATTGAGACCATTAGGCATCTTAGTGTCGAGGGACATGATAAAATGAGTCTCTAATTGACGGAGGGTTTTTTCACGATTACCTCCTCTCGTAAAATTAGGGACAGCCCCTAAGACAGTGTATTCTAGATCTTTAAGTTTATTGTCATGGGCCATTTTAAAATGCCTCGCCACCGGATAGTTGGGATCCGAGTTAACAATAGCCCTGACATGTTGTAAAATACGCTTATGTACAGGAAGCTTATTGCTTCCAATGTACTCAAGACCACAAGTACAGCGCAATTTGTAAATTGCAAAGTCTGTGTGGCAAGTGAGATAGTCCCGGATAGGAACTTTTTTATTATCAAATGCCGTAGTGTAGTCAGTGCTATTGGTAGCAAAGGTACAGGCTCGACATGAATTACACTTATAAAAACGTTTTTTGGTCAACCAGATTTTTTTGGGGTAACTTCAGGACTAGATTTAACAAGGGCATTCCTCATAGAGGGTGCCCTTCTGAAAGTAATCGCAGGAAGTTCTGGCAAAATAGATTTAAGTGTCATGTCGGTAAGTACAATAGGCCACTGAGTATAAATCATCTTGCGGATCTGTTTATCTTGCTGACTGTATGTGGTGACAAATCTGATATTAGTTAGATCTGTCTCACTGTTCAGTTGGTCAAAAGGTGTCGCTTGTGCTTTTTTTACAATTAAAAGATCAACCCTAGGTAGCAAATTGGCTTTAGTGAGTGCAGAGTTCAAGATTGTTCTAGAGTAACCTCGACTGAGAAAGCGAGCAAAGGCTTCCGATTGACAAATCTGACATTCTGATTCTTCACTACAAATACGGCGAATTCGAAGGAATTCAGCATAGGGAATACTCAGAATAGTGTGATGGGGGTGGGCACTATCCGCATTTAAAATGGAGTTCCCTGCGGTAGTTTTCCGGTGTAATCTAGTATGGAGTTTACCATTGCTAACATAAAGAGACATGTCAAGAAATTCAACTTTAGCGTCGTAAATAGTTGCAGTAAATTTAAGATTTAAATCATTGACATTGATAGATTCAACAAACTGTTGCGCACTCTGTCTGTCACCCTTCCAAATCATAACAACATCATCGATGTAACGCCAGAAGTACATCACATTATTAGTCCATGTGGCATGGTGAATAGTCCTAAGGACATGTTCCTCCCACCAACCCACATGTAAACATGAGTAGCTGGGGGAGAAACATGCCCCCATAGCCACACCTCGCAACTGCTGATATACCTCTGTACCAAACAAAAATAAATTATTGCAAAGACATAATTCAATCATCTTTAGCAGCATTTTTATTATGATCGCACATTCTAATATCTCTTTGCGAAAGGAAATATTGCACCGCTGCTAAGCCATCTGAATGATTGATACTAGTGTATAAGGATTCAATATCCATAACAACTAGTAATTAGTCTGACTGCCACAATATGTTCTTAATTTTGTTTAGAAAATCAGGGGTATCTTTGACAAATGAAGGAAGGGCAAAAACAAAGGGTTGAAGAAAGTAGTCCACATACTTGGAAATCATTTCAAGTAGACTTTTTTGGGCCGATATTATGGGTCTCCCAGGGACAGGATCAGTTTTTTTATGGACCTTTGGCAAGAAATATAAAATGGGGATCACTGGAAAGTCCACTTTTAGGTAATTAAATTCGTCTTTGGTTAACAGACCTTGTCGTTTCCATTGTAGTAGACTTTTTGTGATAGTTTCTTGAACTAGTCGCATCTCTTGTCGTGAAGATTTTTTATAGCAAGTGATATCACTCAAATGGCGCATTGCTTCTGCGAGGTATTGATCTTTATGCCAGAGGACAACGTTACCACCTTTGTCCGACTTGTTAATTATGATGTCACATTTTTGCTTCAATTTATTGATTAATGCAAAATATTGGGCATTCTTGAAATTGTGATTTCTTGTTTTAGAATTGATACAACGATTTAATACTTTCAGCTCATCAATTACTTTCTCACTAAAAATATCAATGGCATTTTTTTGCACGAGAGGTTGAAAAGTAGACGGAGGACGAAAGGGACTAGGAGCTGGTTGGTTGGTAATGATGCCCATATTGAGCAGTTGGTCTTGAGTCGACATGTTATCTCCATTTACAGCCTCCATATCAGAGAGGTGAAGAAACGTTTGGAGCATCGGGACATCATTAACTTGTATGGTCTCAGCAGTTGCTTTATTAGCGGAAGTAGATTTGGATCCGCATGGTTTTTTATTCAGTTGATAACATTTTCTGAGTTTGATTTTTCTGACAAATTTGTATAGGTCAATTCTTGTGTGATTATAGGAGAAATTGTTGGTAGGACAGTATAAAAGTCCCACACTGAGAATTTGGATTTCTGCACTTGTTAGTTTTTCCTGAGTCATGTTAATTACGGTTTGGTTTGGAATGCTTTTTGATTCCTCCATTTCTTTCCCCTGTACCCTCTGTTGAAACCTCTTGCGACATTTATTCCGCCTCTCCCTCCTGCTGCAATTGAGGCGTGCTCTAATTGCCCTTGCTTCGAAGGAGGATTTCTCGGTCGCAAGGTTTGTCTCCGATCCTCTCTGAAAAAATTTAACTCCTCTGCTGGTGTTATGGGATTGATGGTTATTTCCAAGTTGGTTAGTGAATTAAGACCGTTGTCATCAGAATCGCTGTTCGAGGTAAGGGAATCGATATCTGAATTTGTATTAATTGATAGAGCTACCCCAAGGTTATTAGGTTCGGTCGTACATGTCTGGGTAGAGAGTGCTTGTCTCTTATAGTTATTGAATTTTTTAGAGAATGTGAAAATGCGCCCAGTAGCATAATCATTGAGGTCACGTGCAAATTTGTATGCTTTGAGAGTCTTAATTGTTTCCTCATGTTTATTAATACGAATATCGATTTCAGCCCGACCTTTAGTGACCAGGTCTTTATCACTAATTGCATCCAGTAGTTTATTGATTCGTTCAATTTCCAAAATTATAGCTTCTCTGTCGATCTCTGCGTACTTAATCAATATATGAACCATGTTCATTGAAGCCTGTAGGTTGTTATCGGCCCATTCCTTTAACATTACCGGATTGGGGTTCTCGAATGTCGGAGCAATAAGAACTCGCAATCCTCTAGGTACGCGGTTGACATCTCTATATTTCTCCAAACTTTTCTTTTCCCACCACTTAGTGAGTTCATTTCTAAGGAGCTTTTCTAATGATTTCAAGAGTGACCTCATATCTTGATTATCAGACTCACTATTCGTAGTTTGTGAAGCCAAATTCACATTAGGTAAGTTCAAAAATAGTGCCTCCGCAGCTGCCTCCCTATCCCAAAGTGCGTCATTGGTGGCCATAATTAGATATTCAATAATTGCCTGATTTGTTCTACACAAATCCGTAAACAAAATAGTCCTGTATCAATGTCCAAAAAGCAGAGCATTGGATCCCATACCCTACTTAGTAAAACAAATAACTTCAGTAGCGAGAGCTCACTCTTACCAGATGGGTGACCGTTGATCCCACAAGTCTTCCGACTCCGTGTGAAACACGGGCTCCCAGCCAGTGTCCGAGTGAGGAAAGCTGCTACTCCGAAACGTAAACAAGTCAGTAGGGGGGCGCAACTAGGGCTTACTCCTCCAGGAGTTTTATACGATACGTTACGTTGAAAACGCAGATGACTGACATCTGCGGGAGGGTCCCAGAGTCCGGAGTCAGCCTGCCCCGGCTTCCGCAATTACACAAAACTAGTCCAACACCACCACTAGCAACCCAAGGCGGGAAAAACGCTGGCAGGGACCTCTTCAATAAGCTCAGGTTTTACAGGGACCAACAGGAGTCCGGAATGAGTGCAGATATCACTTTATTTGGCAAGAAATTTGTCCATTGCATTCATCGGACGTAATGTCCGCCGTGACGCGTTTCGCTCGCGTCCGCGAGCTTGATCACATGATGCGCTCTGGGACAAACATGATTAAATCAAAGCACATGCAGAAATTTCTTTAGAAACAGGACTTGATGTGTGCGTGAAACTAAACAAAAGACTTCAAAACATGGTAATTAGCCATGAAACTACCGACAGTGCACTTTATTGTTGGATAGTTAAAACCCTTACAATTTAAAAAATCTTGCAGCATGACATAAAATTAAGAGAAAACACTATATAAAATTGCAGATGAAAACAAAATTAACATTTTACTTAAAACTCTGCGGGGCGTCCTGGCAAACCGTGTTTAGTTCGGGGAAGGGTTTAAAAGTCTGTAAATTATTGTTAGTCAATAGCAGTTGCTAAACCTGATGGTGGGGTTTCACGCTGCCATAGTGAAAGTTAGTTGGGGGCACCAGTGGTTAGCAACAGTTTATATGCCTTTGTGACTAGTTTAATTAGGCCAATGTTCAACTTCGTGTTGGCCGGATTCAAGGCAGCTATTATGGCTTTGCGGCAGGATCGGATTCCGAGCCTGATCCATTCTTCACGCTGTAGAATTCGTCTGGCGGTGAGCAGTTCGGCACATTTGCAGACTATGTGTCCCATGTCTTTGGTATGGTAGGCACACATCCTACATTGGGTTTGGTAGTTGGGGCGGCGCCATTGTGGTAGATTCTTTAAAAAAGGTCATTCACCCAACCTTAAAACCAGGAACTTTCTTTTCCAATAAAGTGCAGACGTGCTTAAAAGTAGGGCGATTCGACTCCTGGCTTGAAGTTTGTAATCACTGCCCAGGCGTGCTTCCTTTTTGACAATGTTGCCCTGTCCGAGTGAAAGGACCACAGCCTGACGCTCTTCTTGATGACTGTTTTTAGTGCCGACTGCGAGGGATTTGATGCCCAGAATTCCTTGATATCTAACAGTTGTAAACTGTGGTTCAGGTGGTGCCAATATTTGTTGGTGGCATGATTTTTCTGGATTTCTTACCAGCGAATGGCCTCCAAGGAACGCTCCCGAGCTTGACGCAGCCTGTTGCAGAACTTAATAAATGCGGCTGCTTCTACACCATGGTTGTCGAGTAGACCTAATTCAAGGCGTACTTGTGCTGGTGATGCTGAATTTGGTAGGTAAAATGCACGTTTAAAAATTTTGATTGATAATTTGTTTAAAAGAGCATTTGTGGTGCCCATCATAATCTCATGGCCTTATGTCAGTGCGTTCGTTATCTTTGCCTTCATCACTTTCAGCATTGGTAAAAAACTAGAGCCTAGTAGCTTCTTGGACAATTTCGCAGCAGCGACCTCTATGGCCAGGGCTTAGGTCCTCAGTGCTTCTTTCTGTTTAACGAAAGAGCATCTGGAGTCGAGAGTTATCCCCAGATATTTGTATTGAGATGTTGAGTCAATTTTTAGTTTGTTGAAATGCCATCCTCCACGCATCTTCTTTTGTTTTCCAAAGGAAATTGTTTTTGTTTTGGATAAGTTCAGCTCTAGGAAGTTGCTTGTGGTGTAGTGGAGCAGCTCGTCGAACCAGATTTTGTCTGAACCAATTCCCGGATTGCTATAGATCCAAGCGTTAGTTCCGTCGATTCCCCCGCTATGGATCCTGGTGAGGGGATAATTTTAATGGCAATTATGTCGTTAGACTGTATAGCGTGCAAGTCCGGGAGTGATTTGAAGAGTCTTAATAGGTTCCCACGATTTAAAATGTCATGAGGGCCTCTCAAGACGTACTCTGGGGTTAGCAGTAATGTGGTGCCTGAGTTGGTGATGGGCTGCAGGGAAACTTCATCACTTGCAGAGGGTTTTGTTTGCTTTGGATTTTCGGTTGGAGCCTGCTTAATCGTACGAGTTACTGCCAGTGTAGAGAGCACCTCACAGTATTTAATAATTGATGGTAAAGTGGGGGGCCTTTTACTCTTTAAGATTACTGGTTGATCACTTAACGCGTTTAAGAGGTTCTGGTAAGCGGTATCTTTGGCTGTGGTTTGCGAAACGTCGTAGTGGGTGCCAGCCTCTGTTAATGCATTGTTGGAGCAGGAGTCTGACGGCAATGTCACAGGGGTTTTTGATTCCAATCGCACTACTGCTGGTGTAGGCACAGTTGTTAATGGTTGGCTAGAGACGGGCATTGCTTGCTTGAGGGTCTGTCGATGGATTTCTTGATCTTGAGGGTGCCCCGTTTGCTGGATGGTAAAGTGTGCGTGTTCGCGTTGAGGGGGCGACACATGGGCTGCTAGGCCCGGGGTCGGGTTTCCTCCAAGAATAGGCAACTGACCTTGGGCTTGGGCTTCGTTGGTGTTGGCGGCGGGCTACTAATAGTTGGGATTTTTGTTTCTATTGTAAGTTTGTTCCGGCTCTTCCGTAGTCTTTTTTTTCCAGTTTGGACATACTGTGCACATTATGTTGTTCAAGTGGATTAGTTGGGGTTGCTTTGCTGTCTGCAGGCTCCGTGGGGTGTGTTGAAGTCGATGGAAATTGACTTTCAATGACAGTGGGATCCTCAGCTACAGTTGAAACTGAAGGCGTGAACTCTGGCTCTCCGGCCGACGGTAGATTCTTAATTTCTGATAGCATTAAAGAAAGAAATTCAGGTAAAGGTGATAGGGAGTCAATGATTGGAGAACAGCAGAACACCGACTGGACCAGTTGGGCTTGGGATTGAGTTTTAGTGATGAGCAAATTAAGTGCCTCGAGTTTTTGGTCGATTCCTGCGGTGAAAAGATGCACTTGCATGTCCATCTTATCTGAGTGATAGGCTAAGGCGGCTGCCGTTGGTTGAAGTGTTTGCAGAAGCTGGGACCAGAGCCCATTGGGGTCAAGTAGCGACAAAGGTGCCTGAGCGGCGGGTTTTTGAGACTCATTTGAGAAAAACACGAAATCCAAGGGAGATAGTACAACATTCTCTCTCAGCCCTTCTGGGGTGCCTGTTAGGTCGCCTTGGCCGGCCTTTTCTAGAAGACTTTCGGGGTTGAGATTGTTGAATTGGGGCCCAGGGTAGGGCATGACTTGGGGGGTCAACACACGGGCACTCTTGTTCAGGGTGTCTGGAGGTGTGACTGTTGCCAGCTTTAGTGCTGGAGGGGAAAACTGGCTTAAGGACTGAAGTGGCTGTGCAACTGGTGGAGTGATATCTCTAGTAATGTAAACTCGGGAAAGGGCCTGGACTTTTTGGGCTGACTGATAGTCCAAAGGAGGGTGACTTGGTGAGTTTGGCGATTGGCTATCTTCCAGGGCGTCTGAACAGTCCAGGTTGTGGGGGGCCATCAGCACTGTTGAGCATTCGCCTTCAATCGCATTGGATCATGGGCTGGATCAGTATTTGGTTCAATGTTGGGACTGCTTTCATGGGAGAACAAGCCTTGAGTGAGTTAACTGGAATGGAATTTTTCTTCAAGGATGCCGACGGGACAATACTCCTGAAGTAGTCTATTAATGATGATTGTTTAATCGTTAGGTTTGAGTTTAGAGGGCCGATTGGTCCTACTTTTGGTGAATCGTTTTTCCGGTGTTCTTGCGTCGCGGCCGCCCCTCCCGCGATGGCATGCGGGAGGTGGGTTTTGTCTGGCTGGTCTTGGGCTGTGGGCTGCCAGAGTTTGGGTTCAGGTCCTGGCTCAGGTTTGAAACTTGCACGTGGGTTCACGGGTGACTTGGTTTGAGAGTATTCTGGGTATTCAGCTGATGCTACCAGGCTGTCGAGGGAAGCCATCGCTTTATATTTTTTTTCCGCTGGTTTTGTTACAGCTCTCCTCACCCGCCCTGATCTCATACTTAGAAGGGTTCGTGCGTGGAGAGAGAAAGCGACCGACTTCCCAGGCACTCTGCTACTGTGGAGGGTCTGGAGGCAGTTAGGGGAAGTGGGCTTCGGGAATTAATTTTTTATTTTTTATATTGTAGTTCGAGCTACGCCGGGACTGACGTGCTCCCACCGCAAAATTGCTGAAGGCACTCACTTGGTAGTGCGGCGGGCTGGCCACTATGGCTCGTACTCCGTTGTCCCTCGCCCTCTCCAGTCTTTGTCAGTCTTTATCCAGTGTTTATCCGGTGGTTGTCAGCTACTTCCTACTTGCACTACGCAGTCAGCTCCCTGCCCTCCGGAGCAGGGGCTTGGGCCGGCAGTTAGTCAAGCGGGGCAGGACAGGGCTCAAGTTAACTCGCAGCCCCCCCACGCGTTGCTGCCACACCGCCTCCTCACCGCCTCACCACCTCGGGAGAGAACCCGGGGGTCGCCGGCAGATTCAGCCAGCAGGCTCCTGACGACGCCAACGACCAGCCAGCTGGGACAACCTGGGGGCCGCAACGCGGCAACATAGCTGCGGGGGGTGAAGAGAGTGCTAAGCGGGGGTAAACAGAGGCAAACGGGGCAAGATGTTGCGGTGGGAGCTCCTTCCTTCTTTCTCGACTCAACTCCGCTCTAACGCCAGACACGGCCAGCACTGGCGACCACAAAAACCACGAAAACCAGGAGTGGAGTGAAAGAGCCGCATACCAGAGAGAGAATTTATCCTGTATTATCCTGCACTAATAGGGCATAAATAACCAAACGGATCGGCGATAGTGACAGCGGAGACCAGCGGGAATATTTGGGCAGAGTTTCAGAGAGTTGTGCAGCTATATTGCCGAGATAAGTTCGAGTGTGGCTGTGAGACACTGGCGAGTACAGGCGCCGGCCATCTTGACTGCTCCTCTGGTCGTGCTGCAGCGAAGTTCCATACACGCTGCGACGACCGCAAGTCAAGGATTACCGGCAGTGCTAAGGAGAGCGGAGCACCCGCTCGCACAAAGGCTGGAATTTACCCTGCGAGACACCGTACCAGTAAGGTGCACTTGCGCGAACTGCCGTGGGCCCCGCGGCCACAGCTGTTCCCTGCCCCGCTGTGAGTATTGCTGCCTACCGCCACGCCTGGCGGCAAAGTGAGACGCGCTGTTAAGTGGCGGCCATCATACAGACTGAAAAGCAGTGACGGCGCCCTCCGAGAAAGCAAACTTGCTCAGGTGCACGTTACCCAGAAGTTCGGCCTGCGGAGGGTATGTTAAGCTGCATGGTTGCCCCCCAATTCAAAGGAGGTGATCATATGACCCCACATAGCCCAGATGCGGCGATAAGCCAGTAAGAGGGAAAATCGCGAAGTGCTCTGAACTCCACGGCCCCATAAGTGCGACATAGCGGTGAAGAGCCCCGAGGACGGCCAGCCCGGCCTTGAGGTGAGTGCTGTGTCTTGGGCGGGCGAATCTTGTTCTGCAGAGGGACACGCTTCCTATATAAAACTGCCGGCTGTAGGCCCTATATACTTGGAGGGTGACATATTATACCACAGTAAAGATCAGTGAAACTCAGAACTCATAACGGCTCCCTGCGAGGGTGGAAATACATATGTGAAGCCACCCATTGGTTCTGTGATGTACATGCTCACCCACGCCCGAACAGTTATAGGAGGTTGATTAGCACGGCCTCTTCTTAGGAACATGTCAAGTACTTGCGCAGTGCCTCGTTAAAAGTACGCCGTGCCAGTTTCCAAGAGAGACGGAATTGCTACGGAAGAGGCCAGTGACGCTGTAATATAACAGCGTGAGGTCCTGGAATCTCGCTGTGTAGTATTTTCTTGTCAGATTCGCACACTCCACAAGGAACTCCACGGTTTGCTAGAACGATATAAACCTCACACTCAGGCTGATCATCATGGGACAAAGGGACACAGGAGACAAAACACAAACTAAAATACAATTCAGCCAGAGGCAATCATCCAGACTACGTGACGACGAACTGGATGCAACACCGGCCTTAATATCAGAGGAGACTAGTGGCCCTGAAGGGGATATACGGCAGATACTAGCGGCAATGCAGCGTAGTCCTTTATCTATTGACACAAAGATGGACTCCCTCTCGCACAGAAAGGATGGAATGTCCGAAAGGGTAGACCGGATGCCAGTGCGAGCACGCAAGGCTGTCCCCTGAGGCTTGAGCCGGTTGGACTGTTAAGGAGCTTAATTTTGGGGTATTTTAAGTTTCTTTTATTCAGTTTTAATAGTAACGCTGTGCTGACGTCTTTTTAACCTGAATCGCCGCATTTATTTGCACATACTCACTTTAGTTCCTCTGGGGTCCTTTCGATACTCGACGAGACCGCCATCTTGAGAGGAAGGCAGGTTGACGCTCTAGTCGCTGTACCTCCGGCCTACTCAAACCGGATGCCAGCGCGAGCGCGCAAGGCTGTCCCCTGAGGCTTGAGCCGGGTTGACTGTTAAGGAGCTTCATTTTGGGGTATTTTAAATTTCTTTTATTACATTTTAATAGTAACTCTGTGCTGACGTCTTTTTAACCTGAATCGCCGCATTTATTTGCACATACTCACTTAAGTTCCTCTGGGGTCCTTTCGATATTCGACAAGACCGCCATCTTGAGAGGAAGGCAGGTTGACGCTCTAGTCGGTGTACCTCCGGCCTACTTAGAGCAGATACCAGCACGAGCGCGCCGCTGGCGCGCCAAAGGCGCGCCTAAGGCAAGCCCGTCTGCGCCTGTCCGCGCACGGCCCGCACACAGCGCCAGCCCCCATGTTCGTTTAACTGCAAGAGAAACTAGACGCCGGACCTACTACAGCACTATGCTGACACAACTTAAATATTAAGGAGCATAATTACCGGTGTATTTGTATTTCTCCTGATACAAAGCCTGTTAATGACATGACGACCTGGCCCAACTGCAGAACAATAATACCGTTGCACTTTCCACAACCGACTAAAACTACACAGACTCTGTCTAAAGAAAAGAGAGGGTGTAGAGAAAGGAATCTTTTTTAATGCCTTTTACTGAATGCAAGGTCACTAGTCAAACATAGCGTTGAATGCGCTTATCTAATTGAGAATGAAGCGATTAAGATTGCTTTTATTACGGAGACATGGACAGATGAGGCCTCTGGCCCAGATATGGTGAAAGCCACACCCCCGGGTTATATCTGCCACACGTTAAATAATCTATCATGATTCCTTAAACGTCACCTTTAAAAGTTCATCTAACTCGGAGTGCGAAGCACTAGATTTCTGTTTCTATCTTTCGCACCAATATACGTTTAAAGGCATTCTGGTGTATAGGCCTCCTGGTCCTAAATCCCGGTTTATAACACAAGCCAGCAGCTGGATGGAAAATGAATTAGGTGCAAGTTCCTACATGATATTAGGAGATTTCATTTTCCACCCAGAAGCTGAAGGTGATCCTGATGCCAGAAAGCTAGTAGATCTAATGAACACGATTGACCTAAAGCAACTGGTCCTTGGTGTCATACACAATGCAGGCCATACCCTAGATGGAATATTTTCAAATAACGCACAGGTCACTTTTACTGACACTCTCCCTGTGATCTGGTCGGACCATAAGGCAGTGAAATTTACGATAATATCCCCTTCGCAGGGTACCAAAGAAAGTAGGATTAAACATATGGCTAGCCGATCTTGGAAAAAGGTTAAGGCCGATGATTTAAACAACCTGTTAGTAGACACCTTCCCTACTCTTCCTTCAGATCTAGATGAAGCCTCTCTGAGTTATTCCAATTGGCTGGAAGCAGCTAGCAACAAATTGGCTCCAAAACAAATCCTCCGCAATATTAGAGATCGACCAACTTCTCCCTGGTACTCTCAAGAACTTAGAGAAAAAAAAACTCCTTTGTAAATATCTTGAAAGATCCTGGTGAAGGAAGTATGATGATAATGATAAAAAATTACATAAAGACAGTTTGAAGCAATATAAGCAATTGCTTTGTAAAACAAAACAAGAGTATTTTGCCATTAAAATTAATGACGCAAAAAATTCCACCAAAGAACTGTTTAAAACAGTAACAGTCCTGGCTCACCCAGTTCCTCCTCCTATAAAAACTAGTCAAGAACTCTGTGACAAGATAGCTAAATCCCTCTTTGATAGGTTGAAGCTATCTTCTCCACATGTTCACATTCCCCAAATTTGACACCTTTATCTAGGTTGACAGATCAAAAAAATGTAAATAGCACAGTGGCTCAGCTCCTTAATTTCACACCTATTGCAGTCTCCGAGGTTGGGAAACTTTTGGAGAAAGCCAGATCAGGTTCACCATTGGATCCCTGTCCCACATCAGTATTGAAATTAGCTCCGGAACCAGTCACAGCAATTTTAACAACTATTATAAATTCCATGTTTGGAAAAGGCTATTTCCCTAAAGCATGGAAATCAGCATCAGTTCTTCCGCTTTTTAAAAACCACATTTGGATCCTAATGATCCTAATAACTTTAGGCCCATATCTAGGCTCCCTCTACCTGCAAAAATCGTGGAAAAAATAATGAATACTCAACTTAGTAGATTTTTGGAAGAAGGTCATGTGCTTGATCCTACACAATATGGTTTCCGTGGGGGACATAGCACCGAATCGGCGCTTCTCAAATCTACTGAGGAAATTAGATCTATATTGGACCAAGGAGGAAAAGCGGCAATGATCATGTTAGATCTATTCGCGGCCTTTGATACGGTCCATCATGGGCTATTGATCGACTGGTTACAAGAGATTGGAGTTAAAGGAACAGTCTGGAAACGTATTAAGTCCTTCTTAGCTGATAGAGTACAAACCGTTACTCTGGGAGACTTTTCTGCCAAATCTTTCTCCCTACCTTGCGGTGTCCCTCAAGAATCATCCATGAGCCCAACACTTTTTAATATTTATGTAAAACAACTGGCCCCTTTGGTAGAATCTTTTGGGTTCCACCTCACCTCCTATGCGGACGATACCCAGATTGTAGTCTCTCTACTCCCTGGGGAACTTCAGAGTACAGCATCTGGGTTCAAGGACTGTATGACTGCGGTCGGCAGCTGGATGGCTCAGAATTGCCTCAAATTAAATTCCAACAAAACGGAGGTGGTTCTTTTTGGAAATGATTTAAACTTCTGGACCCCAGAATGGTGGCCAGACTCCCTGGGACCCCTCCCAACTCCTAGTGGAAAACTAAAAAACTTACGAGTCATTATTGATAATAAGCTGTCCTTTAAAGATCAAGTTAACGAAGTAGTCTCTGCTACTTCGTATACACTGAGGTCCTGTAAAAAGATCCTGCCTCTACTACCCAAAGAGAGTCAAAGAATAGTTGTCTTAGCCCTGGCCTTATCAAGATTGGACTATTGTATTAGCCTTTACCTAAACCTCCAGGAGGGGCTATTAAAAAAACTCAACTTCTGCAAAATGCAGCTGCCAGACTGATTTCTGGGATTCCAAAATACGCTGCTATCTCGGCTGAGATCAAAATGCTTCTTTGGCTTCCAGTAAAAAAACGAATTTTGTTTAAGGCCATGTGCATTATGCACAGGTCCCTTCATGGAAGTGGAATCACCCATTTGATAAAGCACATTCGATGGTATACTCCCAGAAGAATGTTGCGGTCTTCAGAGGCAAAACTAGTTTCAGTCCCAATGGCAAATAAAGCTAATTGGGGTGGACAAAGCTTTTTGGTGGGAGCAGCCAAGGCATGGAATACTCTCCCACAACACCTTAGAAACACCACTAACCACCAGAATTTTAGGAAGGCCCTTAAAACATGGCTATTCACACTCTAAAGACCTTTATACCCACCCAGCTCGGACCAAGGATGGATGTCCTATAATAGCGCGAGGACACCTATGGGTAACAGTCGCGCTTTACAAATATCAATAACATAACAAGCACGCCGAAAGGATTTATATGGCGGAGAGCCGGATCTCGAAGGCGGAGGACACACACAACGAAATGGGGACAGCACAAAAACAAATGGAAAAAATGATGGCGGCGCTGAAAGACAAAGCTGAAGACATGGAAGCACGCTCTCAGCATAATAATGTACGCAACCTTGGTTTGGCGGAAACCACAGCAACCAGCAATATGGAACTCTTCTTTGAAAAATTACTGGTTCAACTGTTGGGCAGGGAGACCTTTTCTTATGTCTTTGTGGTGGAGCAGGCACACAGAGCTTTGGCTGCGTGACCTCCGCCAGTAGCGGCCCCACGCCCGGTGATCGCCCGACTCCTTAATTATAGGGAGAGCAAGAGATCTGAAAACGCTCCGATATGAGGAATCCGAACTTTCGCTTTTCCTGACTTTATGCCGCAGGTACAAGAGGCACGCAAAACATTTGGCCCAGTTAAAAGGAAGTTGAGGGACCTTCTACTCGACTATGCTATGCTGTGCCCGGCTAGACTCAGGGTCAACTTCAATGATAAAACATGCTTTTATGTGGACCCGGGCCTACTACAAAAAGACCTCAAGAAGTATGGCGTGGACAGAGTTGAGAAGGCGGCCTCGGCAGCATCTGGGGGTGAACCCCCATCAGGAAGCGGCGAATTGCGAGGCACACCAGAGACAGAATAACTGAGATACGGAGGAACTTAAATGCCCCGAACAATGTTTACGATAAGTCGACAATTTGCTTATCAATATAAATGCTAAATATGCTATATTATGCTATGTATATCAGTGACTGGTCACTATTGTTGTGTAGTCAGTAACAGATTTCATATTACTTAAACCAGCCCTATTGGCGTTAAGGGAAGTGGGCAGTCCCGGTCTTTCCCCCCCTGTTTCACACCTTGGGTCAGGCCGCCGTTGCCCCCACGTGTATGCCACATGTTATCTCTTGAAAGGTAACTGTTCAGTTGGGGATGGGCAAAACTGGGGGGTGGGAGGGAAGGGAACTGTTATTTGACCGTATCCGACTATTTTGATATGGTGTGGGTGGGAGTTGGGGGGAGAGTTTTGGAATACATTTCAGACACTGAATACAAAAATGCAATGATGTTGTTTCAGAGGTGGAGGAATCACTATGACTGTGCTAATAACACCGCTAGGATGCTTAATGTGAAACATGGCTAAACACGATAAGAACACAAATATCCTTCATTTTATGTCCTGGAACGTGAGGGGATTGAACGATTGCAGGAAAATACGTAAGGTAGTGGCGTATCCATATAGACATGCCGTCGATGTAGCTGTATTACAGAAAACACATTTAAATCCCACAACGGGGCTGTTGTCCTGCAGAAGAATGAGAAGTACTTGTGTGGCAGCGGGGTTTACATCCCACGCTAGCAGAGTCCTTATTTGGGTAAGACGCAACTCTGGAATACAGATCCAAGCTGTTGAGGTTGATGGTGGTGGACGATATATAAAAGCCAAATGCAGAAAAGAACATGACATGATATTGCTGGTGGGAGTGTATGGGTCTAATTATGACGACCCTTCCATTTATCGGACCTTGCATCAGAAATGTGTAAAATATGCCCATATTCCTATACTTTGGGGTGGAGATTTTAATTGCGTGCAAGATCCAGAGCTAGAAAGGTCGTGGGGAAACACTAAGCCCCCCGCACGAGCAGCTCGGGCGGTGGCAGATATTGCATTGACAGAAGGGTTACGGGATGTTTGGTGGTACTTAGCTCCGCAAGGTAGAAACTACACACATTATTCATCAGCCCATGACATCCACACGAGAATTGATTATTGGTTAACTTCCTGTACCCTGCTCTCCTCAATACGAAATTTCAAACACATGGCCCGCACACTGTCAGACCACTCCCCAGTCTTTCTCAGTTTAACACTCCCCGCCAACGACTTGAACAGGCAGTCCTGGAGGTTCCCCTCAGTATTCTTTAATGGATTCAGTGTTTCGAGCTGAACTGGGCACAGCAATTGACAAATATTTTTTGACAAATATAGGTAGTGCACCCACCATGTCCTCTATATGGGAAGCCGTTGAACTATATATTAGAGGGATCACAATTTCGAAGCATGCAGGGGTGCTAAAGTCCATCCACAATCGTATGCAGCACATCGAAAACTCACGTAAAGAACTAGAGAGGCAACATCAAAACTTAGCCGACCCCTGTGTCCATGCACAGATTAGGACATTAATCACGGAATTTTACGAGTTAGTCGAAAGCGCAATGGAACACTTAGGAAAATACATCACGGCCCGGGTATATGCAGAAGGAGACAGGCCTAGCTCGACATTAGCAAACACCGTCAGACCTCCAAACGGCAAAAATCATATCCTTAGTGTACTAAACAATGGTGGTGACCTCGTTGACACTACTCCAGATATACTTAACGCTTTTACAGGTATACACAACCAAAGAGGAGGCAAATATAGAGACAGATGATGACTACCTGGCATATATCACTATGACCTGGCTTACGAATGAAGACAGGGAACACTTAATAGGACCACTTAGACCAACTGAAATCATAGCGGCCCTGAAGGACATGCCAAATGGTAAGGCCCCTGGGGCGGATGGCCTAACGGTGGCCTTTTTAAAAGCATTTCAGGATAAGCTAATTCCACACCTAGTGAATCTGTTTGAAGAAGTGGCCAGTGAGGGACAGATGCCCCCTTCAATGAGAGAAGCTACCATAATCACACTTTTAAAACCTGGGAAGCCGCCCGATCAATGTTCCTCATACCGACCACTGTCGTTATTAAACACAGACACACAATTTTTCATGAAGGTTCTGGCCAATAGACTGTCTCCCATTTTTCCTAGACTGGTAGGACCGGAGCAAACGGGATTTGTAGCTGGCAGATCCCTCTCTAGTGACCTCCGAACATTATTTGGCACAATAGGGCATATCCAACCGGAGGTTAAAGAGGCGGCCCTCTTCATTGACATCGAGAAAGCCTTCGATTCTGTTGAATGGCGCTTCCTGTATGTGGTGCTGCGCAAGGTGGGGGTAGGGGACATTTTCATTCAATTGTTAAAGGTGTTATACGCACGCCCCTTAGCAAGAGTAAAAATTTAAGGAATGCTCTCAAGAACCATAGCAATAACAAGGGGCACCAGACAGGGATGCCCCCTCTCTCCCTTATTGTACGCCCTAGTCGCAGAGCCTCTAATCAGCGCAATGAGAGAATACCACGAATATCTGGGCATTCGGTCTCCGCAATGTAATTTAACCATAGCGGCTTACGCCGACGACACGGTATTATATATTTGTGACCCAGAGCACAATCTGGTCCCTATGTTACAAGAAATGGAGCGGTTTGGTACCCATTCGGGCCTTTACATTAACTGGCATAAATCCATTATTTTCCTGCTGACCGCTGCTACTACACAGGTACAGACAGGTCATTCCTTAGAGTGGACTACCGGACACACACAGACTCTGAGCTGGTCATGTCCGAGAACTATGGCTGCGTGATACAAAAACTGACAGAAGCTATAGATAGATGGATTAGGTTGCCGCTTTCATTGTTGGGCCGTATAGCCCTGACTAAGATGTTGGTACTCCCACGTTTTTTGTTTCTGTTTGCCAATGTGCGTGTTGGGTTTCCGCAGTCGTTTTTTAGGTCTCGCCTGACCCAGCGCATGCGCTGGTCTGGCGAGACTTATTGAGAGGGCTCCAAAAAGTGCTACCAGGCCAGCATAGAGCTACAGTGCATGTGCGCGGGCGCGCGTGCCGCGCTTTACCGCGATTACATTCATTTTCGTGCTTTACCGCGATTACTTTCATTTTCGGACCGTGATCGCGATCACTTTCACTTTCGCGGCCGCATGGCCGCTTTGCATAGCCAATAGGTCTCGCTTTTGGGACCTTATAAGTATTTAGTTATGCAACTGTTGCATAGCTAAACACTTATAATGTCCCAAAGGCGAGACCTATTGGCTATGCCAATGCTTGATACTACATTGCGCACCTTACTTTTAAGATTGGTCTGGAAAACAACCCAGGGTTATGTGGGACACACAGACAAAACCATTTTCAGAGGGCGGGTTAAATGCGCCCGATATGGAACGCTATTATAGAGCTGCGCAACGGATGCATGCACACTGCTGGATACATGGGCCCAGTAACTTACCACATTTACTAATAGAAACAAGCGATGGTATAGCCAAAAGGTCTCGCCTTTGGGACCTTATAAGTATTTAACCATGCAACAGTTCATGTTGTTGCAGCAAGGCTATTGTGCTGCATAACTAATACTTATAAGGTCCCAAAAGCGAGAACTATTGGCTATGCCAATGCTTGTTCATTCTCCAACCCCCCCTTGTGCAGGAGGCAGATTAAGAGACCCACCAGGATATGGCGGCACTGATTACGAAGTATTGCGGCACCAAAACAGGACTTTTGAGGCACAGAATGGTGATTTTGTCGCAGTTAGTCCACACTTATTGAACTCGCACTCACTCCGTTCAGCCTCTAAGCAGAGTACGTCACTTTGACATAGACATGTTTTCAATGTGTGATCTGTCTTTCCACTATACATTCCTTTATGACAAGAATATAAAGAATAGGTGAAGCTAAGCAGAGCAGCTCGTGGCTCATGCACACACCCCGTCATCCCCACAGACACCCCCAGCCGTCCGGCACCTGCTGGCATAGGGCTCCAGGCTGGGGGTGGGAATCCTCGGAGCTGGACAGTAGGCATCAAGCAGGTGGACCTGGAAAGGAGCTGGCAGTAGGCACGGATAACCTAATCTGTTTCCAGCTCTGTCTTCATGCCTAGATATTTGTCATTCTCTCCAGCAGTTCTTGCTGTAGTGGGAGTGAAAATTCCCATGTGATATGAATGGGAAATTAATATTTTTAGGACCACCTTTATGACTTTGCCCCTCTTGAACTATGTGCAGGAAATTTTAATGGACCATTCTTAGTTGTCAGATCATTCTTTGTCATCTAAAGCCCTCTGATATCTTTGGGTCGAATTCGCTCTATATAAAACTGCAAAAAAAAATGTCGTACAGATTCCTCAAACAGGGCTAAATTTATTAGCAAAAAACACATTGTTTTAAGTGGACTAAAGAACGCATCTGTAAGTACAGAGCTGCTGTTCATGTACTTTTATGCATATCTATGCGTGTGTATGTTTACTGGTGGGAGTCTATGTGAATTTAGGATAGGCTGCCTGCTTTATTATTTTGCATGCTTCTGGAAATATGCATTTAATATTGAATTACATCATATGGTGTATGACTTTGTATAAAAAGGGGAAATCCTATAATAAAGAAATTGAAAGCAAATCATATATTAATTCTTTAGGCATTTATGTCAAGTTTAATCATAAAATCTTAACACAAGGACTACCGGATTGTCCCTTTATTTATTAGATTTTTGTCAGTTGACTCTATGTAATGAAAGCAAAAAACAGAACTGAAACAGAAGAAAATCCTTCGTTTTTATATTATACATTCTCGAGATACTCTTGCCAACATCTGCGTATCTAAGTAGCCGTTTCTGGTTTACTGCTGGCATCCTGCCTCGCTAATTAAACTATTGGCCTTTATTTGGAATTCTAAAGTCTAGCTTTGAAAAAAATAGCATGTCTGCTCAAAGTTTATAACATCCTGCCTGCTTCTTCCGTTCTCCACACTATCCTGTCATCACCCGCCCTTGTCCTAATCGTCACTAAGGATAAAGGGAAACAATGTAATTTAAAATTCAAGAGAGAAAGAGATCTATCTACCTATCTGTTTGTGTATGTGTGAGCAGCAGCTTGTGACACACATACACGTTTAAATCAATGAAAAGCTGCCAACCAATTGAAATGTTAACTCTTTTCAGTGTGAATGGTTTATTTAGATATGTTAAAATAATTCTGTCATCCATCTTCTGCGATCTTAGGTTTTCCCGAACTTGGCAGCTTGCTATAAGAAGTTGAACAAAGATGGCGAAGAGGGGCTTTCGGCGGCATTTGCATTTTATGGCACCTATTTCTATGCCATACTGAGCTATTCTACATAGAGATGAGACGGTCTTTGAGGCGCCTCTGCTGTATTTGCATTTGGTAAAACAGCCTTAATGATGTGTTGAGAGGCGACCCCCTGCCATTGTTGAAGCCGCCGTGTGGGACCCTGCTAAGTGTATGAGGGGTGGGGGATCAGCGTACACAATTTATTGTGTCTAAAGCCACCCTTTCCTGGGACACAGCCCTGGAGACAGAGGATGTTTATTTCAAGGAAGTCCAGCGGCCTTCGCGTCTGGGCAACATTTGGTAAAACAAAGTACAAATGTTATGAAAGATTTACATATTCCGAAGCATTTAATCCATCGTGCAAGCCTCTCATTGCACGCAGACGGAATGTTTGTCTACTGCGTGTATTTTTGGCATCAACAGATGCAGGGAGGATGACGCTCTGTGAAAGGGTGCAGCGTGGGACCCATGGTGTGCGTGGTTAAAGTAATGTTTCGGCTGAGATAACATTGTAAAGACTGAAGCATGGATAATTAAAAACAGGTGCAATAACAAAATGTGAACAATACGCATATAGTAGTTGCTGCAACAAAATCTACAAAACCGGTATCTAGTCTGAGTGCTGTCTCCACGTTCCACATTTGTGGCTGCTGCTATAAGTGGCATCTACTGACGCGAGTCGCACAGAACAAAAGAAAGGCGCGTGGTCGCCATTAAGAAAGTTAAAGCGCTTCATGGCGTGCGGCCCCCAAAAAACAAGCGTTTCTATTCAGCTGGAGATATTTTGCTAGGGTGCATAACCCTCGCACTGCGCCCAACCGGTGGAACATATTATCTAGCCCCCCGCCCCACTGGCGACCCAAGTTCGGGCTGGACTGTTCCCATGAGGCACAGGGTCAGACTGATTTGCATATGGCCATGTCTGAACTGGGGTGGCAGAGTGGGCTAAAGAACGGTGGTGGATTAAACCCAGATCAGTTGACTGGGGGTGAGTGCTTGCAATTTTCAACACTCCGTCCATCATTTCCTTTGGTTTTTGCTTTGTTCGCCATAAGTTGGCAGGGTATGCTCAGACGTGAGTCCCTTGCTCACTTTGCCACTGGATTCAAGCAAGCCTGGCTGAAGATGGCTGAAATGCCAGAAACCGGTCCTAGGAAGCTTGTTTCCGGTCCAGGGAAGACATGGCTTGGCAGTTCGGGCTGGACTGTTCCCACAAGGCACAGGGTCAGACTGATTTGCATATGGCCATGACTGAACTGGGGTGGCAGAGTGGGCTAAAGAACGGTGGTGGATTAAACCCAGATCAGTTGACTGGGGGTGAGTGCTTGCAATGTTCAACACTCCGTCCATCATTTCCTTTGGTTTTTGCTTTGTTCCCATAAGTTGGCAGGGTATGCTCAAAACGGCTGAAATGCCAGAAACCGGTCCTAGGAAGCTTGTTTCCGGTCCAGGGAAGACATGGCTTGGCAGTTCGAGCTGGACTGTTCCCATGAGGCACAGGGTCAGACTGATTTTCATATGGCCATGTCTGAACTGGGGTGGCAGAGTGGGCTAAAGAACGGTTGTGGATTAAACCCAGATCAGTTGACTGGGGGTGAGTGCTTGCAATGTTCAACACTCCGTTCATCATGTCCTTTGGTTTTTGCTTTGTTCGCCATAAGTTGGCAGGGTATGCTCAGACGTGAGTCCCTTGCTCACTTTGCCACTGGATTCAAGCAAGCCTGGCTGAAGACGGCTGAAATGCCAGAAACCGGTCCTAGGAAGCTTGTTTCCGGTCCAGGGAAGACATGGCTTGGCAGTACGGGCTGGACTGTTCCCATGAGGCACAGGGTCAGACTGATTTGCATATGGCCAGATCTGAACTGGGGTGGCAAAGTGGGCTAAAGAACGGTGGTGGATTAAACCCAGATCAGTTGACTGGGGGTGAGTGCTTGCAATGTTCAACACCCCGTCCATCATTTCCTTTGGTTTTTGACCCAAGAAACTTAGCCAACAAGGATTGTAACTGTTGTGGTCGTTGTTGGCCGCAGATTTTATTATGGTTACACACATACTGGTTATCCGGTCACATTGGGTTATTTGCGCACTGCCATGTCTTTGGTCACAAAGCCCTGCCCTCATCCCATTCGCAGTTTGTGGCACATCCAGTTCGTAAATGACCCCCCAACCAGTTCTGTTGTTAGTCCTTGGTAGTCCTCTTTTGTCCTGTTACCACTGGGACCACCCTTTGGTTGGTCACCCACGCCCTCTGCGTGTAGGGAGGGGTAGCTTTTCCCCCCGGAGTTAGGCCCCCAACTCGCTACCTTCTGTGCCCTGCCGACAGGCCGGGTCTGGGCCGCGAGCGCCCAGACTGGCAACTGGAATCTAAGACTGTTTACCTGTTCACGTTTTTTCTGTTTTCTGTTCACTAAAACGTTTGACATGCTGATAATGGCTTAAAGTATTTAGAGATTTTCTGTTACCCTTGTACTTTCAGAAAAAAGTCCCCTGAAGAAGGGCAACGCCCGAAATACATTGGGCACACATCGATACTATGACATGAATAGTACGAAACCAATTTAAAATAATGGAAATATTGAACATGAGAGTATCATTGTGAAAATCACCAAATAAAGAAAATAACATATTGAATAACTTTGTGAAAAACTTTATTGAAATCTTCTTACGAGTGCAAGGTTGGGGACGTTACTCCTTAGGGAAATACCGCATCGCTAATCAATATATACCCTTGAGTTCAGAAGGGTTACCAACCCTGCACCAATTACTCAGTTGAACTATGATCATAAGTAGCTACCAAGTATCACAGGAGTGCGCCATTCCACATTCCAATTGGACTATCGCGTTATTTGCGAACTGCCATGTCTTTGGTCACAAAGCCCTGCCCTCATCCCATTCGCAGTTTGTGGTACATCCAGTTCGTAAATGACCCCCCAACCAGTTCTGTTGTTAGTCCTTGGTAGTCCTCTTTTGTCCTGTTACCACTGGGACCACCCTTTGGTTGGTCACCCACGCCCTCTGCGTGTAGGGAGGGGTAGCTTTTCCCCCCGGAGTTAGGCCCCCAACTCGCTACCTTTTGTGCCCTGCCGACAGGCCGGGTCTGGGCCGCGAGCGCCGTCTCCATTTGCTACCCCCCTTGTTGGCCAGGCCACATCACCCTGCCGTGCGGCATCCCAAGGTGAGCAGCCCTCCTCCTACACACCGCCCTGTCGGTGTGTCTCCTAAGCCAACCATTGTACAGTTTTCCGCCACGCCGCAGGGAGGCTCATGTCTTCTTGCGGCTCCCCCCTTCGCTGTTGTGGCTTTTTTTAATTTTTATTTTTTTATCTGCAACCTGCCAGGGCCACAGCGCCCCATAGGTTGTCCCAGAAAACCTTCATCCCTTCCTCTGATAGATGGACCGCGTCCTGGCCATACAGCTCTTGGCGCCCGGGGTGGATCAGACCGTGTCTGATGGACTCCATACCGTTGGTTTTGCAAAATTTGTGCATAGCGATGTTCAATTTCCTTCTGGCATTTTCTACTGCTCTGTGCGATTCAGCACCCCTCCATTGCCTCCTGCTGATCATCTCGGACCATATGATGGTCGTGCCCCCGAGAGCTGCAGATGCCCTTGTGAGGTCCTCCTGGATGGCGTGACCTAATGCTTTCCTTCCCATTCTGGTCAAGTCGTTGCCCCAGAGGTGGATGATCAGTATGTCTGGGTGCCATGCTGCGTCCGCCAGCAGGTTTCCAAGTGTCGGCGTCAGTTGGCTCCATTTCATCCCTGGCTGTCCCAACCACCGGATGCACGTGCCTTTGGGCTTGCCTGCCAGCTTGTGGCCCGTCAGCTGCCACCAAGTTTGCATCCTGGCCACAAATGAATGGCCCACTACCCACACCAGCCGGGGGCGCTCTCCTGTTGAACAAAGGATTGCACATCAGACAGTCATCTTAGCAGCGCACCGTCTCTCCACTTTTTTTTTGTGTGTGTGTGTGTGACACCCTGCCGTGCGGCATCCCAAGGTGGCACGCTGTGCCCACTCACCCTGCCATGCGGCATCCCAAAGTGAGTGGCACCGACCCTTCCCTGTGGGGTCTAAAGCAGCTGTGGCCTGATGTATGTTTTGTACGCCCTGGACCGCCACCGGCCCACTTCCTGAATTCTTGCCTCTGGCATTCCGTGCTGCGACGCCGCTGTTGCTGCGCCGATCCTAAAAGAGTGAGGGGCGAATGCTCCCGGGGGCAGCTCTGCTTTGGCGAGGGCCTGGCGCATCAGAGCAGTAAATTGGAATCTGCTCAGGTTGCTTCCGTCATGATGTTTGAAGAGTGCCCCTCCCCCTGCCGGGCGAGCTTCCATGTATCTGCGCAAGAAGCATGCCGCGCATGACTTGCTGCCCTGGATGCATTGCAGCTGCACCACAGCGCCCTTTCCCTCCTGGTCCGTTTTTGACCTTCGCAGCACGATTTCCACCGAGGCTGCCCCGGGTCTGATATCCTCAGCCTGGAGGCACCGCCCCGCTGGCCCCTGCCTCCTGGGGGCTACCAGTTTGCTGATGCGGAAGGCGCCAAAGAATGCTGTGGAAAAGGCTGCTTGGAACAGGTGGAGCTCAAACTTGTCCTTTGTACACCACTCCAGGGCCTCCAACAGCTGGCCAAGTCTCTCAAAATCTATGGGCCGCCTGCCATCAACCTTCTTCCCCTCAGCCCGCTTCCACCCTTTCATGGCCGCTTTGAGGTACAGGGTTGCTGTTGGGTCTTCCCCTGTATGAATTTTTGAAAAATGGGCCATGGCTACCAGGGGGGCCTGCGCCCAGGACCTAGTCTTTTTGTTGGCGAATGCCCACTGTATGAATCGCTCCACCGCCCTTCTTGTCTCGTCCCTGTCGGTCAGGGATCGTACGCCACCTATCTCCATTACTGTTGAGGCGTATTTCCTGAAGCGTCTAGCTGCCTCGGGTGTGAGGGCCTGATTCACCAATATAGATAGATCTACCCCCCCAGGTCCCACAGGTGCGCTGGCAAAGGAGTCATGGTTTTGTCTGCCCCAGGTACCAGTTCCCTGAAATGGTCCATCTGTGACCTGGACAAGGCGTCTGCTACTGTGTTGTCCACCCCTGGGACATGGCGGGCCTTCACGTCCAGGTTCCCCTCCAGCTGCAATTTAATCAACTGACGCATTAGTCTTAAAATTTTGGGGCACCTTGCCGCTCCTTTGTTAATGGCCTGCACCACCCCCTTATTATCAGACCAAAGTGTTAGCTTCATGTCCCTTAGCTCATGCTTCCATATAGTCAGTGCCACTATAATGGGAAATAGTTCCAAAAATGTTATGTTGTCTGTGATACCCATTCTATGCCATTTATCCGGCCACCGGCTAGCACACCACCTCTTGCCGAGAATTGCCCCGAAGCCTGTGCTACCCGCTGCATCCGTAAATAGGGCTATCTGCTTGGCTGTTACCCAGCCTTCCCTCCATATGAGGATGCCATTAAAGTCTGTGAGGAATTCGTCCCACATCAGTAGGTCTTGCTTGACCCCGCTCCTAGCCTTACGTGATGGTGCTTGTGGGTGAGGCCTGAGGTCAGTTGTGTGAGGCGCCTGGCAAACACCCTACCTACTGGTATGACCCTGGCTGCGAAGTTGAGCTTCCCAATCAGCCTTTGTAGCTCCTTGAGCGTCGCTTTGTTCCGGCCGCATAGGCCCCGCACCTCTGCTCTGAAATCCACTACTTTGTCCCCCGGGAGCCTAGCTGTTCCTGTCACTGAGTCCAGCTCTATGTCTAAAAATGTGAGTTTTGTGGAGGGGCCCACCGTTTTATCTGGTGCCAGGGGGATCCCCAGTGCCCCTGCCAGCTCTTCAAATGCTGCCAATGTGTTCCCGCAGATTGGTGACTGAGGGGGGCCTGTAAACATGAAATCATCCAGGTAATGGAGTTTCCCCCCTTTTGGGTGTCTATCGTGTAGGGCCCATTCTATAAAGGTGGCGAACTGCTCGAAGTATGCACAGGATATTGCGCAGCCCATAGGCATGGCTTTACCTATATACAGGTCCCCTTCCCACTGGAAGCCTAATAGGTGAAAACTGGAGGGATGGACCGGTAACAGACAGAAGGCGGACTTGATGTCTGCCTTGGCCATGAGTGCCCCCTGCCCTGCCGCCCTTACCAGGTCAATTGCGTCGTCCACTGATGCATAACCCACAGAGCAGGCCTCTGCGCTTATCCCGTCGTTTACTGACAACCCCCCGGGGAAAGAGAGATGGTGTATGAGCCTGAATTGTCCCGGTTCCTTCTTGGGAACCACCCCCAGGGGGGAAATAACCACGCCTTCTTGCAGGTGCGGCGGTAGGGGGCCCTCTATCCTGCCTAAGGACTTCTCCTTCTCCAGTTTCTTGGTTACCACCCCCGGGTGCTGCCTTGTGGATTTCAAGTTATCTGCCACATTCAGGGGGAGTGGACCACTGAATGGTATCACAAAACCTTCCTCAAAACCTTTTACCAGTATAGCCGCGTCTGCTCTGTTGGGGTATTTGTTCGCTAATCTGCGCAGCTGATGTATGTTAATTGGGGATCTGGCTAGCTGGCAATCGCCCAAACCCTGCACCGCCACCTTAGTGCTTCCTTTTCTTATCCTTTTTGTCCCTCTTCTGCTCCAGCTTGCCTCGACACCCAGCTGACGGGTGCCCGCCCCCACAGTTGGAACATGCGTGCTGGAACTTGCATGCTGCACCCCACGTGCATTCCCCGGCATCAAACGTCCAGCAAATTGCTGGGGCACCGTTGGACGAGGGTGGATTTCCTGTGTTGAACTTGGGCCTATGAAATGAATTCCCCCTCCCTCTGTAGGAGCTCCGAAAGGACTGGTCATTCTTTCCCGCCCAGGCCTTCACCTCCTTTGGCACTAGCATTTTGTGTATGAAACCGGACACGTCCTCCTCGTTCCATTCCATCTCTGGGTGCCTCTGCATCTTTAGCCTAAAACCCTTGTCATATTCCAACCATGCGTCGCCTGGGAATTGTCTCTGTGCCCAATGAATATTGGACTCGTAGAGCCATAAATCTGCTGCGCAGCGCGGGAACTTTTCAACTATGATGCACGCCATAATTCTAAACGCGTCCAACCAATTATCAAAATTTCGTTCTTTCTTGGCGCCGCGCTTCTCTCTCCTGTCTTCCTCTTTCCTGTCCCAGGTTGTGAGGTCCAACCCTTCCAACTGTATCTCTAGCAAAGAAAAAATGTCTACAAACTCTTTGCGCCATATTCTTTCTTTGACCGCCACAGGGATAAGGCTTGCCAAGCCAGTGGCTCTTGTGGTCAGGGATGCAGGGCCAGGGAATGGCCTGGTGTAGCCCTCTGCAGCTGGCGCCTCAGTCATTGGGCTGCTTACGTTGCCCGTGTACCCCCATGCCGCTAGGGGGGACCCTGAATTGCCCTGGCCACTCTGCCCTCCTTGTCCGTGCAGTCTAGCCTGCCTCACCCAACCGGGATCTATTAAATGCCACGGCAAGCCGGTCGTGTCATCTGCGCGCTGCGCCCCCGATTCCCCAGCCCCCTGCCCCAGACCCTTAAGCAATAGCAGAGCCATTGATTTTAAACATTCTTGGACAATGGTTGTTATATGCTCACCGCCTGGTGCTGTGGTGGGGCCTCCACTGCTGTCGCCTGCTGGTGCGCCCTGAGGTTCTGTCTCGATCCAAACCCGTGTGTTCGGTATCGCAGCACTGACACGATCTTGGTACCAGCGAACCGTAAATGATCCATATAGTATGTGACAGTGTTTTCGCTGTGCTGCGAGCATGGATTCACTAAGAAATAGGGCATTCCGTTGTCACTTCATGGCATCCATCTTAGATACGGCATCCATCTTGTTTCTTGCCCTCACATAGTCAATGGACAAAGCAATGACCCTTGCCGAATCGCCTTGTTAAGGACACGTTAGCGTTAGTCCAAAGAAGCTGATGCTGCATGACTAGGCAGAAGCTACCTCCCTTGCCTGAGGCCAATCGTGCTATACTGGTTCTTGTGTTCGTTGGCCTGATCACGATTAAGAGGCCGAAGCCAGTAGCCATGCCCATTTATGACCCACAAGCATCTCTTATCCTACTTATCAATCTTTCCCACCTGGCTCCGCTCCTCTCCTTCTGGGCTTTTACTATGGGGAGGATACAATTTTTATGATGGGGAGGATCGTCGAAGAATGGGAAACTGACATGAAGACTTGATCGAACACTGGAACCTTAGAAATAATTATTGTTTGATATATGTTTATTGTTTGTTTGGGATACCGGGCTAGGCATGAAAGATATTTTTGCAACATTGCCTGAGGACACATTTGGTGTATTTAAGGAGCGACCCACTTTATACAATTCGAACAGTCTCCTAGATTCTGCCTTTGTGTGGTTCCTACGACTTCTGTGTCCCTGCAGTAAATAAACCTTGTGTCTGACGCCACCATCGAGAAGCCCGTGTCTCTGTTTAATTGTGCACCAAGGCAGGAAGGAACTCAGGGGTCTTTTGGGTGTTGTTTCCCTGACACCTCTGGACTCTAAAAAGTCCAGAACCTCATTTGGCGCCGAGCGTGGGGCGACGTCAACCGGTACCGGTCCAAAGCCTGAAGATTTCAAGGAGCTTCGTGTGAAGATTCCGGAGGGGGGGTACCCCACTTCATCGATCCCTGTATGTCGTAAAAGTGGCCCGACGATCTCTTCCACGAGGGTTTCCCGCTCCCAGACGGCTACAGAGGACCGCTGCCCTGACTGTCGCCCTGTCTTGGACCCGAGGTGCAGAGATTAGTACGGCGAGACGTAGGCGGGTTCTCCTTGGTGACGTCTTCGACATCTCAGTTAAGTATTAAGTGGGTCGCGCCAAGTCTGATTGCTCTTAGTTGCTCTTGTAAGGATTTATCACTGGTTGCTCTTGTTCGGATAATCCTTTTTGCTCTCTGGGTACGTTTGTTTTGGATTTGTAGATTATCACTGGTTGCTCTTGTTAAGATAATCTTTGGTTTGGTATTGGTTCATTTGATAGTCCTAAGTTCTTTGCGCATTTTGGTTAAAATTTGTCTTCGGTTCGTAATGGCTAACCGTAGTAATTGTTTCTTGTCCTGGTTAAGTTGCAGCAGGGATTCCCGGTTGGAGGACTCGTGTCCGGTTCCTCCAATCGGAACTCCTACATATGAGCTCTATTGTAAACATGGTGTGGGTCCGTTACACCAGGAAAGATGGTGTCCTTAGTTGGCCACCACATGGTAGCTTTGAAACTAAAATTCTAGACAATCTAGAAGTGAAGTTGTTTAAAAAGAAAGCCCGGCCGGCAATGTTCGATTCTTTTCGCTTTTGGCGAAAAGAAGCTAGACAGAGAGAAATTAGAAAAATAAAGAAGGAACAGAAAGAGAAAGGGTTGACTTTAATGCAGTCTGCTAGGCAGTTGCATGTCAACGAAACTGAAAAAGCAATAGAGGTAGCAAATAGAGAACATAATTTGGCGATTGACAAGTGCTACCCTGCCTTGCCCTCGTGTCCTGCTAAGCCAATAGAGGACTGTGAAAAGGATCCCCTGTTGTCTTACCTATTGAGATCACCTCCACCGTACGTACAGGGTATTGCAGCGCCCCAGTTACCACCCGTTGTGCAACCGGCTGCTGGTCAGCCTGGAATAGTTGTTCCTTTTCCTTTGAATCAAGCTCCTATTCTTCCTGTGGTTAATGTTCCTTCGGCACCCTCTCTGCCCGGGTTGCCTAGTCCGCCTTTGCCTGCCGTTTCGCAAACTGCTTTACCTACTACTTCTACTATTTCTACCCCTACAATTTCATCTGCTCCAGCTTCCCTGTCCCCGAACCCTGTAGACATTCTGACTCCGCTTTCTGTTCGTCGGAAAATAACCGACTCTGTAACTAATATCTTAACTCCTCTCTACAGGTCTTTAATTAAGACGCCCGTTTCTGACTCTACACAGAGACGTAGTCAGCTCCCTGGTCCCCATGAGCGAGAAATATTAGATTCGACAGCTCTTAGGTGGATGTCGAAAGCTGTGAAGTATGATGCACGAAGAGTGCTGGATACATTTATGCAATGGAATGAACCAACTCAGCGTTATGTCTTTGACGTGATGTGTTCCCTTTTGCGTGAGGAATGGGATGATGATGACTTAGATTCCGTTCCCACTGACTTGATACATATTCAGAGAAGGTTCGCTGCAGGAATGGTAATAGGTTCGGAAGTAAAGGAAGCGATAGAACTGATTCTAGCATACAGGTCTGATTCTCCTCTTCGAGCACCAAGGGACTCCGATGGTTCTCCGATTACTAGGAAGAAGCAAGGTCAGTATCCGATGAGGGAAGTTCCGCCGATATGGCGCGATGCAGTTCAAGCTGATGCGGCTAATAATATTTTAGCTGCTCCAGCACATTTCCATAGAGTGTGGATACACATCCCTTGGAAGCGGGCCGAAGTATTAGCAGTAAAACAGGCGTTGCCGGGCCCGCGTAAGAATCCTGCTGGGTATTATAAAGAGTTAACACAGACAGTTCAAGCATGCGTCATGAATTTGGCAGACATCGAAATGCTATTTGGCAACGTAGTGCCACAGCCTATATGGGCCAAAATTCGCCAGGAAAATCACCCAGTTGCTTTAGGGGGTGATTGGCCAGCTATTGTAGCAGCAGATACACAACAAGTTGGTGGTGCTAAACCTGAGCCTCTGATTGCTGCTTTGCCTGGCAGAATAATCAATTTGATGAAAACACTGATGCCAGCGTTACGGGTCAACTGGGATAAATTATCAGCATGCAAGCAAAAGAAGGACGAAAGCGTCTCTGATTTCTTCACTAGATTTGAAGAGACCTTCGTAGACCACAGTGGGCAAGATATGAGTACTGAGGGAGGTCAGAGACTGTTTGTCGACAAGTTTGTGTTTAATTTATTGCCTGAGCTTAGTAACAAGTTGAAGGATTCTGAGAGTGCATGGGCGGTATCGACGACAGCACAGATACTCGCAACTGCTCAGTATTACGAGAATAGAGAAAAAGAAGAGAAGGAAAAGTCAGAAAAGAAGACAAAAGACTTGAAAACTAAAGTTCTTTTGCAACAGGCGTATCCGTCTCGCTCGAATCAGTCAGACTCGCAGCAACGACCTCAGTTTCAGCAACAGCCACAATTCCAGCAAGGGATGTCCCAAAGATCTGACTATGGTTTTCCCCGACAACAGTTAGCATGGAATCAATGTGCCTATTGTAAAAAGGAGGGTCACTATAAGAATGAGTGTCCAGTTCTGCACTCACAAACTAGTGGTGTCCCAGCTCAGAGAGGTCGTGGTGGGTCTATGCAAGCTCTTAGAGGTAGAGGACGTGGTACTATGCCTCCACAGACGGATCGCCCATCTAATTATTTCGATCAGCGAAATGCACAATCTACCCAATCAGGTAGATCTCCCCAATACCATGTCGAGGATTACTATGAAGGTAGTGAAGAAGTACAGCACAGTGAGTACTAGGACAGCCACAGGCAGAGAGAGGGAGTAGTATCCGTTCCAGTTGATCAGAGTGGGCCTTATGTCGCAGTAGCTACATCAGGCGTGATTGAACCGTTTCTGTTGGATACTGGTGCAGCAAAAAGTTCAATTATGCACGCGAAACTCCCTGGCGCACCTTTGTCTGGCTCAACGAACATTTCAGTAGGTTTCTCAGGCGCCCCTGTTCACAACCCCGTTTCTGGTCCTTTGTCAATTTCTGTTGGGCCATGTCAACTAGAAGCACCCCTTATCCTGACGACCGGTTGTAATGAGAATTTGCTTGGTTTAGATCTGTTGAAACGCCTGCATGCGACATTGTACTGTTCTCCTTCGGGAGTACAGCTCACGTTGGGCAAGAGAGTCATCTCTCCAATGTACTTGTCGATGGATAAGCTCCCACCGGAGCTGCGTTCTCTCCCTGATAACCTTTGGGCGACTGGTCCTAATGATGTAGGCCTTCTGGAAATCCCCCCTTATGTAGTGAGTCTGAAGGCAAATGTTAGATTCCCACGAATCCCACAGTATCGGATTTCAAATGAAGGTGAACGTGCGCTTTTACTGATCGTGCAAGATTTGATACAGAAAGATGTGATAGAAGAAACTAGAGGAAACGTCTGCAATAGTCCTGTTCTGCCGATTTTGACGCACTGACCCTTCCAAACCTCCAATCTACAGATTTGTGATTGACCTCAGAGAGGTTAATAAAATAGTGGTTCCACAGTTTCCGGTGGTCCCAGATATCACTGCATTATTGACGTTGATTCCTGCCTCAGCTACATGGTTTACAGTGATCGACTTGAAGAATGCCTTTTCCAGCATTCCGATAGCCGAGGAAAGTAGGGATATTTTTGGTTTCTCCTTAGGTGGCCGTAGTTTCAGGTTCAAGCGCGCCCCACAAGGTTATTGTGAAAGCCCTTCAATTTACAGCCAAGCATTAAAAAGTCAATTAGATGCTTTTGTACTTCCACCTGGTGTTGCTCTGATCCAATATGTAGATGATCTTTTAATAGCTGCGGACGACAAGGAAACTTGCAAAATAGCTACAATTTCTTTGCTGCGTCATTTATCAGACTTGCATCACAAGGTTTCACCTTCTAAACTACAATATTGTTGCCAAGAAGTGACCTACTTAGGTCATCTCTTGTCAAAGGAGGGAAGAAGGCTGACCCCAGAGAGAATCAAAGCAATTTCACAGATGACTGTACCAAGCACACAGAGAGAAGTACGGGCGTTCTTGGGTATCACGTCATATTGCAGACAATGGATCCCAAATTTTTCTCTCATGGCAAAACCATTGGTGGCTCTGACTGGAAAAGGTGTTCCGAGTCCTTTGTCATGGTCTGATGAATGTCAACAGAGCTTCTCGGAATTGCGTGATGCGTTATGCTCAGCTCCTGTGTTAGGTACTCCTGACTACGGTAAGCCGTTTACACTATATGTCCATGAAAGAGAGGGTTGTGCGTTGAGTGTCTTGACGCAACAATTTGGTGGCAAACAGCGACCTTGTGCGTATTTCTCATCCACATTAGACCCGGTAGCCAGAGCGTTGCCAAGTTGTTTGAGAGCTACAGCAGCAGCTGCAGTGTCTATTCGACAGTCTGCTGGACTGGTCATGAACAACATGTTAGTAGTCATGGTCCCACATGCTGTGGATACACTCATGAATCGAACGAAAACTCAGCACCTCACCAGTGCTAGACTATCAGGCTATGAGCTGACACTTTTGGCAAGCCACATTCAGATCAAGCGATGCAGCATATTGAATCCAGCAACGCTGTTGCCGACTACTCAGGAGTCGAGTGATTCAGAGCCCCATGACTGTTGTTTTAGAACTTAGGAAGAGACAAAAGGTAGGATTGATTTAAAAGATACTCTGCTACCGGATCCAGATGGTACTTTGTATGTCGATGGATCGTGTTTCAAGCTACAGACTGGTGATGTGACGGCTGCATATGCAGTTACGACTTTGAGTACGGTTGTCGAGACTGCAAGAGTGAGTCAGAATTCTGCCCAAGCTGCAGAATTAATTGCATTGACAAGAGCGTGTATTCTAGCTGAGGGAAAGAGAGCGAATGTGTTTACTGACAGCCAGTATGCCTTCGGCGTAGCACATAGTTTCGGTCGCTTGTGGAAAGAAAGAGGTTTTCTCACGTCCCATGGGACTAAGATCCAACACGGACAGTTAATCAATGACCTGTTGGAATCTCTGACCTTACCGAATGAAGTTGCGATTGTGAAATGCAGTGCACACCGGAAGATTACGGATGATGTTGGCCGTGGGAATGCGTTTGCTGATGAGGTCGCCAAAGAGACGGCCAAGAACATGATGAGCCGAATGTACGTTGCAACGTCTGCAAGATGGATTGCTGAATCAGGAATGTGTGAGAATACGATTGAAAGTGTGAAGGCAATCCAGAATGAAGCAACTGAAAATGAGAAGAATGCATGGAGGGAGAAAACGGGTAAAATGGATTCGAGTGGATGTTGGGTTGATTTGTCTGAGCATCAGCGTTGGATGCTACCTGATGCGTATGTACTTGCGGTAGTCACTATGGCGCATGGAGCGGCGCACATCAGTTCGAAAGGGATCTGTAAGATGTTAGCTCCAGTATGGAAGAACGATGGAATTACTAAGTGCGCGGAGAGAGTGGTGAAAAATTGCATGATATGCCTGATGCATAATCCTGGCAAGGGAACCCCAACCCCAGCTGGTCACTTTGCTCCCCCTTCTTGTCCCTTTGAAGTGATTCAGTTGGACTTTATCCACATGGACAGATGTAATAATCTCAAATATGTCCTAGTGGTAGTCTGTGCTTTTTCAAGATGGATTGAAGCGTATCCGTTAAAGGATAACACTGCTATGTCCACTGCCAAAATCCTCCTCAAAGAGTACTTCCCCAGGTATGGTATGCCACGGATTGTATGGTCGGACAATGGAAGTGAGTTCGTAGGGAAAGTTATGCAGAGTGTGTGTACGGGTTTGGGAATCAAGCAAAAATTCCATAGCGCGAATCACCCACAGGCAGCAGGTTTGGTTGAGGGGTACAATGGTACCTTGAAGCTGAAACTTGCTAAAATCCAAGCTTCCACTGGGTTATCTTGGCCAGACGCACTGCCTTTGGCTTTATTGTCCACCAGAGCGACTGTACACTCTCGAGTAGGGCTTAGCCCATATGAGATTGTGTTTGGTCGCCCTGCTAATGTCTGGGGAGTCCCTAGGCCCAAGGAGTTCAAACAGATCGAATATCCAATGTTGATTGATTACCTTTTTGACCTGACTGCTAAATTGAGTCTTATTCACCAACAGGTATTTGAATCCTTGCCAAAGCTGGCAGAGAGTCCAGGTCACACATTGAAACCCAGTGATCTGGTTGTGGTGCGGAACTTTGGACGGACCCGGAACCTCCAGCCAAGATTCGTGGGTCCGTTTCAGGTGCTCCTGGCCACAAGAACTGCTGTACGCCTGGCTGGCAGGAAAAATTGGGTGCACGCTACCCATACGAAGCGTGTGCCTCTCCCACTCCCCTACGATAACTGGGTTAGACAGGGATTTGGTGTATCCGAAACAGAACCTGTTCCTAGGCTTATCCCGTTCAGTGATGCAGAGTGCATGACGGACAAGCGATCTGGAATACAGAACTCTGATACTGCACCGGGAACGTTTCCGTTGAACCCTGAACAGAGTGTTGTACAAAGTGAACATTTGCCACCTGCGGATTTGAACATTACTGCACCTGCGGATCCGCTGTTTCAAGATCAGACAAGACCCGGAAAAGTACAGATATAACCTACGTTCTCATTCCATGAACCAATAACATAGCATAATCACCTTTTCCGTTTGAAAACTGTTTTGATCTTATCACGTTGCATTCAGTCAGGAAGTTTGCTCTATAATTTTTGTCCTTTTGTTTTTTGTTGTTCTCTCGCCTTGCCATCTGGGTTACCGTAGGGTCGTAACGTGTGCCTTGTTTTAACTTGCAGGGGGCCAGACACAAGGTCGGTCTCTTCTGTTTATTTTGGGAACTCCCAGGGTAAGCAGAGGCAATTTCTCACCAGGTACAAACCATCCGTTATGAACGGTTGTAGAAGATGGAGCTTCCTGAACTGCGACGAGCTAACGTCATAAATGCTCGTAAGACAAAACTGTATAGAATTCTGCATAGCAAATGTTTCATGATGCAATGCGCTCTAACCTTTCTGATTGTTTTGTTAACTTTGGTAGGCGGAATCGTTTTTGGTACCCAACTGATTTTTGCACCTGTTACATCTACAGTGCCTCCCCCTGTTTCTGTTTCTCCGACTGTTGTTTCTCTTCATTCTTTTCACCCTTTTCCTGCACACGAGCAAGCATGACGCTCTGAGTTTATAAATAACACTTTCATTCAGCTCTTGCACCAACACCAACTAGTAGTAAATACAACGAACTGCTGGGTGTGTGGTCTGATACCACATACTATGAACAAGGGTATCCCCTATCTGGTTCTACCCTTTAGTTATAATGGATCATTTTGGGCATTTCAGACCATGTTCGCTTATGCTCTAGAGACCTATCCCCCGCGGCCACCGCGTTCCACTAGGTATAACTCTGCTAATAGAGCCTTGGTAAAGGGAATTACTGACATGGTTAGAGATGTCAGTGACACTCCGTTTATTCCCAAGGATGAGTTGCGAGTTTATATGGGTTGGAATGCTACGGAGTACGGCATTAGTTTGGGTGAAAACAAGCGTAAAAGCTTGACTCCGATTTGGGTCGTACCCCACCAAGGTCAGGTCTGTTTACAAGGGAATGGGAGGAATCCGAGAGCTCGACTAGGGAAGAGTGACTGTACTGAAACATACGTTTTCCCATCACAGTCTTCCCCTGCTTTTTTAGCTGCTAAGGGTACCTATTTTGTCTGCAAAGATAGAGCATATACATGGCTGCCTGCTGACTTTTCAGGCTCATGTTATATTGCCCGACTATTACCTCCAACATACACTGCCGCACCGGATTACCACAAGACTAGAGTTGTGAGAGGTGTCTTCGACAAGGAAGATACAGCTGGCCAAGAGGCAGGAGACTTTTTCAAAGGTTTCCTTCCATTCTGGGGGCCCATGGCCAACAGTAGAAACTTGCGTCAACTAACACGGGTAGTTGAATCCACCATTACTGAAACTGCTGGTGCCCTTATTAACCTGACAGCTGAGCTTCAAGCGGATCGCCTCATGACGTTGCAGAACCGTATGGTCCTTGACGTATTACTTGCAGATCAAGGTGGAGTATGTAAAGATGATCCAATCGAGTTGCTGTGTCTTTATCCCAAATAGTGCGCCAACAGTATATGAGGCCATTTCCAAGTTACACAAGATCACTGACTCTATTCATGTAGACAAAGGTGATTGGTCGCTGATGGGATGGTTCTGGAATCTGTTATCCGCGTGGGGATGGAAGGTTCTGATAGCCATTGGTGTTTTGTTGGTATTTCTATTTTCATGTTGTCTCATCGTTCAGTGTGGTCCTGCCTTATGTGGCATCTGCGCTGCAACCTGCGTAAGAAGACCACCGGTTTTAGGAGATACGCCACGGGATAGAATAATGCTCCAACAACATATCAGTGACCTGATGAATATAGAAATGGATTCTGAGTAGAGCAAGTTATTGCCTATGTAAGGGCAAAAGGACGGTCTGAGGTTCTGTCTCGATCCAAACCCATGTGTTCGGTATCGCAGCACTGACACGATCTTGGTACCAGCGAACCGTAAATGATCCATATAGTATGTGACAGTGTTTTCGCTGTGCTGCGAGCATGGATTCACTAAGAAATAGGGCATTCCGTTGTCACTTCATGGCATCCATCTTAGATACGGCATCCATCTTGTTTCTTGCCCTCACATAGTCAATGGACAAAGCAATGACCCTGGCCGAATCGCCTTGTTAAGGACACGTAAGCGTTAGTCCAAAGCAGCTGATGCTGCATGACTAGGCAGAAGCTACCTCCCTTGCCTGAGGCCAATCGTGCTATACTGGTTCTTGTGTTCGTTGGCCTGATCACGATTAAGAGGCCGAAGCCAGTAGCCATGCCCGTTTATGACCCACAAGCATCTCTTATCCTACTTATCAATCTTTCCCACCTGGCTCCGCTCCTCTCCTTCTGGGCTTTTACTATGGAGAGGATACCATTTTTATGATGGGGAGGATCGTCGAAGAATGGGAAACTGACATGAAGACTTGATCGAACACTGGAACCTTAGAAATAATTATTGTTTGATATATGTTTATTGTTTGTTTGGGATACCGGGCTAGGCATGAAAGATATTTTTGCAACATTGCCTGAGGACACATTTGGTGTATTTAAGGAGCGACCCACTTTATACAATTCGAACAGTCTCCTAGATTCTGCCTTTGTGTGGTTCCTACGACTTCTGTGTCCCTGCAGTAAATAAACCTTGTGTCTGACGCCACCATCGAGAAGCCCGTGTCTCTGTTTAATTGTGCACCAAGGCAGGAAGGAACTCAGGGGTCTTTTGGGTGTTGTTTCCCTGACACCTCTGGACTCTAAAAAGTCCAGAACCTCATTTGGCGCCGAGCGTGGGGCGACGTCAACCGGTACCGGTCAAAAGCCTGAAGATTTCAAGGAGCTTCGTGTGAAGAATCCGGAGGGGGGTACCCCACTTCATCGATCCCTGTATGTCGTAAAAGTGGCCCGACGATCTCTTCCACGAGGGTTTCCCGCTCCCAGACGGCTACAGAGGACCGCTGCCCTGACTGTCGCCCTGTCTTGGACCCGAGGTGCAGAGATTAGTACGGCGAGACGTAGGCGGGTTCTCCTTGGTGACGTCTTCGACATCTCAGTTAAGTATTAAGTGGGTCGCGCCCAGTCTGATTGCTCTTAGTTGCTCTTGTAAGGATTTATCACTGGTTGCTCTTGTTCGGATAATCCTTTTTGCTCTCTGGGTACGTTTGTTTTGGATTTGTAGATTATCACTGGTTGCTCTTGTTAAGATAATTTTTGGTTTGGTATTGGTTCATTTGATAGGCCTAAGTTCTTTGCGCATTTTGGTTAAAATTTGTCTTCGGTTCGTAATGGCTAACCGTAGTAATTGTTTCTTGTCCTGGTTAAGTTGCAGCAGGGATTCCCGGTTGGAGGACTCGTGTCCGGTTCCTCCAATCGGAACTCCTACATATGAGCTCTATTGTAAACATGGTGTGGGTCCTATCACTTATAATGGAGTGTGGGTCCGTTACACCAGGAAAGATGGTGTCCTTAGTTGGCCACCACATGGTAGCTTTGAAACTAAAATTCTAGACAATCTAGAAGTGAAGTTGTTTAAAAAGAAAGCCCGGCCGGCAATGTTCGATTCTTTTCGCTTTTGGCAGGAAGGAACTCAGGGGTCTTTTGGGTGTTGTTTCCCTGACACCTCTGGACTCTAAAAAGTCCAGAACCTCAGCCCCCTGATGGCGGATTCCTCCTTTGCGGCTTCTTCCTCTGGACTTTCCTCTGCGCCTGCCCGGGTGCTGCTGTCTTACGTTTCTTGGGTGATGATGGGCCAGCTTCGTCCATTCCTTGGGCTTCTGTTCTCTCGCCTCTGTCCTGGCCCAAATGTGGCTGCAGCCACTCACTGCCATGCACCGCCGATGCCTCCCGGATGCGCTTCAGTAGCTCTGTGAGCTCCTCCGGTTGCCCCTCTGCCATCGCTGTTGGCGGGGTGCTGCCGCCCTCCGATGCACCAACTGACGCTTTTTCCTCTCTGATGTGTTTTTTTTCTTCAAATTACAGCCTTGCTCTCAAATTGCCTGTCTTGGCGGGTCTTCTTTCTGCTGATGCCTTGTACGCTGTGCCGGATGTGCTTGTTCACCCCCTAGGTCGGGGCTGTCCCGGCTGGGCAATGCCTCTCGCGTTTCTTAGGCGGCGTCACTGTGAAGCCTGTCCCCTGCCAATGATGGTCTTCGTCCTCTAGACCCAGGCCGCGGTGCTGCTGCACTCCTCGGCGTCCCTTTTACACCTGCCGCACCTGAGTCCCACTCGCACCGCCCCCCGAAGCCCTCGAGACCTGCTGCGCGCACCAGCGACTGGTGCGCATGCGCTGATTTGGTCGAAAACACTGCCGAAATACCACTCGCGGTCACGGGGGCAGGAGCGGGTCTCGGCCGCAGTGCTATGGCGGCGGCGATAGGCACAAGACGTCTCTGATAAATGGACGGGCCCAGGGTCACTGGTACCGTCGCTGCGATGTCGTGGAGAGACCCGGCGGGTCTTCGGCCTGCGCTCCGGCTGCTCCGGTAGGTTGCTCCTGTTTAAGCCTGGCGCGGTCAAGTGCTTAGCCCCAGCTACCCTCTGCGCGGGGGGGAGCGGGAGCGTGAGTGTCTCCGCCGGGGTCCAATGCCGGGACGGGGTTGCTACACCGGAGCTGCCTGCTCGGGCTCGAGAAGGGGCGCCTGGGCAATCCGATCCTCTGTTCACTCGGTTGAGGAGGGCATACGAACCGCGCCAGGATCTTCTTCGTGAGAGTCTCCGCCAGGAGTCCACTCGGACTTGAAGAGGGGCGCACCTGGGCAATCCAATCTTGTCCGCCTCACTTGGTTGACGACCAGGATACTTTCGCGCAGCACTTCGCCCTTCTTCCTCCTTCCAAGAATTCTCCCCGGTGCGCCGCTCTCCCCGCTCCACGAAGTTAGTGGCTACTTGGGAGAGCGGTTGCTTATATTCCCCCGGCATTTCCCGCCCCCGCCCGGGTAACGCACCCTTATTGGGGGGTTTGTAGCTCGCATCGCCCCCCCATTGGACGGGGGGGGAGTTAGTCGCCACCATGCTGGCCCGGGGGCGGAGGGGGCTATCACCTGCCGCTTCCGGTCGCCGTAGGCGCCCAGAACCGGTTTTTCCTCCACCTTTGGCGCGGCGCGGGTTATGGCGCCGGCCCCTGAGCCTCCCTCCCCCTTCGAGGAAGAGCGGCGGCCTCTGCAAGTCACGGGGGTGGGATCCTCATTCTTTGAATAAGCTACTCACTTGCCAAACTCCTGGTGTGACGGTCCTTATTACATTTTGGACACAGGGAGGTACTTCCTAAGCTGCTGTCTCAAACTGCCTGGAGCTGCCCCTGCTTTTCGTGAGGCGATATTGCTAAATGGGAGGGGATCGGACTTCCCACTTGACGCTTTCTTTGCAAGATACCGGCTGTTGCGTCGTCGCAAATTATTATTAAGTACTCATTGCCAAGTCATGTTGCGGCTTGTGCTGTGTAAATAGCTAATATTTTATCGCTAGTCAGTCAACATTATGCTAATATTTCTTGTCCGTCAGGGGTGGTAAGCACCATATAAATACTATTTACAATGGCCAGTAGATGTCCCCAGAACACTATCTTATTCCGTCAGTACCGTGCCAAGTCAAAGTGTGTCAGCAATAAGACCCCCTTCCTTGACTCCTATATATATCCTGGCATTCATCAAGTTTCAGATCATACATGAAACTTGTCTGTTAAGAATTATCATACACAATAAAGGTGGTCGTTATTTTCACAGCTTGACAATTCCAATTGTGTTTTCATGCACTGACTGCCATGGAACAGATACTTTTGAAATTATTCATGTTTCAAATTGTTTACTACCTCATTCGGCTGACTACGAAGTACCGAGCCAAATCAAAGTGTGGACGGGCGGCTGTGTGTCCGAAGGCTTTCCTGAGGGGCTACAGAGGCGGATTGGGAGCTTGGGGGGCAGCCGAGCGCAGTGAGGTCTGCCCCAGGGCAGATTGGGAGGGGGGAGTGGGGGGAGTGGGGGGAGTGGCCTGCGCAGCCATTTTGATGGTTTGGGCTACATTGGGAATAGCCCAAATGTAGCCCAATTTCGAGTTTATAGCCCAAAGGGAATATAACGGGTTTTCGAGCTATCCCAGCCACCATTTTAGGTTTGGTGTCCTGGTGGCTGGGAGCGCTTTGTCAGGGCAGGTTTTTTTGTGTTTTTTTGTCAGGCCTAGTGTTTAAGTAGCGGCAGTGGTAGGTGAATTTCTTGGATAGTCGAACATGTCTGGCGGCGATTATCGTGTCCTGGAGTCCCTGAGGCTGCTCAGTGAGGCTGGCAGGATGGACTTGGTGATCCCGGACGTGACGAGGGCCGCGCGCCCGGTGAGGCGTGCGTCGGCCGGGGTGGTGGCCGCCGTCACGGCCTGCTCACCCCCCCGGAAGGCGGCGGTTTCACAGGTGAGTAGTCGGGGCCGCGAGTATGTCAGGAGCGCGCCCCGGAGAACAGGGAGGTAGCAAGCGTAATGGGGAAGGGGGCGGGGTGGCAAGGCGCGGGACTCTTTCCGGGCGGGGGAGCGCGTCGGGGGTCTCCCCGCCGCGTATCCGATCCATTGGGGGCCGCTCGGATGCCAGGGGAGCGGCCCCGGAGGTGGGGGGAGGCGTTGCCGGGATCGGTGGGGGCCGCAGTGATGTATGCGGAGCGGCCCCCTTTCATACTGCAGCAGGAGAGGAGACGGGCAGCACGTTAGCGGGGAGCGCTGCCCGGAAGCCTGCAGGGAGGCGGGAGGGGACGGGGAAGTGTCTGGGGCCTAGGCGAGAGTCGGGAGGTCGGCCTTGGAGGGGGAGCGCGTCGCCTGGCTCCCCCCCGAGGTTGCAGGTGGAGAGTGGCCACTCCTATACGAGGAGAGCGGCCCCTAGTGCCTTATCTGATGTGGCAGGGCAGCGGGGGTTCGCAAGCTGGGCTGGAGGTTGTGGGGGAAGGGGTGAGGAAGGTACCTGAGGCCTCCTTGGTGGTGGACCGGCAACTTGGGGGGTTTGAAGGGGTGCAGGCACCTGGAGAGGGGGCGGTGGGTGGTACAGGCCATAGGAGTATGGGGCTTGCGTCAGGGCAGGACGGGTGTGGAGGGGTGGGGGGGGAGTCGCCATTATTGATTGAGTCAGAGGGGAGTGAGCGTGATTGGGCAGGCCTGGACATATTTGAGTCGTTGTCGGAAGGGGTGTCTGGGGCGCCTGGGGTAGGGGAAGTGTTTGGGAGGGTTGAGGTCTACGGGACGGCAGGGGGACAGGGGGAAGGCTTCGCGGTGGGCTCCGGGAATGCGGCACCAAGCTTTCGGGAGGGGGCCGGGGTGGGGGGCTTGGAGTGGAGTGAGGGGGAGGAAGGGGAAGACGAGGAGGAGGAGGTGGCGGATCTGAGTGCAGTGGGTCGGGCTTGGGTAGCTAGTACGTTAGTGGCAGGTAAGCAAGGATGGGATGGTAGTCAGAAGAGAGGGGGGCCAGGCACACCAGACCATTCCTTTTTGTTTCAGGCGGTGGACCGACAACCTGACAGTCGCGGGGTGCCAGACTTGGTAGGGCTGGGAGCGGTCCGGAGGCACCAAGGAGAAGGGAGGGTGGAGCCTTGGGCGGCGTGCCCAGTACCGGCGGGGGATCCCGGCATGGCTGGCACAAGTAGGCCCGGGACGGGCTCACCGGCCCCAACACCCACGGGGTCGCAGCGCCCCGGGGGACAACGACGACGGAGCGGCACTGAAGAGGATGTTTGTGTTGTTCGTAGGGTTCAGTCGGCTCCACCAGCGGGGAGCGCTGGGGGTGCAAGGCAGAGTTGGACTTGGCCCTTTTTGCAGGGTCATCCCTAAACTTTTTGCCTTCCTCCTGTATTTTCTCTGACCTGTTGTTGGCTGTTTTATGACTCTGGGCACCTTACCACTGCTGATCAGTGCTAAGGTGCATATGCTCTCCCTATGGTAAAATGTATACATTGATTGGTGTCCATGTTTGGCTTATTCGGTTTACTATCAGCCCCTAGTAAAGTGCACCAGGAGTGCCAGGGCTTGTAAATGCGAATGCTGCTGGTGGGCCTGCAGCACTGGTTGTGCCACCCACAGAAGCGGCATAGTAAAATGTGTCTAGGGTCTGCCACTGCAGACCCTGCGCGCGGTCTGGTACCGTCGCGCTGACTGCGCAAGTGCCCCACTTGCCAGTCCCTAAACCTTCCCTTAACTACATGTTAGCCACCCCTCTAGTAGGCCCCAGGGCAGGGTGCATTGTAGGCATAAGGTAGGACATGCCCTGATGTGTGTGGCATCTCTTAATAGTGAATTACAGCCATTTTCGTTTTTCACTATTGAAGGCTACCTGCTCTCCATAGGCCAGAATGGGCTGCTGGAATTACTACACGCTGTAATCCCAGTGGACTCATAGAGCATGGTAGAAAGTCATATTTAGTATGCCTGAACTCAGAATAATAAAATACTTCTTTTAGTAAAGTTTATTTCAATATCCTGTGTTTGGAAATACTACTTTTAGAAAGTTAGTATTTACTGACCTGGCCATTTCAGTCCGCCTCTGCGCTGTGTGTGTGTGTTCTGCCTAGTAACAGGGAAGGAGCAGGGCTGGGGAATCCCAGGAGACAGGCTGGCTGCCAGGTGGTGGGTAGAGAGATTACACCAGGATGGGTGGGAGGAGTACACCTTGGCTCTTGAATAGACTTGTGCTCTGCCAGCACAAAGCCGGCTCCGCCCCCTGTGGAGAGGCTGATGTCTCTGCCCTGCTGCTGAAAGGAAAGAGCAGAGTCACCACAACAAAGTGCCCCAAAACTGGACTGAGCCAGGCCAAGGCCCCCTGGCGACAAAGAACAAAAGATTTGGACTTTAAAAGAAGGAGCCTGGCTCCTAAGAAATCAGATCCTGTTTACGCAACGAGGAACACCTGCCTGAAGGAGAAGGACCTGGAGAAGCTGAAGGAGGAGTACTGTCTCTCTGCCTGAGAGACTGGCCTGCAGTGGGTGCCTGTCTGCTGGAAGGAGAGGAAAAGACTTAAGGAAAAGACTTTGATTCAACTTGTGCTGAACTATCTCCAAGGGCTTCCTAGAGAACTTGCCTCCTGAACTGCGCCCCAGGAACATTTGGCGCTACCCCCCCTTGAAGGAGAAGAGACTGCCGTGGGTGATTCTGCACCGCTGACCCCGGAGAACCTTGTGCCTTAGTCTCCCTGAAGAACGCGACCTCTGCCGCTGGAGTAGCTGTGAGCATCATGACGGCCCGCAGGCCTAAACAAAGTAAGCAACTGCCACCTCGAGCCGTGCTCGCAAAGTAAGGAGGAGATCCCTGTCCAAACATAGACCCCTGCGACCCCCCGCCCCCCCCGGGCTGCAGAAATCACCGTGAGGACCTGTGTGCACTGTTCGCCCCAACCGGACGAAGCCGACAGCGCGCTGCGCTGAGATCTCGCCCCCAGGCTGCCCCCTCTGCTTCTGCCCTCGCTGGTGTGCTGGGAAGTCAAGGAGTGCCCCCACGAAGCATCGCCGTCCACGGAGGAGCCGAGACCGACACGCGACGCGGGACACTCGTGAGAGACGTCCACAGACTGCCGCGAACATTTGCCCCCAAGAAAAAAGGTATTTGTGGCTTTGCGCGCTGACGTATGGCCCGTACTAACCTTCGTACGAGCCGTAACTGCCTTACAACTGCTTGTGCCTGGTGCGTGGTTCGAACCGCACTGGCCTCCTAAGTATAGCAGTTCGCCCCATAATTGCCTTCCAAGTATCCTGATTTGAAGCCGTACCCACCTTTAAAATCACCCAGTCTGGTGCGCTAGTACCGCCCGTACTTGCTTGTATACGGACCGTACTGACATCTCAAGTGCTTTGGGGACCTTGTACTGTGGATTTGAGCCGTACCTGCCTCTGTCTGGATCGTACCCGTGTATGGTGCGTCCTCCTTCCAGGTACGGACCGTACTATATTGAAGAATCTTGCCGGTGCTCACGCGGGAAGCGTGGGACTTGGCGAGCGAAGCTTGTTCGACGCGGACTAACGTCAGTACGGCCCGTCTGGTTCAAGGCCGGTCGACGCGTACCTCACGCAAGAAGCGTAGGAAACGGCATGACGTGCTGGAATAGCCCTACAAAGCGGATTTGAAGCGCTACGAAGCGCACAACCCCCCAAAAGAACTCATTTCACATAGAACTGTGCCATTTTAAAAACCTGTGGACTGCCATTAAGCATTTAAAGAGTAACTGGATTAAGATTCACCAAGAAAACTGTATTTGTGCAACCTGCCTGAAAGAAAACTTTTATATAAAGACTTCTATTTTTGATAAATACAGCCTTGTGACTTTGTGTGGTGGGGTGGTGATTATTGTGTGGGACAACTTGAACGCTTAACCTAATGCCCTCTGGAAATCTAGCCTGACTGCTCGCGCCATGTTACCTAGAGGGTGAGCAGGGGTTATTTTTAAAGAGGTGATCCTTTGCCCTGACTTAGAGGAAAGGGTCCCTGCTTGTCGCAAGTGCATACCTGCGCCAACCAGAGACCCCGGATTCTAACATTGGTGGCAGCGGTGGGGATTTACGGATTTGCGTTCTTGATGTCTGCGCAGTGATTACTAACCATTGCACAGTGGACAGTCCAGTAGCTTAAGCCACAGAACTTTTAAAGTTTTAATTTTCACTTTCCAAGAAAGAAGATCCCTTGTGTTTGGAGTCATGCCTGGCCCAAACAGCATTGAGAAATCAATCTCTGAAACCTCTGAAATCCTAGGACTGGAATGGGAGGCGTCAAAACTGGACAGCTACAAGAGAACTGAACTCAAGTACTTCTGCAGGAAGCTCAAGGTTCCACATGCAGGATGCAAAAACAGATCAGATCTCTACAAGGCACTGAAAGCCTGGATTGAATCAAGGGGTGCAACTAAGGAAGTTACACCATTGAAACCAGCGGAAAGCGTTCGCAGTTTTGGCAGACCTGTCGCCAGAGGAGCTGGCAGACAGACAGGCCGCAAGAGAACAAGAGGTCACCTTGGCGAAACTGAAACTGGCTCTGGAAGAGAAGAAGCTGGCTCTTGAAGAAAAGAAAATGCAAATGGAGCATGACTTCAGAATGAAGAAATATGATATGGAGCTCGAGAGGCTTGAGGCCAGGAGTGTCTCACCCCAGCAAGAAGAAATGAGCGTAGCTCAGAGATTGAGCTTTTCTGAGTGGGAGGAGGAATCCAGCTCAGATGGTGGCAGCAATATTGAAGCTTATAGTGCTGAGAGAGTAGTACGCACACCCAGAGATATGGCGCCTGACTTGAAGGAGGGGGTTAACATACACCAGGAGGTTCAAGGACATGAGGCAGCTCCAGTAGTGCGCAGTATCCCTGAAGGGAATAGGGTAACTGGCGCAGGGGTTCATGGTCCTAGTGGCGGGAGGGACACTCTACTGACTCTAGATGAGAGGTGCAGGGAGAGGGGTTCCCCCAAAACTGAAGTCCTGGTGGGTGAGTGTGGAGACCGCCCAGAAGAGTGTGGGTTGTGTGACAGAGACAGTCAGATACTGTCTTGCCAGTCTCAGGAGAGTGGTGTGGAGTACGTGTGTGAGGCACTGGATGGTGAGGTGAAGGATAGTTTGGATAACCCTGCTAGGGGGCTGTGTGATCCAACTGTGGGAGAGCATATTGTAAGTCCCTGTTTTCCAGAGCTATGCCAACACCTGTTGGAGAGTGAGTTCTCTGACCGCAGGGAGCTCACATTGGAGGCAGACCTTTTGGTGGAGTCCAGAGGGTCTGGAAAGGCATTGGGGAGTGATCCCACGATGAGTGGTCCAGGTATGTTCAAACCCAGTGTGATGGAAGTGGCTCAGAGTAGCCCAGCTAGGTCCTGTAGTAGTGAGAGGGGTGTAGGGCCTCACGTCCTGTCTGTAAGGGGAAGGAGTGAGAATGGGTTATGTCCCGGTAGTGCCCAACCTCAGTCTCAGAGCTTGGATGGTCCTTTGAGGGAACACCAGGTGGGGAGCCTAGTCTGTCCTGAGGGGCTGCCCGTTGTGCGGGATCCCCTAGTGTCTGGTGAGCTAGGAGTGTCTGTAATCAGACCTCCATCAGTTCTGGTGTCTGGCAGTACCGCTCCATTTGGGAGGGTGCAGAGGTCCAGATTGAGGGGTGAGAGGGAGAAAGAGTCCCCAGTGGAAGAACCAGTGGGTTAGGGGCCAGCCAGAAGGGCTGCGTCACCGGTGAATGACCATGGTGACACCACTTCTGTCCTGGGGGATCTTCAGGCACTGTCAGATGGACAGGGGTCGGGAGATCAGCGCCAGGCAGACTGTCACACGACACATGAGTTATGTGTCACCCTCAGGGGGGGTATGCCTGCTCCCCGGGAAGTCCTGGTGCGCCAGGCAAGCGTTCAACCGCATGGGTTGGTCCCAGGGTTGGGAAGCCAGGTTCAGGTGTTGTCTGACCTGGAGGGTGGGACAACTGTAATCAGTGTCCTGACCCATGTTGCTTCTAGGGGTACCACGCCAGTTGGGAGTGGGCGGTACTCTGGAAGGGGGTGCAGAGGGAGGGAGTCCTCGCCTCTGACCCCGGCTCAACTGAAGGGTTTAGACCCCAGGTTGGAGAGCCAGGTTCAGGGTGTCCCCCCTGACCTGGATACCCAGTTGCAGGATAAAACCCCTGAACTGGTGGGCGAATTGCGCGGGACACCTGTGCCAGGTGCCCTGGCAATTCTGGAAGGGGGTACCACTCCAGGTGGGAGGTTACAGAGCCCCAAGAAGGAGGACCGGGTGTGGGAGAGGCCACCGAGTCTTTAGTCCAGCCGCCGGGTACAGTCCTGGGGCTGGTGGGTCAGTGCCAGGATGTCATACCTGACCTGACAGGAGGGAGAATGGACAACGGGTGCCAAGCGCCTGGGGCTACTGCCCCCTGCTCCCTGGGGCCACCGAGGTTTGAGAGCCCTGAGAGGCATACGGCCTGGGTCTCATCCCTGACTACTGTCAGTGGCCACTGTAGCATTTTGCTGTCTGTCTGTTGGGACACACCTGTGGGCCAGTTAAGGTTAGGCGCTGCACAGGTGGTGTCCACAGGTGAGGAGAAGGGTTCCCCATGGATTGGCTTGATGGGCCCTGAGAGTATGGACAGAGGGAGCCCGATAGGTTCAGATTGGCGTAGAAATGGAGTCTGCCCCTGCAGTTGCGGGCCAGGTCCTTGTTCTATCGCCCCAAGCAGGGAAGACCATCACGGTGGTGATTGGTCTACCCTGCGTTTTGGCTGGAAGGGGGTTGTGTTGGACTTGGCCCTTTTTGCAGGGTCATCCCTAAACTTTTTGCCTTCCTCCTGTATTTTCTCTGACCTGTTGTTGTCTGTTTTATGACTCTGGGCACCTTACCACTGCTGATCAGTGCTAAGGTGCATATGCTCTCCCTATGGTAAAATGTATACATTGATTGGTGTCCATGTTTGGCTTATTCGGTTTACTATCAGCCCCTAGTAAGGTGCACCAGGAGTGCCAGGGCTTGTAAATGCGAATGCTGCTGGTGGGCCTGCAGCACTGGTTGTGCCACCCACAGAAGCGGCATAGTAAAATGTGTCTAGGGTCTGCCACTGCAGACCCTGCGCGCGGTCTGGTACCGTCGTGCTGACTGCGCAAGTACCCCACTTGCCAGTCCCTAAACCTTCCCTTAACTACATGTTAGCCACCCCTCTAGTAGGCCCCAGGGCAGGGTGCATTGTAGGCATAAGGTAGGACATGCCCTGATGTGTGTGGCATGTCTTAATAGTGAATTACAGCCATTTTCGTTTTTCACTATTGAAGGCTACCTGCTCTCCATAGGCCAGAATGGGCTGTTGGAATTACTACACGCTGTAATCCCAGTGGACTCATAGAGCATGGTAGAAAGTCATATTTAGTATGCCTGAACTCAGAATAATAAAATACTTCTTTTAGTAAAATTTATTTTAATATCCTGTGTTTGTAAATACTACTTTTAGAAAGTTAGTATTTACTGACCTGGCCATTTCAGTCCGCCTCTGCGCTGTGTGTGTGTGTTCTGCCTAGTAACAGGGAAGGAGCAGAGCTGGGGAATTCCAGGAGACAGGCTGGCTGCCAGGTGGTGGGTAGAGAGATTACACCAGGATGGTTGGGAGGAGTACACCTTGACTCTTGAATAGACCTGTGCTCTGCCAGCACAAAGCCGGCTTCACCCCCTGTGGAGAGGCTGATGTCTCTGCCCTGCTGCTGAAAGGAAAGAGCAGAGTCACCACAACAAAGTGCCCCAAAACTGGACTGAGCCAGGCCAAGGCCCCCTGGCGACAAAGAACAAAAGATTTGGGCTTTAAAAGAAGGAGCCTGGCTCCTAAGAAATCAGATCCTGTTTACGCAACGACGAACCTCTGCCTGAAGGAGAAGGACCTGGAGAAGCTGAAGGAAGAGTACTGTCTCTCTGCCTGAGAGACTGGCCTGCAGTGGGTGCCTGTCTGCTGGAAGGAGAGGAAAAGACTTAAGGAAAAGACTTTGATTCAACTTCTGCTGAACTATCTCCAAGGGCTTGCTAGAGAACTTGCCTCCTGAACTGCGCCCCAGGAACATTGGGTGCTACCCCCCCCTTGAAGGACAAGAGACTGCCGTGGGTGATTCTGCAACGCTGACCCCGGAGAACCTTGTGCCTTAGTCTCCCTGAGCAACGCGACCTCTGCCGCTGGAGTAGCTGTGAGCATCATGACGGCCCGCAGGCCTAAACAAAGCAAGCAACTGCCCCCTCGAGCCGTGCTCGCAAAGTAAGGAGGAGATCCCTGTCCAAACATCGAGCCCTGCGACCCCCCCCCCCCGGGCCGCAGAAATCACCGTGAGGACCTGTGTGCACTGTTCGCCCCAACCGGACGAAGCCGACAGCGCGCTGCGCTCAGATCTCGCCCCCAGGCTGCCCCCTCTGCTTCTGCCCTCGCTGGTGTGCTGGGAAGTCAAGGAGTGCCCCCACGAAGCATCGCCGTCTACGGAGGAGCCGGGACCGAGACGCGACGCGGGACACTCGTGAGAGACGTCCACAGACTGCCACGAACATTTCCCCCCAAGGAAAAAGGTATTTGTGGCTTTGCGCGCTGACGTACGGCCCGTACTAACCTTCGTACGAGCCGTAACTGCCTTACAACTGCTTGTGCCTGGTGCGTGGTTCGAACCGCACTGGCCTCCTAAGTATAGCAGTTCGCCCCATAATTGCATTCCAAGTATCCTGATTTGAAGCCGTACCCGCCTTTAAAATCACCCAGTCTGGTGCGCTAGTTCGGCCCGTACTTGCTTGTATACGGACCGTACTGACATCTCAAGTGCTTTGGGGACCTTGTACTGTGGATTTGAGCCGTACCTGCCTCTGTCTGGATCGTACCCGTGTACGGCGCGTCCTCCTTCCAGGTACGGACCGTACTATATTGAAGAACCTTGCCGGTGCTCACGCGGGAACCGTGGGACTTGGCGAGCGAAGCTTGTTCGATGCGGTCGAACATCAGTACGGCCCGTCTGGTTCAAGGCCGGTCGACACGTACCTCACGCGAGAAGCGTAGGAAACGGCACGACGTGCTGGAATAGCCGTACAAAGCGGATTTGAAGCGCTACGAAGCGCACAACCCCACAAAAGAACTCATTTCACATAGAACTGTGCCATTTTAAAACCTGTGGACTGCCCTTAAGCATTTAAAGAGTAACTGGATTAAGATTCACCAAGAAAACTGTATTTGTGCAACCTGCCTGAAAGAAAACTTTTATATAAAGACTTCTATTTTTGATAAATACAGCCTTGTGGCTTTGTGTGGTGGGGTGGTGATTATTGTGTGGGACAACTTGAACACTTAACCTAATGCCCTCTGGAAATCTAGCCTGACTGCTCACGCCATGTTACCTAGAGGGTGAGCAGGGGTTATTTTTAAAGAGGTGATCCTTTGCCCTGACTTAGAGGAAAGGGTCCCTGCTTGTCGCAAGTGCATACCTGCGCCAACCAGGGACCCCGGATTCTAACATTGGTGGCAGCGGTGGGGATTTACGGATTTGCGTTCTTGGTGTCTGCGCAGTGATTACTAACCATTGCACAGTGGATAGTCCAGTAGCTTAAGCCACAGAACTTTTAAAGTTTTAATTTTCACTTGCCAAGAAAGAAGATCCCTTGTGTTTGGAGTCATGCCTGGCCCAAACAGCATTGAGAAATCAATCTCTGAAACCTCTGAAATCCTAGGACTGGAATGGGATGCGTCAAAACTGAACAGCTACAAGAGAACTGAACTCAAGTACTTCTGCAGGAAGCTCAAGGTTCCACATGCAGGATGCAAAAACAGATCAGATCTCTACAAGGCGCTAAAAGCCTGGATTGAATCAAGGGGTGCAACTAAGGAAGTTACACCATTGAAACCAGCGGAAAGAGTTTGCAGTTTTGGCAGAGACCTTTCGCCAGAGGAGCTGGCAGACAGACAGGCCGCAAGAGAACAAGAGGTCACCTTGGCGAAACTGAAACTGGCTCTGGAAGAGAAGAAGCTGGCTCTTGAAGAAAAGAAAATGCAAATGGAGCATGACTTCAGAATGAAGAAATATGATATGGAGCTCGAGAGGCTTGAGGCCAGGAGTGTCTCACCCCAGCAAGAAGAAATGAGCGTAGCTCAGAGATTGAGCTTTTCTGAGTGGGAGGAGGAATCCAGCTCAGATGGTGGCAGCAATATTGAAGTTTATAGTGCTGAGAGAGTAGTACGCACACCCAGAGATATGGCGCCTGACTTAAAGGAGGGGGTTAACATACACCAGGAGGTTCAAGGGCATGAGGTAGCTCCAGTAGTGTGCAGTATCCCTAAAGGGAATAGGGTAACTGGCGCAGGGGTTCATGGTCCTAGTGGCGGGAGGGACACTCTACTGACTCTAGATGAGAGGTGCAGGGAGAGGGGTTCCCCCAAAACTGAAGTCCTGGTGGGTGAGTGTGGAGACCGCCCAGAAGAGTGTGGGTTGTGTGACAGAGACAGTCAGATACTGTCTTGCCAGTCTCAGGAGAGTGGTGTGGAGTACGTGTGTGAGGCACTGGATGGTGAGGTGAAGGATAATTTGGTTAACCCTGCTAGGGGGCTGTGTGATCCAATTGTGGGAGAGCATATTGTAAGTCCCTGTTTTCCAGAGCTATGCCAACACCTGTTGGAGAGTGAGTTCTCTGACCGCAGGGAGCTCACATTGGAGGCAGACCTTTTGGTGGAGTCCAGAGGGTCTGGAAAGGCATTGGGGAGTGATCCCACGATGAGTGGTCCAGGTATCTTCAAACCCAGTGTGGTGGAAGTGGCTCAGAGTAGCCCAGCTAGGTCCTGTAGTAGTGAGAGGGGTGTAGGGCCTCACGTCCTGTCTGTAAGGGGAAGGAGTGAGAATGGGTTATGTCCCGGTAGTGCCCAACCTCAGTCTCAGAGCTTGGATGGTCCTTTGAGGGAACACCAGGTGGGGAGCCTAGTCTGTCCTGAGGGGCTGCCCGTTGTGCGGGATCCCCTAGTGTCTGGTGAGCTAGGAGTGTCTGTAATCAGACCTCCATCAGTTCTGGTGTCTGGCAGTACCGCTCCATTTGGGAGGGTGCAGAGGTCCAGATTGAGGGGTGAGAGGGGGAAAGAGTCCCCAGTGGAAGAACCAGTGGGTCAGGGGCCAGCTAGAAGGGCTGCGTCACCGGTGAATGACCATGGTGACACCACTTCTGTCCTGGGGGATCTTCAGGCACTGTCAGATGGACAGGGGTCGGGAGTTCAGCGCCAGGCAGACTGTCACATGACACATGAGTTATGTGTCACCCTCAGGGGGGGTATGCGTGCTCCCTGGGAAGTCCTGGTGCGCCAGGCAAGCGTTCAACCGCATGGGTTGGTCCCAGGGTTGGGAAGCCAGGTTCAGGTGTTGTCTGACCTGGAGGGTGGGACAACTGTAATCAGTGTCCTGACCCATGTTGCTTCTAGGGGCACCATGCCAGTTGGGAGTGGGCAGTACTCTGGAAGGGGGTGCAGAGGGAGGGAGTCCTCGCCTCTGACCCCGGCTCAACTGAAGGGTTTAGACCCCAGGTTGGAGGGCCAGGTTCAGGGTGTCCCCCCTGACCTGGACGCCCAGTTGCAGGATAAAACCCCTGAACTGGTGGGCGAATTGCGCAGGACACCTGCCCCAGGTGCCCTGGCAATTCTGGAAGGGGGTACCACTCCAGGTGGGAGGTTACAGAGCCCCAAGAAGGAGGACCGGGTGTGGGAGAGGCCACCCCAGTCTTTAGTCCAGCCGCCGGGTACAGTCCTGGGGCTGGTGGGTCAGTGCCAGGATGTCATACCTTACCTGACAGGAGGGAGAATGGACAACAGGTGCCAAGCGCCTGGGGCTACTGCCCCCCGCTCCCTGGGGCCACCGAGGTTTGAGAGCCCTGAGAGGCATACGGCCTGGGTCTCATCCCTGACTACTGTCAGTGGCCACTGTAGCATTTTGCTGTCTGTCTGTTGGGACACACCTGTGGGCCAGTTAAAGTTAGGTGCTGCACAGGTGGTGTCCACAGGTGAGGAGAAGGGTTCCCCATGGATTGGCTTGATGGGCCCTGAGAGTATGGACAGAGGGAGTCCGATAGGTTCAGATTGGCGTAGAAATGGAGTCTGCCCCTGCAGTTGCGGGCCAGGTCCTTGTTCTATCGCCCCAAGCAGGGAAGACCATCACGGTGGTGATTGGTCTACCCTGTGTTTTGGCTGGAAGGGGGTTGGGTTGGACTTGGCCCTTTTTGCAGGGTCATCCCTAAACTTTTTGCCTTCCTCCTGTATTTTCTCTGACCTGTTGTTGGCTGTTTTATGACTCTGGGCACCTTACCACTGCTGATCAGTGCTAAGGTGCATATGCTCTCCCTATGGTAAAATGTATACATTGATTGGTGTCCATGTTTGGCTTATTCGGTTTACTATCAGCCCCTAGTAAAGTGCACCAGGAGTGCCAGGGCTTGTAAATGCGAATGCTGCTGGTGGGCCTGCAGCACTGGTTGTGCCACCCACAGAAGCGGCATAGTAAAATGTGTCTAGGGTCTGCCACTGCAGACCCTGCGCGCGGTCTGGTACCGTCGCGCTGACTGCGCAAGTGCCCCACTTGCCAGTCCCTAAACCTTCCCTTAACTACATGTTAGCCACCCCTCTAGTAGGCCCCAGGGCAGGGTGCATTGTAGGCATAAGGTAGGACATGCCCTGATGTGTGTGGCATGTCTTAATAGTGAATTACAGCCATTTTCGTTTTTCACTATTGAAGGCTACCTGCTCTCCATAGGCCAGAATGGGCTGCTGGAATTACTACACGCTGTAATCCCAGTGGACTCATAGAGCATGGTAGAAAGTCATATTTAGTATGCCTGAACTCAGAATAATAAAATACTTCTTTTAGTAAAGTTTATTTTAATATCCTGTGTTTGTAAATACTACTTTTAGAAAGTTAGTATTTACTGACCTGGCCGTTTCAGTCCGCCTCTGCGCTGTGTGTGTGTGTTCTGCCTAGTAACAGGGAAGGAGCAGGGCTGGGGAATTCCAGGAGACAGGCTGGCTGTCAGGTGGTGGGTAGAGAGATTACACCAGGATGGGAGGGAGGAGTACACCTTGACTCTTGAATAGACCTGTGCTCTGCCAGCACAAAGCCGGCTCCGCCCCCTGTGGAGCGGCTGATGTCTGTGCCCTGCTGCTGAAAGGAAAGAGCAGAGTCACCACAACAAAGTGCCCCAAAACTGGACTGAGCCAGGCCCAGGCCCCCTGGCGACAAAGAAAAAAAGATTTGGGCTTTAAAAGAAGGAGCCTGGCTCCTAAGAAATCAGATCCTGTTTACGCAACGACGAACCTCTGCCTGAAGGAGAAGGACCTGGAGAAGCTGAAGGAGGAGTACTGTCTCTCTGCCTGAGAGACTGGCCTGCAGTGGGTGCCTGTCTGCTGGAAGGAGAGGAAAAGACTTAAGGAAAAGACTTTGATTCAACTTGTGCTGAACTATCTCCAAGGGCTTGCTAGAGAACTTGCCTCCTGAACTGCGCCCCAGGAACATTGGGCGCTACCCCCTCTTGAAGGAGAAGAGACTGCCGTGGGTGATTCTGCACCGCTGACCCCGGAGAACCTTGTGCCTTAGTCTCCCTGAGCAACGCGACCTCTGCCGCCGGAGTAGCTATGAGCATTGTGACGGCCCGCAGGCCTAAACAAAGTAAGCAACTGCCCCCTCGAGCCGTGCTCGCAAAGTAAGGAGGAGATCCCTGTCCAAACATCGAGCCCTGCGACCCCCCCCCCCCCCGGGCCGCAGAAATCACCATGAGGACCTGTGTGCACTCTTCGCCCCAACCAGACGAAGCCGACAGCGCGCTGCGCTGAGATCTCACCCCCAGGCTGCCCCCTCTGCTTCTGCCCTCGCTGGTGTGCTGGGAAGTCAAGGAGTGCCCCCACGAAGCATCGCCGTCCACGGAGGAGCCGGGACCGAGACGCGACGCGGGACACTCGTGAGAGACATCCACCGACTGCCGCGAACATTTGCCCCCAAGGAAAAAGGTATTTGTGGCTTTGCGCGCTGACGTACGGCCCGTACTAACCTTCGTGCGAGCCGTAACTGCCTTACAACTGCTTGTGCCTGGTGCGTGGTTCGAACCACACTGGCCTCCTAAGTATAGCAGTTCGCCCCGTAATTGCATTCCAAGTATCCTGATTTGAAGCCGTACCCGCCTTTAAAATCACCTAGTCTGGTGCGCTAGTACGGCCCGTACTTGCTTGTATACGGACCGTACTGACATCTCAAGTGCTTTGGGGACCTTGTACTGTGGATTTGAACCGTACCTGCCCCTGTCTGGATCGTACCCGTGTACGGCGCGTCCTCCTTCCAGGTACGGACCGTACTACATTGAAGAACCTTGCCGGTGCTCACGCGGGAAGCATGGGACTTCGCGAGCGAAGCTTGTTCGACGCGGACTAACGTCAGTACGGCCCGTCTGGTTCAAGGCCGGTCGACGCGTACCTCACGCGAGAAGCGTAGGAAACGGCACGACGTGCTGGTATAGCCCTACAAAGCGGATTTGAAGCGCTACGAAGCGCACAACCCCCCAAAAGAACTCATTTCACATAGAACTGTGCCATTTTAAAACCTGTGGACTGCCCTTAAGCATTTAAAGAGTAACTGGATTAAGATTCACCAAGAAAACTGTATTTGTGCAACCTGCCTGAAAGAAACCTTTTATATAAAGACTTCTATTTTTGATAAATACAGCCTTGTGGCTTTGTGTGGTGGGGTGGTGATTATTGTGTGGGACAACTTGAACGCTTAACCTAATGCCCTCTGGAAATCTAGCCTGACTGCTCGCGCCAAGCTACCTAGAGGGTGAGCAGGGGGTTATTTTTAAAGAGGTGATCCTTTGCCCTGACTTAGAGGAAGGGGTCCCTGCTTGTCGCAAGTGCATACCTGCGCCAACCAGAGACCCCGGATTCTAACAGGCAGGAAGAGCTTGATTATGAGGAGGATAGTATGGAGGAGGGAGAGGTGCGAGATGTGGAGGAGGACAGGGCGGGGGGCCAAGTAATGCTGTGTCTAGTGTTTTACAGGTGTCACGACGCCAGGCGAGGCCCACGGGTCGGACATCGAGGTGGGAGACTGGCTCGGCCCCTCGGCCAGGACACAGGGTGGAGCGACAGACGGAGTCTTTGGCGCCAGGTAAACGGTCTTTGCTCGGGCACCCAGTGATGGTATCCGTAGGTGTTGGGGGATCTGACAGAGGGGGGGGGGGTTGGGGGGAGGTTGCGCAAGGGTGCCTATGTGGTGGATGTGGCGGTTGGCATGGAGGAAGCAGGTAAGGGAGGGGAGCCCGGAAAAGGCAGGGACGTGGTGAGTTTGACGGACACGAAGGGGACGGTGGAGACGCAGACGGGAGAAGGGGAGACAAAATTAGAAAGTAAATAAGTTAAGATAAAACGGCTGCCATATATGGGGGTAACTAAGCCCTTAGGCGCACATTTGATGCTGGCTACCAAAGAGCGGATTTGGAAAGGGGAATATATGGAAATGCTAAAGCTCCTTCACAGTGAAGTGCGGTCTATGGAGGGCTCCAAGGAGGAAGAATTTGAATTGGCTAAGCGGCCTAAGGTGCCGCTGACGATTGAAAACTGGACAGCGGATTTCCTTATATACGCTAGCGTGTATTGCGAAAAATTCCCTGAGAGGTCTGTGGCCATGTTTAAATACATGGATGTCATACGGAAGGCGCAGATCACAGGGGGTGGATATGCCTGGGCCCAGTATGATGAGGAGTTCCGGGCGCGCATGGCGTGGGACCCGGAGGTGAAGTGGGGCGAGCTGGATACAGATTTGTGGCAGCATACGATGGATCTAGCGGGGTCTGGGAAAACTATTTTTACGGCCAGCGGGCTCCCACTCGTGTGTCGGCCCTTTCGAGGAGGCCCCACCCGCGAAGGGGTGGGGGGAGCAGGCAGGGGACAGGCAGGGGAAAAAGGGGCTTGCTGGGATTATAATAAAGGACTGTGCACACGGGAGTACTGCCGTTTTCGGCACAAATGCTTCAGATGCGGGAAACAACATGCCCTGGTCGAATGTTGGGGGGCCCAGGGGCAGTCGCAGGGAGTTCAGCAGTGTCAGTCAGAAACCTTTAAGGCAGGAGGTCAGCAGCAGCAGCAGCAGCAGTCGGGAGGGGGGCGGGGGGCTAAGGGGCCTGGGCCAAAGGGCTCGTACTCCGGTTAAGGTGGGGAACTTGCTGGCGGCCTTGCAGGGGTATCCAGAAAGGGAGGCTGCGGAGAGGTTACGTTTGGGGTTTCTTGAGGGGTTCAAACCGGGGTATGAGGGTCCACGGGTGAGGCACTGGGCACACAATCTGAAATCGGCACGTGAGCACTCTCGGGTAGTTCAAGACAAACTTGACAAGGAGGTACGGGAGGGCCGCATGGCGGGCCCCTTTCAGGAATGGCCGTTGCCAAATTTGATTGTGTCACCCATTGGAGTGGTGCCTAAAAAAGAGCAGGGGCAGTTTCGCCTGATTCAACATTTGTCCTGGCCGTAAGGAGAGTCGGTCAATGATTTTATTGATGAACGAGAGGCCACTGTATCTTACTCTTCTGTTGCCGTTGCCATGTCACTGGTGGTGACCGCAGGCGCAACAGCGCAGATGGCAAAGTGCGACATAAAGTCAGCTTTCCGGCTTCTTTCAGTTCACCCTGACGGCTGGGATCTGTTGGGCATACAATTCGGCGGTCACTGGTACGTGGACCAAGCTTTGCCGATGGGCTGCTCCATGTCCTGCGCACTTTTTGAATGTTTCAGCACGTTCCTACAATGGTTGTTTACGAAACGGACGGGTCACCAAGGAGTTACGCACTACCTGGATGACTTATTTTTTGTGGGCACCTCAGACTCCATGGACTGCCAGAAGACTCTGGACAGCTTCAATGAGATCATGAGGGAACTGGGTGTGCCGCTGGCCCCAGAGAAAATGATGGGACCCAGCACGGCCCTTGCTTTTTTGGGAATCGAGTTGGATTCATGGTTGATGGAGGCACGCCTTCCTGCGGACAAAAAGCAGCAAATGTTGGGGCTGCTGGCAATCATGTCAAAGACATACAGGTTCTGCTGGGCCATCTCAATTTCGCCTGTAGGGTGGTCAGAGTAGGGAGGACGTTCTGTAGGCGACTGGGGCGGGCACTGGCGGGACAGAGGCCTCCACATCATCATGTACGGCTGTCAGCCGGGGTGAGGGAAGACTTGAGGATGTGGCAGTTTTTCTTGCACCAGTTCAACGGGATACCTCTGATGAGGGAGGCAGACATGGTGTGGGATGTACAGATTTTCTCAGACACAGCAGGGAGCACTGGATTTGGTCTTTATTGGCAGGGGAGGTGGTGTGCCGAACCCTGGCCAGCAGAATGGTTGGATGGGGCAGGAGTATTGCCTTTTTGGAATTTTTTCCCCTAGTGGTGGCCGTCACGCTGTGGGGGGCCCTGTTGGATCACACGAAGGTCAGCTTCAGGATTGACAACAAGGCAGTGGTGCATGTGGTCGATCGACAGTCGGCAAGAGATGAACAGGTTCTGAAGTTGTTGAGGGTTTTCGTGTTGGGGTGCTTGAAGCATGATATTGCTTTTCGCGCGGTGCATGTGCCAGGTGTGGACAATGACATTGTGGATGCTTTGTCTCGTTCACAGTGGGGGAGATTCCGTGGGCTTGCCAAGGACGCGGACGTGACCCCGACCAGAATGCTGCACCAGCTGTGGTACGTAGGCAACACAGGATGTTGCAACTGGTTTTAGGCTCATTAGCACAGTCCACGAGGTCAGCATATCGAGTGGCATGGGAAGAGTTCTTACGTTCCGGGCCTCTTGGGTGGCTAGACAGGAGGACGTGGTACAGTTTATCTTGGACTTGGTGGAGAAGGGACTTACGAAGGTCACGATTGTGGGCAAGCTGGCGGGAATTGCTTTCGTCGGGAAATTGTTGTGGGGCTACGCCCCCTCCGCTGGTGAACTTGGGGCACGGATTTTGGAGGGCGGGGCGCGGGAGTGCGGGCATGCCTCTCGAGTGAGGAGACCTTTGTCGTGGGAACTGTTAGAAGGGGTGCTCAGGGTGTTGCCTGGGGTGTGTTTTGATGCAGGGGAAGCAATCCTTTTTTCTACGCTCATGTCCTGGATGTTTTTCGGTGCCTTTACAGTTTCGGAGTTGTTGGGATCCAAAGGGGAGCGGGGTTTGTCTTGGGGGGAGGTTTCCTTCGGTACAGAGGAGGTCAATATCTGGCATCGGAAGGCGAAAACGGACCAGAAAAGCAAAGCAAAGGGAAATGGGTATCTTTGGAAAGGGGGCGCACGTCGCCAGTTTGTCCTTTTCGGTGGGGTTTGCGGTGGAAATCCCTGTCAAGGGGTTTGGGAGGGCTGGTCTTTGCTCATGGGGATGGGCGGTGCGTCAAGGTTTCACAGCTGCTAGCGGTACTCAGAAAAGCGCTGGGGCGACTGGGGATCGACGGGAAGGGGTTTGGCACGCATTCCTTTCGGATTGGGGTGGCGTCGGAGGCCCATTCTAGGGGTTGGGAGCGAGGGGACATTATGAGGTTGGGCAGGTGGTCATCGGATCGCTATCAGGGTTCCTGCCTTGCCACGGACTGCTGTTTGCCGCCTGGTTTACGGGATAGCGCTGCTCTCCCCAAGCGCTGCTTTGCCGCCGGAGCCCTTAGCCCACCTCCCGCCGACTCGCTGGAACCACCACCTTGCGGGTGAGGTTGCTGAGTGGAGTGAGGGCGGAGGACTTCATCTCCCAGCTGCCCCTGCGGCTACACGCATCATTCTGCAGCGCCAGGAGGTGCTTAAAAACGTTGTAAGCCCCGCCTTGTGGGACGCGAGCGGGACGCCGGGCTAAGCCCGGGCAAAGGGCGGGCCCTCTTAGGCCCTCAGAGGCCGAGTGAGGCCGGGCAGGGCCCATTCATTTTCATTTTGGTTTCATCTGTACTCCTTGATATTATTGTTTGTCATGGCCCAGAGTCCCGACAAAGTCATCCTTGAAAAGCCGGGGGGGTTGATAAATGGCTCTCTTGATAAATACTTTACAAGGGTCCTCCCGGACGAAGACAGGGAAAACATACTGGCAGAGCGCAGGGCAGAGCGTCGACGCTCAGTTGAAAGTACAGGGCTCCCATAGATCTCACGCTCCACGCCCTTTCCCATGATGGAGGTAGCCCTAGTGGTAAAGAAGACTTTCTTTCTCAGGAGAGTGTCCCACTTTTGCTACGAGATTGTACTCCCATACCTTGTGTTCCCATTGACCAGGACATAAGTGACACTCCTCTTCCCAGACCTATCAGTACAGCTGTCGACCTGACCACCCAGACCCCTCTCCGTGGCAAACCGGCTAGGAAGAAGCCAAAGAAATCAGTGACGGTTAAGATTCATGGTCCACCACCAAGTAAAAGAAGATGAAAGGAGGGGGTGGGTCTGGTTAAACCCAAGATCAGTCATTTCGACTTTGGTAAGCACACAAAGCCTGTTGCTAGAACTGTTCCGGCGACAGCGGCCGTACCAGCAATTTTGCCAAATTTGGCACTCCCCCCATCATCTGCACACCTTGAAACAGATGCTAACATCACTGAGTTATCCCCTATCCGTGCTGAATCGCTGCTGAAGGCAGCACCCTCGATTGCTTCACAAGATAATATGGGACATCTAATTAGGTCTTTCATTCTGCCCATTTTTGAGAGTTTGAAGAGGGTGGAGAAAAGACTTGCGGACATAGAGTCCGTTATAAGCAGCAAGGCTGATTTGGTCAGGGCTCAGGTGAGTGTGGCTGTGCCACTCACTCCCATGGCCACACTACCTATCAATAATGCCCCTAAAGTCACATCCCAATCTACCAAAGCTACATTACAGCCTTCTAGTCAGGCAGATCCTAACCAACAAAGGTTACTGCCCCATAAGCATGTAAATAAACCGGCTGGTAATCCTGCTAGTGAAGTCTCGAGGGGAAGGGCAAAGGCACCCACAGGGAACACGCGGGAAGAGTGGGGAAGCAATAGACACACCAGGGCTTTAGCGAATAAAGGGCCACAAGTAGAACTACCCCCAGAAGCTGTGCCCTTTGTGGTTGTTCTGACGGGGGTGCCCACATTGGCAGACAACAAGAGGGAAGGGTTCGCCCAGTTGAAAAATAAAATCATGCACTTGCTCAGTATATATAGACCAATCATAAAGAACATCAATGGTGAGATAGTGCACGTTAGGCGACTCCCTTGGCTGGGTGGCAGATGCAAAGATATCGATCGAGGGAGACTTAGTTGTAGTTAATTTCAGAGATCCTCGCGCGGTTGACTATATACTAAATTGGCCTACGGGAAATGGTAATAACTGCATCATCCCCCGTGCCTTGACATATTTTTATCCTAGATCCCTGGTGTTCCCCCTAACCCATACAAGTGGACAGGCTCCCACTCATACAAACCTCTTAATATCATACAACACTAGGCAACCAGCACATGGACAATACACAGCATCCGCTGTTGATCCCTTTGGGTGGAACATCGTACCTCCTAGATTCAACAGAAATACCAACAGGAGAATGGATCATTTGAGACCCTCTACACCCCTGGAGACAGTGAACAGGTTTAATGTGTTCACTGGTATGGATGATTGCGATTGAAGATTACAGTCTACGCTGGGCATGTGGGGCCGATTATGCGCCGCTAGCCCAGTGGGCAGTGATTATGAGGTCCTTATGGAGGCCATCAGCCCCGATAATGGGAAAGTGGCTCCTATAGCAGCCAATAGTTCTGATAATAGTGGGACCACAACCACCACACAATGATTGTTTTTGGGGTGCAATGGTGACAGTAGTTTATCCCCAAAATCAATAGGCCCATTAGAAGTTACCATCGAGCCTATCCCATGTGTGCAGGGTGGGAATAAGGGGGTTATCCTTGACTTGTCCGCTACAGGTTATAAGGTTATCCACTTGGTATCTTGGAATGTGGCTGGGCTGCAAAAAAAGACGGCTTTTCCAGAATGGAATGCGTTTATCGAGAAGTTCGATGTATGCATGTTCCAAGAAACCTGGAGTTTGCTCTCAGTACACAAATCCGGTTATGCAACCTTTTTCTTGCCCGCACTAAGTTGTGGGAAGGGCAGACCAGCAGGAGGCCTACATGTCTGGGTAAAAATTGAACTGAATTGGGATGTTACCACCCACGAATCAGCGAGTAGGGATATCCAACACCTTTCATTCGCAGGGCAAAACAAGGGCAGTAGGATAGATTTATTTAATATCTATTCTAGAGGGACCCCGGGGGATTCAACCTCATGTACATTAGTGACCTTAGAACAGGCACTAGCCAACTGCCCCCCAACCTCTAAAATTATCGTGGGAGGGGACTTTAACTGTACATTCGAACCCCTCAGTGGGGATGATCCCTTGGGCATAGAGAAGGTGGATTCTAGATGGTCCATTCCAGCCCTGTCATTAGCCCCAATCAGAAAATGGGCAGCAAAGGCAATACAGATCAATGCCCTTACCGTGGAATTCAACTTAAGAGCGCTAAATGGCAGGACACCCTCTGACCGTGCTGGAGCGATGACCTTTAATAGGCTTAATGGCCCGTCTAGAATTGATTATATCTTATTGAATGTCACAATGTGGTGTGATCTAATAGATATGGAGGTGGTACCTTCGCAGGATAGCGACCACAACCCCTTATGTATGAAGCTAAGGTGGGGTAAACTAAAAGCATGTGTGAATAATGTCCTCTTGAGGTCAGCCAACGAGGTCGTCCCTTATAATGGTAATCGTAGGCTGAAATGGGATAAGGTTCAATCCCAGGAGGGTAACCTTGCGAGGATCAGGGCGCACGTAGCAGATCTGACTGTAGAGCTGGCGGATCTTTAACTGGGCACTATATTGAAAGGTATTCCCCGGTTACATTAAGGTTCAAGAGGGGGGAAAAAAAATCAAGAATATTGAAGTATAGACCTCTTAACCAACCTATCTCATTTTACTGGGTAGAAAAATCTCTAAATTGATATAACAAAACCCCACAATGTCCCCCATAAGTGTACTGACTTCACAACATAAATGCTTTTTCTTTGTGTTTATTATTTAATCAAAAGCAATACATGAATTTTTTTGTATCAAAAATATATATTCATATAACTTTTTCAATTTTTTCTTTTTTGTTTTGTGATTTACATGAATTCTCAGAAAAACATATACATACAAAATCACTAAATATAAACAAACAGTTAGATCCTTGCCCTATGCGGACGCAGTGATTGAAAAATTGACAGTGCCCCTCAAAGAAAAACAAAAATTATGTACATGAACAATACCTAGTCTCGCATACCAACATCCATACCACATGCCACAAAATATACACAACAAAAAAAATTTGTAAAACATATATTTTCCAACTGGAAGGCTCTCCTTTAAATTGTTATCTATATACATATTATTCTGCTGACATTTTTCTCCAACTTTCTTTTTCTTATTTTCTTCGGTTTTAAGTTGTTCCATAGGAGTTTATTTTCCAGTTGTGAAAATAGTTGGTCAATAGTTGGTCTGGTCTACGTACGTTTCGGTGAAAAAGTAAATAAGATCACCTTCCTCAGGACCATCAAAAAGTTAAAAACTGTAGAGGGGCTACTTTTATTCTGAAAAGGCAAAACCATTTTATGTCAGATATAGGGAACATGAGGGTACCTAATGTGTTCTTTATAACAGATTATATTGAAAATTTCTTTTACTGAGCTGGTGCATGCATGTCTCAGGTAATCAGAAAAAATGGAGCTGTTAAAGTGAAAGACAGCTGTTAAAAATGAAAGACAGACAGAAAGTTCCATATAGCCCTTCTCCAAAGTCCCAAGGAGTGCAATTAATTATAGAGATAGCCTAGGAAAGAGTTTGTGATGTGCCTATGGAATGGAGCAAATTGAGAAACCATCTCCTTGTGCTCAAAACAAAAAGGCAAGATTAAATCTAGAGTACCTGTCTCAACACAGATTGTAAGATGGAAACCCTACATGGGGACCTCTGTGGTGGCCGTATAAAAGAATGTAGCTCCGCAGTTCGTACACTCAGCACAAAGCTGGAAGAGGGAATGAAGAAGGCTAATTAAAGAGAGGATCTATCGTAACATATAAGTATGGCTCAAGAAGAAATAAGTAATGTTTCTTACTCTGTCTACTTGGGTGTATACAGGGACAGAAATTCTTCTAATGGGTAGAAATTGTTCTATGTGACCCGTATTAGCTTTGCGTCATAAAATTCTTCTTGCGTGAGAATGTGTCTATAAGTTAAAAAACATATAGAGACAAAAATTTCTTGGGTACCTTAACATTTAGTATGGTTATCTACAAACAAGTCTGATGTTAATCTTACCTCATAGCGAAGTATAAAACGCCAAACAGGAGGGTTGTCTATTGTACGTTGAGATGTCCATTGTCCATATTTACCTTATACAGAAGGTTCCAGGTATACGCTCTGGAAGGTAGATATAGTGGTATTTACAAAAAGTTTTTGAATTCTCTACTATATTGTTACTGTGACAACACTCTGTCTTGGATAGTAGATATATCCGAGTATTATATCGAACTATTTTTTGGTGAACCGGCATCAGTTCTTTGTCTTTTCATGTCAGTTATTTAATTGTAAGCTAGCTTGGCTGTAAGTCATTATTTCACGCCGAAATTATATTGGGCTATCGATGGTACTCTGTTAAGAGAACGTTATATCTAGCAATAATTTAGACAAAACAGAGTGGCTAGGCTCGTCTGTATTCTAATTTGAGAGAAAAAAATCCGATCAAAATTGAAGGCTACAGCTATTTACGACATCCAGGCGTATTACCCAAAAAGGACTGACCTTTATGATATTTTCAAAGGGGGGCCAAACCTTGACCAAAGTATGCAAGCACTCTGCTTAATCTTTACTGATTGAGTTAGATCAAAGCTGGTGGATGGTCTACTTATATTATGGTTGCATATCAGAATTGGTAATTTCGGGAGCTAGCAGACTTGTAGGCTTGTATGTCTATATGACGATTAGTCTTGCGATGGTATATGTGTGACAAGTCTATTACAATTGAGAACCTGATGACTGAGGCGACCTATTATTAGGTCTGGTGTAGACAAAATTACAGGTGATCTCCTGGATCCAATTCGCTTATGACATTATCGGAAGTCCAATGTTAGAAAAGAAATGCTTTCTAAATTTAAATTGAGCTTTGGTGATTGTTCATTAAAGTAAACAGAGAAGCGGATACTCGTTAATTATAAGAAACTATTCTGAGCATGCGGAAGGTCTAAGTTGTTTTAACTAGACGCGCTAAAAAACTAGCAAAACGGTATCGGCTTCGTAAGTATTCTCTTACCTCTCGTGCTTTGATACGGCGTGTCCCTCCTGTTGCTCGATGTAGTGTTTCTGATAAGTGAAAACAGACACTTTTAAATGTCTCCTAATTATCACGTAGTCTCGCGACGTTAACAGCCTACCTGGTGTCGTAATTCTAAGTAATGGTTTGACTTGGGCGACATGTTGGAGAAGGTTATAATCTACGAAGGCTGATGTGGGAGATAAGATTATACTGCCGCGTATGCTATGCCTGGTATGTTAAGGAAAACTCGCGTGAGAGATCTACGTTTAGTGTTACATCATTTATTAGAACTAGTCAGGGGTCACTTATAGGGAGAGTACTTCAATGGTACATGTTATACATATTGAAATATGTCCGTGGATGAAATAAAGTGGTTTAATGCCGATTTTAAAACTGTAGCATCAGAAATAGGCGACAGAACAAGAAATATAAAAATCCGTAATGTTTACACAAATAATATTACGGAGAAGTGTGAATATATATTTCAGGGATGAAATCAGCCAGAGCAAACGCCATCTTGGAAAGGTGTTGATATATTTTCATATAGAGTTTGTAGTATGAGCTCTAATGTGGCGATTAGTTAGATCTGTAGAGATAAGCCGGATCTATTGACTAATGGAGATCTAGTAGTACTTCTAGATGCAGCTAAATGTAAGATTGTTTCTACTTAGTCTAGTCGTTAAACCTGATGTATAGGTCATATGGGATAGACTATTTGCGATCGCTAGACAAAGAGGGCGCCACCATTGAATAATGAGATATGTTAGTATATTATCTTGAAGTAATTGTAATCCCAATGCCCAGATGCATCAGATATTTAGATGTTAGACAGATCTGTGGGTATTCGAGATTTAGTAGTGCTTCTAGATATAGCTAAATATGATGTTGTTTCTATTAGCCCAAGGGGTCACAGTCCAAGAAGGGGACTATTAACGGTCATCTAAGATGAGTCAGAACAAATATTAATGCCCATTAATTTTGAGGGAAAGTATGTGTGGTATGCTGGGTGTAAGGACAGACCTGATCTTACTGCTGCTAAGCCTAGCAGGGCTTTTAGTTAGGTAATCAGTTGTTAGTATGGGACATAATATCAAGGATTCAGGAGGTCACTAGCCATGTGATATCTTCGTTCAGACCTTGATCTACTGTGTCCAGTGAGAAAATCCAAAATGTTTCGCGTTGCTTGCGAATTTTGATTGAATCTTTCCCTGGTATCGGTCTTATTTTCTCTAAGATGAGCCAACGGAGGTCTGTTTCAGTATGTTTATTTTCCATGAAGTGTCTGACTAGTGGTGCTTGTAGTTTGCCTGTTCTTATGGCAGATTTGTGTTCTGACAGACGTATACGAAATTCTCTAGATGTTTCCCCTACGTAAGCTAAGTCGCAGGGACATATAATCATGTAGATTATGTTGGAACTCCTGCAGTTGGTCATGGTTTTGAGATTCCCTTTTCTTGTTCTATAGGACCAGGTCTTGGTAGTAATCGCTGATGCGCATGCATGACAGTTGCCACAACTGTAGTTGCCTATCGGTGGGGATAAGCCATCAATGGTGGTTTGTGTGATTTTTTCCTTAGGGTGTTCTCTGCTATGTACTAATTTATCTCTCAGGTTGGGGTTCCTTCTGAATGCCACCAGCGGTTTCTGTGTAGGTTCTTCGTCACTGGTATTGAGGATTTTCCAATTTTTATCTAGGACTTGTTTGATCTTATAGTTAAGGTTGGAGTGATCTATGACACAGACTAACTTATCTTGTGCTGGCTTAGGTTCCTTATTGAAGAGAGTATCTCTGTTGTAATACTTAGCTCTCTTGAGTGATTGTTTGATAAGTCTTTTTGGGTAGCCACGAAGGAGGAGACGCCCTTGTAACTGCTCCGCATGTGTCATATAGTCCTTCATGTTGGTACAGTTCCTCCTAATTCGCAGGAATTCTCCGAATGGGATCGAATCTTTTTGGCATGGTGGATGGTAGCTGCTATGGTCTAAAATAGTGTTTTTTGCTGTTGGTTTTCTATACAGACTAACTGCAAGCTGTCCTTCTCTGCCCATAATCCATATGTCCAGAAACTCTACCTTGTCCGATGAATAATGACAGGTGAATTTGAGATTGTTATCGCTAGAGTTCAACCAGGATATCAATTCTAATAGATCCGGTTCTGTGCCTGACCAGATTAAAAAAATATCATCTATGAACCTACGCCACTGTGTGACATTCTCAAAAAATGGCGCTGCCTCATTATATATGTGTTTTCTCTCATACTCCCCCATGTAGATATTAGCTACACTGGGAGCACAGGAAGCTCCCATGCTGGTCCCTTTGATTTGGTGGAAAATGTCTTGCTTAAATTCAAAGTAGTTGTGTTGTAATACTATTTGTAAGCACTCTATGATGAAGACATCTGGTCTTTCCCCAGGGACTCTAGCTAGGAGCGCTGCCACCGCCTCTATAGCTAGGTCCTGGGGAATGTTGGTGTACAGAGATTCTATGTCTAGAGTGACAAGGAATTGTGTTTTCTGGTCAAAGGGTGTATTTTCTAGTGTTGCTATCATGTGCCCCGTGTCTTTAATGTATGAGGCATACTGTGTGGTAAGGGGGCAAAGAAAGGTATCAACATATTGTGATAGGGGCTCCGTGCATGAGTTGATGGAGGAGACTATCGGTCTTAGAGGGGGGTCTAGGATATTTTTGTGGGTCTTTGGTATCCCATATAGGGCAGGTGTTACTGTATTTGTTTTATTCAGAAAATCTAATTCTTTTTGGCAGATGTAGCCATCTATAAAGGCTTTGGTTGTGATGTCGTTGATCCTGTCTTTAAGACGGGTAATCGCTCTCATGTTGGACGGCTGATAGTGCTCAGAAACTGCTAACATAGATTTAACTTTGTCAGTATAGAGAGAGGTGTCCATGATGACGATTCCCCCTGCTTTGTCACACGGTTTAATAGTGATACGTGAGTTATCCTGTAAGGATTTGCAGGCCTCTCTTTCTTTAGGAGTTAGATTCGGTGCCGGTTTAGGGATGTATTTGGTTATCCTCTTTATCTCATTGACGACTGTCTTTTCAAAAATGGCCACTTCTGGGCCAACCATGTCTAGAGTTGGAGTAAAGTTGGACGGAGGTTTGCAACCTGAGTAGTTATTATCTTGTTCGTCTAGATTTACAGTGGAAAAATATTTTTTCAATCTTATTTTTCGGAAGAACGAGAAAATATCTTTATTTAGTCTAAACGTGTTAAGTTGTGTGCTTGGTACGAATGAAAGACCTTTGCTAAGAAGTTTGGTTTCTTCTATAGACAGCTCATGTTTGGACAAATTAAAAATGGGGATTTGTTCCTGTAGGGAGTGTGATGTCATTTCCAATACTGATGGTTCCTTGTCCTCATGTATGGCTGCTGATGTGGATGGTCTTGTGGTTGATAATAGTTTCTCGCTGGCCTCGAGAATCTTGTCCTTGTCCTGCCTCTGCCTCTCGATAAAAAAGGAGATGACTGTTGGCCTCTATGTTGTTGTTCAGACGGGTGGCCTCTTTGATTTCTATCAATGAAGTTGGGGTCTTCACCTCCATTATATGCCTCCAAGTCTGAATCAGATGAGTTAGTGTCTTCAAATGTCACAATTTTGTTTCTTCTATCAGGTCGTGGATTGTATTGGCCTGGTTGTTGTAAACCTTCTTGGTAATAATTACTCAAGAGGTAAGGGTATATTTTCTCATGTGAAAACCATCTGATATCTTTTTTCAGTTTGTTTGTTTTTTTCTTTATTAGATAGTCATCAAACTCTTTCATTTCTTGAATGATATTATCTAGTTTGTTTTTTGCATCCTCTAAGGCGGAGCTAGTTTTTAGCTTTTCTTCTAACTCCAAGATTTCTTGATTTAGTGGACTTATCATTTCTCGTACAGTCTCGATGATAAGGAGCATCCAGTCTCTAGAACACCGGTTGGCAATGAGCGACCAGCGCTCCAGAAACTGGCGTACTTCAATGAAAAGTGCTGGCACATTTCTAACCCTCAGGCCTGAGGGGATAACTCCAGATTTAAGGTATTCTAACATGAAAAAAGCGTGGGACTCCATCCTCTTTGCCTTTTTTTTAAGATTTAACAGTTTCAACCATTCTGAATTGCTACTGCTGGTAGTCGTGGGATTGATGTTACTACTGCCTGCTATTTGTCCTATCATGGCTGCAAAGTCATCGTCGGAAAAGCCAAAGGTTTTTATACCTTCCATGATATGCCACTGGGATCTATGAGGGGATATGTTCACAAATCTATGTTGCAAAACAGGCTTCAAAGTTGTTAAATAGAACAGAAAATAAAATACAAGGAAAAAGTGAAGTAGAATAAAGAGGGAGGCTGAGACTATGTATGTAAAGAATGAGCGTTCACAAAATACCTGCGATAAAAGATCGCCAAAAATGCACTATATTGAAAGGTATTCCCCGGTTACATTAAGGTTCAAGAGGGGGGAAAAAAATCAAGAATATTGAAGTATAGACCTCTTAACCAACCTATCTCATTTTACTGGGTAGAAAAATCTCTAAATTGATATAACAAAACCCCACAATGTCCCCCATAAGTGTACTGACTTCACAACATAAATGCTTTTTCTTTGTGTTTATTATTTAATCAAAAGCAATACATGAATTTTTTTGTATCAAAAATATATATTCATATAACTTTTTCAATTTTTTCTTTTTTGTTTTGTGATTTACATGAATTCTCAGAAAAACATATACATACAAAATCACTAAATATAAACAAACAGTTAGATCCTTGCCCTATGCGGACGCAGTGATTGAAAAATTGACAGTGCCCCTCAAAGAAAAACAAAAATTATGTACATGAACAATACCTAGTCTCGCATACCAACATCCATACCACATGCCACAAAATATACACAACAAAAAAAATTGTAAAACATATATTTTCCAACTGGAAGGCTCTCCTTTAAATTGTTATCTATATACATATTATTCTGCTGACATTTTTCTCCAACTTTCTTTTTCTTATTTTCTTCGGTTTTAAGTTGTTCCATAGGAGTTTATTTTCCAGTTGTGAAAATAGTTGGTCAATAGTTGGTCTGGTCTACGTACGTTTCGGTGAAAAAGTAAATAAGATCACCTTCCTCAGGACCATCAAAAAGTTAAAAACTGTAGAGGGGCTACTTTTATTCTGAAAAGGCAAAACCATTTTATGTCAGATATAGGGAACATGAGGGTACTTAATGTGTTCTTTATAACAGATTATATTGAAAATTTCTTTTACTGAGCTGGTGCATGCATGTCTCAGGTAATCAGAAAAAATGGAGCTGTTAAAGTGAAAGACAGCTGTTAAAAATGAAAGACAGACAGAAAGTTCCATATAGCCCTTCTCCAAAGTCCCAAGGAGTGCAATTAATTATAGAGATAGCCTAGGAAAGAGTTTGTGATGTGCCTATGGAATGGAGCAAATTGAGAAACCATCTCCTTGTGCTCAAAACAAAAAGGCAAGATTAAATCTAGAGTACCTGTCTCAACACAGATTGTAAGATGGAAACCCTACATGGGGACCTCTGTGGTGGCCGTATAAAAGAATGTAGCTCCGCAGTTCGTACACTCAGCACAAAGCTGGAAGAGGGAATGAAGAAGGCTAATTAAAGAGAGGATCTATCGTAACATATAAGTATGGCTCAAGAAGAAATAAGTAATGTTTCTTACTCTGTCTACTTGGGTGTATACAGGGACAGAAATTCTTCTAATGGGTAGAAATTGTTCTATGTGACCCGTATTAGCTTTGCGTCATAAAATTCTTCTTGCGTGAGAATGTGTCTATAAGTTAAAAAACATATAGAGACAAAAATTTCTTGGGTACCTTAACATTTAGTATGGTTATCTACAAACAAGTCTGATGTTAATCTTACCTCATAGCGAAGTATAAAACGCCAAACAGGAGGGTTGTCTATTGTACGTTGAGATGTCCATTGTCCATATTTACCTTATACAGAAGGTTCCAGGTATACGCTCTGGAAGGTAGATATAGTGGTATTTACAAAAAGTTTTTGAGTTCTCTACTATATTGTTACTGTGACAACACTCTGTCTTGGATAGTAGATATATCCGAGTATTATATCGAACTATTTTTTGGTGAACCGGCATCAGTTCTTTGTCTTTTCATGTCAGTTATTTAATTGTAAGCTAGCTTGGCTGTAAGTCATTATTTCACGCCGAAATTATATTGGGCTATCGATGGTACTCTGTTAAGAGAACGTTATATCTAGCAATAATTTAGACAAAACAGAGTGGCTAGGCTCGTCTGTATTCTAGTTTGAGAGAAAAAAATCCGATCAAAATTGAAGGCTACAGCTATTTACGACATCCAGGCGTATTACCCAAAAAGGACTGACCTTTATGATATTTTCAAAGGGGGGCCAAACCTTGACCAAAGTATGCAAGCACTCTGCTTAATCTTTACTGATTGAGTTAGATCAAAGCTGGTGGATGGTCTACTTATATTATGGTTGCATATCAGAATTGGTAATTTCGGGAGCTAGCAGACTTGTAGGCTTGTATGTCTATATGACGATTAGTCTTGCGATGGTATATGTGTGACAAGTCTATTACAATTGAGAACCTGATGACTGAGGCGACCTATTATTAGGTCTGGTGTAGACAAAATTACAGGTGATCTCCTGGATCCAATTCGCTTATGACATTATCGGAAGTCCAATGTTAGAAAAGAAAGGCTTTCTAAATTTAAATTGAGCTTTGGTGATTGTTCATTAAAGTAAACAGAGAAGCGGATACTCGTTAATTATAAGAAACTATTCTGAGCGTGCGGAAGGTCTAAGTTGTTTTAACTAGACGCGCTAAAAAACTAGCAAAACGGTATCGGCTTCGTAAGTATTCTCTTACCTCTCGTGCTTTGATACGGCGTGTCCCTCCTGTTGCTCGATGTAGTGTTTCTGATAAGTGAAAACAGACACTTTTAAATGTCTCCTAATTATCACGTAGTCTCGCGACGTTAACAGCCTACCTGGTGTCGTAATTCTAAGTAATGGTTTGACTTGGGCGACATGTTGGAGAAGGTTATAATCTATGAAGGCTGATGTGGGAGATAAGATTATACTGCCGCGTATGCTATGCCTGGTATGTTAAGGAAAACTCGCGTGAGAGATCTACGTTTAGTGTTACATCATTTATTAGAACTAGTCAGGGGTCACTTATAGGGAGAGTACTTCAATGGTACATGTTATACATATTGAAATATGTCCGTGGATGAAGTAAAGTGGTTTAATGCCGATTTTAAAACTGTAGCATCAGAAATAGGCGACAGAACAAGAAATATAAAAATCCGTAATGTTTACACAAATAATATTACGGAGAAGTGTGAATATATATTTCAGGGATGAAATCAGCCAGAGCAAACGCCATCTTGGAAAGGTGTTGATATATTTTCATATAGAGTTTGTTGTATGAGCTCTAATGTGGCGATTAGTTAGATCTGTAGAGATAAGCCGGATCTATTGACTAATCGAGTTCTAGTAGTACTTCTAGATGCAGCTAAATGTAAGATGGTTTCTACTTAGTCTAGTCGTTAAACCTGATGTATAGGTCATATGGGATAGACTATTTGCGATCGCTAGACAAAGCGGGCGCCACCATTGAATAATGAGATATGTTAGTATATTATCTTGAAGTAATTGTAATCCCAATGCCCAGATGCATCAGATATTTAGATGTTAGACAGATCTGTGGGTATTCGAGATTTAGTAGTGCTTCTAGATATAGCTAAATATGATGTTGTTTCTATTAGCCCAAGGGGTCACAGTCCAAGAAGGGAACTATTAACGGTCATCTAAGATGAGTCAGAACAAATATTAATGCCCATTAATTTTGAGGGAAAGTATGTGTGGTATGCTGGGTGTAAGGACAGACCTGATCTTACTGCTGCTAAGCCTAGCAGGGCTTTTAGTTAGGTAATCAGTTGTTAGTATGGGACATAATATCAAGGATTCAGGAGGTCACTAGCCATGTGATATCTTCGTTCAGACCTTGATCTACTGTGTCCAGTGAGAAAATCCAAAATGTTTCGCGTTGCTTGCGAATTTTGATTGAATCTTTCCCTGGTATCGGTCTTATTTTCTCTAAGATGAGCCAACGGAGGTCTGTTTCAGTATGTTTATTTTCCATGAAGTGTCTGACTAGTGGTGCTTGTAGTTTGCCTGTTCTTATGGCAGATTTGTGTTCTGACAGACGTATACGAAATTCTCTAGATGTTTCCCCTACGTAAGCTAAGTCGCAGGGACATATAATCATGTAGATTATTTTGGAACTCCTGCAGTTGGTCATGGTTTTGAGATTCCCTTTTCTTGTTCTATAGGACCAGGTCTTGGTAGTAATCGCTGATGCGCATGCATGACAGTTGCCACAACTGTAGTTGCCTATCGGTGGGGATAAGCCATCAATGGTGGTTTGTGTGATTTTTTCCTTAGGGTGTTCTCTGCTATGTACTAATTTATCTCTCAGGTTGGGGTTCCTTCTGAATGCCACCAGCGGTTTCTGTGTAGGTTCTTCGTCACTGGTATTGAGGATTTTCCAATTTTTATCTAGGACTTGTTTGATCTTATAGTTAAGGTTGGAGTGATCTATGACACAGACTAACTTATCTTGTGCTGGCTTAGGTTCCTTATTGAAGAGAGTATCTCTGTTGTAATACTTAGCTCTCTTGAGTGATTGTTTGATAAGTCTTTTTGGGTAGCCACGAAGGAGGAGACGCCCTTGTAACTGCTCCGCATGTGTCATATAGTCCTTCATGTTGGTACAGTTCCTCCTAATTCGCCGGAATTCTCCGAATGGGATCGAATCTTTTTGGCATGGTGGATGGTAGCTGCTATGGTCTAAAATAGTGTTTTTTGCTGTTGGTTTTCTATACAGACTAACTGCAAGCTGTCCTTCTCTGCCCATAATCCATATGTCCAGAAACTCTACCTTGTCCGATGAATAATGACAGGTGAATTTGAGATTGTTATCGCTAGAGTTCAACCAGGATATGAATTCTAATAGATCCGGTTCTGTGCCTGACCAGATGAAAAAAATATCATCTATGAACCTACGCCACTGTGTGACATTCTCAAAAAATGGCGCTGCCTCATTATATATGTGTTTTCTCTCATACTCCCCCATGTAGATATTAGCTACACTGGGAGCACAGGAAGCTCCCATGCTGGTCCCTTTGATTTGGTGGAAAATGTCTTGCTTAAATTCAAAGTAGTTGTGTTGTAATACTATTTGTAAGCACTCTATGATGAAGACATCTGGTCTTTCCCCAGGGACTCTAGCTAGGAGCGCTGCCACCGCCTCTATAGCTAGGTCCTGGGGAATGTTGGTGTACAGAGATTCTATGTCTAGAGTGACAAGGAATTGTGTTTTCTGGTCAAAGGGTGTATTTTCTAGTGTTGCTATCATGTGCCCCGTGTCTTTAATGTATGAGGCATACTGTGTGGTAAGGGGGCAAAGAAAGGTATCAACATATTGTGATAGGGGCTCCGTGCATGAGTTGATGGAGGAGACTATCGGTCTTAGAGGGGGGTCTAGGATATTTTTGTGGGTCTTTGGTATCCCATATAGGGCAGGTGTTACTGTATTTGTTTTATTCAGAAAATCTAATTCTTTTTGGCAGATGTAGCCATCTATAAAGGCTTTGGTTGTGATGTCGTTGATCCTGTCTTTAAGACGGGTAATCGCTCTCATGTTGGACGGCTGATAGTGCTCAGAAACTGCTAACATAGATTTAACTTTGTCAGTATAGAGAGAGGTGTCCATGATGACGATTCCCCCTGCTTTGTCACACGGTTTAATAGTGATACGTGAGTTATCCTGTAAGGATTTGCAGGCCTCTCTTTCTTTAGGAGTTAGATTCGGTGCCGGTTTAGGGATATATTTGGTTATCCTCTTTATCTCATTGACGACTGTCTTTTCAAAAATGGCCACTTCTGGGCCAACCATGTCTAGAGTTGGAGTAAAGTTGGACGGAGGTTTGCAACCTGAGTAGTTATTATCTTGTTCGTCTAGATTTACAGTGGAAAAATATTTTTTCAATCTTATTTTTCGGAAGAACGAGAAAATATCTTTATTTAGTCTAAACGTGTTAAGTTGTGTGCTTGGTACGAATGAAAGACCTTTGCTAAGAAGTTTGGTTTCTTCTATAGACAGCTCATGTTTGGACAAATTAAAAATGGGGATTTGTTCCTGTAGGGAGTGTGATGTCATTTCCAATACTGATGGTTCCTTGTCCTCATGTATGGCTGCTGATGTGGATGGTCTTGTGGTTGATAATAGTTTCTCGCTGGCCTCGAGAATCTTGTCCTTGTCCTGCCTCTGCCTCTCGATAAAAAAGGAGATGACTGTTGGCCTCTATGTTGTTGTTCAGACGGGTGGCCTCTTTGATTTCTATCAATGAAGTTGGGGTCTTCACCTCCATTATATGCCTCCAAGTCTGAATCAGATGAGTTAGTGTCTTCAAATGTCACAATTTTGTTTCTTCTATCAGGTCGTGGATTGTATTGGCCTGGTTGTTGTAAACCTTCTTGGTAATAATTACTCAAGAGGTAAGGGTATATTTTCTCATGTGAAAACCATCTGATATCTTTTTTCAGTTTGTTTGTTTTTTTCTTTATTAGATAGTCATCAAACTCTTTCATTTCTTGAATGATATTATCTAGTTTGTTTTTTGCATCCTCTAAGGCGGAGCTAGTTTTTAGCTTTTCTTCTAACTCCAAGATTTCTTGATTTAGTGGACTTATCATTTCTCGTACAGTCTCGATGATAAGGAGCATCCAGTCTCTGGAACACCGGTTGGCAATGAGCGACCAGCGCTCCAGAAACTGGCGTACATCAATGAAAAGTGCTGGCACATTTCTAACCCTCAGGCCTGAGGGGATAACTCCAGATTTAAGGTATTCTAACATGAAAAAAGCGTGGGACTCCATCCTCTTTGCCTTTTTTTTAAGATTTAACAGTTTCAACCATTCTGAATTGCTACTGCTGGTAGTCGTGGGATTGATGTTACTACTGCCTGCTATTTGTCCTATCATGGCTGCAAAGTCATCGTCGGAAAAGCCAAAGGTTTTTATACCTTCCATGATATGCCACTGGGATCTATGAGGGGATATGTTCACAAATCTATGTTGCAAAACAGGCTTCAAAGTTGTTAAATAGAACAGAAAATAAAGTACAAGGAAAAAGTGAAGTAGAATAAAGAGGGAGGCTGAGACTATGTATGTAAAGAATGAGCGTTCACAAAATACCTGCGATAAAAGATCGCCAAAAATGCACTATATTGAAAGGTATTCCCCGGTTACATTAAGGTTCAAGAGGGGGGAAACAAATCAAGAATATTGAAGTATAGACCTCTTAACCAACCTATCTCATTTTACTGGGTAGAAAAATCTCTAAATTGATATAACAAAACCCCACAATGTCCCCCATAAGTGTACTGACTTCACAACATAAATGCTTTTTCTTTGTGTTTATTATTTAATCAAAAGCAATACATGAATTTTTTTGTATCAAAAATATATATTCATATAACTTTTTCAATTTTTTTTTTTTTGTTTTGTGATTTACATGAATTCTCAGAAAAACATATACATACAAAATCACTAAATATAAACAAACAGTTAGATCCTTGCCCTATGCGGACGCAGTGATTGAAAAATTGACAGTGCCCCTCAAAGAAAAACAAAAATTATGTACATGAACAATACCTAGTCTCGCATACCAACATCCATACCACATGCCACAAAATATACACAACAAAAAAATTGTAAAACATATATTTTCCAACTGGAAGGCTCTCCTTTAAATTGTTATCTATATACATATTATTCTGCTGACATTTTTCTCCAACTTTCTTTTTCTTATTTTCTTCGGTTTTAAGTTGTTCCATAGGAGTTTATTTTCCAGTTGTGAAAATAGTTGGTCAATAGTTGGTCTGGTCTACGTACGTTTCGGTGAAAAAGTAAATAAGATCACCTTCCTCAGGACCATCAAAAAGTTAAAAACTGTAGAGGGGCTACTTTTATTCTGAAAAGGCAAAACCATTTTATGTCAGATATAGGGAACATGAGGGTACTTAATGTGTTCTTTATAACAGATTATATTGAAAATTTCTTTTACTGAGCTGGTGCATGCATGTCTCAGGTAATCAGAAAAAATGGAGCTGTTAAAGTGAAAGACAGCTGTTAAAAATGAAAGACAGACAGAAAGTTCCATATAGCCCTTCTCCAAAGTCCCAAGGAGTGCAATTAATTATAGAGATAGCCTAGGAAAGAGTTTGTGATGTGCCTATGGAATGGAGCAAATTGAGAAACCATCTCCTTGTGCTCAAAACAAAAAGGCAAGATTAAATCTAGAGTACCTGTCTCAACACAGATTGTAAGATGGAAACCCTACATGGGGACCTCTGTGGTGGCCGTATAAAAGAATGTAGCTCCGCAGTTCGTACACTCAGCACAAAGCTGGAAGAGGGAATGAAGAAGGCTAATTAAAGAGAGGATCTATCGTAACATATAAGTATGGCTCAAGAAGAAATAAGTAATGTTTCTTACTCTGTCTACTTGGGTGTATACAGGGACAGAAATTCTTCTAATGGGTAGAAATTGTTCTATGTGACCCGTATTAGCTTTGCGTCATAAAATTCTTCTTGCGTGAGAATGTGTCTATAAGTTAAAAAACATATAGAGACAAAAATTTCTTGGGTACCTTAACATTTAGTATGGTTATCTACAAACAAGTCTGATGTTAATCTTACCTCATAGCGAAGTATAAAACGCCAAACAGGAGGGTTGTCTATTGTACGTTGAGATGTCCATTGCCCATATTTACCTTATACAGAAGGTTCCAGGTATACGCTCTGGAAGGTAGATATAGTGGTATTTACAAAAAGTTTTTGAGTTCTCTACTATATTGTTACTGTGACAACACTCTGTCTTGGATAGTAGATGTATCCGAGTATTATATCGAACTATTTTTTGGTGAACCGGCATCAGTTCTTTGTCTTTTCATGTCAGTTATTTAATTGTAAGCTAGCTTGGCTGTAAGTCATTATTTCACGCCGAAATTATATTGGGCTATCGATGGTACTCTGTTAAGAGAACGTTATATCTAGCAATAATTTAGACAAAACAGAGTGGCTAGGCTCGTCTGTATTCTAATTTGAGAGAAAAAAATCCGATCAAAATTGAAGGCTACAGCTATTTACGACATCCAGGCGTATTACCCAAAAAGGACTGACCTTTATGATATTTTCAAAGGGGGGCCAAACCTTGACCAAAGTATGCAAGCACTCTGCTTAATCTTTACTGATTGAGTTAGATCAAAGCTGGTGGATGGTCTACTTATATTATGGTTGCATATCAGAATTGGTAATTTCGGGAGCTAGCAGACTTGTAGGCTTGTATGTCTATATGACGATTAGTCTTGCGATGGTATATGTGTGACAAGTCTATTACAATTGAGAACCTGATGACTGAGGCGACCTATTATTAGGTCTGGTGTAGACAAAATTACAGGTGATCTCCTGGATCCAATTCGCTTATGACATTATCGGAAGTCCAATGTTAGAAAAGAAAGGCTTTCTAAATTTAAATTGAGCTTTGGTGATTGTTCATTAAAGTAAACAGAGAAGCGGATACTCGTTAATTATAAGAAACTATTCTGAGCGTGCGGAAGGTCTAAGTTGTTTTAACTAGACGCGCTAAAAAACTAGCAAAACGGTATCGGCTTCGTAAGTATTCTCTTACCTCTCGTGCTTTGATACGGCGTGTCCCTCCTGTTGCTCGATGTAGTGTTTCTGATAAGTGAAAACAGACACTTTTAAATGTCTCCTAATTATCACGTAGTCTCGCGACGTTAACAGCCTACCTGGTGTCGTAATTCTAAGTAATGGTTTGACTTGGGCGACATGTTGGAGAAGGTTATAATCTACGAAGGCTGATGTGGGAGATAAGATTATACTGCCGCGTATGCTATGCCTGGTATGTTAAGGAAAACTCGCGTGAGAGATCTACGTTTAGTGTTACATCATTTATTAGAACTAGTCAGGGGTCACTTATAGGGAGAGTACTTCAATGGTACATGTTATACATATTGAAATATGTCCGTGGATGAAGTAAAGTGGTTTAATGCCGATTTTAAAACTGTAGCATCAGAAATAGGCGACAGAACAAGAAATATAAAAATCCTTAATGTTTACACAAATAATATTACGGAGAAGTGTGAATATATATTTCAGGGATGAAATCAGCCAGAGCAAACGCCATCTTGGAAAGGTGTTGATATATTTTCATATAGAGTTTGTAGTATGAGCTCTAATGTGGAGATAAGTTAGATCTGTAGAGATAAGCCGGATCTATTGACTAATGGAGATCTAGTAGTACTTCTAGATGCAGCTAAATGTAAGATTGTTTCTACTTAGTCTAGTCGTTAAACCTGATGTATAGGTCATATGGGATAGACTATTTGCGATCGCTAGACAAAGCGGGCGCCACCATTGAATAATGAGATATGTTAGTATATTATCTTGAAGTAATTGTAATCCCAATGCCCAGATGCATCAGATATTTAGATGTTAGACAGATCTGTGGGTATTCGAGATTTAGTAGTGCTTCTAGATATAGCTAAATATGATGTTGTTTCTATTAGCCCAAGGGGTCACAGTCCAAGAAGGGGACTATTAACGGTCATCTAAGAGGAGTCAGAACAAATATTAATGCCCATTAATTTTGAGGGAAAGTATGTGTGGTATGCTGGGTGTAAGGACAGACCTGATCTTACTGCTGCTAAGCCTAGCAGGGCTTTTAGTTAGGTAATCAGTTGTTAGTATGGGACATAATATCAAGGATTCAGGAGGTCACTAGCCATGTGATATCTTCGTTCAGACCTTGATCTACTTATTTCTTCTTGAGCCATACTTATATGTTACGATAGATCCTCTCTTTAATTAGCCTTCTTCATTCCCTCTTCCAGCTTTGTGCTGAGTGTACGAACTGCGGAGCTACATTCTTTTATACGGCCACCACAGAGGTCCCCATGTAGGGTTTCCATCTTACAATCTGTGTTGAGACAGGTACTCTAGATTTAATCTTGCCTTTTTGTTTTGAGCACAAGGAGATGGTTTCTCAATTTGCTCCATTCCATAGGGACATCACAAACTCTTTCCTAGGCTATCTCTATAATTAATTGCACTCCTTGGGACTTTGGAGAAGGGCTATATGGAACTTTCTGTCTGTCTTTCATTTTTAACAGCTGTCTTTCACTTTAACAGCTCCATTTTTTCTGATTACCTGAGACATGCATGCACCAGCTCAGTAAAAGAAATTTTCAATATAATCTGTTATAAAGAACACATTAAGTACCCTCATGTTCCCTATATCTGACATAAAATGGTTTTGCCTTTTCAGAATAAAAGTAGCCCCTCTACAGTTTTTACTTTTTGATGGTCCTGAGGAAGGTGATCTTATTTACTTTTTCACCGAAACGTACGTAGACCAGACCAACTATTGACCAACTATTTTCACAACTGGAAAATAAACTCCTATGGAACAACTTAAAACCGAAGAAAATAAGAAAAAGAAAGTTGGAGAAAAATGTCAGCAGAATAATATGTATATAGATAACAATTTAAAGGAGAGCCTTCCAGTTGGAAAATATATGTTTTACAATTTTTTTTGTTGTGTATATTTTGTGGCATGTGGTATGGATGTTGGTATGCGAGACTAGGTATTGTTCATGTACATAATTTTTGTTTTTCTTTGAGGGGCACTGTCAATTTTTCAATCACTGCGTCCGCATAGGGCAAGGATCTAACTGTTTGTTTATATTTAGTGATTTTGTATGTATATGTTTTTCTGAGAATTCATGTAAATCACAAAACAAAAAAGAAAAAATTGAAAAAGTTATATGAATATATATTTTTGATACAAAAAAAATCATGTATTGCTTTTGATTAAATAATAAACACAAAGAAAAAGCATTTATGTTGTGAAGTCAGTACACTTATGGGGGACATTGTGGGGTTTTGTTATATCAATTTAGAGATTTTTCTACCCAGTAAAATGAGATAGGTTGGTTAAGAGGTCTATACTTCAATATTCTTGATTTTTTTCCCCCCTCTTGAACCTTAATGTAACCGGGGAATACCTTTCAATATAGTGCATTTTTGGCGATCTTTTATCGCAGGTATTTTGTGAACGCTCATTCTTTACATACATAGTCTCAGCCTCCCTCTTTATTCTACTTCACTTTTTCCTTGTATTTTATTTTCTGTTCTATTTAACAACTTTGAAGCCTGTTTTGCAACATAGATTTGTGAACATATCCCCTCATAGATCCCAGTGGCATATCATGGAAGGTATAAAAACCTTTGGCTTTTCCGACGATGACTTTGCAGCCATGATAGGACAAATAGCAGGCAGTAGTAACATCAATCCCACGACTACCAGCAGTAGCAATTCAGAATGGTTGAAACTGTTAAATCTTTAAAAAAAGGCAAAGAGGATGGAGTCCCACGCTTTTTTCATGTTAGAATACCTTAAATCTGGAGTTATCCCCTCAGGCCTGAGGGTTAGAAATGTGCTAGCACTTTTCATTGAAGTACGCCAGTTTCTGGAGCGCTGGTCGCTCATTGCCAACCGGTGTTCCAGAGACTGGATGCTCCTTATCATCGAGACTGTACGAGAAATGATAAGTCCACTAAATCAAGAAATCTTGGAGTTAGAAGAAAAGCTAAAAACTAGCTCCGCCTTAGAGGATGCAAAAAACAAACTAGATAATATCATTCAAGAAATGAAAGAGTTTGATGACTATCTAATAAAGAAAAAAACAAACAAACTGAAAAAAGATATCAGATGGTTTTCACATGAGAAAATATACCCTTACCTCTTGAGTAATTATTACCAAGAAGGTTTACAACAACCAGGCCAATACAATCCACGACCTGATAGAAGAAACAAAATTGTGACATTTGAAGACACTAACTCATCTGATTCAGACTTGGAGGCATATAATGGAGGTGAAGACCCCAACTTCATTGATAGAAATCAAAGAGGCCACCCGTCTGAACAACAACATAGAGGCCAACAGTCATCTCCTTTTTTATCGAGAGGCAGAGGCAGGACAAGGACAAGATTCTCGAGGCCAGCGAGAAACTATTATCAACCACAAGACCATCCACATCAGCAGCCATACATGAGGACAAGGAACCATCAGTATTGGAAATGACATCACACTCCCTACAGGAACAAATCCCCATTTTTAATTTGTCCAAACATGAGCTGTCTATAGAAGAAACCAAACTTCTTAGCAAAGGTCTTTCATTCGTACCAAGCACACAACTTAACACGTTTAGACTAAATAAAGATATTTTCTCGTTCTTCCGAAAAATAAGATTGAAAAAATAATTTTCCACTGTAAATCTAGACGAACAAGATAATAACTACTCAGGTTGCAAACCTCCGTCCAACTTTACTCCAACTCTAGACATGGTTGGCCCAGAAGTGGCCATTTTTGAAAAGACAGTCGTCAATGAGATAAAGAGGATAACCAAATATATCCATAAACCGGCACCGAAACAAACTCCTAAAGAAAGAGAGGCCTGCAAATCCTTACAGGATAACTCACGTATCACTATTAAACCGTGTGACAAAGCAGGGGGAATCGTCATCATGGACACCTCTCTCTATACTGACAAAGTTAAATCTATGTTAGCAGTTTCTGAGCACTATCAGCCGTCCAACATGAGAGCGATTACCCGTCTTAAAGACAGGATCAACGACATCACAACCAAAGCCTTTATAGATGGCTACATCTGCCAAAAAGAATTAGATTTTCTGAATAAAACAAATACAGTAACACCTGCCCTATATGGGATACCAAAGACCCACAAAAATATCCTAGACCCCCCTCTAAGACCGATAGTCTCCTCCATCAACTCATGCACGGAGCCCCTATCACAATATGTTGATACCTTTCTTTGCCCCCTTACCACACAGTATGCCTCATACATTAAAGACACGGGGCACATGATAGCAACACTAGAAAATACACCCTTTGACCAGAAAACACAATTCCTTGTCACTCTAGACATAGAATCTCTGTACACCAACATTCCCCAGGACCTAGCTATAGAGGCGGTGGCAGCGCTCCTAGCTAGAGTCCCTGGGGAAAGACCAGATGTCTTCATCATAGAGTGCTTACAAATAGTATTACAACACAACTACTTTGAATTTAAGCAAGACATTTTCCACCAAATCAAAGGGACCAGCATGGGAGCTTCCTGTGCTCCCAGTGTAGCTAATATCTACATGGGGGAGTATGAGAGAAAACACATATATAATGAGGCAGCGCCATTTTTTGAGAATGTCACACAGTGGGGTAGGTTCATAGATGATATTTTTTTCATCTGGTCAGGCACAGAACAGAACTATTAGAATTCATATCCTGGTTGAACTCTAGCGATAACAATCTCAAATTCACCTGTCATTATTCATCGGACAAGGTAGAGTTTCTGGACATATGGATTATGGGCAGAGAAGGACAGTTTGCAGTTAGTCTGTATAGAAAACCAACAGCAAAAAACACTATTTTAGACCATAGCAGCTACCATCCACCATGCCAAAAAGATTCGATCCCATTCGGAGAATTCCTGCGAATTAGGAGGAACTGTACCAACATGAAGGACTATATGACACATGCGGGGCAGTTACAAGGGCGTCTCCTCCTTCGTGGCTACCCAAAAAGACTTATCAAACAATCACTCAAGAGAGCTAAGTATTACAACAGAGATACTCTCTTCAATAAGGAACCTAAGCCAGCACAAGATAAGTTAGTCTGTGTCATAGATCACTCCAACCTTAACTATAAGATCAAACAAGTCCTAGATAAAAATTGGAAAATCCTCAATACCAGTGACGAAGAACCTACACAGAAACCGCAGGTGGCATTCAGAAGGAACCCCAACCTGAGAGATAAATTAGTACATAGCAGAGAACACCCTAAGGAAAAAATCACACAAACCACTATTGATGGCTTATCCCCACCGATAGGCAACTACAGTTGTGGCAACTGTCATGCATGCGCATCAGCGATAACTACCAAGACCTGGTCCTATAGAACAAGAAAAGGGAATCTCAAAACCATGACCAACTGCAGGAGTTCCAACATAATCTACATGATTATATGTCCCTGCGACTTAGCTCACGTAGGGGAAACATCTAGAGAATTTCGTATACGTCTGTCAGAACACAAATCTGCCATAAGAACAGGCAAACTACAAGCACCACTAGTCAGACACTTCATGGAAAATAAACATACTGAAACAGACCTCCGTTGGCTCATCTTAGAGAAAATAAGACCGATACCAGGGAAAGATTCAATCAAAATTCGCAAGCAACGCGAAACATTTTGGATTTTCCCACTGGACACAGTAGATCAAGGTCTGAACGAAGATATCACATGGCTAGTGACCTCCTGAATCCTTGATATTATGTCCCATACTAACAACTGATTACCTAACTAAAAGCCCTGCTAGGCTTAGCAGCAGTAAGATCAGGTCTGTCCTTACACCCAGCATACCACACATACTTTCCCTCAAAATTAATGGGCATTAATATTTGTTCTGACTCATCTTAGATGACCGTTAATAGTCCCCTTCTTGGACTGTGACCCCTTGGGCTAATAGAAACAACATCATATTTAGCTATATCTAGAAGCACTACTAAATCTCGAATACCCACAGATCTGTCTAACATCTAAATATCTGATGCATCTGGGCATTGGGATTACAATTACTTCAAGATAATATACTAACATATCTCATTATTCAATGGTGGCGCCCGCTTTGTCTAGCGATCGCAAATAGTCTATCCCATATGACCTATACATCAGGTTTAACGACTAGACTAAGTAGAAACAATCTTACATTTAGCTGCATCTAGAAGTACTACTAGATCTCCATTAGTCAATAGATCCGGCTTATCTCTACAGATCTAACTAATCGCCACATTAGAGCTCATACTACAAACTCTATATTAAAATATATCAACACCTTTCCAAGATGGCGTTTGCTCTGGCTGATTTCATCCCTGAAATATATATTCACACTTCTCCGTAATATTATTTGTGTAAACATTACGGATTTTTATATTTCTTGTTCTGTCGCCTATTTCTGATGCTACAGTTTTAAAATCGGCATTAAACCACTTTACTTCATCCACGGACATATTTCAATATGTATAACATGTACCATTGAAGTACTCTCCCTATAAGTGACCCCTGACTAGTTCTAATAAATGATGTAACACTAAACGTAGATCTCTCACGCGAGTTTTCCTTAACATACCAGGCATAGCATACGCGGCAGTATAATCTTATCTCCCACATCAGCCTTCGTAGATTATAACCTTCTCCAACATGTCGCCCAAGTCAAACCATTACTTAGAATTACGACACCAGGTAGGCTGTTAACGTCGCGAGACTACGTGATAATTAGGAGACATTTAAAAGTGTCTGTTTTCACTTATCAGAAACACTACATCGAGCAACAGGAGGGACACGCCGTATCAAAGCACGAGAGGTAAGAGAATACTTACGAAGCCGATACCGTTTTGCTAGTTTTTTAGCGCGTCTAGTTAAAACAACTTAGACCTTCCGCACGCTCAGAATAGTTTCTTATAATTAACGAGTATCCGCTTCTCTGTTTACTTTAATGAACAATCACCAAAGCTCAATTTAAATTTAGAAAGCCTTTCTTTTCTAACATTGGACTTCCGATAATGTCATAAGCGAATTGGATCCAGGAGATCACCTGTAATTTTGTCTACACCAGACCTAATAATAGGTCGCCTCAGTCATCAGGTTCTCAATTGTAATAGACTTGTCACACATATACCATCGCAAGACTAATCGTCATATAGACATACAAGCCTACAAGTCTGCTAGCTCCCGAAATTACCAATTCTGATATGCAACCATAATATAAGTAGACCATCCACCAGCTTTGATCTAACTCAATCAGTAAAGATTAAGCAGAGTGCTTGCATACTTTGGTCAAGGTTTGGCCCCCCTTTGAAAATATCATAAAGGTCAGTCCTTTTTGGGTAATACGCCTGGATGTCGTAAATAGCTGTAGCCTTCAATTTTGATCGGATTTTTTTCTCTCAAATTAGAATACAGACGAGCCTAGCCACTCTGTTTTGTCTAAATTATTGCTAGATATAACGTTCTCTTAACAGAGTACCATCGATAGCCCAATATAATTTCGGCGTGAAATAATGACTTACAGCCAAGCTAGCTTACAATTAAATAACTGACATGAAAAGACAAAGAACTGATGCCGGTTCACCAAAAAATAGTTCGATATAATACTCGGATATATCTATTATCCAAGACAGAGTGTTGTCACAGTAACAATATAGTAGAGAACTCAAAAACTTTTTGTAAATACCACTATATCTACCTTCCAGAGCGTATACCTGGAACCTTCTGTATAAGGTAAATATGGACAATGGACATCTCAACGTACAATAGACAACCCTCCTGTTTGGCGTTTTATACTTCGCTATGAGGTAAGATTAACATCAGACTTGTTTGTAGATAACCATACTAAATGTTAAGGTACCCAAGAAATTTTTGTCTCTATATGTTTTTTAACTTATAGACACATTCTCACGCAAGAAGAATTTTATGACGCAAAGCTAATACGGGTCACATAGAACAATTTCTACCCATTAGAAGAATTTCTGTCCCTGTATACACCCAAGTAGACAGAGTAAGAAACATTACTTATTTCTTCTTGAGCCATACTTATATGTTACGATAGATCCTCTCTTTAATTAGCCTTCTTCATTCCCTCTTCCAGCTTTGTGCTGAGTGTACGAACTGCGGAGCTACATTCTTTTATACGGCCACCACAGAGGTCCCCATGTAGGGTTTCCATCTTACAATCTGTGTTGAGACAGGTACTCTAGATTTAATCTTGCCTTTTTGTTTTGAGCACAAGGAGATGGTTTCTCAATTTGCTCCATTCCATAGGCACATCACAAACTCTTTCCTAGGCTATCTCTATAATTAATTGCACTCCTTGGGACTTTGGAGAAGGGCTATATGGAACTTTCTGTCTGTCTTTCATTTTTAACAGCTGTCTTTCACTTTAACAGCTCCATATTTTCTGATTACCTGAGACATGCATGCACCAGCTCAGTAAAAGAAATTTTCAATATAATCTGTTATAAAGAACACATTAAGTACCCTCATGTTCCCTATATCTGACATAAAATGGTTTTGCCTTTTCAGAATAAAAGTAGCCCCTCTACAGTTTTCAACTTTTTGATGGTCCTGAGGAAGGTGATCTTATTTACTTTTTCACCGAAACGTACGTAGACCAGACCAACTATTGACCAACTATTTTCACAACTGGAAAATAAACTCCCATGGAACAACTTAAAACCGAAGAAAATAAGAAAAAGAAAGTTGGAGAAAAATGTCAGCAGAATAATATATATATAGATAACAATTTAAAGGAGAGCCTTCCAGTTGGAAAATATATGTTTTACAATTTTTTGTTGTTGTGTATATTTTGTGGCATGTGGTATGGATGTTGGTATGCGAGACTAGGTATTGTTCATGTACATAATTTTTGTTTTTCTTTGAGGGGCACTGTCAATTTTTCAATCACTGCGTCCGCATAGGGCAAGGATCTAACTGTTTGTTTATATTTAGTGATTTTGTATGTATATGTTTTTCTGAGAATTCATGTAAATCACAAAACAAAAAAGAAAAAATTGAAAAAGTTATATGAATATATATTTTTGATACAAAAAAATTCATGTATTGCTTTTGATTAAATAATAAACACAAAGAAAAAGCATTTATGTTGTGAAGTAGGTACACTTATGGGGGACATTGTGGGGTTTTGTTATATCAATTTAGAGATTTTTCTACCCAGTAAAATGGGATCTTTAACTGGTAAAAGGTAGTGCTCAGGGGCCGTCCTTCGCCTTGGCTTATAAAAACGTAATAGAGGAAGTAGGACAATACTTTTTAATCCAGGGTAAAAGTGGTAGAGTGAATAATAAACTGCCCAAAGCCAGTAACCCTTGGTACTCGGACCAGTGTAAGGTAAAAAGGAAGGAGCTAACAGTTGCCCTGCTTAAAAAGAATCCCTCACTAGTTAGAGCGGCTAGAAAGGATTATGCGAGGGTAATGGTGTTGGCCAAACGAGAGTGGGACGAACAACACTGGCAGGATCTCAAATCTGCAGCTAACACGAAGAATGCAACGCTGTTCTGGGAACTGATTAACAAGGCTAGGCAGCGAAGCATGCCACCATAGCTGACCACATAACAAATCAACAATGGTATTCTCACTTCTCTGCACTGTATGGCGGGATAGATGTGACACGTTCATCTCCTTCTGATCCAGATAGTAGGGCCCTATCTCCACTGGTGTTTGAGGAGCCATTTCTGGCCTCTGAGGTAGCACTGGCCATTAGACACCTGACCCCGAGGAAGGCTGCTGGCCCTGATGGGATACCGGGGGACCTCCTTTTGGAAGAACCTGTAGCCTGGGCTAAACTTATTGCCCTAATAATAAATTTGATTTCCAAGGGACACCCTGTGCCAGACTCGTGGAAGGGAGCAGAGGTGGTAACTGTGTATAAAAAGGGTGCCAGAGATGACCCTGCCAATTACAGACCGATCAGTCTGATCGACGTGATCCAGAAGGTGGTTGGCAGGGTCATTATCTCGAGGGTGGGTGTCTGGATGGAAGAGGAGCATGTCCTTTCTCATTTCCAAGCAGGGTTTCGACAAAAGGTGGGCACGATGGACCAGGTCTTCCGCTTCTTTGCGATCTATTGGAAGTCTGTGACCATCAATAAAGGTAGCCTCCACCTGGCTTTCATAGATCTCAAGACGGCGTTCAACCTGGTCCCCCGTGCAAGGCTGTGGGATATCTTAGAGAAGATGGGCTTCCCAGGGCCACTTTTGGGTTTTATTGTGAAGCTCCAAGAGGGGAATTATACGAGGATTAGATGGGGCACCCAGGGACAACTGACAGAGAGGGTGCCCGTGAGGAGTGGAGTCCGCCAGGGATGTGTTATGGCGCCGACCCTGTTCTCCCTCTTTGTGAACGGAGTGGTGGACCACCTGAGAGAGGAATCGGCAGACGTGCCATCCCTGGCAGGGGAAAAAACACCTACCCTACTCTTCGCGGACGACACCATTTTGATCTCTAAAACCCCCGCAGGCCTCCAAAAGCTCTTCCACCGTTTTAGTGCGTTTTGTACCGATAGAGGTCTTACCATCAATACCTCTAAAACAAAGCTTATGGCCCTATCACCCTCTAAGAGATTTAGGAACAATCTCTCGCTTAATGGTGCACCCCTGGAGTTGGTAGATTCCTTTGACTATTTGGGTGTTAGGGTAAATAGCCAGATGAGTTGGAAAGATCACTTGGCCAAAATGTTATTAAACCATAAAAGAGTCTCAGGGGTGGTCTTGAGAGAACAGCGGGAGTCGACGAGTAAACCTGTGGCACCGACTCTCGCAATTTATGAGGGCCAAGTATTACCGGCTGCCCTATACGGATCCGAGTTGTGGGGGTTTGAGAATACATCGGAGTTAGTTACATCAGAAAACAAGTTCATGAGAGATCTGGTAGCCCTTCCAGTTTCCACCCCGCTAATCCCACTACGGTTAGATTTGGGTAGGCGCCCCCTTAAAGACTTAGGTGCCGATCACGATCCGGCAAAAACCGGGTACGAACCGTCGGACGGAGCACAATCTCCGGCCGACGCGTACCCGGTCGTCAATTTTAACAAACAAGGAATTACGATTCGCACGGGTACACCATTACCGTACGAATCGTAAAAAAGCCCGACCGAACAAAAAAACACCTACCAATGTGATCCGGGAAAGCGCCGACCTGACGTCGGGACGCTCGCAGCCAGCCATTCACGAACCAGGAATCACGATTCGCACCGACGTCACCCCGCACGGTGAAGATTCTGCGGCAGCCAAAAACTGCCGGGAAATCAGTACGACGCGAACAAGGACCACCAGTACGCGACGGACAGACGACGACGCGAACAAGGAGGACCAGTACGCGACGGACACACAGGACGACGCGACCAAGGAGGACCCGTACCCGACAGGACGACGCGATCAAGGAGGACCCGTACGCGACAGGACGACGCGAGCAAGGAGTACCAGTACGCGACGGACAGACATGGACCCGAACCTACGAGTCATCCCTGCCCTCATAGCAGTCCACCTGCTCTACAGGCACCGACGCAGACGCCGCAGAAGGTAAGAATAACTAAGGGAGGGGGGAAAGTGGGGTGGGGTGGGGGTGGCACGACCAGGGCAGGCCACAAAACAACCACATAAGTCACACATGGCCTGGACATACCTGACTCCCATGCCCTGGTCACCACGAGGGGGTGGGGGCGTGTCCTGATAAGCCAGCTACCGCCACAACGGAAGTCCGTCACCATGCGAACCGGCAACACAACCAGACAGGTACGTCCCGTACCCACGCCTGAAGAGCGTGGGTACGAGTCGTACCACGCCCACACACACGTCACCCCAACAATGGCGGGACGGATCGTACCCACGTGGCAAAGGCCTGGGCACGGCCCGCACAAGCATCACATAGCGTGGGGATGGATATGTACGGACCCTACCCCCACCCCGTATGCATGGAGCGTACCCCCCATGCCAACAGTGTAAGTACGACCCGTACCCTCACCCGCGTATGCATGGAGCGTACCCCCACCCCAACAGTGTAAGTACGACCCGTACCCCCACCCGCGTATGCATGGAGCGTACCCCCACCCCAACAGTGTAAGTACGACCCGTACCATCACCCGCGTATGCAAGGAGCGTACCCCCACCCCAACAGTGTAAGTACGACTTGTACCCCCACCCGCGTATGCATGGAGCGTACCCCCCATGCCAACAGTGTAAGTACGACTCGAACCCTCACCCGCGGACGTACGGACCGTACCCCCACCCCCACCAGTGTAAGTACGACTCCTGGACTCACGGACCGTACCACCACCACACCAGTGTAAGTACGACTCGAACGCTCACCCGCGTATGCAAGGAGCGCACCCCCCACCCCAACAGTGTAAGTACGACTCGAACCCTCACCCGCGTATGCAAGGAGCGTACCCCCACCCCAACAGTGTAAGTACGACCCGTACCATCACCCGCGTATGCAAGGAGCGTACCCCCACCCCAACAGTGTAAGTACGACCCGTACCATCACCCGCGTATGCAAGGAGCGTACCCCCACCCCAACAGTGTAAGTACGACCCGTACCCCCACCCGCGTATGCATGGAGCGTACCCCCACCCCAACAGTGTAAGTACGACCCGTACCCCCACCCGCGTATGCATGGAGCGTACCCCCCATGCCAACAGTGTAAGTACGACTCGAACCCTCACCCGCGGACGTACGGACCGTACCCCCACCCCCACCAGTGTAAGTACGACTCCTGGACTCACGGACCGTACCCCCACCACACCAGTGTAAGTACGACTCGAACCCTCACCTCGAATGCATGGAGCGCACCCACACCGTGTATGTCCCAAGCGTACATATCCAGAAATTGGAGGTGTGTGTGCAGAGTCCTCCCAGCAGTGCCCTGAGACAGGAGGGGTGTGTGCAGAGTCCTCCCAGCAGTGTCCAGACCCAGGAGGGGTGTGTGCAGAGTCCTCCCAGCAGTGTCCAGACCCAGGAGGGGTGGGTGCAGAGTCCTCCCAGCAGTGTCCAGACCCAGGAGGGGTGGGTGCAGAGTCCTCCCAGCAGTGTCCAGACCCAGGAGGGGTGGGTGCAGAGTCCGCCCAGCAGAGTCCAGACCCAGGAGGGGTGGGCGCAGAGTCCTCCCAGCAGTGCCCTGAGACAGGAGGGGTGTGTGCAGAGTCCTCCCAGCAGTGCCCTGAGACAGGAGGGGTGTGTGCAGAGTCCTCCCAGCAGTGCCCTGAGACAGGAGGGGTGGGTGCAGAGTCCTCCCAGCAGTGCCCTGAGACAGGAGGGGTGTGTGCAGAGTCCTCCCAGCAGTGCCCTGAGACAGGAGGGGTGTGTGCAGAGCCCTCCCAGCAGTGCCCTGAGACAGGAGGGGTGTGTGCAGAGTCCTCCCAGCAGTGTCCAGACCCAGGAGGGGTGTGTGCAGAGTCCTCCCAGCAGTGTCCAGACCCAGGAGGGGTGGGTGCAGAGTCCTCCCAGCAGTGTCCAGACCCAGGAGGGGTGTGTGCAGAGTCCTCCCAGCAGTGTCCAGACCCAGGAGGGGTGGGTGCAGAGTCCTCCCAGCAGTGTCCAGACCCAGGAGGGGTGGGTGCAGAGTCCTCCCAGCAGTGTCCAGACCCAGGAGGGGTGGGTGCAGAGTCCTCCCAGCAGTGTCCAGACCCAGGAGGGGTGGGTGCAGAGTCCTCCCAGCAGTGTCCAGACCCAGGAGGGGTGGGTGCAGAGTCCTCCCAGCAGTGCCCAGAGACAGGAGGGGTGGGTGCAGAGTCCTCCCAGCAGTGTCGAGACCCAGGAGGGGTGGGTGCAGAGTCCTCCCAGCAGTGTCCAGACACAGGAGGGGTGTGTGCAGAGTCCTCCCAGCAGTGCCCTGAGACAGGAGGGGTGTGTGCAGAGTCCTCCCAGCAGTGCCCTGAGACAGGAGGGGTGGGTGCAGAGTCCTCCCAGCAGTGTCCAGACCCAGGAGGGGTGGGTGCAGAGTCCTCCCAGCAGTGCCCAGAGACAGGAGGGGTGGGTGCAGAGTCCTCCCAGCAGTGTCGAGACCCAGGAGGGGTGGGTGCAGAGTCCTCCCAGCAGTGTCCAGACACAGGAGGGGTGTGTGCAGAGTCCTCCCAGCAGTGCCCTGAGACAGGAGGGGTGTGTGCAGAGTCCTCCCAGCAGTGCCCTGAGACAGGAGGGGTGTGTGCAGAGTCCTCCCAGCAGTGCCCTGAGACAGGAGGGGTGTGTGCAGAGTCCTCCCAGCAGTGCCCTGAGACAGGAGGGGTGGGTGCAGAGTCCTCCCAGCAGTGTCCAGACACAGGAGGGGTGTGTGCAGAGTCCTCCCAGCAGTGCCCTGAGACAGGAGGGGTGTGTGCAGAGTCCTCCCAGCAGTGCCCAGACACAGGAGGGGTGTAACACATGTGTGTGATGCCAGAATTACCCACATCCATACTGCCTACAAGGGAACATGTCCCCATGAACTCATGTCAACTGACTCCACACACAAGTACAGTGATCACCAAGGATGCCACGATTGTTGCAGGTGGAGACATGGCCATGCATGCATGGCCAAAGTAGAAGGGCTCCGTCACACACACAGCTCATGTAGACACAGCTCTGCGCTAAACATTGTGAACACCCTGCAGGGAAGAAACTGGGTACACAGAGGAAGGAATACACCCTGGGACAATTGAACCATGCAGTAACTGCTGACATGACCTAAGGAAGTTAGCCAACACCTTGTGATGGCACACAGATCCCAGGGTCGCCCCAAAGAGCAGAACACTACTACAAATCCCACACACCCAAAGCCTTAAACACCACCCAAAACAATGTAGCAGCCCCACCAACACCAATACCACCATAGCAGGAGTGTGATAATGATAACAAAAATAAGCTTTATTCAGCATGAGCACAATGTCCGTGGATCGCAGGCAGTTCAAATTCAACAAAGGCCATAGGGCAGTCAATGATTCCCAGCTGGATGGGGGACACAGTGGGATGTGTGTCCCCTACCTTGCCTGCACAGTCAAATGCCATCGTCTTCCATACTGGTGAGGGCATCAGGGGGGGGGGAAGCAACAGGCACCGCAGGGACATCAGGGCAAAGGGGCGGCGTTGTGGGTGCAGGGATGGAGGACTCAACCACAGGGGGTGTGTCATGGCCAAAGGCAGAGGCCAGGATGGCACTACACACCTTAGCAAGGTCCTCCAGGGAGTCCCCTGCACCCGAAGTGACCTCAGGCCCCAAGGAGGGGGGGGGGGTCAGAGGGATGGGTTGCAGCGCCACCGGGGGAGGGTGGAGACAGGGGGGGAGACTCAACCACCCTGACCGAGGACTTCCTTGACCGCTTGCGTGGTGGCGGAACTGTGGGGCTCAGGGACAGAGCGGCCATGAAGGAGTCCTTGGGGGAGATGTGGCCAGGAGAGCTGAGGGGAGGGGATTTGGAGGGAGTGGATTGTGTGGAATGCGGACTCCCACTCTGGCTGCGTGTCACACGTTTGCCCCCCGACCCAGTGGGTGTGCCTATCTCACCCTGTGTGTGCGTGTCAGGAGGAGTGCGGTGGACCTTCCCTGCTGGTGTGGTGCCTGTGTCTGTTGTGGTGGGTGCATGCCGACGTCTGGGTGTACGTGGGACAGGCATGGAAGTGGGAAGTGTGGATGGGGCAGGGGTAGGTGGGGGGAGGTCGCGCTGCAGGAGACCCACTGCTGCAGTCAGTGTGGAGTCTATGGACCTCAGCAAGTTGCGTTGGTCAGCCTGCGAAGAATGAATGCCCTCCAAGAATGCCTCGATGTTGGTGAGGGTTTTCCCGTGGGAATGGAGGACATTAAGGATCGCAGCCTGACCAACCTGCATTTGCCGCTGGATGTCCATAGACTCAGCATTGGCGGCAGCAGTGGAGACAGGGGCAGGGGGTGCGGTGCCTGGCAGGAAGGAGACATGCGGTGACCGGGCACGCTGGGAAGGGACACGAGCAAGTGGGAGGCGGCTGATGGGAACTGAGGGGGCGGTGCCAGGTGTTGTTCCACTGTCAGCTGCTGGTGCAGCCTCCGCCAACTCGGAGACATCCTCCTCGGACCTGTCAGCTTCGTAGTCTGATGTGCCAGTCGACAGGTCCTCGGCCACACTATCCTCCGCCTCTGTCCCACTCGATGTGCCAGCCCCGATGTCACGGCTGGCACTGGTGCTCGGTCCCTCCGCCTGGTCTGTGTCCATGTCTCCCTCTGTGTCCCCCGACGATACTGTGGGCAGGGTGGAGAGACAGAAATTAATCAGACACCTGTACACATCTGTCACATGAGTCCAATCTACATAGTCAACATTGCATAGCCTGAAGAGTAAGATCCCTAACATCTGCAAAACAAGGTACCGATGTAGGGCATGAAACACACAGTTGGTTGAGCCACCATGCCACTGAAATACCATGGAGAGCATGAGACAATAGCTGAAGACAGGAAACGGAGTCTGACATAGCACCCAGGCCCTGGGGACAATCCTGCACTGCATCTGCACCACACAGCGTTGGTGAAAATACCGATGACCAGGGACAATAACCATGAACTTGAGACACATGCTGCATAGGTAATGCTGCAAACATGCACAACATAACTCGGTCACTGCACCTTGCGTGTGTGTCCAGTAACATCACACACTGGCCAGACCCAGCAAGTAGGAATCTGGATTTGACACATAGGCATTGCCAGCCCCAAGCAACCCCCACACGATGCTAATTGTTGAGACACAGGTGGCACCAACATCTCATAGTCTGGGTGATAAACACAGTGGCAGGCAAAATGCAAGATTGGACGCAAAACAGCCAAGGTGCGCCTGTACAAATAATGAGGTACCAGTGCCCATCCTCAGATGAGTATAACAAGACACACAGGCACTGGCAACTGTGAGTATGAAGAAGGACAATCAGGTCAGGCTGCACAGTGGACACCTGTACATAATAGCACGTCTATATACATGGTGACAGGGGACAATGGCACAGAGCACAACCTACGCTGTAGACAGTGAGAGTGTCCACGTTGATGATGACACAAACAACACTGAGGATAAGGTGCCCCAGGGGACAGTAGTGGGCACGCAACTACATGCTACTGAATGGTAATGACTGCTACACACGTCACCATCCCTGCACTATGCGTATCGCACACTCATGCACATCATGTCACAGGCCACTACATAGGACATGCGCGCTGTAAGGCATGACACATGAGAGACCAACTCCCATGTCTGGAGCCAGCATCAGTGCCAACTGACATGGAACCCACATGCAGTGAACTTGACAGTTCACAGGCAAGGTCCCACAACCTGTTACACACCACCACCACACATGATGCTACAGTCATTGTTCTCGTGGACAAAGCGCCAGCCTACATTACCTTGTGAAGGAGTGACTACACACAGACCAGGGAACACATTGCAAGGAGGGGAAGGGTGGCAGGGGCGCAGCGCTACACTGGGGCAAACTGGATCTGCACAGCACCTTTAAACCCTGCCAGTGAATTAATGCCACTGTGCCCTTACAAATGCCGGTGACACACAACAAACGCACATGTACCTACCCCCTTCCGCCTGCTGCATCGCCTGTAAGCGCCTCTCCAGGTCTGGAAAGACCACCGGCAGCACACGCCTGTGGAGGTGGGTCAGACGGCGGCGGCCGCGGTTCTTGTGGCTCTCAGGTGAGTCCCCCAGCAGGAGCCGTGCAATCCTCCGCGTCCAGCACCGGATATCCTGCCAGCGTTTCCTCACCTGGGACAGGCTCCGCCTCCGACCATCCACACGCCTCACGGCACTGACGGCGGTCAGCCAGATCTGCTCCTTGGCAGTGGCGCCTACCTGTGAGGAAGAACAAGTGACACCACATCAATACACCAGCCACATGTCACATAGAGACAAATGAGAACAAATTAGCTGGTTACAACAAGGCATGTCATGCAGCCAACGCATTGCACCTCTGTCATAGGGACATCATCCTCTGGTGAGGGTAAAGCCAGTACGTGCCATAGTGGGTACACAGGTGGAATGATGGCTATGTCACAATCAATGATCAAGGCTCACACTGAGCATCACACCCACCCCTCCTGTCTCAGGGCACTGCTGGGAGGACTCCGCACCCACCCCTCCTGTCTCAGGGCACTGCTGGGAGGAATCTGCACACACCCCTCCTGTCTCAGGGCACTGCTGGGAGGAATCAGGCACACCCCCCCCCCGGTACCCCCCCGACAGTACATGGCATGTGTGTCACACCAGGACACAATGCCGGAAGTCACAGTCAGAACATAGGGACAGTCTGAGGCAGTGGCCTATGCACTCACCTGATACCCTGGTCGCCCATACAGCATGGGGTACTGTGGGAGGATCACATCCAGCAGAGCCATGTTCTCCTCCAGGGTGAATGGCTGTGACCTCTCCACAGCCCTTGACATGGTTCCAGGGAATCAGTAGCAGCAGCTTGGTCGACAAATGCAAAGATGTGCAGGCAAGTACTCCCTCATGGGACCTGGCTGCCTTATATGTGCCCTTCTGCCCAGTCTCATGCACAGGAGTACAGAGTGATTGGTCACTCACATTTGCATCCTATGTTTCCACCAATCCCTTCAAACCTAGCAGTCTGTGGGTTCTCTATCAGTTTCATTCTCCTGCATGATGTCAGCCCCACAAACACATTGCAACAAAGTAGAACAATTCCAACTGACTTCTGCTGTGCACCTTCCAGAACAATTTCGAAATTTGAACTTGGTCTCCATGACAACCAGCATGCATGTAGGCCTTAATACTTGTCCCCCATGTAATTTGGAGAATCACACACAGGTACGGTGCGTTTCGGGGCCCTAGGGCACCCAAAATGCATGGCAACGGCCCATACATGCATGCCTACGTTCACTATCACTATGGGTCTGCACGCGTATGCGTACACGTAGTGGTAGGGACCGTACACACGCATGTACGCTCACTATCACTATGGGTCTGCACGCGTATGCGTACACGTAGTGGTAGGGACCGTACACACGCATGTACGCTCAACATCACTACGTGTACGCATACGCGTGCAGACCCATAGTGATAGTGAGCGTACATGCGTGTGTACGGTCCCTACCACTACGTGTACGCATACGCGTGCAGACCCATAGTGATAGTGAGCGTACATGCGTGTGTACGGTCCGTACCACTACGTGTACGCATACGCGCGCAGACCCATAGTGATAGTGAGCGTACATGCGTGTGTACGGTCCGTACCACTACGGGTACGCATACGCGTGCAGACCCATAGTGATAGTGAGCGTACATGTGTGTGTACGGCCCGTACTACTACGAGTACGCATACGCGTGCAGACCCATAGTGATAGTGAGCGTACATGCGTGTGTACGGTCCCTACCACTACGTGTACGCATACGCGTGCAGACCCATAGTGATAGTGAGCGTACATGCGTGTGTACGGCCCGTTCACTATGGGTCTGCACGCGTATGCGTACTCGTAGTAGTACGGGCCGTACACACGCATGTACGCTCACTATCACTATGGGTCTGCACACGTATGTGTACCCGTAGTGGTACGGACCGTACAAATGCCTGTACGCTCGCCATCACGATGGGTACACATACGGCAGCACTCCCACAGTGATTTGGGAACATACACAGGCCCTCTTAGCAGCAGTACAGCGGTTTTTACACATCACTGTGGTGATAGGCGACACACAGGTAGGAATAGGGCGGACATACTTGTCCATGGATGGACATACTTGTCCAGGTATGGACATCAAGGCATCGTCTGTGCATTACTACATGTGCGGGGCACAGGTGTCACAGGCTGTGATGTGGAACGTGCCTCCTGAGTGGAGAAGGCACCAGATGTATGATGAGATGTGTACAGGTGTACTGTGTGAGGGTGCAATGTGTGCCAGGCATGCCCTTGACTCCTTTGACATGTGTGCATGTCGGACTGCGCACTTGGGGTGAGCGTCACTGGCATGGCACGGACAACAACACACGGAAGTGTCCCATGATGCCCGGAACAGGGGTCATGACACATGACTTGTCACTACCCACAGTGCACAATGTGACTATGTCATATATGTGTCCGGGATTTACATCAGGTTGATGTTGTAGCACCCTCAAAAGCTGCAGCCGTTGCAGCAACCAACATGTGTCTGTGTGTAGATTGTCATTGCACACTGTTCCGCACACCATGCCACATGTGTTATCGGATGTGAGGTGCACATGTATGCATGGGACACGGAGTAGCGTGACAAGGCCATGTCAGCATCCTCACAAGGAATGTGTGGTGAGTCATGACATGTGCACCTTCATGGCAAGGTGTGTGGGCAGGCCTAGTGTAATGTCATGTGACCTGTGGCTCCGGTGTTCCGCTACCAGTCTCTGCAATCGGCATCCCACTTCTGCTGATGTGTGGGTGTATGTCACTCCTGTCTTGCGTCGGGCTGTTCACTTGCACTGGGACACAGCCATTCCCATGGCGTGGCATGGGGAGGTTCTCAATCACCGTGTGTAGCTGGGTCTTGGAAGGAGTGTCACCTTGCATCCATACGTGTCCTGGGCATGTAGCACATACCTCACTCCCTATGTAGCATGTGTGTATTGCCAGATTTACATGTGCTCAGTAGACATGAGTTGTTGTCGTAGTGCACTCACTCTTCCTTGTCACTTCCTCATTACTGCAGAGCACCGCCTCTTGCCCGGATAATTCCAGACTTGGCTGCCATGCAGGAGAATGACAGCATCCGGCTCTACCGCTTCACCCAACCGTTGATTCTGGAGTTGACGGCGAGACTGACACCACACCTGCAACCGCAGCACAGGTATCCTACGGCACTGACACCCCAGCTGAAGGTAATGGCTGCCCTACATTTTCTTGCCACGGGTACCTTTCAAAATACCATAGCTCATGTTGGTGGCATGTCCCAGAGCACGTTCAGTGGTGTGCTGCATGATTTCTTAGAGGCCATGTTGATTCACCTGGATGACTTCATCAAGTTCCCAACCCCTGAACAGATGACAGAGGTCAAGCGTGGATTCTATGCCCTGGGAGGGATGCCCCATGTCATTGGGTCCATTGATGGGACACATGTAGCTTTGGTACCACCACACGCACGGGAGGTGGCGTACCGAAATCGGAAGCACTACCACTCCATCAATGCCCTTGTGGTGTGTCTGTCCAACATGGTGATATCACATGTCTGTGCTCGTTTCCCAGGATCAGCACACGATGCCTACATCATGAGGCGTAGCGGGATGCCTGATATGATGATGCAGCTGCGCAACGAACGGGCATGTGTTGTTGGTGGGTACAGTCTGTCTGTCCTGTATTCTGTATAGCCGAGCAGCACGACCGCTTCGCCAGTTCTAACGATATCCATGTGCTTTCCATGTAGGGGACGCTGGCTATCCCAACATGCCTTGGCTGCTGACACCTCTCCGCAACCCCATCACGCCGGCCCAGCTCCGCTACAACACCGCCCATGGCCGGTCAAGGCGAGTGATAGAGAGGACGTTTGGCATGCTGAAGAGCCGATTCCGGTGCCTCCACAAGACCGGCGGCGCACTCCCATATGCCCCGGCGAAGGTTTGCAAGATCTTCATGGTCTGCTGCATGCTGCACAACATGGCAGTTGAAAGAGCTGTGCCACTCATCCTGAATCAACATGACGAGGACCATCCACCCGTGGAGGACGAAGGGCTTGGCAATGGGGCTAGTGATGTGGAGGATGTGGAGCCGCAAGAGGACATCCGGACTCGGCTCATACGCGACTTCTTTGCTTAGTGGTGAGTACCAGTGTCTGAGTGTGCACGCCTTGGTCCCCGTGTGGCATGTGTTGTGATGTGTGTCTCCACCTGCATGTATGGCACGTGAGTCAGAGGTGTGTGTGGGTGTGTCACTGGAGTGATGGTGGCAGTGATGGTAGTATTTCCCCACTCATAATTGTGACCTAGCATGTTGTCATCCATACATGTGTCGAGTCAATGCACATGCAAGTGGCTGTGCTTTTTGTGGCTGACTTCTTGTGTGTCCATCTTCCCCAGGTACCTGTGCATGCCATCTTCTGGTTGCATTGTTGTGGCACTGCTATTCCTCATGGACATGGCATCGTGGGCTGACTCAGCGTTACAGGCACGGACACGTTTGGAAGTCTCCATGGGGTAAGGGATGCATCTGGGGTGTATTGGGTGTGGCAGTTGTTCACGATGTGTGCACACTGCCCCGGTCGGGGTTTGGTTACTCTGCAGACATGTGGCATCCCCATGGGACACGACATGCAGCTGTGTACACCTGAATAGATGGGCTGCCTGGTTGTCAGTCATCAGTGATGGGATAGTGGATTGTGATGATGGCATCAATGTGTGTGACACTGCCCTCGGACACATTCGGTTAGCATTGGCTTGACATGGCGTGGGACTTCCACATCAGCGGATCTATGGTGTATGTCAGGCTCTCCGTGTGCAGCTGTGGGTATTTAGCTGTTAGCCGACACTTGTGTGCCAGTTCCATGGCTATCACGCATTTGTGCTGCAGAAGGGGGATGCCAGTGTTGGACCCACATGTTGCTCCACATGATGTGTTCATGTGTACTTCAAGTTGCCTCTGCAATCCCAAAAACATGAGTAATAAAGGTGTCCCTATGCCTCCAAGGTGCCTCTTCTCAGTCAATGCTGGTGTGTTGGCACGGTGCATCCTGCATGTCTGGCATAGTATTCCCTGATTGTGGCTATGTGTCAATGTGTCGAGTGGCAAGATGCAAGCTGTGTGTGTGTGTGCTGAGACTGTGTATTGGGCATGATGTCCATGTCTGTGTGGGTATTGTGACATGTGCCATCCCCATGCATCCAACGTTGTCCATGACCCCATTCTCTGCATCCACCGGACTCAAGCTTGCAGGACATGGTTCTGCCACCTGTCTACACATACCTGGGTGCCCCCCAGGACACTGGCCAGGATCCCTGACCTCTGCGCATGACTGTTGCTGTACTCAATGTGTGTGTCAGCACGGTTGTTCGGCCACCCCCTCAGCTGGTTGTGCCCATCACGGGTGTGTATGGTGCTCCATGTCTGTCTTGCCTAATAAACTGTGACCCATGTGTCCTGTGCCAGACTCAGGCCCCAGGGTGTGGATGGTTGAAGAGAACAGATGACTCAGGCATGTTTAGACTTTACAAGACACATGTTAGGTAATAATGCTACCAGCAGGCATCTACTCTTAATAGTGTGATTTATTATTGGGGGGGGGGGGACAAAGTGAGGTGCTTTCCGGGATTAGGGAATCCAAAGTTCAGTAGGGGAGTTGGTGTCCTTGCCATTGGAAATCCTCAGAGTCCATGCCACAGTCTTTGTCAACATTGGTCAGCCAGTGACCAGCAGGGCCATGTGGCAGAGAATGTCTCTTGATGCTGTGATGCTGTTGCTCCAGTGGGCCAGGTGCCAGGCCAGGTGTCCTGGGAGATGGTGATGTAGCAGCCACCCTCACGGTCCTTTCCGTGGACGACCCGGCCTCCTGCGGGGAACATCACCAGCAGGCCGTGACGACGTCTGGGATGCTCCGTCGGATGTTTCCTCCTCCTCCTCCTGATCCCTCCCTGTGGGTGGTGATGTTCTCCGCCTTCTGGCACAGGGAGGGTCGGCCATGGTGTCGGCCATCCGACGGAGTGTAGCGTGAATCCCCTGGAACGCCGTCACTTGCTCAGCCTGTCTGTCCTCCATCCTCCGTTGGTGTACCAGTAGACAGGCTATTAGGTCCGCATGTTGCTGGGCCTGCTGGGTCTTGATCCCCTCGAGGACGGACACAACCTGGGCCATGCCCGTGGTGTCCTGCCGGTATGAGTCCAGGATGTTACGGACATGGGCAAATACCGGATCCCCAGCCAACTGGTCAGGCTCGCGCCCCCGCCGTCCTCCACTCCCACCACCCCTGCCCACTTGCACCTGGCCTGCACTTGTGGGCACATGGGGTCTCCGGGACCCCTGAGGGGTGGCATTGGCGTTGTCGCCTGCCTCCTCCTGGGTGCCCGGGACACCGTGTCCCTCCTGGCGAGCCTGGCTGCATTGTGGTGTTGGGGCAGGGATCCTGGGTGTCTCCTGGGATGTGGCAGGAGTGGGGGTGGTGGTTGGCACGGTTGTACCTGACGCAGGTGCTGCAGGTGGTTGGACACCAGAGGGGCCAGGTCGGTCGGGGTCGTCCGCAGAGTGGTGAGAGTGGTCGCTGCCGGTGGGATCGGTCTCCTGCAGATCCGGGTCCTGTGAGTCTTCCCCCCCAGTGTTGGGGGGTGCAGCACGACGTTGACCTGTGTGTGAGAGAGACAATGTTAATTTTGGTACATGCAACATCCATGTTTCATCCGTTTCAAAGTTGGCACATTTCCTCTTGGAATTAGGATCTGTCTTGCATTCCACTCACAGTGCACTTGTGCATGGGTGTGTCCCTTGGGAACCAATTTGGCCCCTTTCACTATGTGTGGCACAGTCTTACTTGCTGCGTCACGTGTGACTGCAGTCAGCAGTGGAGTGTGCAGGTGTGGCGATCCATGCATTTGCGCCTTCCTTGTAGCACTGTACATGTGCACATGGAGTGGATCCACACACTTATATGATGCAGGTAGCTGTCCTTGTGCTCGTGTACAGGTTGTGACATGGCCCTGCGTTTTGCCATGATGAAGAGGAGGGGTTCTGGCACTGGCCACCCTTGTCTACATGCACGCAGTCCACCTGCTGACGAGCAGACATTCCCACACACCAAAGGACTGATTTGCTCTCCCTGTGTCTCCCTCCTTCTCTGTCCCCCTCTCCCTCCCTCTCTGTCCCCCTCTCCCTCCCTCTCTGTCCCCCTCTCCCTCCCTCTGTGTGTCAGCCTCCTCCCTCTGTCCGTCTTCCTGTGTCTCCCTCCCTCTCTGTCCCCCTCTCCCTCCCTCTCTGTCCCCCTTTCCCTCCTTCTCTGTCCCCCTTTCCCTCCCTCTGTGTGTCACCCTCTGTCACCTCGGCCCAGCTTCCTGGGCACAGACTGTTAGCAGATCTTTGAATGGCCCTTGGCTTGTTGATGTGAGTTTGTTTCAGATCTCCAGGCACCCATTGGGTGTAGTGTCTGTGTGTGCGCTGCTGCTGTGGTGGTGTGTGCTGCCACTCTTTCACAATGTTGGCTGATCATTAGCTGCCGTCATGTGCAAACCAGTGCCTTCACCCCCATGTTTGAATGCAAGGCGTCCGCCATTTGCTGGCAAGTCATTCCTGTGTTGGGACACACTGTTTGTCTGGCTGTGACCTAGGCCATATGGGCAGAGGGCATTGTTGTCTGCTTTGGAGTCGCACTATGTGATTTTTGGTGCCCAGCCTCCCGCCATCCGGGTTACCGTGTCATGTGTTGTTGTCTTCTGTGGCCTGTGACTTGACATTGTCCAGCTGGGTGCATGGGGCATGGTGGCAGCAGTGGCATGTGCCTGCTCATGGAGTGTGGTTGAGTCATGCGATGGCTTGTGGTGGTTGCGTGCCGGTTGGTAATTTTGGTTGTGGTTGCAGTTCCCCCCATGTGAGGTGCGTTGTTTGTGTACTCACCCGGGTCTCGGAGTCCTTCTAATCCTTCGACTGCCTCCACCGGCAGTATGGCCATCACCCTCTCCTCCCAGGGATGGTACTGTACGGGTCTGCGGGAGGGCCCTCCTCCGGTGGCGTTGGCCTGGTCGTGTTCCTCCTGCCTCTTGGCTCTGACCCTCCTCCGCAGATCGTACCACCTGTTCTGGCAATCCTGCTTGGTCCTCCTGGTGTCCGCAACAGCATTCACAGCATCGACGATGGTCTGCCACATGGCTGTTTTGGCTGCCAGGCTGGTGCTTCTGACCAATGTTCCAAAGATCTGTGGCTCGACTCTGAGGATTTGATCAACAAGGACCTCCAACTCTCGGTGACTGAACTTTGGATTCTTGGTAGTGGGCATGGTGAGGGGTGTGGGTGGGGATGGTGGGGGGGGGTGTGTGGATGTTGGGGGGGGTGGATGGTTGTGTGTGTGTGTGTGAATGTTATGAGAGGGTGTTTGTGAGGGTGGTTGTGTAAAGGTGTGCAAGTGTAAGGTGTGGTGTAGCTTGTAGTCTGGTTCTGTGGTGTCTGGCAGCAGTGAGTCTGTTGCAAAGGCTCATGGTTTGTGTGTGTGGGCCCTTTTTATTGGTCCTTGGGTGGGTGTGGCAGTGTTTGAAGTTTGGGTGGGTGTGTTATAAGGAGTGGTGGTGTATTGGGCCTCTGTTTGTTTTTGGCAGTTGCAGGTCAGTGATAGTGTTTTTTTAGTGGTTGTTGGCCATGTTTAGTGGCTTTGTGCCTTTCGAATGGTGTATTCTTGTGTTGTTTTGTTTTGTCCTGGTTGTGTACGTGCGTTTTGAGCGTGTGTACGGTGTGTACATGGGCCATTTGGTTGTACGATGATGTCCTTGTGTGTGGCTTTGTACGACTCGTACATGCGGTTGTGATGTTGGGGCATGGGGTGCGCTCCGTACTTAGGTGGTTGTGTTGGGGGTGCGCCTGGAACGTACTGGGGTGTGGGTACACGGTGGTACGACACGTACTGGGGTGGGGGTACGACTGGAACGTACTGGGGTGTAGGTACACGGGGGTATGACACGTACTGGGGTGGGGGGGTGTACATTGACGGTGGTACGACACGTACTGGGGTGGGGGTACGTCTGGAACGTACTGGGGTGTGGGTACACGGGGGTACGACACGTACAGGGGTGGGGGTGCGACTGGAACGTACTGGGGTGTACATAGACGGTGGTACGACACGTACAGGGGTGGGGGGGTGTACATTGACGGTGGTACGACACGTACTGGGGTGGGGGTACGACTGGAACGTACTGGGGTGTACCTAGACGGGTGGGGGTATACATACACGGGGGTACGTGTCGTACGTACGGGGGCTGGGGGGAGTGTTGGGCGCGTATGCGGGCACATGTCTCCATGGTTGCTATGGATGTTCGGTGCGGACGGTGTTTTTTTCCATACGGTTGTACGCTCGGACGCACGGGATGGATCGTGATTCCTCGGTCGGACTTGGCTTTTCACGTTTGTAAGGTAAATCGTCCGAGGACGTGTCGGACACATTTTCCGACCCGAGGACGTGTGGGGACTGATTCCCAGTGCGGTTCGTATGGACTTTTTCCCATGCGAATCGTGATTGCCAGTTCGTACGGCACTTGTACGATTCGTACGGTAAAAAGACCCGATACGAGTCGCACGGGGATATTTTTTACCGGATCGTGATCGGCACCTCTGTGCGCCTGCGCCCACTACTTTTTTGGGTTCGATTGAGAAGGACCCGGGAGCTTCATAACTATGCAGCAGCTCTAGATGAACTTATTCAGCTTAATACAGGTAATAAGATCAAGTGGTTGTGCAATCTGAGGCAGATGGTTGTGCAATTGGGATTGAGTGAATCATGGACGAGTCAAACACCGCCCCCCAAGTTAGTGATCAAGAAGTTGTATTGGGACTGGGTCCAGGAGGAGGCCACATGTAGAGGTGTAGGGGGTCCTCTCACTGAGCGGTTTCTGGAGTTTAAATGGACAAGGAAACTTGAACCTTTCCTTGACTTCATAGGGAAACCCCTGGATAGATCACTCTACCTAAAAGTTAGGCTCGGGACTCTTCCGGTGAACGACTTCACCTCCGGGTGGAACAACCTGGGGGGTCCAATGAAACTTGCCCTGGTTGTGCAGCCCCTAACGAGTCTGTGGCGCATTTTCTCTTTGCCTGTCCAGCATATAGGGTTGCCAGGAAGATATGGTTAAAGCCATTATGCAAGGGGCTGGGTCTCAGATGTCACAAAATGGCCATGCGGGTTCTTTGCACCGACACGACCTCTACTGCTATGGTGTGTGGAGTAGCTAAATACTTGGGTAGTGCATGGCAGATACGCATGAGGAGGGCCAAGTCCCTCCCCCACTCCACCTAATTGCTAGAGGGTTTCCTGGTAGGATGTTCCCATGGTTCCTGGTATATGTTTTTATTGTATATTTTATCAAATTAGAATTTGTGTAGTATGTTATGTTGTATGTATTTAAAGATTGGCGGGTTCTTGTTTTTATCCTTTTTGTACTGTATAAATTGAATACTTTTATGATGAAATTTTTTTATCGAATAAAGTATCTATCTATCAGCGTTATGTGCGCAGCGACGTTGGAGGAGAGAGAAGCAAACGCAGCGCGGTGAGTGCAGCCACATGCAGCGTTTCCCTTAACTGGTGCTGCACGCTCCACGACACGTACAATCAACCCAGTACACAACACGGGGCAACAACTAACACAGATTTTCAATAAACGGCATTTGTTGGAACAGGTACATAATGGTAACATTGGTGTATTGTCGCTTGGAACAGGTGCAGGCGGGGTGGTTGACAGTTGGCCGGGATTGGCTGGAGTTTGTTGTTATATGTTTGGTAGTTTGGGAGCAGGAGCAGGGAAAGGGTAACCAGGTAGGATAAGTTTAGATTAGAGGTTGGTTTGTTACAGTAGCACAAAGGCAGGCAGGGATTACGGTCAGGGGAGTTTAGGATTTGGAAAGGCTACATTGTGTAGGATTGGGTTATATTATGGTTATGGAATGTTATGTTGTATTTTGTGGGATGGGGGAACTGATGTGGGGATTGTAGGGGTGGGGGAGGAACAAGGGGTCAGGAAATTCTTGTATAGTGAGGTTTTTAGTTTTGTAAGCAGTGGCCAAGGGATGAAATTGTGATATGCACCTGCTTCAATAAAGCGGCCTTTTTCACACACAATAAACTGGTCTTGTGTCGGCTCGCCCCCCCTCCCCCCTTTATCTCCCAATGGGAGCTTGGGGGGCAGCCGAGCGCAGTGAGGTCTGCCCCCCGGGCAGATTGGGAGGGGGGAGGGGGGAGAGTGGCCGGCGCGGCCATTTTGATGATTTGGGCTACATTGGGAATAGCCCAAATGTAGCCCAATTTCGAGTTTATAGCCCAAAGGGGATATAACGGGTTTTCACGCTATCCCAGCCACCATTTTAGGTTTGGTGACCTGGTGGCTGGGAGCGCTTTGTCAGGGCAGGTTTTTTGTCCCCACCCGCCCTCCCTAGTTTAAGGGGGAAAAGGGGGCGTTTTTTGTTGTTTAGCCTTTTTGGCGTAGGGAGTTTTTTGCGGGCGGCATTTGTTGGAACAGGTACATAATGGTAACATTGGTGTATTGTCGCTTGGAACAGGTGCAGGCGGGGTGGTTGACAGTTGGCCGGGATTGGCTGGAGTTTGTTGTTATATGTTTGGTAGTTTGGGAGCAGGAGCAGGGAAAGGGTAATCAGGTAGGATAAGTTTAGATTAGAGGTTGGTTTGTTACAGTAGCACAAAGGCAGGCAGGGATTACGGTCAGGGGAGTTTAGGATTTGGAAAGGCTACATTGTGTAGGATTGGGTTATATTATGGTTATGGAATGTTTTGTTGTATTTTGTGGGATGGGGGAACTGATGTGGGGATCGTAGGGGTGGGGGGAGGAACAAGGGGTCAGGAAATTCTTGTATAGTGAGGTTTTTAGTTTTGTAAGGCAGTGGTCAAGGGATGAAATTGTGATATGCACCTGTTTCAATAAAGCGGCCTTTTTCACACACAATAAACTGGTCTCGTGTCGGCTCGCCCCCCCCCCCCCTTTATCTCCCTATAAGGTAGTAACACACACTTGTTACAGTACAGGGCAGACTGGAAAGAGGTGAGTGGTATGCTGGTAAGAGAGAGGACGGCCGCGTGAAAGAGAAGCAAACGCAGCGCGGTGAGTGCAGCCACACGCAGCGTTTCCCTTAACTGGCGCTGCACGCCCCACGACACGTACAATCAACCCAGTACACAACACGGGGCAACAACTAACACAGATTTCCAATAAACACAATTTGCCTGTGATATACTCCCCTAAGATCCCTCTAGTTTGGTGCAATTGGCTTCCATTTCGCATAGACAAAGATGTGGTGCGCACCATTACAAAGCTCAAACTAGAATGTCTTGCCGATTTGTTTCAAGACGGGGTGGTTAAAACTTGGGATCAGGTTGCGGCGCAGATAGTGGGGACCTCTCCATTGGATGCCTTTCACTATTATAGGTTTCGTAACGCCCTGTGGGATGTAATAGGCAATACTCTGGTAGAGACAGATGCAATCCCCTCCCTCAATTATCTAACGCAAACGCAAACCCCACAACACTGTATAACACTATTGCATCTGCTTTTTAGACCCCAGGGAGATCAAGTAAAAGAGAAGTTCCAAATAGACTGGGAGGCCGAGTTGGCGACAGAAGTACCTACAGCCCAATGGACCTGGTGCTTTCGCAAAATTAAAACGATTTCCTTGAACGGCAGACACAGGTTGCTGCACTTTAAATATTTACATAGGACCTACTACACCCCTGCCAGGCTCTACAAATATGGTCTTAGAGGTAGAGATAACTGTATACGATGTAATGCCCCAAACGCACATGTCAAACGTTTGGCATGCGAGTGCCCTGGAATACGTACTTTTTGGAGAGAGGTAATTAGCATATTAATAACAATGCTGGGATGTGTAATTCCTGAGACAGCCTTAATTGCTGTATTGGGCTATGATAAGACAATTCCGAAGGGTGTGCGAAAGTTAGATGCCATTGGACGGATGCTAGCCAAAAGGCGAGTGGCTATGAGATGGATAAAAGGCCCTTTACCTACATTGGCTGACTGAAAAACGGACATGACTTACTGCTCCACACAATCCGAAGCTTACAATGAACTAATGCCAATAAAATGTGAACCTAAAGATATATGGGGTCCGTATAGATCATACCTATTGGAAATGGCAGCTACTGATGAGGTGCCTGCAGACAATCGAACAGGTGTGGGTTGAAGTAATATTCTGTTGTAGCATTCAAGATAACTGCTAAAGGAGAACTGCACGACAACAGATGCATATTGATTTCTGTTTGGTTTAACTGTACAATGATAACAATGGAATAGTCATGACACTTGGTAAACGACCAAAATATAGAATCCAAAATATAGACAGGACAGAATATCGACTCCAAAATATAGATAGGACAGAATATAGAATTACCAAGACAGAATATCGAAATTGGGGTATGAAATATCGATTTCCATAATATCGAATTTAAAATATTGATTTCCATAATACCGATTTTTTTTTAGTGTTATGTATGGTAGTATATGTGTTAAAATTATGTATTAGTTTTGTAATGTATGTTTCATTTTTTTAAAGTAATGAATGTTATGTAATTTAATTTTTGCGTAATTTAATTCCGTAGCGGATTGTGGGTTTATAGGGGAATCCGGTGGGAAGTAATTTAATTATAGTCAATTAAATATTAATTTTTATTTATATGTATTGATAATTAATTGATTGATAATTAATCAATAATTGGTAATTAATTGTTATTAATTGGTAATTAATTTTTATTAATTGGTAATTACTTTTTAATTGATTAATTGATAATTATGTTAATTGTATTTTTTATTAGGAGCGGGTTGTGGGTTTATAGGGGAATTGGGTGGGAAGTAATTTAATTGTACTAAAGTAAATATTAATTTTTATTTATGTGTATTGATAATTAATTGATGAATAATTATTAATTGCTAATTAATTTGTATTAATTGCTAATTAATTTGTATTAATTGAATAATTGATAATAATGTTAATTGTATTTTTTATTATTGGGAGTGGGTTGTGGGTTTATAGGGGAATTGGGTGGGAAGTAATTTAATTGTAATACAGTAAATATTCATTTTTATTTATATATATTGATAATTGATAATTCATTATTAATTGGTAATTAATTTTTTTCAATCGTAATTCATTTTTATTAATTGGTAATTATTTTTAATTAATTTTTTATTGGTATTGATAATTAATTTAATATTATTTTAATATTAAATCATTACTTTCCCTACTGTTGCACTCTCTGGAGTGGGAATAGTAATTTTTACCCTCCCGCTATCCAAAGCTTTCCCTACTGTTGCACTCTCTGGAGTGGGAATAGTAATTTTTACCCTCCCGCTATCCAAAGCTTTCCCTACTGTTGCACTCTCTGGTGCGGGAATAGTAATTTGTACCCCCCCCTCTCCAACGCTTTCCATACTATTGCACTCACTGGAGTGGGAATAGTAATTTTTACCCTCCCACTATCCAACACATTCCCTACTGTTGCACTCTGTGGAGTGGGAATAGTAATTTTTACCCTCCCGCCATCCAACGCATTCCCTACTGTTGCACTCACTGGAGTGGGAAGAGTAATTTTTACCCTCCCGCTATCCAACGCTTTCCCTACTGTTGCACTCACTGGAGTGGGAATAGTAATTTTTACCCTCCCGCTATCCAACGCTTTCCCTACTGTTGCACTCTTTGGAGTGGGAATAGTAATTTTTACCCCTATGCTATCCAACGTTTTCCCTACTGTTGCACTCACTGGAGTGGGAATAGTAATGTTTACTCCTACGATATCCAACGCTTTCCCTACTGTTGCACTCACTGGAGTGGGAATAGTAATTTTTATATTCCCGCTATCCAACGCTTTCCCTACTGTTGCACTCTCTGGAGTGGGAATAGTAATTTTTACCCTCCCGCTATCCAACGCTTTCCCTACTGTTGCACTCTTTGGAGTGGGAATAGTAATTTTTACCCCTACGCTATCCAACGTTTTCCCTAGTGTTGCACTCACTGGAGTGGGAATAGTAATTTTTACGCTCTCACTATCCAACAAAATCTCTACTTTTGTTTACATTACATTTATTATTTTTACATTTTAAACTTTTTTATATTATTTTAAGTATGTTTTATTTAATTGTTTTTAATATTTAATTACTTTTATATTATTTGTAACACATTTAAAAAATTCGATATTTTAGTTAACTATATTTTGACATTCTATATTTTGGAATCGATATTTTAGTACTTACCTTTTTGTAGATAGGGATTCTATATTCTGTACTTCGATATTTTGGAGTAGAGATTTTGGGCATTCTATATTATGTCCCTCGATATTTAGTCACTGAACCAAATGTCTTCCAATTTGGTTTGTGCAAGATTTCTTGTTGTAAAGTAAAAATGAAAAGTGTGCAGAGTCCTAATACCAGCAAAAACGAGGTTAGAAAAAGGGAAGGAGGAAGGCAAAAAGTTAGGAGAAGGCCACCCTAAGTCTGACAGGTCTAATAAAGGCTGAAAAGGAATGTTACGAATATGACAAAATGCCTCAATAAGGCAGCCAAAAGTGCACAATTTCCTTGTTTGTGCTGCTAAATGTGCTAATTTATGCTGCAATATCCTGGGAGGGTCTAAAAAATGAGGCGATGTTTTCTATAATTTAACTTTTGAATGTATACATAAACAGTTTTACATCAAACATTATTGTGTTTCTTGATGTTTACAAATATTCTAAATAATGGATATCAGCCAAAAGAAATGTTTAGTAAATTAGAAATTGCTTTTAATATCAGAAAGCAATTTTTAAATGCATTCCACTTTGATGGTTTACAAAGATATGAACATCATAAAGCTTTCCTATTTAGTAAATGTACATATATGTGAACAATGTCCACCGTGGGACTCTTTTCAAAACCATGAGCCACCCTCCCTTCATTTGTGGAGGCTCGCATTCAATGTTTTCACTCATGAATTCCGAGTCTTATCCACACACTTTGGGTGCTTTCAATGTGAAAGGTAATAAAACAATTTTTGCTTAAGAAAATGATGACAATGGTTATTGTGGTCATTTATATGTATTATGTGTCAGAACATATTTCTTATCATATGCAGGTGACAGTATAATTATTAGCATGAGTGCAGGCAACGCAGTGCTCTAGTGTGAAGAACATATACATTAGTTACACAAAAACACAAAACAAAATGTTTCACTGGTTCTATGTGTTGATGAGAAAGAAATGCGAGTATCACATTACAGCATGTCAAATAGTCAATAGTCAAAGCAACCAAGTGAAACACATGTTGACATTTCGACCCCTGTTGAGTTACGAGGTCTCCTCAGGACAATTGTTGTCTGACTAAGTCACTGCAAAAATTGGGAGGAAGAAACCAAAGTCCATTGTCAAGATATATCCACTAAATACTTAAATTATGTTTCATTGTAAGAAGTGGCCTCACTCTACTCCAACTTACCAAACTAGTGTGGCCACAGTCAATAGTCCAATATCTGTGGTATAAAATCTCAGAGTCAACCACCAATCCCAAGTCGTGGTTCCAAACTCATCAATCTAAACTGGCATAGAGCAATCTATCTGTAAGTGTATTCTGCAAAAGTTAATCATACGATGTGTAAATCCCCAATCAGTAAAGGTATGTTAAGCTATAGCCAAGCACATTAATTAGTTGTGCTCTTGTCAACCATTGTCCCTTTATATGGTGGACCGAGATCATGCAAGTCATTACGTGCCCATTCTGTGCTAGTACATTATCCAGAAAAAGCTGCCGGAGTTTGCCCATACGGCGTATTCTGACTGCTAGAACTAATCCGTAAGGTATCAGAGCGTGTTGGGTCGTGGATTCACTGTGTACCTGAACATGCACTCTTACCATACTTATGTGCCTTGAAGTAATCATGTACCTACTGCTTCAATTAGTTCTATAAGGCCTCAAACCATGGTCATGAGTGGACTCTCTGTGTCCATGTGCACCCTTTATTTGCAAAAGCCGGTTCTATGGAGTCATCATATATCAACTTCTACATACTGATCAGTGAGGCATTAATGCGTATTAATCTGTGGATTCACTGTGTGCATACTCATGCATTCATGCATGTTTACGCCAAGTGTCTCAATGTGAAGCAATCGTCTCCCCGTCTCAGTAAATCACAACAACCGCACAGGTGACACTTAGTTAACAAAATCAGAGTCACCCGTGTGGTTGTTGTGACGCCCTAGCCCTTTTGGGGGTGGACCCACAGAGACCCTGCAGGGGCAAAAAAGTATATTTTTTTCGTCAGGAGTCGAGCTGGATCCGGAACTCCCGCTGAATTTCTTTTTTAAAAAAGAACCTCCGGCTCCAGCGCTTTGTTTAATATAGGCCAACGCGTGGGCCAGGTCCCGGGGCAAGTTCTTATAGAAATGCAGGGGGTGCCCATGCAGCACCCCACCTGCCCTGAATACCACCACCTCCCTTGGGTCAAACATATTCCAACTGATGTGGGGGGGGGGCTGCACGGGCTCCGGCAGCCCCAGGGACTGCAACTTCCACGCTGCTATTTCATTACATTAAATTAATGCGGAGGGAGGCCCTTATGGCCTTTCCTGCAGCCCTGGGGACCGCCACATCCCTGGGGCTAAATTACATAAATGCAGGGGGTCACTTGGCCTCCCACAGCCCCGGGGAATGCAACCTCCCCGGTGCAACTCTCTACAATTACATACTGGGCCTCATGGCTCCCACAGCCCTGGGGACCACCACCTCCCAGGGCTTAATTACATATGAGAGGGGCAGTGCAGCCCCCCTCATGGAGGCCTAGATGGCGCTGGGGATCATCACCCCCAGGGCTGGCTCCAGCAATGTCCCTGGGTGCCCACCCTAGGGACATTGCAGTTTGCTATGGCTTGGAGGGAGCACCGCTCCCGTCATGCCATAGCAAACTTGCTCCGCTTTCAACAAGCGAGAGCAGAAAATGCTCTTGCTTGCTTAAAGCAGAGCATGTCTCTTTCCTGATGATATCTGAAATTATATTACGGATGACATCGACATAGAGCAAAGTAGGGAAAGCCAAGTTCTCCTTAGCCAAACTAGAACTGCCAGAATGACAATCTCTCTTTCTGGGTTTTAAGCAGGACCTTTCAAATCTGAGGGAAATTGGGGTAAGGTGTACAGGAGGACATTTGGCCTAAGGTGAAGGTCCTCCCCCACACCCACCGACCACGCACGTAACCTCGGCAACATCCTTGACTCCTCGCTCTCAATGAACCACCAAGCCAATGATGTCTCATCCTCCTGCTTCTACACCCTCCACCTACTTTGAAAGATCTTTATGTGGATCCCCACCAGGTCCAGAATAATGGTCACCCAGGCACTCTTCAGCAGCAAACTCGACTACGGCAACACACTCTTCGCCGGCACCACCCAGCAGCTCCAAAAGAACTTGCAAAGAATCCAGAATGCCGCCGCAAGACTTTTCCTGGACATCCCCCACCTCAGCCACATCACCGTTCACCTGAGAAACCTCCACTGGCTCCTGATCAACAACAGAATCACCTTTAAGCTCCTCTCACACCCCTACAAGGCCCTCAACAACAATGGACCTGCCTACCTAAAGCACCGCCTCTACTTCTACACTCCCACCAGACCCCTCCGCTCCATTACCCTGGCCCTGGCCACTATCCCTTAGATCCACAAGACCATGGCTGGAGGAAGATCCTTCTCCTACCTTGCTGCAAATACCTGGAACTCTCTTCCTCCACACCTCAGACAATCACCCTCACTGCCTCATTTTAGTAAGGACCTCAAGATCTGGCTCTTTGACTAAACTGCAGAACCCCCCAGCGCATTGAGAACCTAATGGGGGATTAGCTGCGCTCTATAAGAACCCTGTTTGATTGATTCAGAGTGAAGAAGAGCATCTTCTCACAGACATTGAGGACTTATTGACCTGGAAAAAAACCCAGAAGAACCTGTGCATTAACCTGATCCGCAAACAGATCCCCCCACTTGCTGTATAGGTTCCGAAAGATGAAGGAATTGAGAACAAATTCCTAGGAACTAGGAAAAGTCTGTTACATAACATGTCTACATAAGTCTTCCAAGACCCTTAGATGTGAACTGCCCTTAGATAAATCAAATTCATCTCTGCACAAGCCAAGTCGTAACATATTGTCCCCTCCAAAGACTTAATAAGTCCATTGCAATCGATTGCCAATGTACATCAGGTACACTCCTATGAGTCATAGGAACCATTCTTATGCATGAATTTTTATCACTTTCCTTACACTCGAAAGACTCCCAAATTTTTCTTTTGATCTCCAAAATTTAAATCAAGCCACCAGTACTTTTCTAGAATCCTTGCCTTAGCCTTTACCATACACAAGGTCCCTCATGTACGATGTCAAGCACTCTTTCCTGCAAACTATGCAGCATAACTAAACACTCACCTCTAAAAAAAAATATCATCACCAAGTGGCAATTCCCCTTTGATCATCCAAAAAGGTTATATTACCTCTTCAACAACATTCTTCGTCGGCCAATCTTTACAACATACCCTAAGAGTAGCATGGAAGGCTCAGGCAATTAATCTCTCTTCACCACCCACCGCATGAATTAACACAGCACTCAAACCCTTATTATTCGTATAAGTAATGAATTTTGTTGTATCGCATGGAGCCAAAGCACATGCTTTAATTGCAATGTGATGTCTACAGACTCCTTCTCACACTCCTTTGACTGCATAAATTCCACATTCCTCTTGCAAAGAACTCTAATATCAGGTGTACCATTTGACAGATTTTTTATGAAATATGCATAAAATTCAACTATTCCAAAAAAAGATAGCATCTAATTCTTAGTTGTGGGGGCACAAAGATTACAAATTATGCCCACCAACTCCTTTTATATTTGACTCAAGTTTTTGACAATGACCCAGAAATAATATCTCTACTGCCAAATACACATTTTTCCACATTAAGGGGTCAATTACGATGCCGTTCGGAAAGGCTCCGAACGGCGTTCGATTTATTTGAATCCGATTCCGAAGCTTTGTTTCTGACCGACTCAGAAACATGTCCGAATGACCGATTATGATGTCCAGAAACCATTCTGAGTGTCCGACTCAGTTCCAAACGGCATTCGGAGTAACCGAGTCTGTTAGAGCCGAATCGTAGCTATCTACAGACCGTGTTTATGAACGAGCGATTAGGATGTCCGAGTCGGACAGCCTTTCCAAATCAGTTGTTCCGACATGGATCGGCTGTCGGAATCTGAGTTTTGGGGCCCGTAGCAGGGCTCCCTTCACCCGGGGCCCTTCGATTCGGGCCTGTGGGGGTACCCATGGGTCCCCCTTTCCATGCATGCACAGTGTGGCAGGCACCGTGGGGTGCCCGCCACAGGGTGCACGATTTTCCCCAACTACCCCTTTCTTCAATGGGAGCCTGTGTAGTAGGTCGGAACACAGGCTCCCATTGAAGTCAATGGGTGTCTGACCCAACGGTGTTGAGACACATCTCAATCAGTCAGTCAGTCGGGCTCCCTAAACCTGAGTTGGTCGGAAAGCATTCCGAAACCGATGTGGTCGGACTGCTTTCCAAACGACATTGTAATCGGCCCCTAAGTGTTAAACCTGCCTTCCGCATTGTTGTGATAAAATCTCTTTGCTCTTGAGAATTAGGGTGTCACTTGATCTGATGGCATGCAGACATCAAGTCTAGTGACGTGAAAAACGTAGCATCGTAAAATATAGACAGCGTTTCTGTGATTTTAGGAAGGAGAAATCTGTTTAGGATTATTTTTTTACTAAGATCTCTTAAATAAATGCAAAGACTTATCACCCCTTTGACATTTCTAGCCACAACCATTGGAGGCAACCATTTTGTGGCCTCCAAAGGCATAAAAACATCCAATGTCTGAAATGTCGCCAATGCATCAGGCACAGCATCCTGGATATTTCCCAGAATTCATCTTACTTTGGCAACCACAGGGTAAGCCCTTGGTTTAAGTTTAATGTGATGGGAATATCCTTTCACAGAACCAACATTCTTATTGAAAATCACTGGAACTATTTTTTTAACTTCTTGCTCTCGTCACACACCCAATGCACACAAACGTGTTGTAACCCATTTGGATCCAAATAGACTAATAGCTCTTTTTGATAGAGACACCCTAAAATGTTGTCCCCTTTAACAACAACATATATCTTGCCAGGAACTGTGTGAATTTTGAGTTCAATTGTGCCCATAAATCTCTCTTTTTCATTTCTTGTCCCCATACTTCCTAGGTGTAATATCAATCATTCAAAGATTTATATTTTTGTTTGAACTTACTATCAAACAACCCCTGTGAAATGATATTTAAATGGGAACAAGAATGAATATCATTAAAATTAGCACATTGTTGATCAACACTTTTTCAATAGGATTACCTGTGTTTTTGTTACCAGTTTATAACACTATTTCCTCTTTATTTCCTTGACCACACTTGGTTCTCTAGCATTGCTCATAGATTTGCCAAATTTCATGCAATGACCTCTGCGACCACATTTTTGCATGTGTCTTGTAAGTCCCTGTAATGCCACATCTAAAACATTGACCTTAAAGATTTTTAACTTCCCCGGATTTGACAACTGAACATATTTCGTGACCTTGAGTCCCTTCCTTTTAATCTTTTTTTCAGAAGAGTAGTGGAACAATCTTCAATAGATTCCTTTGCTTTTTGTCTTATGCCACCAAAATGATATCTTTATAAGAAAGCTCTAGTTTGAGGTAAATAATGTAGATCCAGTTTCTTAATTGCCACTTTACAGTCATTTAAGTTTTGCTCATTTCCTCATGATGAAACAGGCAAATATTTCAGAATCTCTTGCCCTTCCACTCTTAATCTATACATGTGAAGTGCCAATTTCCTCTCAGCACTCAAACTGTTTCCACATACTCTTGCATAATTGATCAAGCTTTTTTTCCACTTTACCCATTCATACGCCGGTTCACCAGGATGCCTAAGGAAAAACTAAGGAGGCATGGCATTCTGCGTGCTCTAATGGTTCCAAAACTGTAACCTCACTGATATTTGAAGGAGGATTAATCAATGACCAGAGCTACTTCACGACTTGCCGCTTGATCATCAGAACCAGAGTCTAATAACATCCATTAAAAATGAAAACTTTCTTGGAAATAAATATTTCCACCAAATGAGATGCTAAATCAAACTTATAACACTTGAAAACAAGAAATTTCAAAGATGCCCATTCTGGTAACCAGCAAAGTTGTCTCTTCAAACACATACAATTTGTGTGTGTTTTCATGGTATGTGGGGCTGTTGAAAAATCTTGGCCATTCAAAAATGCCCACCATGAACACCGATCACATATGTTCTAAAGTGAGTTGGGCTCACATCCAACTGGCTGATTGCATTTTTTTCTACTCACCCAATATGGCGGCCCCTCATGACGATGGCGCAAGTTTTTTGTTGGAGTATGGCTGGTTTATTACCTCCTTCACAGACCACCAAGCCAACACCCTCCCCTTATGGACCAGTTAACCCAACTAGCCCCAGGTCATCCCAGTAGGCTGGGGAGCTTCACCTTGGGCCAGAAGAATGTCAGAGAACTCTCAGAAAATGCTGAAGTCAATAAGCAGCTGGGCTCGAAAAGCCAAACAACGTTCAGTATCAGCATGTTGAGGTGGTGACAGGCTGACTCAGTGTTCCATCCTTGCATTCCCACTGACAAGTCAGCACGTCAAACAAGTAAGTAAAGCAACAAACGTCTTTTAATGCTCCTCTATCCACTGATTCACACTTTGATTCCAGAGGTTCTAGAACTCCCAAAGCATGGGGCATACAACAACATGAAGGGGAGACCGCCAAAATAGTTTATATACCTATACAAATCTTAGCTGACTTGGCATAGCTTCCCCTTATATTATTGTACCTGAGAACATGTGGAAAGGCAAATTTGTGCAGAAAATAGTTTGTGTTATAGAACTAGCGAACATTAATCCAAACAGCTATACTTAGATGGCATAGAAATATTGTGATGTAAGGTGTTGATAGTTACATTTAAGAATGTAAAGGCTATCTCTAAATAGTATGTGGCCAGGAAAGGTCCTCCTATTTGAGGGCAGAGGGACTAAAGATCGCTACCCCATAGTGTGGAATAGTTGCCTGTTGTTGAAGTAGTAAGAACACAAGGACGTGGGCATTAAAAAGTTTCCTAATGCGTTGAGTGGGAAGATTGACAAGTTAAGTACTTTATGCATAGGTTTAGGCAGAAGCCAGATGTTGTGCCCAAAATATACAGAGTAATAGACATTACCATGATAGTGAGGGATAAGGTCAAAGTAGAACTTGGGAAGTTGGTTGCTGCTAAGAATTGAACGAGTCAAGTCATCACTGAATTTCACTTCTTCTCATGGCTCGACGGGTGAATGACAGGGTGAGACTGTGTGTTGACCATTGTGGACTCAACAAAATCCTGGTTTCTCAGTTCCTTTACTGAAAATGAATTAAATGTTAGCTGCCACGAAAGGAGTAAAACTGATTTTCTAAATTAGATTTGTCAGCTGCCCTTCACCACGTTAACCTGCACCCTGAGAGTAGAGCACTTGTGGCATTTATTACACCAGTTTGGTGTTTTCAGTTCTGTGGTATGCTTTTTGGCTTGACATCCACTGCTTCGAGTTTCCTGAGGCTTTTGATGAAATCTTTGTTAAAATTGGTAGATTGGTCTGTTTTCATAATCACCTGCTTGTGATGAGGAAGAATAAGGAGGAACAAGACACATATTTAAATAAAGTGTTGTAAAATTTGGGAAACAGGGCTGATAGCTAAAGTTGATAAAGGGAAGTTTGCAGGGAATAAAGTCACTTATTTATGTTATAAAGTTAGTTTAAAAGGAATGAGATCAAAGGAGAAGTTGCTTGCAGTTGTCAGAGAAGCACCACCACCTCAAAGTAAAAATTATCTTAGATCTTTCCCGAGTTTGGCAGAGCCCTACTCTAAATTTGTTGCACATTTAGGACACTTATTTTGAGAGAACGTTTCAAAATTGAGGCCAAATTTGAATAGTCAGATATGTGTCAGCTAGCCTTTGGCAACATCAAGCAGGTCAGTAAAGAAATTTGTAATTGCATATGCTTCTAGGATACTTCCTCCTACCGAAGAGAGGTATTCAGGTATTGCAGTGGCGTCACTAGGAGGGTGCGGGGGTGCGGACCGCACTGGTTGACACCATCGCATGGGGTGACACAAACCATGGTCCGTGTCGACAATAATCTTGGCCGGCCGCCGGGTAAGGTTCGACAGACAATAATATTAATTTGCATTTTGGTGTCACGGAGTCAGTGACACCACTGCATCCTTGGTGTGTATTTCTACAGTGATTTCCCCGTGTCGAGCCTGTTGTGGGGACCTGGAGCCTGACATCCTTGTAGACGACTAAATGGGTTTGTCGCCCCCTTGACACGGCACTACTAATGAACCTGAGGAAAGTTCTATCACGTCTGTATGTGAGTGGCGTAGGTATCACAACTTCTGACGCTATTCTTGGTGACTGTTTGATACGTTGCTTTAACTTGCTGACGGTCACCATCCAGGGTCCTTCTTGATGTCCCTTGTGCTTTTCAAAACAGTATCGCGGCGGTTGTCAATAGGACTCATTAGGCACCAGCTGGTTTAATATTTTCTTCCTATTTTCTTCCTGCGCGCCTCATGGCATGAAGTGACTCAGGTGCAGCATATAAAATGTTTGTCCGCGCTAAAAGCCTAATATGTGCGTAGTCAACAAAAGTAGCCATTCGCAGTGGCCTCACATACACCTGCACCCCTGTGTCAAGACGAGTGGCACTGCTGCTCAGTGCGTGAGAAATAATGCACCGAAAAGGAAGAGTCAGAAAGGTGAACACTGGCTCTGCACTTCTGAATATAAATAAAAAAGTAGCATTCGTTTTTATCATGTAACTTTCTTTGGTGATGGAAACCAATTGGTTAATAGAGTTACAGGCTCTCAAACAATTTACTTGTGCCCTGTATTATTTATTTGGCAACATTTTTGCCCTCTCATCTTCCGTGTTAAAGAAAGTTGTTGAGTGATGTCTTGAGCAGAATGAATAGCAATGACACTGTGCCTGGTAAGACAATTGGCATTGTTGTAACCGTTGACGGGTGCAGAGCTACTGTTATTTAAGTAAACTCCAGTCAGGTCCGGTGAGCATGATGCGAAGCGCCACACATTGGAATGGGGCAGGCGTCTCCGCCTCAAAGGAATGCGTCAAAGCCACACTCCACATTTTACAGCGCGTGGTTAAGACTTTTCTATGTTGGCCAGGAGCAAGGGGAGGAGTTATGAAAGGATGGGTAACACCTCTGCAGTGCTTTAGACTCCGGTGTAGCGGAGTGGGCTTGGAAAGGCCCCAGAAGAAGAAGGACCCCCTCCGTGGATGCCGCACAGATAAATACATCTCCTCGAGGAGGTCCATCATGGATTCATGTGATAAGTCGAGAGGGGGTGACACCATGAGTTACCCGCACCGGGTGACACCAACCATAGTGACGACAGAGATGGATTGGGAAACCTTTGCCTGTGCATGGTCTCTTGAAAATGTTCAGGGAGTTAATTTGTGGGAGCAAATTGCTGCTAAGTGATCACAAACCTCTTATGAAACTATTAACTCCTGAATGAGAGCTTTAATGAGTAACCTATTCTTTGTGATTTTAAGATTTCATTTACAAAGTGAAGTATGTGCCTGAAGTGAAAAGTTTGGATGCAGATTTCCGTAGCAGGTTTCCAATCCCCATGAAGGAAATTGATGGTGAATGAGAATATTATAGTGTGACATGTCATGAAAGTAAGGGGCGGGTAATGAAAGTAAGGCTATAACAAGGGAGGAATGGCTAAGCACCAGTGTAGATGGAGTTGAGTTCAAATTGGCTAAGCTTTCTGTTCAGCATGGCTGTTTTCTTTACCCAACAGTCTGTATTTCTTTCACAAGTCCAAATTGCTGCCTGTACCACAAACTCAGCATAATTGTGAGAGACATTCATAATTGTATCAGTTCTTCCCCTTCATCACCTTGCGGCTGAAATGCTTGTCATTCAGTGGTTGTGGCCATATAGCAAATCAGAAAGGATTCTGATTGGCTGCAGAAATACAGTTGCTAAAATTGATTTTGTTATCGTGCATTCTAGATACCAGTTGCATTTTGCACAATGGAGCTTTCCTTCTTGCTAAAGAGGGACAGTTTTCATTATTGCTGGCACAGCTGCTTACAAAAGCTACATGGAAAATATCCAGTGATAAGGGCCATGAACTCCTGAAGCTACCACCTTTAGTACATTTAACACAAAGTCAATATTTTATCTTAGAGGGACAAGAGATGAAGATATGTACTGGACTGAATCCTGACCATTTAATGAGTACTTTATTGATGGTCTGGCATGACAGCACAGCTGCCGCCAGACATTTATGTGAGAATCACCAGGGGCTTTGGCTTCCCCATGTGTTGGGAGCCAGGAGTACATGATTTCATAGAGTAGAAGTTGTTTGCTAACTCTGAAAGAGTGGTTCTTATATAGTATGCAAGCAGCATGAGCAGAATCAGAGCGAGTTTAGCACAGTCTACGCACGTCACAGTGGGTAGTGTTTCGATCTCTTTGAGGTGTACCTTCCATGCGCCAGTGATCAGGCAGCTGGAGGTTGAGTCATTTGTGTACATCAGAGCGAGGTGGTGTCACTTTTTTTCTCTAATATCAAATTAGAGCTCTTCTGATGAATTGGGAGTGGTGTTAATCCGCTAGAGATTTTGTTGCTTCTCACTGGATCTGGTCTTTCAAACCAATTCCATATCAAATAGTATTTCAGAATTAAATTTAAATCAAATTAGAACAGGAGTGGTTAGCAGCCGAGCAGAATGGCCACAAGCTAAAGTGGCTCCGAAACCCTCTCTACATATTCTGACGATATCCGCTTATAACCGTCACCATTCTTCCCCGTTCCAGGGGACCTGTCGTCCTGGTGCAATGACTGGGAGCCCATGCTGCTGCGGTGGAGCTGCAGATCAGGGAGAAAAGTCTGAGGCGGCCGGTGGCCCAGAAAAACATGGCGGCGAGCCCTCGCTCTGCTGCCTGAAAATACGGCTACGACGGGCCTCAGCTACACGCCGTCCTTATCGGGGCCAATCCTTGCCGGCGGAGAACCGAGTGGGCAACGACCGGGCCGTGAGTAATGCCTGATTTGACTGTGCAGGGCCCCCATGGCCTGCTACTGCCGGGCAGCCCTCGCACTGCTGGAGGACACTGCGCCGAGCCGGGAGGCACGTAAATCCAGGCCCCGGTGTGGTGGGCCCAACAGGCTGCTTTCCCGCAGGAGACGGGCTGGGGATTGAGGCGGTGGCACGGAGGCGGGGCGGGGAGCATGGGATTGTGACCTGTCCCCCCCGCCTGGCCCCCACGAGGCCCCAGAAGATGAGCTGAGAGGAGCTGTGACGACCTTAGGCATACCCGAGGCCTTGGTCACAGAGGTTCTGAATATACGGCGGCGACCGGCATCGAGGGCTGAACCTGAGGGGCACGGGCGGTGACTGTGCAGCTTGTTGACTTTGCCTTAGGCTGCGAGCGGACTAAACCGGCACTGATGGTGGTCCTGTAAGGGGAAACTAGTGCCCATGTTAAAAGGCGTTGCCCCCAGTGGCTGGGCCTGCCCACACGGCGGGTGGCGCACCCTACATTGGGCCCAAGTAACCCGGCAAAACAGCATTGCATCCTGAAATACCGACTTCAGTGGCAGTAATAAACTGACGTATTGTACGGAGCTGTAACTTACTGTCACTAATGATGGAGACCTGCGGATCCTCACCATACTCTGTGTAACTGCTGCCTTCGGTTCCGGCGCGTGTGCTCTGGTGTGCTGCGAAGACTCGGGGCCTTGCTGACAGAAGCGGAGAGAGTGGGCACTGCGCTGTGTGCCAGTGGTGAGTCCTGATGCGCATCACCCTGGCACGGACCCCCCATCCCCAATACAGCTATATAAAGGTCAGCAAGCCAGGAAACCCGGTAGGCCGCCAGGTGTTAACACGTTCCACCCTGGGCAGGCAGTGGTGAGTGCTGGTGTTGATCCCACGGATCTCGGGGCAGCGGGGCCCAGACAACCGACAACATGTCGACCGGGAGAGGCGCCAAAACACAAGCACAGGCCAAGTTGGCCAAATTTGCATAGTTGAACTCGGGAGAGGAGAAGGGGACCCCGCCGCAGGAAGCACCGGATGCACAGCAGAACCCGCAGGAAGTCATGCTCCAGGACATCATGGCGGCAATAACGAGCGTGAAGACCTCCCTCAAGACTCGCATCGACACAGTAAATGTTGAAGTATCCCTCATCGGAGCCGACCTTCGAAAAATGGACTCTCGTGTGAAAGAGGTGGAAGGGATCACAGCAGACCTAACCAGAGACACCACCATGCTGAAACAGCAAGTCACTCAACTGATGGACCAACAGACCAAAATGGAGAAACAACTGGACGAGTATGACGGTAGGGCTCTCAGAAATAACGTACAAATTCTTGGTGTCCCAGAGCGCATGGATAGACCGGCTGTTGACTTGTTCATTGAAGACTTGATTCTGAAGAAGTTGCAGCCCAAGAGACTCTCGAAATATTTTTCTATCAAGTGGCCCACCGTGTCCCTGGAGGGAGGCCCAAACCCGGGGCCCCCCGAGACCTATCATAGCTCGAGTTTTCAACTTTCGGGACTGAGACATCATACTTCAGACCGCACGTGCCACCCCACCGCTCAAGCTGGAAGACAGTGCGATCACTTTTTTCCCAGACTTCACCGCTAAAGTCCAGGCCCAACGTCGCAGTTCCTTGGCGGTCAAACAGGCGCTAAGAGCCAAGGAGGTGAAATATGCTATGTTCTTTCCTGCGAAACTCCGGGTGGAGTCTGATGGTAAAGCCTGGTTTTTCCCCTCTCCTGAAGAAGTGTGGGACTGGCTGGAGGGTTAGCGTCGCGTAGAGAAACTGCAACGGAGGTCCCCGGACCACCAGAACTGAACTTAGTGCTGGACAACGTGGCGACTTCAATCGACAAGAGAAGGACTCGGACTAAATGTCATGCTGCTAGAAAGCAGGTTCCTTCAGATCTGGTATGGGCACAATTGCCATGCCTGTCGGTTGTCAAGGGGGGCAGTGAAATACACAACCGAATGGGAGCCGCCTCCCGGCACTGGGCTTCCTTATAAGGTATTCGACGCAAATGTATGGGATTGTGAAGTTGGTCCTGCAGTGGTCCCTGGGTGGTGGTGGTGAGAATTGGGGCCGGGATTTACTTACTAAATGACAATATACTATGTTCTTTTCCTTGCAACGTAGCGGGGGGTGAGACAGCGGCAACCGTAGCACCTATCAACAGGGGATGGGGCAATAGGCACTCTGCCTTGTTGGGGAGTGGGTATTTTCAAATCCACTGGCAGGGGGGCAGGGAGGGGGGAGGGGAGGGTCGGGAGTTTTGCAGTATAGTTTTGGTTTGGGTTCTATTTTCCAATCACATTCAGAGGATAGTTGGATCTTTTGCGGGTTTCTCCCACTACGCACTTGCGATATACAGTCAGGTTGCTTCTTGACCGCTCGCTGCCAACGGGTGCTCATCGATGCTCATACTCAGTGAACAGAATACACAACACTGCTGTTGCCCTCCCACGGGGCTCATGGGCTCCTATGCATCTCACATACTCATTGGATGGCGGGTGACACAATAGAAACTTTACTTTCTGTTCTCACGTGGAATGTCTATAGACTGGGGGACAAAATTAAGCGAGGTGTAGTATTACAATATATTAAGAGGCATGCCCCGGATCTGGTTCTCCTGCAGGAGACTCACCTAGTGGGTACAAAGATTCAGGCCCTTACACAGTGGGGCTACAATCTCCTGGTCCATGCAGGATTTACTTCCGGTTCCAGATGTACCGGAATCCTCGTTTGGAAGCCTTGCACTCACTCCAACCCGCACAAGGGCAGACCCCCAGGGGAGATTTGCAGTCCTAGAGGCAAGCTGAGAGGGGAAGCCACTCAATTTGATCTCCGCGTATCTACCGCCGAATCTGGGTAAAGAGTTGCTTGTAGACTTGGGGAAAATTATTGTCGATTTCCCGTGGAGACCCTAATCCTGGAAGGGGATTTTAACATGACAATGGATGAACAAAGAGACAGGCACCCTCGATGCCCTCATACCAGTCACACAACGCAAATGACGGACTTTACCCAAGCCATGGGCCTGGCGGATGTGTGGCATCCCTACAACCAGACACAACAAACTACACATTCTATTCCAATGCCCACAACAGTATGTCCCGCATAGACTACTTTCTCACTAACCTGGCAGATATTGGGCACTTTAGACACCCCCGAGCTTTACCAAGGGGCATCTCCGCTCATTCTCCAGTGTGGGTGGAACTCACCTGTTTTCAATATCAATACCGTAGTGCCATATCTATTAATCCATGGTTGCTTAAGATCCCAGGCATTAGAGAGAGCCTGACCACCCAGACAGCTCACAACTTCACCGAAAACGTTGGCTCAGTCGAGTCGGCACAGATCTTGTGGGAGGCATACAAAACAGTGGTGAAGGGCCAAGCGTTAGCATTGAAAGTGGGCTATATTCACAAACAGAATCAACAACTGCTCAACCGCTCAACCTAGAGACAGAGCTTCAACAGCTGGAGGACCAAAACACGCGCTCACCCTGTGAAGCCACCACCCACCAATTAGCCATTAAACAGTTGGAATACAGATCTCTGGCCAGGGAGAAAACTTGGGCCAAATTGTTACAAACCCAACACATTGTTTATGAGATGGGAGACAGGGCAGGAAAGATGCTAGCATGGGTAGAGACACGAACAGGGAGAGCGCTGGGTACCCAAGTGGACCCTGCCTGTAACGGGGGCAATTACTGACCCGCAGGGCATTGCGGAAGCCTTTGCCGATCATTTGGAGAAGGTTTATACCTCCTCAACTACATATAGGACAGAAATTTCACGTCAACTGCTAGCTGACATGACATTACCTGCCTCATCTGATGCTGATAGGGATAGGCTGGAGGAGGACCTCACAGAGGATGAACTCTGCCGGGCCATAAACAATATTCAATCTGGGAAAGCAATGGGGCTCAATGGCGTTCCAATTGAATTCCTTAAGACTGTGGCCACACGGGTCGCCCCCCACCATAAAAATATGTTCACTGAAAGCTTCGACAAAGGAATCCTCACGGACGATCTGCGACTTGCTTCCATAGTGGTCATTTGGAAGCCTGGGAAACCGGCAGATAGCTACGGTTCCTATCGGCCGATCTCTTTGATCAATGTCGAAGCCAAAGTCCTGGCCAAGCTCCTAGCTAACCGTCTCATCCCGATGCTTTCATCCCTAGTTCATGCCGACCAGTCCGGCTTCATGCCAGGGTGGAACACAGCTCTGAATATCCGCCGTCTCCACAGTGTTTTGGGTCGACAGCGATACATACAGGAAGATACGGTGGTGCTTTCTTTTGATGTCTCTATGGCATATGATTTCATAGAATGGCCCTACCTTTTTCAGGTGCTGACGAGTCTCAGGTTTGGCCCGAAATTCCTGGGTTGGATTAAATTGCTATATAAGGACCTGGATGCCCAAGTCAAGGTTAACAACCGACTATCTTGAATGTTTTCACTGGGCAGGGCTGCCCGCTATCCCCTATTATCTTATCTTTGATCCTGTAACCATTGGCTTCCTGGGTGCGAGGAGATGTGCTCCTTAGAGGACTGAAATGGGATAACGGACATGAAGACAGAATATCATTGTATGCCGATGATATACTGGTGTACTTGGCATCCCCCTACGTGTACCTACACAGACTCCTAAATATTTTTACCAACTTCGGCAAGTACTCAGGCTACGCCATTAATTGGACAAAATCAGTAATATATGTTCTCCATGGCTAGACCCCCCGATTGCCTTTGGGTTGCGACGTAGAGGTGGCTTTTGACGGCTTTCGTTACTTAGGGATTTTTATCACCCCCGACCCTACCCTCTCCTATGACAAGAACTTAGCTGCCTCATTAGATAGACTCAGAAAAGATGTTGCCCACTGGAAAACCGTACCTCCGTCCCTACTGGGCCGAGCACCCCTCTTTAAGATGCTGGCCCTCCCCGGTTTTTATATATCCTTCAGAACTTTCCATACCCAATTTCTGATTCATATTTCAAAAGTATTGATAGTGAGTTGAGATCACTGTTATGGAGTGGAGGGACGCTGCTTATTGCATTACATAAATTGTCTAAGGGGTGGTACGATGGAGGGATCGTCCTACCGGACATGCGACTCTAATATTCGGCATCGCAGCTAGTCGTGGTAAACCACTGGTTGTACCGTTCTCCGCTAGACCCCGCGTATATGCTGGACAGGCACCAAATGGGGCGGAAAGGGTATTTAGGTGCCCTCTACATGAAGGACTGGAGAGGAAGGTTTGTGAGCCTCACAGCATGCACGGTGCAACTCTGGCACCAGGCGACCAAACGCTTGGGCTGGACTGATGTACTGACACAGTCCACTCCGTTGTGGTACACACAAAAGTTGGGACTCTTGTGCCATCAACAAGGGTTTGACAAATGGGACGTGATTGGACTCTCCAATATAGGTCACCTCGTGAAAAAGGAACGAGTCCTATCGTTCCCGGAACTGCAGGAGAAATATGAAATGGCCCAGGGGGAGGCGTTTCGTTACCTGCAGATTCATAATGCCCTAACGACCGCTCTCCCAGGCATGGGAAACCTCCCGGAGTCGTCTCCTCTTGGGAATCGACTACCCTCTGAATCACTCCCTGACAAAGCCATTTCCCTAACATACCGCAAGCTGTGTAATAACCTACCTGACCCTTTCCTAGCTCTCCGCAGCCGGTGGCAAGCCGACATTGGTGACATTGATGACGACAATTGGCAAATGGCACTAATGTCACCGAGGGAGGCAGCCATTTCACTTCGCTTCCGGCTGATTCAATTAAAAAAGTTCTGCATAGAACTTACCTCACCGGGGTTACATTGGCTAAAATTGGGACGCGACAGTACGCATCTTGTCTGAGGGGATGTCACCAAGATGCAACCTTCTACCATACTATTTGGGATTGTCCATTCCTGCGTCCCCTATGGGAAGGGACTACCACATACCTGCTAGACACACTAGGCAAACAGATGAGCCTCACTTAATCATTGGGGCTCCTCAACTTTTGGGAACCATCCGACCTTACTGAAGTGGAACAACAACTGGTTACTTTGGGTTTTGTGTTGGTGAAGAGAGCCATTGCAATGAAGTGGGGGGATGGTGGGGCAGCCTTCAATAAATGTATGGGCGACTGAGCTGGATAAATGTATGGTAGCAGAAAAAGAAGTATTCAAACTCAGAGGATGCCCCAAGAAATGGGATAGGAAGTGGAGTGGGTAGAATGCTTATCGTGAAATCCTATGTATATCTCCTACTGTAGAACTGGAAATGGCTAAGGGGAAACATCTCACACTTTATATGACAGAATGAATGTATAACTATGTTCAGTAATCTGTACCTGATGTTCTAAGATCGAACTGTCTGCAATTTACACCTGTTATGAATGCAACTTTATTACTAATAAAAAAAACAGTTTAATAAAAATAAATAGAACAGTGGAATATTCAGAGCTCCATTGAAGACAAAGGAGGAGCAACTGCCTGTATGAACTTGTCCTAATATACAGCCTCTGCCTCTCTCTTTCCCCTGCCTCCTGAAAATATATTAATTGAGCAGAGGAACACGAGAGGCAGAGCCTGTTGAGCAGGGCACACAGCAGCCTTCCCCCTTACTGCTTTCATAGCTCACAGTGTCACTGGAGCCATGGAAGGAGTGGCTCTGAATGTGGTGGCTAACTGTAGAATATTCAAAGCTACTGCTGTAAAACAAAGGCTTTGGAGCCATGGGGGTTTCAACCTCCTTGGGCTCCGAAAGGCATTTGTTATTTTAATTAGAACATTCTGCCCTCATTGGGCGGAATGCTCTAATAGCTTTATAGCACACTGCAGCTGGGGTATACCAGCCATTAAAGGCACGCTCCTTTGTTAAAGGCCCTCTCCTTCAGCTCAGGCCTTTATGGCTGGAGCAGGCCTTTAGTAGCTGGTAGAGCCTGAGATCCGGGCTATAAAGCTTGTTTACGGTTCACAATAAAGACTGAGAAGTATTCAAATCAAACTATGAAGGTTGATTGAACATAAAAGCATTACACAAACCACAATAAATGGCACAATAAATGGCAAGACGTCAGTCATTTGTCATAGAGAAGCAAATAATGAAACAGCAGAACAAGGCATAATTCAGTTAAAATAAGTCAGCCATAATTCAGAGGGCACACTGGTGTAGTGTCAACTAAAGATATGTGGAGAATGAGCCCACAACCCTCAGGATGTGGCCTCTTTTATAGCAAATTACACATAAAAACCTTACATTTAGTAGGAATGGTCTGAGGTCTCACAATCTTATCCAGTCATATCCTTTTTTGTCAGCACTATCTCACAGATTCATTTAGTGCTGTTCTCATCCCTGGTGCTCCTTAGGCACCTCAGTAGTTAGTACAAATATCATTACAAAATCAAGGTTGAGTTCTCACTAGATGAGGCCTCATGAACCATTCACTATGCTAACACAGCATAAAAACGAAGCTTCGGGAACAAAACATTATGTTGTACATGGAAAAGAAGCATCACATTTCAAAAAAGTGTTTACAATGCTGCCTACGCGTACTGTGAGCATGATGAAAAAAAGAAAGAAAGATGAGTGTGCTGAAAAAGATGGCTGCCGACAGCAACAATAATTTTGAAATCGAGGCCTACATTGTCCAATGTTACAATAAACACTTTGCAACAGAGTATCTCAAATTTATTATGTGTTAATCAAATGGTGCTAGTACATTTTGTAAAAGTCCTTCATCTGCTGCTATGTCAACCACTTCCAGGTACACTATCCAGTCACCTGAGTTGAAAGCCAGAGGGCAGCGTCTGAGCATATCACATTAATTAGTGTCTCAGTTACATTGTGCATATAAGCAGCATTGGAGAACTGGAGGTATTATACCAGACTTTTGTGTGTACAATCCTACCGGTTTGACCGGAAAAATCAATATGTGTTATTTTCTCAGAAACAGAAAGCTGGCAGCATTGACAAAGTTTTGTCTGAATTTCTTCTTCCGCTTTAGTGTTTTCTTTAAAGTTTCTCACCATCTTAAGTTTCTCAGTTGTGGAGTGAAGACACATGCTTTTTGACTTAAATCACTGAAGTCGATAAAGGTATAGAGCTTAGCCCAAACCCCTAGTGGGGTATCTGTCAAGGCTCCTCCATGGGAGAAGTGGCTCAATAGCAGTCTGGCTAAGCTGCAGAACATCTGTTCAGTACATTTGTTTTTATCTCCATGGTGGAGATGTGGAGGTCAATGACTTCTGCCTCCCAATGCATAAACATAGCGTAGGAGGCCGATTCTTCTGTGGCTGGTCCTGGAGGAGAGAAAGAGCTGTTTCCTGAGGGGTATCCAGCCCACTAGGGTCTTGCATGTCCTCATGTCAGCAGTCGTCTGTACAGGGCTAGGTGAACTCATCACCCTGGTCACAATCATTACCAGAATCCATTCCAAAAAGGGGGATGTGGAGAATGCTGTCTACCTTGTGGTAAAGCAGGTGCAGAAACCTTGCTCGATTTGGTTGCAATGTCGGATGAAGTCCGATCAGCGTTTAGTCAGCATTGTAAAGGAAAATGTGGGCCAATGGTTCAGACTGCGAAATTAGCATTGGCGTTGAGTTGGTGCTAGAAAGAACAATGGAGGGCACATGTTCAGGCAGCGTAGTTAGCGTAGATATACCTGGGCCTGGTGTGGTAGTGGGTGCCAGAGCAAAAGTTTATTAGTGGAGGGCGAATCCGCTGGCGATAATCCAGTAGGAAAGCCCTCTCAGATCCAAAGGGCCTAGAAGCGTCCCAGAGGGAGTCTGCGGAGATCCAAAGAGCAAGACCGTAGCTGCACAGAACTCTTCGATCTGGAGTGCATGCCTGAAGGCCTCAGAAACGCAGGTTGTGTGGGAAGCTACTGTGGAATCATTTCTGGTAACATTAAAATATGCATTTAAAAGTCATAAGCTAATGGAAACAAAACTATTCACCTCTACAGCTGATGAAAACGAAACTGCACAAGCTATCTACGCACATGCCATATGGCCTACGTGTATGTGGAATCAACACTAGAAATACTATAAACTAGCACCTCAAAATGCTATGTTTACAAAGTCCCATAAGGCAGTGCCATATTCACACTCACATGATAGGCACTACTACGTATGCACCTAAGGCAAGCAATGTGCCATTTGACACTATATTGTGCACTTGGTTCAATGAATTGTGCTATCTTAAAACGGGGGATTAAAGTTTGTCCCAGTTTAAGAAAATGCTGATGCAGTTGGTCAAACAATTGCACAGTGCATTTGTGGGATTCAGATGTACTCAGAGGCAAACTTGCCTCCCTCTACACAGAAGCTAAGTACTGAGGTAAGAATCCATTCCTACGTGATATTAGCCACTGAAGTGTTTGCAGGCTGGACAGTGGGCTTGTCTCCTGGCTGGATGAAATAATTTTGTGGGGAAACCACCTACGAGGTCCATCCAGCCAGGAGAGTAGGTATACACTTGCAGGCACATGCATCAAGAAAAGCTTTTGCGAGTCCTTAATTGCGAATATTAAGGAATCGCAATTAAGGACTCGCAAAAGCCTATGCATGTAGGAATCGCTATTAAAATAGCGATTCCTTAACATTCATTAATTGCGACTCACAAATTGCGAGTCACAATTAATGAATGGCTTCCCATTCATTCCTTCCAGGCCCATAGGAATGCATTGGAGTTTGCGGGAGCAATTTGCGAGTACCAGTAGGTACTCGCAAATTGCTCCCGCAATTTCTAGGGTGCAAGGGTGTCAAAATGACACCCTATTGCACCCATGTATTTGAACTCTGCACACATGTTGCATACACACATGCTCTAAGGGCATGTGTGTGCGCAACATGAAACTCAGAAAAATGCAAATAAGTGCATTTTTCTAAGTTTTAGCAAATTACCATGAAGTCCAGCTTCATGGTAATTTGCTCCCGCTAGTAGCGAAATCGCTATTTTTTAAACTTTAATGCATTGCATTTAAGGAATCTCAATTAGGGATTCCTTAAATGCAATCGCTATTTAAGGAATCGCTATTTTGAGATTCCTTAAATTGCGATTTTTGCATTTGGGATGATGCATCCCAAATGCAAAAATACCGGTCGCAAAGGGGCAGATTCTGAGAATCTGCCCGTTTGCGACCGGTATTGTGGTTGATGCATGTGCCTGTTGGACTTTAACCAATGCCTGCACACCCAAAAAGTCTTATAAACCTTATTTTGGGACAAATACTATGGTCCAGTTTATGTAATGAGAATTTAAAACACCTAGGGGTATACCCAAAGAATTTCCTTTATGATTGAGTACCCCTGGTATTGATTAAAAAAAAAGAGCATGGTCCATATATGAAAGACAATGATTCATCTGACCATACAGGTCTGTCAACTACCAATATGTTTCCATCTATAATTGTGCCAAGGATGGTCAAAGGTCTTCGTCAGGGTAATAGGACTCCCTAGGTATGCTATGCATTCATACCATGCAGAACCGAAAATGAATCCTTCCAGTTACACGTCAGATTGGATGTAAACCTGTATGATAAAACTAAAACCAAGGCATATTAATAATCTGCCTCAGTTTTATGAACCAAAGCAGTTAATGAAATACATTTTCTGACTAGTATTTTAGATATGTCGTAACCCTTCGGAAAGAGGCCCTGCTCAAAGGGAACACATTACTTTTAAAAACAAGTTATAAACACCACCACTTGTTGGACCATGCAAACAGTCAATCTCTGCGAAAAGTGTTTAGGACACCTACCTCAACAGCCTTGCACTGGAACTCCAAAAGTTGCGTGCTAATACTGCCAAATACTAATGATCTCCTTAAGATATGGTGCTGCGCACTTATCGAGTCATACCAAATTACAGGCTTCATAGTTCAGTGTGGGGGAAATTAACCTCTGTAATCACATTCTAATCATGCGTATAAAAATACCATGATGGACAAAGAAAGACACGTTAAAACAGCCCACCGGCATTGGTTGACATATTGTGGTACATGGACCTCCTTAGCACAATCCTTTCATGTTATCCTCTGTCCTTTTGCCACACATAGCTTACATTAGATCACCCTTGCTTGTCTTACGTATTTTAACTTGAAAGTCATAATTACATTATTCCCAGGCTTCTCTCAAGATCTTGGCGACATAACACCATAGTGCTCATGCACAATTCAAACGAATAAGACAGATACAAACATGCAACATACTATTAGTTTGTCCTTTGGTTCCAACTGTATCACCATCTGATCTTATAGGCGGCGGGATTTGAGTTTTCTGACTCGACTTAATACATAAGCACCATTTACTAGAGAACACAAATGCTGCGACGTGTGCACTGATGCCCCTTTATAATCAGGCTCATTAATGAAAACCATAAAAGTTACATGTCAGGGCCTAAAGGCTTGCCTGTATATGCTGGCTCACCTGTTACTCTTTCAGTGCTGGCGATTCCTAACTTAGAGACACACACTCTTCATGCGACGGGTGTTCCCTTACTCCAAACGAGACTTCCAGAGTAATAAGACACAGAAGTCAGATAGATCATCTGTAAATGTTTCCACTTTCAATTCAGAATACAGTGACACAGACTCCCTAAGTTTAAGAACTAGAGGGGGTAGAGATAGGAGACAATATCAAAAACAATATTTTGCCCCACCACAATTCAAGCAGCCACTGACTGATGGGTTGGAATTCTCATCAAGGACCCCCTTAACAAAACTTGTTTGGCAACCTACCACGTTCCAACCCCCTATGCCTTTTTTAGCAAGAGGCGAAGGGAGGGGCAGAGGAAGAAGAAGCAATCTCAGAGTGCATTGGAGAGCAAAAGATGGAGCCATCCCCAAAACCAGGGACAAGCAGAGAGGGTGTAGTGGTCAAGAAAATATTGGCCGACACACAATTGTATTAAATAAAGAGTTAGGATATGTCCCCACACAGAGACACTACACCTTCCAACTTATTTATTTATTTAATTTATATGGCGCGTTATAACCACAGGGGTCTCTAAGCGCAGTCTGACCAGATTTACGTGAAAGATGTTACATTCACTTGAACAACTGAGGAAAGAATTGGCGGAATTATTTCGAATAATTCACCTGAAAGCCTTCTTCAGAGATAAACCAATGGAAAAGAAAGACACCAATATAGGCTTGTGAAAAAAGTTATGGTTTAACCCATGGATTAACACCTTACCAAGAGAGGTATAAACATTTGAAAATGCTGTGACCAAGAAGATTGATGCACTAAACAACAACAACAGGTGTTTCAACAACAATTCTAAAAGAGAAATAAAAGCATTGACAGACCTGGCACAAGAACTCGGGGTGATAATAAAACCAACGGACAAAGACGGAGCCGTATAGGCAATACCAGTTGAGGTGTATAGACAAGAATGAAAAAAACCTCTGAATGACAGCAGAAATTACAAATAATTAGTAAAGGCCCCACACAGGACATAAACATTGATAGTTTGATCCTCACTCATTAAAGACAAGAAATCAGTTCCACCAAGCGAAGTAGTTCACACAGTTCTTTATTCTTTAAATCTTTATTTTCTTCTCTTCAATGTAGCCAACGCGTTTCGTCTTATTTAAGGACTTTTTCAGGGCTACAAGACACAAATAATATACAGTAATTTAAAATCCGTTTGAAAACATTAGTGTGTGAATAACCTTAATTATTTACACTGTTCGAGTATGAATCCATAACTCTTCTATTTACATATTTACATTATTTAGCAGGACAGTCATTTGATATTGAGGCCATGATCTTTTTATAAACTCAACCCCATAATTCATATATACAATATAAGATCAAAAATGCAACAGTTCATATTTACAATGTTAAGTCATCTCGCACAGAAAGACAGTATGGGAAGCTTATTATATGAGCACTGTCTTATGCTTGCAACATGATTATATATTCCGTGTGTATAAGCACATATGTTCATGCTAACTGATAAAACATAACAAAAAGTAAGAAGAACTTATATAATTGAGAAGGACAACATTTGGAGAAAAGCATACCTAGATTGCCACTTGTGAGAACACTGTCAATTAGTGAATACACAACCTTATATACTATCATTGTTAGATAAGCAGATTTACTTCAATGCCTTTTAAAGCACCTTAAAGGAGTGAGAGATAAATTAAACCAAAACTTTAAGCATTATGTGGTTACCTCATCAGTCATCCATTTATTCATACACGTATTCCCTCCTCTCAAATTCAGCAGATCTCATAATCTTTCTTCTAGGAAATAATAAGATATGGTAGTCACTTGACCGCTATTATATTTATTAATGCATCTTATTTTAACACTTTGCAGCTTTATTCGCAGCAGAGCCATACCTGTGTCTCTACGGTATTCAGAACCACTGATAACGAGGCACTTTTCTTTTTTTGTCCCACTATAGGGTTCCGTTGGTAAAATAGCAGTCGCTGGTGCTACAAGATAGAATGAATGTAATAGTTTTTGTTCCTATACATGCAAGAACTATTACTTTCAAAATTCATACAGACAAGATTTATGGTAAACTGAGTCTTATATGTCTCATCACTTTCATCAAAAATGTCCCTGATTAGTCTTCTTATAATGACATATTAAATCGAGGGTTTAAAGATAATGACAGTCATACCTTTGCATCCGTATTTGGAGGCTTAAATGAGGGAAATATTTACAGGGTAAAAGAATCCTTGAGCAGTGTGCGGTCAGTGTAGACCCACGTCTATAACAAAACATAAAGATCACAATTTGTAATTGTTCATCCAGAACATGGGTAAATAGAGGTTATTATAGGCCTATTTTGCATCAATTTAAAATCAAGGCGTACTCCCCATCAATCATTGGTCACCCATCTTCTCCAAACATAATGTAATACCAACCATACTCTGTCGATTAGTCACAGAGCTTGAGACGAAGTTATCAATGTTTTCAAGGTTACCATTCTAACTCCAATATAAATTATGGGCCAAGGGCCGATCACAACTCTATAGTTGAGCAATCACTCTAATTATATATTGCACGCACAAAGCCTTATTGCTATAGTAAGTATCTCTTTTAACCAACACCAAGGGGAAGACAGTGTTACATTCTACCCCAATGCCCAGTCCTGACAGTGTGACCCGAATAGTCGCATGGCATTTAACCATGAAACACCGCACTTCTATCGTTTTATAAAAGGGGGTACCACTAAACATTCGTGCAGCATCTAAGAAGTGCTTTAGTAGGTCTCTCTTTTAGCTGACACCATGGGGAAGAGAGTGTTACATTCTGCCCTAATGTCCAGTCCTCAGAATGTGCCCCTGAGCAGTCGTACGGCATATAATCATAAACACCACACTTCTATCAATTATAAAAGCGGGTGCCACTAAACAGTCCTACAGCATCCAGGTTATGTATCGTATCATAAACAGAAAGCCTTACTGCTAAAGTGAGCCTCTCTTAGCTGACATCATGGGGGGGGAGTATTACATTCCGGTACAATACCAAATCCTGGGAATATACCCCGGAGCATCCGCACGGCATTTAAACATAAGACGCCACAATTCTATCTTTTCTAAAAAAGAGTGCTACAAAACAAAGTGCAGCATCTAGGTTGCACTGCCATATCGTGGACAGTTTTGACCAAAGTGCCCTCAAGCAGTCACATAGCATTCGCTTAAACAGTGCTGTACAGCAGTGACCCACAAAGAGCGCAGGCGCATATTAATGTATGAACTCACAAGCCCACTGTAAGCAATTCGATAGTATCGCTACCCAGCTCATCTTAGGAACTGGTGACCCCAGTAAGACGATCCTCTCTTCACGTTCAGCACCATCAAGCTGAGTCTCATACGAGGCCGGCTTTTAAGATTTCCCGCCATATTGCGCATGCGCAATTGACAAATTGAGAGTACCATGGGACCCGCCATCTTATAATGTGGTTCTTCTGATAGAATCACAATAAGTTGTTGATGTAAACGTTAGTGAGCCTTATATTAATTCTCTGAGGTCTTATAAATGAAAAAGAAAAAAAAAAAGGACTGATTGTGATCCATTTAGAGGAAAACAGTGGAAAATCGAATCGAAACAATTGCTTCAGTTCCACTAAATGGCGCAGGCATGTATCATCTACAACGCGTGCGTAGTTCGCTCCGCAACATGATAAGGAAGCGGCCATCTTATAAAGTGGCCCATTATATGCATAAATCAGCATTTTAAGAGATCATATCATGGATGAGAACCATATATATCCTTTTGAGTGTATGGGTTGCCGCTTAGCAGTATTTAAACTATTTAAAGAAAAAGAGGAACAATCCAATCGAATCAATTTCTTCCATACCGCTTTCTAGCACTCGCAGAGTCAGCACAGAGAGCGATACATAAGAGCAGCCATCTTATATTAGTGGCCTGAATATAAGAGTGTTACCAAGATGGTTCATATCATTAGCAATAATAACATCTCTAAAGATTATCACATGGGGACCCCACAGAATCCACAATCTCCTTGCTCGATTGTAAAGTTAATGTGACCTATACAGTGCATATACAGGATGCAGGTTATCACTATTCATATTGTTCCATACCCTACACACTTTTGTGTCTTATAAAGAGTATAATCAGTTGATAAATGATGATGTAACCACAACAATGGCTATTATAAACAGAGAAGTATCCATGACAATATCTATCAGGAATACCATGTACAAATTTCACAACTCTGTACACGCTTCTTGTAATATATCACATTATGAACAAGTCAGTAACGGTTTCCATCCACTTAATAATCCAGTCAGAATTGAGTATAAAATCTGACAGTAAGTGATACCAAGCACATTCAGCTATCACATAATGTAAGTCACAATTAGTTTTCTTTCTCAATCAAATTCACCAAGGCGTCCAAATGTTTGTAAAGATATTCTCTAAGACAGTAACATATGTCCAGGCCTAGATTACATAGCAGCACTTTTTAAAGAAATAATGCATCTCAGAATTGCTATTCAGGCCCTGCTGCATTGTACGTAACTTGCATATCCATTATGCCTCTCTCTGACGTAAGGCAAGTTCTCTATTGCCTCCTCTCTCATCACTGACAAGATGTTCTATAGCATGGAACCAAACATCTCTATTTTCAGAGTGCTCTTCCTTTATGTGTACAGCAATAGGATATCTTTCATCCAGGTTTTTTATTGCACGGACATGTTCTTGTATTCTTACCTTAAGACAGCGTATGCTACTTCCCACATAGATTTTTTCACACGCACAGCCAATGACATATACCGTGTGCGTGGTATTGCAGTTAATAAAAGTCAAGATTTGGTAGGTTTTATTGGTGTTGTACATAAACTCTGTAATTTTGTTCTTTCCCAATCGACACACCGAGCAATTGCCGCAAACATGAAAACCATTAGGTTTAACCGGTAACCATGTTCTCACTGTCTGATCAGTGTCCTTTTTTACATAGCTTGGACAGAGCTTTTGTTTGATAGTATTACCCTTGCGATACACAACCTTCAGTTTGCCTGGAATTATATCTGACAGGTTTGCATCTGTACTCAAAATCGACCAATTTTTTCTCAATTCATTGTAAACGTGATTACTATGTTGGTTATCCTGTGTAATGAATGACACATTGTAGCTGAATGTACTTGGTATCACTTACTGTCAGATTTTATACTCGATTCTGACTGGATTATTGAGTGAATGGAAACCATTACTGACTTGTGCATAATGTGATACATTAGAAGAAGCGTGTACAGAGTTGTGACATTTGTACATGGTATTCCTGATAGATATTGTCATGGATACCTTTGTGTTTATAATAGCCATTGTTGTGGTTACATCATCATTTATCAACTGTTTATACTCTTTATAAGACACAAAAGTGTGTAGGGTATCGAACAATTTGAATAGTGATAACCCGCATCCTGTATATGCACTGTATAGGTCACAATATCTTTACAATTGAGCAATGAGATTGTGGATTCTGTGGGGTCCCTATGTGATAATCTCTAGAGATTTTCTTACTGCTAATGATATGAACCATCTCGGTAACACTCTTATATTCAGGCCACTACTATAAGATGGCTGCTCTTATGTATCGCTCTCTGTGCTGACTGCGAGTGCTAGAAAGCGGTATGGAAGAAATTGATTCGATTGGATTGTTCCTCTTTTTCTTTAAATAGTTTAAATACTGCTAAGCGGCAACCACATACACTCAAAAGGATATATACGGTTCTCGTCCATCATATGATCCCTTAAAATGCCTGATTTATGCATATAATGGGCCACTTTATAAGATGGCCGCTTCCTTATCATGTTGCGGAGCAAACTACATGTGTTGCAGACAATACATGCCTGCGCCACATAGTGGAATTGAAGCAATTGTTTCAATTCAATTTTCCACTGTTTTCCTCTAAATGGATCACAAACCGTCCTTTTTTTTTTCATTTACAAGACCTCAGAGATTCAATATAAGGATTACTAACGTTTACATCCACAACTATATGTGATTCTATAACAATAACCACATTATAAGATGGCGGGCCCCATGGTAGTCGCAATTTGTCAATTGCACATGCGCTGATGTGGCGGGAAAACTTAAAAGCCGGCCTTGTATGAGACTCGGCTTGATGGTGCTGAACGTGAAGAGAGGATCGTCTTACTCGGGTCACGGTTCCTAAGGTGAGCTGGGTAGTGATACTATCGAATTGCTTACAGTGGGCTTGTGAGTTCATACATCGATATGCGCCTGCGCTCTTTGTGGGTCACTGCTTTCACAGCACTTTTTAAGCGAATGTTATGTGACTGCTTGAGGGCCCTTTGATTAAAACCTTACGCGATATGGCAGTGCAACCTAGATGCTGCACTTTGTTTAGTAGCACTCTTTTTATAAAAGATAGAATTGTGGTGTCATATGTTTAAATGCCGTGCGGATGCTTCGGGGTATATTCCCAGGATTTGGTATTGTATCGGAATGCTATACTCTCCTCCCCATGATGTCATCTAAGAGAGAGGCTCACTTTAGCAGTAAAGCTTTGTGTTTACGATACAATACATAACCTGGATGCTGTATGACTGTTTAGTGGCACCCGCTTTTATATTTGATAGAAGTGTGGTGTTTATGATTATATGCTGTACGACTGCTCGGGGGCACATTCTGAGGACTGGACATTAGGGCAGAATGTAACACTCTCTTCCCCATGGTGTCAGCTAAAAGAGAGACCTACTAAAGCACTACTTAGATGCTGCACGAATGTTTAGTGGTACCCCCTTTTATAAAACGATAGAAGTGCGGTGTTTCATGGTTAAATGCCGTGCGACTATTCGGGGGCACACTGTCAGGACTGGGCATTGGAGTAGAATGTAACACTGTCCTCCCCTTGGTGTCGGTTGAAAGAGATACTTACTATAGCAATAAGTCTTTGTGCGTGCGATATATAATTAGAGTGATTGCTCAACTATAGAGTTGTGATCGGCCCTTGGCCCATAATGTATATTGGAGTTAGAATGGTGACCTTGAAAACGTTGATTACTTCGTCTCAAGCTCTGTGACTAATCGACAGAGTATGGTTGGTATTACATTATGTTAGGAGAAGATGGGTACCCCATACATTAAGTATAGTATTGAAAGCGACATAGACAAATGATTGATGGGGAGTATGCCTTGATTTAAAATTGATGCATAATAGGCCTATAATAACCTCTATTTACCCATGTTCTGGAAGAACAATTACAAATTGTGATCTTTATGTTTTGTTATAGACATGGGTCTACACTGACCGCACACTGCTCAAGGATTCTTTCTCCTGTAAATATTTCCCTTATTTAAGCCCCCAAATAAGGATGCAAAGGTATGACTGTCATTATCTTTAAACCCTTGATTTAATATGTCATTATAAGAAGACTAATCAGGGACATTTTTGATGAAGGTGATGAGACATATAAGACTCAGTTTACCATAGATCTTGTCTCTATGAATTTTGAAACTAATAGTTATTGCATGTATAGGAACAAAAACAATTACATTTATTCTAACTTGTAGCGCCAGCGACTGCTATTGTACCAATGGAAACCCTATAGTGGGGCAAAAAAAGAAAAGCGCCTCTTTACCTGTGGTTCTCAATACCGTAGGGACACAGGTATGGCTCTGCTGCGAATAAAGCCGTAAAGTTTTAAAATAAGATGCATTAATAAATATAATAGCGTTCAAGGGACTACCATATCTTATTATTTCCTTGAAGAAAGAGTAAAAGATCTGCTGAATTTGACAGGAGGGAATACTTGTATGAATAAATGGATGACTGATGAGGTAACCACATAATGCTTAAAGTTTTTGTTTAATTTATCTTTCACTCCTTTAAGGTACATTTACAGGCATTGAAGTAAATCTGCTTATTTTACAATGATAGTATATAAGGTTGTGTATTCACTAATTGACTGTGTTCTGACAAGTGGCAATCTAGGTATGCTTTTCTCCAAATGTTGTCCTTCTCAATTATATAACTTTTTCTCACTTTTTGTTATGTTTTATCAATTGGCATGGACATATGTGCTTATACACACGGAATATCTAATCATGTTGCAAGCATAAGACAGTGCTCATATAATAAGCTTCCCATACTGTCTTTCTGTGCGAGATGACTTAACATTGTAAATACGAACTGTTGCATTTTTGATCTTATATTGTATATATGAATTATGGGGTTGAGTTTATAAAAAGATCATGGCCTCAATATCAAATGACTGTCTTGCTAAATAATGTTAATATGTAAATAGAGGAGTTATGGATTCATATTCGAACAGTGTAAATAATTAAGGTTATTTACACACTAATGTTTTAAAACGGAATTTAAATTACTGTATATTATCTGTTTCTTGTAGCCCTGAAGAAGTCCTTAAATAGGGCGAAACGCGTTGGCTACTTTGAAGAAAAGGAAATAAAGATTTAAAGAATAAAGAACTGTGTGAACTACTTCGCTTGGTGGAACTGATTTCTTGTCTTGAGTGCGGATCAAACTATCAATGTTAATGTCTGGTGTGGAAAGCCTTTTTCACACCATAGGAAACTAAAAGGGTCTTGTTTCCTTTGATCTTCGCACCATATGTTAACAAAATTCCCATAATACAAATAAGTGCGGCGTTATAATCTAGACCCTTTTCTGTAAATCACCCACACAGGATATAGTAGCTGATATCACATACATGATTAAAGGAGCGAAAGAGAATGGATGGATTACCAAGCATGAAGCAGAATTTATGAAGAAGTCTAATCTGGTAGTGCCGTACTTCTGCATCTTATCGAAGATCCGTAATGGGAAAATTCCACCTCCTGACTGTCCCATGATGGCAGGCATAGGATCAGCATTAGAACCACTATTGAAGTTTGTGGACCATTTCCTGAGACCATTAGTGAGGAGAATGCCATCATACAGCCAGGACACTAAGGGCATGCTCAAAGTATTGAGCAACATACAGTTTGATCCCAGCAATCAATTGCTGATGACACTGAACCCTCTACACAAGCATACCATAAGAGGAGTCCTTGAGAGTATTTGTAGACCAACTACATAAATCTGAATGGTCATCTAAAACACCCAGGGAGTTTGTACTGGACTGCACACATACCTTCCATACCAGAAGTTACTTCAGGATTGAATTTTTGGCTTCTACCTACACACCATTGAGACATCTATGGGTAGTACCTTTGCCCCTTTTGTGGCCAGCCCATAAGTAAAGTCTTTCAAGAAAGAGTACATCTACATCTAGTTGCAACCCATAACTTGACAATATAACATTATGGAAACAATATATTGACAAAATATTTGTGGTATGGTCAGGTACAGAGGACTTGGCTAACCAGTTTGCACTGTGGATCAATGAGAAGAATGCATTTCTTAAGTTTACCATTTCTTACAGCAAGGTGGAAATTCGTCGCTTGGACCTCATGATAAGACCTAAAGACAGCACTCTGAAAAGTGAGGTCTGTAATAAGCCTAATGATCCGAACACCTTACTTCAATATGATAGTAGCCACCCAAGAGTCCTAAGGGACAATCTCCCAGTAAATCAGTTTCTCATGCTCAGATGCAAGTGCCCTCATAAACAGGATTTCCAACGACATGCACAATGGCTAGCAGAGAAACAAGTAGATAAAAACATACCCTCAAAACGTGATACACAGGGCTCGTAAAAGGGCTTGTAATACACCAAGGGATTCACTATTACAAACCTCACAGAGAACCACCCCAAACGACTGACGTGTGTGACCACGTTTGGTCTGCACTCGAATATGGTTAAATAAATTGTAATAAAGCACTGGAACATTTTAGCATCTGGGTCAGTGGGGCTGAAAAAGCCGATGTTCTCCTTCAAACGAGGAAAATCCATAAAAGATAAGTTGGGGCACACACACCCAAAGTTTCAAAAAAACTAAACCAACTTAACTTTCACTTGTAATATATCACCTGTAGTAGGTCATGCTCCTTGCTGCCATTGCAATGTTTGCAGACTTACAAAAAGGGTGAAACAACTGTATTTGGGCCTCACCACTCCTTGGGACCTGGAAGGCTTCACTAATTGCAAATCAACCAATGTGATATACATGCTCACATGCTCCTGTGACGAGAGGTATGTGGGGATGGCCACACGCAAAAAAAAGTATGCATCAATGAGCATAAAAGTACCATTAGATGTCTGAAGAATACAAAAAAACTAATGAGACATTTCCTTGAACACAACTATACTGAGAACAACATTGAAAGGAGCATTATAGAACAAATCTCCTTACATGGACATAAAACTAACAAACAACTGTTCTACTGCAAAAAGAGATAGATACACCATTTGGGTACATCCAAAAGAGGCCTCAAAGATGAAGTACAATGGAGACAGCTAGAGTCTGTCCTAGGATCAACCTAGGTGTAGGTACTACTCTGACTCACAAGAGGAAAAAGGGTATTAGGAATATCTGGTCTGATATTGCACCACTCTGACCATGCAAGATGCAAGGGGTTGTCTTACTCTTTCTGGTGAACACCATATACAGTCCACTCCTTCCTGTTATATAACAGATATGTAGTAGTTGGGAACCAACAAAAGTGAATCCAGCTGGTTGCTTCAACTAGGCAGTCCTATCCGGGTATAATTGACTGCTTGGGCAGGGGCTATCAGTTTATCCACTGTAACAGAATGTGGTATTAAGTACAGGACCATCGTGGGTCTCCCTTGGTGTATACTGAAGCATTGACTATAGAACTAGCCTGTTTTTGGCTTACCTAAGAGTAACAATAACAATAAGAGCCATAGGTATATAATACATTGGAACAGGCAATTTGGGCCAAATGATCAAAGACTAGGAGAGTGTGTTATTCGCCTGCACCAACAGTAACTGTACCATTATAAATATTTGCCTGGTTTTTGCTTTTGGGTGAAATTTCTCATAAAGAATGAATTAAGGAACCCCTATTGTTTGGGTTTTGAATATCGACGTCCTATTCTTTAATTCAAAACATCCATATGGACCACCATCCCATGATTCTCAGCACCCTCATTAACTAGGACTGTACAAGAGGGGCCAACGCAGTCTTGGTTACTTGAGTCCACCCACTCTGGCTGCCTTAAATTTGACCGGCTCTTTAATAATATTTCTCTAGATGTTTACCGCTATTTCATCTCACAACCTGTTTTTTTTAATAGAAACTACAGAAAGGATTTCAACATGGACTACATGTTTCATGAACAGCAAGTCCATTGAACACTCATGTCATAGCTGAGCAATGAGCAGCGCCAATGGAGAGACATGTCTGACATTGCCGAGTGCATCACGTGACAGGGGCACTGCATGCTTAAAGAAGCGCAGAGAGGGCACCTAGTTCCACAATACAGCAGTGGAAGCGGGGCCTGGACTAAGTGCAGATGCAACGCTTTCCTTTTGATGAAGTAAATGACTGTGGGAGGCTCGTTGGCGGCACTTCCAGAAAGAGCAGCAAGAAGATTGAAGTACTCTTTGGTCAGCATGTGTGTGTCGCTTCGTTGGGAATCACCAGCAGGGAAAGAGTTGCAGGTCAGCCAGCATTTACAGTTGAGCCATTATGCCCTGACACCCAACTTGTATAGTTTTCATTAATGAGCCTTATTATTAGTATTAAGGGGCATCGGTGTGAGCTTCACAGCATTTGTCTTCTCTAGAACATGGTGCATACGTATTAGGTTGAGTCTGAAAACTCAAATCCCGCCGCCCATAGAAATCAGATGGTGATACAGTTAGAATCTAATAACGAACTAATAGTATGTTGCATGTTTGTCTCTGTCTTATTCGTTTGCATGTCGTATGAGCACTATGGTGTTATGTCACCAAGATAGAGAAAAGGCCGTGTGAAAAGTGTAATTACGACTTTCATGTACAAATACGCCAGACCATCAAGGATGATCTAATGTAATCTATACGTGATGAAAGAACAGAGGATGACAGAAATCAATTGTACCACAGTGCCAACCAATGATGGTGGCTGTTTTAATGAGTCTTTCTTTGTCCAGCATGATATTTTTATATGCATGATTACAGTTTGACTACAGTCACACTGAACCAAGGATCCTGTAGTTTAGTATGACTCGGGTAAGTGCCTTGCTCCATATCTTAAAGAGATCATTAGGATATGGAAGTACTAGCACTCAGCTTAAGGGGTTCCAGTGCATGAACGTTGGGGTAGGTGTTAGACACATATTACTAGGCATATTTGGTAGTGATTGATTGTTTGTAGCGTGGTTTTGTTTTTAACTTGATTTTAAAAGTACAGTGTTCCCTTTGAGCCTCTTTCCAGGTTTAGTGTATTTCCTTATTCACATTGGGTCATAATACTGAAGCAGATTATTAATATGCCTTGGTTTTTGTTTTATCATACAGGTTTATGGCCAATCAGACATGAAACTGGTAGAAGGATTTCTTTTTGCATGGTATGAATGCATAGCGTACCTAGGGAGTCCTATTATCCTGAAGAATCCTTTGACCACCCTTGGCACAATTACAGGTTGAAACGTTGATAGTTGACAGATTCTGTGTGGTCAGATGAATTATTGTATATCATCTATGGACCATTCCCTTTGTTTTAAACAATTACCAGGGGTACTCAACAGTAAAGGAAATTTCTTGGGCATACCCCTAGGTATTTTTCATTCTTATGACATGCACTGGACCATTGTATTTGTTCTGAAATAAAATTTATAAGAACTCCAGTCTCTGCGGACATCATTTGAGTCCACTGGGATGGATTTGTTCCTACCCCAGTGTGAGAGGTGGCGATGATGAAGCATGCCATGTTATGTGATGAGTGTGACAAACTCTTAAATATGTTTAATGACCTTATGCCATTGTTTGCCAACTTTGTAAAGACAGGGGGGGCCATGGGTTTGTGACCTCAAGTATCTGATGTGCTATGAGACTCAAAACTGGGGTACCTGGACACACCAGAAGGGGATCAGACAACTCTTGTTTAAGGATTGCAGGGTGTCACCAGTGTACGAAATTCGAAACTTTGAAAGTCTTTTCGAAGTTCCAGATATTTCTGGACACTCTCAAAACTCACCAGGCATAAGTTCTCAGCCCAAAGTAGGATGGTGGCAGGTAAGAAGATCCCCCTTGAACCCCAAATCACACTGGCCTATCTAAGCAATGTTTCTGAGTTTCATACATTTTGCTCCTGACTTTCAGTACCTCTGTTATCCAGTCGGGTCGCACACAGCTCTGCAAATTCACTTCGGTCCTGACCTACAGTGCTTCATATTATTCCAATCCAAAGTCACAAACAAAAGGGTCTACTAACACTCCTTTCTTGTAGCACCCTTTGCTATTCTTTTGAATCACACACAATTGTGCCATTGCCCCTCAGTACTGACTTGCATTTGTTACAGCTCTATCTCTCTCACACACTCACATAAAGTTTCCCTCTTTCACAATCTCATTCCTGGTTGACACACACATTTCTGTCGATGCACTCTCTGACATGTAGCACACCCTGCCACTCAATAAAAACCACACACATTTCTGCATGTAAACTGGTTGCAGACCTATTGCTCTCCATTTCACGCCGGTGTTGGGTGTAAGACACACTGCTCGCTTGATAGGTGTAGCAGACCCATCTCTCATCATTCTCCCTCTCTTATTCCTGACACACAGAAGCACAATGCTCTGCTTAGACACTCATGTCTGTCAACAGCTGTACGTACTGTTCCATACCTCATGGAAAGATGTGTCAATTGCTGCTCTATGGTCACAACCTTTTCAGCGCACTGACCCAGTGTGGAGTGCCAAAAAGAGCCTCCGCTCTGCCAAGTTTGTCAGGTGTAGGTGACAAGCTGCTCTAGTCTAGGCTTTTTCTTTGCATTCTGGGACTTGTAGTCTTGTTTGTCCCATTATAAAACCAGGAATACTTGCCCCACAATGCCATACAAATTTGAACTATAGCTCCAGCCAGTCACACATGGAGCCCGGAAACATGTCACGTCTTGGGCTCTGATAATAAAACTGGTCCAGCTCTCTGTCTCTGTTGCTGTCTCTGTCTCTCTCCCTCCTTTTCTCACCCACCTCTCTCCTCTCCCTCTCTTTAGTCGTGCACAAGGAGGTTTGCCAAACGTCTCTCCTGACACACAAAAGGCTTTTAACTCCCAACCAGGTGAAATCATTGGTATCCATTTCTCCCTGGCAAATGATTAGTTTTGCCTTCACACTTAATCACGACGACTGTTAAGTCTTACCATTTTGAGCTAACACATAGACACACCTAGACAAACAAGTTGAGATAACTGTATGTAAACACACATACTGATAAATACAAACAGGCACATAACCAGACATACTATTTGAGATGGATTTAAATGAGTGACAAGAGATTACACACACAACTCTCCAGCATGTGCATTAACCACTTGAGTTACTGAGAAACATAGGCAAACAACTATCATTCATCTCACTTTAGCATCATAGTGACAGCCCTAATAAAAGACAACATATTATTATTATTATAAGATAAAGGTTACTGGTTAAAAGAGTGCCAATCTTCAGGAGTGAAATGAATGGTGCACTGAAATGTTTAGACCTGGCGGTATCATTACTGCCTGTGACCCACTGCCTGAAGAACAAGTGCAAGGAAGAAAGAGTGCACCACGATTGGGGCAGCCTCTGGAACCAGTAGAGGACAGTGCTGTGGGCATTTGTACCTGACATGCTGTTCACCCACGAGCAGAGTGCAAGACCACAAAGAGGCAGTGTCAGACTGCCTTCCAATTCAAATGGCTGCATATCTGTTATGACACTGGAGTCAGAGAGGGGGCTGTGTGACTGATGAGAGGCTGACTGAAAAACGTCCTAAATCAGACTGCTGCCATCAGCATCTAGCCCCTGCTTGCAAATCCGAAACTCGACAATTACAGGGTGAACGCACACGCTGCAGCAACAAACTTTATAACTTGTCAATAGGACCAACCCAAAACCATAGCACACCAAGCATTTGCCCCGACTCCAAATTTATTCCACCCCATTCACTCCCCTGAAAATACGCACAGCACGTTTCCTGACGTTCAGTGACATGCAGTCTTTACATGTCTTGGAGATGTGGCTCGGCCACAGATACCACAGGCACACCTGGTGCGGATCAGTCAGATACATCTGCTTGCATCTGTCTCCCCAGGGCTTAAAACCTGTTGTTTTATGGGGTGGCATCCCTTGTACTCTGAGAAAAAATTTCAGACAAATAGAGTTAAAAGTGTCTCTGAGAGACGAGGAGGAGGCTCTGAACCCGCATCTGGTTGCGTGGAAAGAAAGGATTGACATCAGCAAGTGGATGTGGTGCCTATATAGCCCTGCAAATCATTTCCGGGACAGAAAGGCATCAGTGCAGAGTTGAAAGTGCCACGTTTCCAGCTCACAAAGGTACTATGGAAAAGTTTCTGGATCCTGTCCGATACCTGGGGAAATATTCAAAAGGTGAGGAATCTGCGGCTAGAAATCTCTATCTAGAACACTCTTTTACAAGATGAAGGTGATAAAGAGACAGGATGGACACACTGAAACTTTGGGGAAGGGAGTTTGCAGATGATTTCAAGTAGGGTGGCTGCCTCGGATTAGGGTAAGTCAAGTGTTATGTATCATTTGGAGCGACATGAAACAAATAAATTGTTAATACAGCAGCCATCGGAGTTTTGATGCAACTTGAGATGCAGAAACTCTGCTTAAGTATTAACTGTGAGGATGTGATAAGAGGTACTACAGGGCAACACACACACTGAAAACATGTAATTTGTTCAGAAAAACCTGCAGCAATGTATGCTGTTCAGGTTATTGCTAACTGTGATGATGTATTCTGTTTGGTTTTGAATAATGGTATTCTTGGTAAATTCTTAAACCCATACAGTTGTTATAAAAGTGAAGCATTGGGTTGCATGTGCAAAGCCTTTAATAAATGACAATGCAGCTTTAGCTATTGATCGAAGTTTCCAGTTGAGAATGGAATATGGCAGCAGGGATGCGCGGTCTAATTTTATTGTGTTTCATAAAGCGCCTATTTGCTGTTTTCAACTGCTTCTGAATGCAGTGTCCTGTCTCTGATTTGGCTCAGTGAGGTTACTGTCTCAATGCGACCTAGATCCAGGGGTGAGATGTCCAGTCCCTCAAACAAGGGGTGTAACAGTGGGTTCAGGAATCAGAGCCAGTTCCATGGACTTGAGCTAGGCAGGGAGGGGTAGGTGGCCTTGTGACTGAGACTGATAGACTTCCCTGAACAGCACTGCCTTCTGGGTCAGTGAGTTCCTAGGTAAAGTGCTTTGTAGCTCAACTGTCTTGCCCCTGCACTCCCCACAGCAAGTTGTTCTTAGCTGGGGCTTTTGAATGGCCGTGGAGAGTCGTGTGATGGATGGTGAATGCACCAGCCCCTTTCCAGCATGCACAGCTTCTCCATTTAGTAACATTATCCGAACAAAAGGACATTTTTACAGGCATCTAAGACACATTTGAGATTATTTCTTTTGTGCCATCTGTTTTTTAATATACTTGTTATTATTATTATTATTATTACTTTCTTTTGAACTAAGAAAGTGTAAGGGAAATAAACATCACCCTGTGCCACGGCCAAATGACCCTGCACTATAGTTGCGACTGAAGATCACCCCCAAGAGGCAGCTCGATGGGAGAACTGATGCTTATGCTTAGGATCTCAGGATACTAGACACTCAGTGCCCAATCCAGACCCACATGATTGACTTGGGCCCGGCCATTCCTGATCTTCTTGAGAACTTTGGGTAGGATTGGTATTGGCAGAAAGGCGTACAAGAGGCCAGAGCTCCACTCAAAATGAAATGCGTCTCCAAGCAAGAGCCATCTTGGAAATTCCAGCATGCATGAATGCTTATATTGTGCATTCTCGGCAGTGGCGAACAGATCTAGCCAAGTGTAGTGCTAGAGGCGCTCTTGTGGTCTGACACCCTGTGATGACCTTTGACTACCAATATTTTATTTGACTTTAGTGTGGTATTTTATCCTAGCCTGAATTTATAACGTCCTGCATATTCCTTGCTTCTCTTAAAGGTTTATTTCTTGTAATATTGCTGTCTTTCAGTGGGAGCTGTCATGGAGTAGAACAGCCTTGCCAAGAACAGAACATGTGGGATGTGCATTTGAAAGCATGAGAGGGAGAGAGAGGTGTGGAATGCACTTGTTGGTCTCGAAGTGCAGTGTTGTGAGCAGTATTGCACAAATGTGCACTGTGTTGTACATTAAGAGATAAAGTATGTGATGCTATAGGCAGTGTTGTACATTGATAAGTATTATGAAGTTCTTACTATTGGCTTTCAAATGGCCTGATGTCATTCTGAATTCTAACTCTGCTTGGCTTGAGCTTTATCTACATGCACAGCCACGCTTAAAAGTTATTTGGGTTAATCACGCTCAAGGATTGTTTTTGTGAGAGATTGTTTCATGCACCCTGGAAGGCTTTCGTGAGTTTCATCAAGATAAAGGCTGGAACATGCGAGACTTTAGAGGGAACGTGGGAATTCCTTACTGCCATGGAATGCTTTCTTGGAAGCTGGCCAGTCCAGGTAAGATTCCTTTGTCACATAGGAGTGTTTCTCGAACCTTCTAGTGCGAGTTTTGTGACTATAAAGCTGGAGTTTGTTGACAGTTGAGTTTGGGTCAAGAGTCCAAGCCAGCTGTGAACGGCAGGGCCGGACTGACTACCAGGCGTTTTGGAATTCTGCAGAGCAGGGGGCTGATTTCACTGCAGTGGGGGCTGATTTCGTTCATGGAGACCTGCGTGTACTTCGAAATAATTAAAGCAAAACGAATTTTGTTCAGTACTCGCAGGTCCCCATCAACCAATTCAGCCTCCAGCTCAGCAGCATTCCAAAATGCCCGGTAGTTAGTCCGGCCCTGGTGAACGGGCCCCCCAGCGAGAATTGGAGAGGATGTCAAGTGAACGATCGGGTGAGGTGATTTGCTTCTGACTAGTGCCATTGTGATGCGTGGTTCCAGTGGCTGAGGTCATTTGAGGTGTTCGAGCTTTGATTATTGCCATTGTGATGTGTGGCCAGTGGCTTTAATCATTTGAGGTGTTTTCTTTGTAATGTGTGACTGAGTGAGGTGCACATCCAAAGTAATAATTTGATGTATCTAGTGTGTATATATCTTTCTGATCTCTTGCAAGATGTCCAGCATATTATATTTGCTTGAGTCTTATCTCATATTATTTGCTGCTTGTTTATTTATGGTATTGTTCATGCATTTAACTGTTGCATTTACCAACAGTGTTATCATTGCTTGCCTATGAATATATATATATGTCTTTGTGTATTTTGAATGTTGTGCATTTGGCATCTGGGAAAGACTTTCTGTTAGAAAGCATTGTGTAAAATAAAACCCCAAGCCTTATTCTAAAAAGAGAGTCTTTGCATTTTGTAAAATAAAACCCTTTTCTAAAGGTGTTAGTTGTGTTTCATGTCTCCTGCTTCGCCGTGGGTTGAGCCACCGTGTGGGAGATTCTGTATTATCTGAAAGGTGAAGCAAGACACAAAGACACCAATACTCTCCCCAATCTTGAAAGAGATCTTGCACCACCTCCAAATGGAGACGCCATTCGTGATCCGCTAGGCATCAACAGTGGAGATTGAACACTCTGGTATTCAGAGAGCCTGCCAGGTCTTAAACTACTAGGGAAATGCCTTGACTTTCCAGCCATGACCAGAGAGGCAGGGCCTCTTGACATAGGGTCCACAACACCACCCTGGTCTGTTTGTTGCAGCACCACATAGCAGTGGTGTTGTCCCTGAACACCTGCACCAGCCTTCCCTTGATTGAAGGAAGAAAGGCTTTCAATGCCAATCGGATTGCACAGAACTACAACAAGTTGATGTGGAGCCCAATCAATCAATCAATCAATCAATCAATCAATCAATCAATCAATCAAAGCATTTGTTGAGTGCACTACATACCTGTGAGGGTCTCAAGGTGCTAAGTGGTGGGGGAATGCTGCTACTGTTCGAAGAGTCAAGCCTTGAGGAGTCTTCTGATGGTCAGTAGGTCTCGGGTCTGCCGTAGGCAGATGTGGAGGGTGTTCCATGTCTTGGCGGTGATGTGGGTGAATGATCTGCCGCCGGCGGTCACTCTTCGGATGCGGGGGATTGTGGCGAGGGCGTGGTCGGCGGGGCGGAGCTGGCGGGCTGGGGTGTAGCAGCTGAGTCGGCTGTTGAGGTATGCTGGTCCGGTGTTGTGGAGTGCCTTGTGTGCATGGGTGAGGAGCTTGAAGGGTATGCTCTTGTTGACGGGGAGCCAGTGCAGGTCTCTCAGGTGGGGTGTGATGTGGCTGCGGCGAGGGATGTCGAGGATCAGGCATGCGGAGGCGTTCTGGATGCGTTGGAGCCTTATCAGGAGTTTGGCCGAGGCTCCTGCGTAGAGGGCGTTTCCGTAGTCCAGTCTGCTGCTGACGAGGGCCTGGGTGACCGTCCTTCTCGTTTCAGACTCCACTGGAAACCGATTTTATCTCTCCTAGGTGGCCACCCCAATACAGGAGTGCCGCATCTGTCACTACAATCAGCTCTGGTTGGGGACGGACAGGGGTCTGCTGCTAACCCAATCGGGGTTTGTCAGACACTCTTTTGCAGTTCCCTTCAAGATCTGGACCAGGTTGACGAGATTTCCCTGATGCTGCATGCTGCGCCCAGTGGGTCTTCAGGTCATGTGTGGGTGCATCAGCCCAAAAGGCACATGGTCTTTACAGACCACATTGCTAGGTTGGCAGAAGAGCACATCCTCTCACCAAAGTTATACAGCCTTTTGGATTCCCTATAGGGTAGTGTAGTAGAGAATGTGCCAGTGTTAACTGGTGGTGTGGAGGCTTGGACCATCAAGTTCTCTGGGACAGGCTGCTGGGTAAAGAAACTGGGGTCCCCAAGAGCTGGGTGATGGTGGTGGGCTATTGTCCTATGCACAATAGGAGGAGAGTTTCTGTTGGTGCGACTCCTACCTGAAGCATCTCTGTCAAGACATTTGTCTTGACTGACACTGAGGGCAGTGTAAGGTTGAGGACCTCAGCTGCCCTCTGAGCCACCATTGTGGAAGAGGCTTCTTCCTCCATAGCCACAGTAAGAGTAGAGACCAAGCCAGTGTCTGGTGAGGTGGCCAAACCACTGGCATCCACCAGTTCCTCATACCAACTGTTCTCTGTCCATCAGGGCGGTGATGGCATCCATTAGCAACCTCAGACCCCTCCCAACTGTCTCACTCTCCAGGCCTATTAAAGGAAAAAGGTACTGGCTCCGATTTGGAAGGCATAGTACTGGCCGGCACCAGAGTCGGTGTCAAGCTACGTCGATCCGGCTCCGTGTTGGAGTCGGAGATGAGGATGGGGTCAGTGTCACTACAGGGTATCTGTGGCTTACCCAAGGACTTAGACTGGAACAACGATCATTGAAAGTGTCTCAGCGAGCAGTCCCTGGACCTTCCATGTGACTGACCAAGGAGAAAAGCTCTCAAAAATATCTCCATCAAAATGTTGAGGAAATTCAGTCAAAAATTGACTAGGGGTAGCTCTCTCCAAATCTGCGCTAACTGGCGCAGAGAGAAAATAACTAATGTCAGTGCGATGCAGTGGCGTTTATTTTGGCACCACACACATCACTTCCATCACGGAACGATGCTGACGTGGAGCCAAATTATGCCACCTACAGGCACGCAGGGTACTGCTCAAGATTTTCTGGATCCAGTCTGACACCTTTGGCTAATTCTAAGGTAAGCAATCTGCAGCTAGAAGTCTCAATCAGATCTATCATTCTCAGAATTGTCTTTGGATTTGTGAACTTATGTTATTCAATTTGAAGAGTGATATCTTTCTGTCTTCGATTTTTCACATGTAATCAGTGTTACTAGACGCACACACATTCTCTGACATGTGGCTAGCAGTGTGTAACTAGCTATGTAAATAAATACTAAAAACATAAAACACAACCCCGTTTCAAGAGATTTTTTTTTCATAATGTGACAATTCAAATACATGTAGCATGGTCATAGAATTTCTCAATCCTCCCCAGTTGTGTGCATTTTATAAGTACTTTTTGAAAATTGTACAGGGAGGCAAAAAAAGCTGTTGTAAAAGCCTCTCATGCTGCGGTCCAGACACAGCCTTTGTGCATAGTGATGTTACCATTCTGGAATACCCACAACAGAGGCACAAAAGAGGTGTGAGTTTTCTATACATGATTGTTATCAGCCTCTCTGAAGCAGTAATCAGGGAAAGTCTGAAGCAGCCTTTACCTAAAGGTTTCCTCACCTTCCATAACAGTCTGCAGTCCAAATTCTAACTCTACTATTCAACAAGTGGTATCAATCAGGAAATTTTATTAGGATTTCCTTGCTAAACAAAAGGCCTTATAGAATAATTTAAAGGAGTCTTGTCTCCATTCCCCTGCCTTGAGTGTCTAGAATGTCTTTCTCCAGCCACCACAATACAGGCAGTACACTTCCACTGTCTTGAAAGCTGTCATATCCACATTTAAGTCAAAAATAGTTCTTTTTAGGGTCACACATAATTCATAAATTCCATACATAGACACTCACATGGCAACCGGTGCTCACCCCAATCCTGAAGGAGCAGAATGTTACACAATTTGCTAAATATTCAAAGCACAAAAAAAATGTAAATAAAAAAATTCTTACACCAGATATCATTACAATTTATCAAAGAATTAAAATACTTTCAATAACAGAGGACTGAGGACAGATTTTATTCTAAGAATACATCAACAGTACACACAATTAATATATTTTTTTTTAAAAGAGAGAATATACAATTACATCTGTCATTGATTTTGGCTAGTTTGTAGGAATCAATTGAAACAACACATGATCACAGCCAACTCGTTTTCTAATATGTTTGTTTGCTCTTCAAACTTGGCACAACAAATGCTTCAACACGTTTCGGTGGCTAATATGATTTACAACTACCTTTTTCAAGACAAAAGTTATCAATTCTCTCATATGAAATATAAATAGGTTGCATAAAAGACATAAAACATATAAAACATATGAATATAAACCCAATATTTAAAAACAGCGATTCTGAATTACATATATATATATATTCATAACATCAGTTATACAGAAGTCATAAAAGCTAGCCACCCATATAAATCGAAAACACCTTTCTCCTTTTTTATATACAAATTGCATCTCACTCAATTTGCAATTTGTATGTAAAAAAAGCAGGATTTTTAACAGATTGATGTATGTCTTGTAATGTATTTTTATTCTTTGATAAATTTTAATGATATTTGGTATCAGAAATGTTTTATGATTTTTTTGTGATTTGAATATTTAGCAAATTGTGTAACATTCTGCTCATTCAGGATTGGGGGAGATGAATGGTTGCCGTGTGAGTGTTTATGTATGGAATTTCTGAATGATTAGTGATCTTGAAGTGAACTTTTTTTACCTTGAAAGTTGTTTTCAGAGCCTTGTCCCTTTGGTTTGTCAGGCCCCCCTCATTGTATTTACCTACACATCCACATTTAAGACAATGCTAAATCATGGGCATCCAAAATCACAAGTAGCTTTTGCAATTAACACTGTGAGACAAACTATAAGGGTGAACATCAGAAGATGTCCACTCCAACGTTTGCAGAATCCCCTTTTCAGAGTTGGCAGTATCTGCCCCATATATTCTCTCATCCTTCCTACGATCCCATGATTGCTGCTCCCGTCAAGTCCAGCATAAAACTTTTGAAATTTCCCTACATATGCATCAAACCATTATTTTACGCTTCCAGACAATGAGCGGATCAGCTGTGCATGCTGAAGTGATGGTCTAGCTGTTGACAGACTGTTCGCCTGATTCTAGTGCACATCAAAAATACCTACCAGAGCACTATCTCACAAGAAAATGTAGTCCCTTTCTACAGGTTTGTATTGTCAGGTTGCATTCTACCTCTGAAAACCTCTCCCATATTTTCTAAAGCCCAGTAGGAAAACATAATCACCTTCCAGCTGTTGTCTCTCCATGTTTCTTTTGAATGATCCTCTTTTTACTTTCCATTCTCTGCATACCTCCTCTCTATCCACACAGGCATGTTTGCCTTTATCTCTAAGATTGTATTTCTGCAAATTTCCCACAACTCATTTCTCACAACTTCTCCTTCTTAGAAAGTTGTACTCCTTTAACCTAAACATATCTAATCTCGTCTAGGTCATCGGTTAATTCCTCTATCTAACATACCCCACAAACCTAAATCCTATCAATTCAATCTATCACAAAGAAAGTGGAGCAAGCACAAGGAATAGATTCCTCAAGCGCACATTCCTAGCGAAGGAAATGAGAACAACAATAAATCACATCACTGTAGCCTGTTCCCTGCATTTGACTGAACTGATACAAAACAAAACAGGACGTTCCAGGTTATGGTCAGTCAATATATCAACGTGATGGATGAAGGAGTGTGTTTTTGCGCAGTTTTCGAGAGAATTGGAGTTTATAAACCTGTATGAAAGAGGCATGAAACACCTCATATATAAAGTGAAGAACAAGCAAGAGGACAAATAGGTAATTCCAAAAAAGTGGAGGTCGAGGGTAATATAGTGTGAGGGGGGAACGATGCTGTGAGTGGACCAGGGGAGGCCAGGGAAAGAGACTTGCGTGTGTCTTGTACTGCTGGTCCTTCTCCCTTTACAGAGCAGATGTCGCATTCTCAGCTCATCACTTTAGCTCTCGGTTCTGTCTTCAGGCAACTGGAGAATACCACTGAAATGTTTGTATGTGGGAAGCATTCTGGCACCTCTCGCAGGATACTATAGGAGTGCTGATCATAGGGTCAGTTGAGGGGACACAAATCTGAAGTTCCTCCCTAAATCTAACTCAGGAGTTTCAGGTTGTGGCGTGTGACTCATCCTCAATGTTCCCGAAACTCCTACTCTTTTTCCTGGACACTTTTTCCATGGACATTGAATGCTAAATGACTGGGGCAGAGTCCATTCCCTCTCATTTAGTATTCATTTGCCCAGCAGCCCTTGCTCTTTGTACTGATCCATTGATGATTTGGACATCAACAAAGATCAAAGTTTGTTGGGGTTTTACTATGATACATCACCAGCTGTACACTTCAGAGCCTGCACCTTCCTGATGTTGCCAGGAGCAATGGCAAGGATCAACAAGAATTGTCAAAGTCATTGTATGTGTATGTGGGTGTATATGTAGCAGGTGTGAGGGGGTGCATTTGATCAGACACTCACGTCTACAACCAAACTCACCCTTGAGAATTGGGCCCAATGTTTGCTTAATGGTTTTAATTTCACATTATCACAGTAAAGCCGCAGCTGCTAGAGAGCCCAAATATAGGCAAAAATGCAGAGCAGCAGAATCCTGGTGAAGTTACATTTGCTTGAAAATGAACTGCAATTAAAAGCAACATGTGAAAAGAAAGTTCAAAACCCTAACATTGATGGGAGATACACTGGGGAAACATGAAAAATGAGGAAGCAATAGAAAAAAACACCAGCAAAAAGGGAGGCATTGGAAGGAGTAACAATATGTTGATACACAAGGGGAAAGAGAAGCAGAAATAGGATAGAAAGCATAGAATCATGACAAAGAGGTAGACCCAAATCCATCTCTAAGTATATGGTAAAGTGTATGCATCAACAAGTCTATGAGTTACAGGTAAAGCAAGGTGAAGCAACATGGCAAGTCAAACTACTGAGTAACAGGAAAGGTTTGTTAATTTACAATGATATATGTGACAACACCTGTGTAGTTATGGGTCATAAACACGTCATTCATACAGAACAATGGATTTGAAAAGGCAGAAAAATCCATAAAGTATTATAAACAAAATGACTGGCCAGAATGAACTGCATTGCTTACCAGGTTTATGAGAAGAGCTTGTTGACTGGAAATCTTCCATCTGAAAAAAATGTCATATTCACTTGATTACATTTGGCATATATAGAAACCTAACACAGTCATCCTATGAGGTTTCAGCATGTGGTTTATTTTATCTAGTGAAGACATTCCTCAATAGCTTTAACCAGTGTGGGTAAGAACCCACCGCAAATAAAAATCACAATTGTTGACAGGGTGTGCCATAAAAGTCACCAATAAACCTGTGCTCTACCCCATAGAAGCTATGGCACAGAGCCAACAGGCTTAACTTAGAGGCTAAGTGTAAATTATTTAGACATTAGTCTAATAGTAATAACGTGAAAACCAATTTAACAAACTTGAGAATTTTTAATGAATACAATTACACCAGAATTACACAAATCCAATTAGTAGAACCAGAGGTATTCATTTGTAAAGTTTGAGTTAAAAAAAATCGCACCAAACAGCGCTAAGTGCTAACGGCAGTCTTCTGGTTACACATGACAGGTGCAAGATTAAAAGTTTAGCCCAACCCTGATTAAGCATGGGTAGGATACAGGGACTAGGTTTTTCCTGGTTGGAAAGTTACCTTTGCACGGTGTTTGGACAAAATAATATGTTTTTAATATTGTGATACCTAAATTTAATGTCAAGAGTATCGCTAGTACAAACAATTATGCCTAGGAATATTATTTTAAAAATAACTTTTTTAGGTAAGTAATATAAATTAAAATAATATAATGAAATGTAATATTGTTTACTTTAATATAGTAAAAAGTCTTGATTTTGGACTACTTTATTATATATTTAAAATATTGATTTTAGGTTTTAGTATATTAAGTATAATTGTTATTCATTTTGTGAAGTATATTTTGCAATTTAAATGTTAACATTTTTCTTAAGATAAATGAGTAATTTATAAAGTAGTGGTTTGTTGGGTTTTTTAGTGGAACATGTTGGGAAGTAAATAAAATGATAAATATTCTAATGATATTGGTAATTAATTTTGTATTGTAAAATAAATATTTCCTTGATTAATAAAATGTAAATTGTTGTACATAATATAATAGTTATTTTATATATTAAAGTTTAATTTGTTATTTTTAATGTAATTTAAATGTCCTTTTTTTTATTGATGTTGTTCTTAGAAGCCGGTTATTGAGTTTGTAGGAGAATGGGGTGGGAATTGAATAAAATAATAAATAATTTAATATTAGTGATAATAACATTTTAACTATTAATGATGTAATTTATTTTTAATAATATAAATTGATTTTTAATTGTTGTTTTATTGACCAAGATGGTGACCGGAGCAGGCACAGGTGCAACAGAAGGAGCTCCATGTCCCGCCCGTCAATTAATCCTTTCATAATTAACTCCCAGCCCAGCCGACACATCCTAGAGCGGCTACCCTGACTCCAAAAATGTGGGTAAACGGGAGGAGTAGCGGTGACACCGAGAAATGGCCAGCGGACCCTGTGAGACCGGATTGATGGCACCACTGGGTGTGGCCTACTGTTGGAGCAGCAACCTGCACCGGGGCCCTGAGCGAAGATCCAGAGGGAGTGGCAGCCCTGTTATCCGTGGTGACTCCGACCTCCCCTGGTGAAAGGTAAGGCTCAGGAGATGTGCAGGGTAGATGAGCGGGCCAGCCCTGATGATTGACGCGGAGTTTGGGCCTGTCACTGCATGCAGCCTGGTCCCGCTGCTCATGTGGGGGATCAGTGAGGGGTCGAGCAGGAGAGTACAGCAGACGGGGTAGCAATTACAGCTATCTTGGAAAGCCGACCATGTGGCTGGCCCCTGGAGGCAGCCTACTCGTACAGGAGGGCCTGTGTCTGACTCAAGCCCCACGGCAGGGCCTGGAGGGAGGACTGCCTCCGGGGCTGCTGGAGGCCCACTTGTTTCATTGCTGCCACCCACGGCCCTGCAAGCACAGAGACGGTGCTGCTGTGGTCATTGTGGCCCACAAGGACGAATCATAAGTGAAGCAATGGAGTGGGAGAGTTGTGCGCCTTCAGCGGCATTGAAGCTGGTACACCGTAAGCGAGAGAGCTTACACCACGGAAAGGCCCAGCTGGAACCCCCTAAGGGAGTTGCTGAAAAAAAACAGAGAGATCACTGGGGTGACTAGTACTCATACGTACTGGACCACAAGATGCCCACCAATTTTTTAGGCCCAACCTGAGGCTGGCAGGATCGCCTGATTGGGATCCCGTGGCCCAAACATTAATAATCTGAGGACACAGGGATTATTGTCACCATTCGGAGGGGGTGAAAGCAGCGAGTGACACATCGCCCTTAAACTGTTCAATCTTTATTAAGAACGGAAAATACCCAGCTTTACTCTTTCCTTCACCTGGGGACTGGGGGCCCCCCAATCTACTATTCGCTCGTGGACCCGGAGTGAGTACTCTGGCCCACTAGAGTGAGAGGCCTAACTTGACAACACCTGGTGTCTCCCATACCCCCAATTGAGGTACCAAGCAACACCACACTGTGGGCAAGGACAGGCCACAAAGAGGGGTGAAACAGACAAAATTGGACCAATACACTGCACAGGGAGGGCATCAAAACCGGACCACCAGCGTGAGCCCCCCGCGTTGGACACTGAAACATTGCAGTCGGGACCCTCGGGGGCTCAAATCCTTACAGCCATAGAGGCCTCAAGCACAGTCGTCAAGGCTAAAGTTGACGTGATGTCTCTAGACATCGGGTTACTGAGAGTCAACCTCCGCACAGTGGCAGGGAGATCTCTGGCCCCAGAACAGAATGTATCTAAGCTAGAAAAAGAAGTCTCCACACTGAAATCAACCCTTGCAGAGGTAGCTTCAAAAACTGCCACGCTGGAACGCAGAGCTTAAGACGCGAAAGGGAGATCGAGACGAGGAAACCTCAGATTTGTGGGGTCCTGGAGGGCGCTGAGGGTAGGGCTACCGAACTCTTTTGGAACAATGGGTCAAGGACACCCTTACCGCTGCTCGATTGTCGGCCGTCTTTGTAGTCGAGCGGGCCCACCGGGCACTCATGCCAAAGCCTCCTGCAGGTGCGCCTCCCAGGGCACTCATCCCCAAAGTGCTTAACTATAGGGAAAGGGACTGCATACTAAGAGCAGCCTGTCAAGGAGGGGACCCCACATATGAGAACCATGCCATCCGTATCTTCCCGGATTATACGAAATCAACACAACAACAAAGGGCATCCTTCAGTGGTGTAAAGCAGAAACTCAGGGAGATGGGCCAGCAATATGCGCTACTCTATCCAGCCAAACTGAAGGTGATGCAAAATGATTGAGCTAATTTCTTTACCAAGCCTGACGCCACTTGGGACTGGCTAGAAGTGTGAGGAGAGGCCAGGGGGATCTACAGAGTGATGGAAAGATCGAACATACCAGGTTCGGGAACAACAAAAAGAACTGTTGGCGGGGGAAGATCCAGAAAATCATCAAGGTCATCTTAGAAAGTGGTGGTCCGCCAAGAGTACTCCCTGGACCTGGAGTTTGCAGACGCCGTAGGCTGTGGCTATATGCCACCCCGTGTGGCTCTGCTCGAGCAGCAGGCAGACGACAGCCGGCGAGGGCCCTGGTGGAGGTGGTCACGGCATCCAGTTACTATGCCAGCACAGGCGAAATGGTGGAAACACGCCACAACCCAACAAACATTGAACTGCCCACAATCCGGACAATATAAGTATATTCCCGAATGGGAACTTTGAATGTAATGATTGTCAGAATGTGTGTCACGTGACTGAGACTGAGGAGATGGCTGTGTGAACTCACAAAGCTTCTGTGAGGACTGATAGGGGAAACGGTTGTGCTGGCCGCTAATACACGACGGGCGGGGACGCGCCCTCTATCTACCTTCCACCTTACCTACCTTGTTCCCACTATTTTCTATCTCCTCTACAGTGTTATATCTCATCTAGTTTCACTTCTATCTTTTCCCTTGATGTTAACAGGGTGTGTGGTGTGGTTGCGATATAAATGTGTGGATGATATGATTGGTACTTGAGTGATGAGAGTCTGGTGGTATGCTTGGAGGCCAAGAGACAAGGTGATCTACAGCTGTGGCCTGATGCACTTAAACCCACTCAGGCTGTAATTTCGATATTGGATTACTGGAAGTATAAGTTTATGTGTGATAGTTGGGAGAATTTAATAGAACTGAAGTTGCTAATAACATATTATCAGAAAACATAACAGCAATTGGATGTTATGTGTTCTGGCATACATGCTACCGATGTTGCTGTGAATTTAATGCTATTGTATGTTGGTTGGGGTCTGGAAAGAGGGGTGGGAATCTCAGGGGTTAAAGCAATTAGGAATTGTTGGGGCAGTGTCTACCCGGGGGGAGGGAAAAGTTAAAATGTTATAGAGGGGGAATATTAAGCTTTTTAGCAGCAGTGACAGTGCGGACCAAAGAGGGGTAATGCCGGGGCCGGGGACAGATAGCCAGTTACATGGGACAATTTAAGATAATAACATGGAATGTGAGGGGGCTTAACATGTACACAAAGCAATACCAGGTACAGACGTACCTGCACAGGCAAGGGGCACAAATAGCAATGTTGCAAGAGACCCATTTATTAGATCCAGAAATTCTGACACTACGTAAGAAATGGAGGGGGCAATTATATGCTTCCACATATTCCAAATATGCAAGGGGGTTATTAGTGTGGATCGCACCCAAAGTTTCCTTTGAGATGCACAATTACACAGCAGACATTGAGGGCAGATACATAATAATACATGGCACGCTAGATGGAATGGAGGTATGCCTCGTCAACATATACGTCCCCAACATAGATGATGGCGGCTTTTACCTGGAGCTAGAAAATCTCCTCATTACATACGCAGCAATACCCATCATCTGGGCCGGAGACTTCAACTGCATAATAGATGGCAGAATGGACAGCCCCCCCCAAAGAATGCACATCAAACCTAACATGACTGCTACAATGCGGGACGTGATGCGTCACCTGCTGTGTGTGGATATCTGGTGAGAGATAGACCCAGAGGTGCAGGGATACACCTGCTTTACACTGGCACGAGAGGTCCACAGTAGACTGGATAGATTGCTCCTCTCCAGCGAAGCCATACCAGCTACCGTACAGACTAGTATCCTTACACGATTCCTTTCAGACCACACCCCGGTCCTACTCGAATGGGGCCCAATCCGTGCTAGACCGAAGCAGCCTATTCAGCGGCTAGGACCCGATATGCTTAGGGACCCTATGGTCCTTACGGAACTTAAGGAGTCGATTGATTAAAGTGGTGATCCGTGGAGAGTGTCTCTCTAAAGTTGGTGGGGCATGACGCAAGCTAGAAAGGGAACTTAAAGAAGCGGAAGACGAGCTTTCCGGCTTTCAACATGGATTGCAACCAACGGCATCATACAATGCCTCCATGCTGTGAGCTCACCTCCAGGTGAGTGAAATATGGGAGAGACTTGACTGTCCCACCAGGCGGGACTATTGCCAGCTTTTGCACAAAGAGGGTGACAAATTGGGAAGACTCCTAGCATGGTTATTCAAGAACGAATGCCCACCCCTGCTAATCCTCAAGTTAATGTACCCAGACAGGAGCATTATAAACACACAGACAGGAATTAATAGTCACATGTATGAAAACTTAGCTGCAGTATACCTTGCACCTCCAGAAATTACAGAGCCCACCAATATCGAGTTCCTTAGGAGCATACCTCTCCCTTGCATTACGGGAGAAGAGGCACAGACCTTGGGGGCTGCGATTCAGTTAGATGCAATATCAAGGCTGTGCGAACGATGGCTCGGAGCAAAGCTCCAGGCCCTGATGGGCTAAGAGGTGCACAAATACAATATCCAGTTTTTAATATCGACCTACATTAATATTGAGTTTAAAAAATCGTAGGGACAGAATATCGACATCAAGAATATTGACGACCAGAATATCGACCTGAAGGTAAGAAATATAGATTTTGTTAATATCGAAGTTAGCCAAATCAATAACAAAAATATTGATGTTACTAATATCGATGTTTATATTAGTGTTATGTATTTTAGTATGTATTTTATATGTATGTGTTCTATATTTTTTGTTAAGTATTGTTAAGTATTGTACTGTTTTTTAAAATATGTGTATACATTTTTTAGAAGTTAGTAAAAAAAAAATGTAAGTAAATTATGCATTTTAGGGTTTATAGGGGAATAGGGTGGGACGTAATGTAATTATAGTAAATTAAATAATAATTTTTGGGAATTATTAATTATTTTTTATTAAATTGTGTGTTCTAGTTCTGTAGCGGGTTGTGGGTTTATGGGGAATAGGGTGGGAAGTAATTTAATTGTAATTAAGTAATTATTAATTTCTATTTATTGGCATTGTTAATTAATTTAATGTTAATCAATTATTAATTGGTAATTAATTATTTTTAAATGATTAATTGATAATTATATTTATTGTATTAGTTTAGTATTGGAGCGGGTTGTGGGTTTATAGAGGAATAAGGTGGGAAGTAATTTAATTGGAATTAAGTAATTATACATTTTTATATTTGGGCATTGATAATTAATTTATTGTTAATTAATTATTAATTGGTAATTATTCATTATTATTTGTTGGTATTGATAATTCATTTATTGTTAATTAATTGTTAATTGGTAATTAATTTTCATTAATTTTTATTTATTGGTATTTTTAATTAAGTTATTGTTAATTTATTAATAAATCATTATTTAATTACAAAAATGATTTAATTTATAAGTATGTTATTTTTAACCCCTACTCTATCCAACGCTTTCCCTACTGTTGCACTCTCTGGAGTTGGAATAGAAATTATAGCCCCTACACTATCTAACACTTTCCTTACTGTTGCACTCTCTGGAGTGGGAATAGTAATTTTTACCTCTACGCTATCCAACACTTTCCCTACTGTTGCACTCACTGGAGTGGGAATAGTAATTTTTAACCCTACGCTATCCAACACTTTCCCTACTGTTGCACTCACTGGAGTGGGAATAGTAATGTTTACCCCTACGCTATCCAACACTTTCCCTACTGTTGCACCCACTGGAGGCGGAATAGTAATTTTTAGCGCTGCGCTATCCAACACTTTCCCTACTGATGCACTCACTGGAGTGGAAAAAGTAATTTTAACCTCTACGCTATCCAACAATTTCCCTACTGTTGCACTCTGTGGAGTAAGTATATATATTATTTTTTAAATGTAAATGTTAAATTTATTTTAACATCAAGGTGCCGATTCCGATCGGGTAAAAAAATGTCACGTACTACTCGTATCCGTATATTTTTACGTACGAATCGTACAAGTCCCGTCCGACCGGTGAAGTACGATTCGTACGTGAAAAATACATACGAATCGCTTCGTGAAAAGGTGTACGAGACGGAGCCGGACAGTTTTACGTACAAATCGTAAAACTGAAGTCCGAGCGTGCAAGTACGATCCGTACCGCCCTTCTGAATACACAAGCGCATGGACAACGTCCCGTATGGAGCGAACTCCGTACCACTCGTATCCGGGTAAACTTGTGCCCGGGATACGAGTCGTACAGCCCCCCCCCGCATATGTCAGCACCGTACCCCCGTATGTCAGCACCGTACCCCCCATGTCCGCACTGTACCCCAGCCCCGTACTTGTAAGTGCCGTACCCCACCACTGTACCCCAGCCCCGTACTTGTACGCACCGTACCCCAGCCCCGTACTTGGACATGCCGTACCCCAGCCCCGTACTTGTACGCGCCGTACCCCACCACCATACCCCACCACCGTACCCCAGCCCCGCAACCCCGTACTTGGACGCACCGTACCCCTACACCGTACCCCAGCCCAGTACTTGTACGCACCGTACCCCAGAACCATACCCCAGCCCCGTACTTGGACGCGCCGTACCCCGACTCCATAACCCAGCACCGTACTTGTACGCACCGTACCCCAACACCGTACCCCAGCCCCATACTTGTACGCACCGTACCCCAACACCGTACCCCAGCCCGTACTTGGATGCACAGTGCCCCAACACCATACCCCAGCCCGTACTTGTATGCACCGTACCCCAGCACCGTACCCCAGCCCCGTACTTGGACGCGCCGTACCCCAGCCCTGTACTTGTACGCACCGTACCCCAACACCATACCCCAGCCCCGTACTTGTACGCACCGTACCCCAACACCATACCCCAGCCCCGTACTTGGACGCACCGTACCCCAGCACCATACCCCAGCCCCGTACTTGTACACACCATACCACAGCACCGTACCCCAGCCCCGTACTTGGACGCGCCGTACCCCAGCACCGTACTTGTACGCACCGTACCCCAACACCGTACCCCAGCCCTGTACTTGTACGCACCGTACCCCAACACGGTACCCCAGCCCCGTACTTGGACCACCGTACCCCACCACTGCCCCCCAGCATCGCGTATGTACGGACCTTACAACAACATTGCATATGTGAGCACGGTACAACAACATCGCGTATGTACGCACCTTACATATGCGAAAACGACTCGTACTGAACCAGGACACTGTAAACAGCACAAGGAGGGTCAATTCGACTCGCACAACACCACAAAACACGTCCACAGTAGAAAATACATCTAAATGACTGACCTGGCACATCCAAACAGGCAAACAGAGGCCCAAACTCACAACCACCTCTTACAATACACCCACCAAAATTTCAAACTCAGGCACACCCACAAATGGACCAATAAAAAGGGCCCACACACACAAACCATGAGCCTTTGCAACAGACTCGCTACAGAGCATACCCCAGCAACTGCACCCATACACCTTATCATATACACCTTCACACACACTCCTTCACACATACCCACACACACCTTCACATTCACACCCACACACCCACAACCATCCACACCCTCACCCCACACCATGCCCACAGACAAGAATCCAAAGTTCACAAGGGAGGAGCTGGACATCCTTGTCAACGAAGTCATCAGAGTCGAGCCACAGCTCTTTGGAACATTGGTCAGACAGACCAGCATAGCCGAAAAATCACGCCTGTGGCAGAGGAACGTCGATAGGGTGAATGCTGTTGCGCCCATCAGAAGGACCAGGAATGAATGTCAAGCCAGGTGGTACGATCTGCGGAGGGCAGTCAAGCGGAAAATGAACGAGGACTACGCCCAGAGCAACATCACTGGAGGTGGGCTGCCCCTCAGACCGGTACATTACTATCCCTGGGAGGAGAAGGTGATGACCCTGCTTCCGCCGGTGGGAGTACACGGAGTCGAAGGAGTTGCAGAGCCTGGTGAGTACACAAACACCTTACGTAACATGGGCATAATGGCATCCACACCCCAACTACACCAAATGCACGCAACTACCCCCAAACCCTCACCGGACACAACCACCCTCAAAAACAATGCTCATGCCACTAACATGTGCATGCCCCATTCACAAAGCAAGGCCATGCCATGTCCCAGGCTACACGAACCACAAACACAAGACTGGATGTCCGGGATGCTGGGAGGGTGGGGCTCACAAAACACATTGTTCAACTCAGAAGCAGACACCATTGCCCTCAGCCCATATGGCCCAGGTACATACCCATGCACCATGCTCAATGCACAGGGACTGGCTAAGTACTGACAAGGTAGCTGACACTTGGCCCTGCTGTAGGCAGCACAAGGCCCTCCTGTGACCACTGTAAACTCAAACACCAACACCACAAGCTCAGATATCTAGGACAGAAACTCACACTCACTGTCATGGCAGCATGCTCCATGAGGGGACAGATACATCACCTGGGAGACCCAATGCCAAATCACACTACACCCAACAGCAGGCCCTGTCACACCCACCCCTTACACAAGCACACACCCCCGGGGCAGGCAATGGATTTACCCACTCTCACAATGGACATGTGACACAACAAGATCAATCCATAGCCAAATAAGCATCCAAGCCAAAAATCTACATGTCAAACACTCAGGAGAACATATCAATCTGTCCCCCGCAACATACCCATCCACAAGTGAACATTGAGGGGAATACTAGGCACATACAACTACCTGGAGGAACTGTGCCAACTTGAATATGTATGAAACATGAATGTCGCATGAAACAGCATTAACATTGTCTCTCTCTCACACACAGGGCAACGTCATGAATCTCCCCCCAACAATGGGGGGGGGGAAGAATCACAGTCCCAGGCTCGAGAGGAAGGTGATCCCACCGGCAGCGACGACTCTCAACATTCCGCGGATGACCCCAACCCACCTGGACCCTCTGGTGCCCAAGCCCCTGCAGCACCTGCTTCAGGTACATCTGTGCCAACCACCACCCCCATTCCTGCCACATCCCAGGAGACACCCAGGAGCCCTGCCCGCACTGAACAACTGAGCCAGTCTGACCTGGAGGGACAAGGTTCTCTGGGCACCCAGGATGAGGCAGACAACCCCGCAACTGCCATCCCTCAGGGGTCCCGTAGACCCGATGTGCCCACAACGGCAAGCCAGGCTCGTGTGGGCAGGGGTGGTGGGAGTGGAGGCAGGCGGAGGCAAGAACCTGACCAGCCAGCTGAAGGGACCGGTATGTCACACATACGCAACATCCTGGAGGCATACCGGCATGACACCAGGGCCATCAGTCAGGTAGTGGAGACCCTCACAGAGATTAAGAACCAGCAGGCCGAGCAACACGCCAGTCAACAACAACACCAAGGACGGATGGAGGCAAGACTGGCTGAGCTCCTGGCGGTGCAAACGGACATAAGCCGCTCACTCCGTCGGATCGCCGACAACATGGGCAACCCTCCCTGTGCCACCAGGCGAAGACCACCACCAGCCACAGGGAGGGAGGAGGAGGAGGATTCGTCCGACGGAGCGTCACAAGCATCGTCAAGGCCTGCATCTGAGGGTCACACGAGGAAGGTGGTTCGTCCACGGAAAAGACCGTGAGAGGCAGCGGACCATCCACATCTCCCAGGTGACCTGGCCTGGCACCTGGCCCTCATGCACAACAGCAGCACCTCATTCACTGACATTCTCTGCCACATGGACTTGCTGGTCACAGTCTGACCAATGATGACAAACACTGTGTTCTGGACTCTGATGACTTCAAATGGCAAGGATCCCATCTCCCCCTGTGAACTTTGGATTCTATGCACACTGTATAGCATCTATTCTTTCACACTAAACACGCCCCCCACCGAGAATAAAACTAAATTTCTTTAATTGGATGTTGCAGTCATTTTGCATGAGTACACAACCTACGTGTGGGGAAATGTCTAACTATGCCTGAGTGTTGAACTAACTCCAGCCATCCATACCCTGGGATCTGAGTCTGGTACAGGACACACATGGGTCACAATGTATCATCCAATACAGACATGGAGCACAATACTCACCCATGATGGCCTCAAGCTGCTGAGGGGGGGCTTGCAATACTGTGCGGACAGACCAATTTGGAAGAGTATCATTAAGGCGTAGAGGTCATGGCTCATGTGGATGTTCCCGGGGAGGGAGTCCCAGGTATGTTTGCCAGGTGGGAGAAATATGTCCTGCATGCTGGAGTTCGGTGGATGTGAAGAATGGTGGCCAGGGCAAGGTTGGATGCACGGAGTTGGCCCAACGGGATCTCGGATGACAGACGTCCAAGGTTGGTTTGGGGTCTGGGGTTGTGGACTGCCTCCTGAGTGTGGGTGAGGAGTCTGAAGGTCATCCTGCAGCAGACAGTGATCCATTGCAGCTGTCTCAGGTGGACGGTGATGTGGCTGGGGCGCGGGATGTTGAAGCTGAGGTGTGCCTGGGGGACGGTCTGTCTTGCCTTGGAGTGGATCTATCTGTGGATCATGTGCATCATGCAAAGGGTGTTGCAGCATGAGGTACAGATGCTGGTGATTTGCATGGCAATTGTTAGCGACGAATCCATGATGCACACCATCTTGTGTGCGTGGCCACTGGGTGCTGGTGCAGTGCCCTGGCGGGTTTGACACAAGGAGTTGACCCAGCTGTAAGGGGACAATCCTCAGATGATTACCTCAGTCCTGTACAAGTCAAGCCTCAGGTGGCTGATGTTTAGCCATTCATCAACGGACCACATGACTTCTTGAAGGTTGGAACTGGCAATGGCTGCGTCTTTGGTGAGGGTGAGGAGCACCTGCCTGTCAATATCATACGAGATGATGATGAGGTTGTGTGCGCATGTGATGGTGGAGAGGGGGGTCCTGGACACATTGAGGATTGACACGCTGAGAGATGATCCCTGGGCCATGTGCCAGATGACGCCACTATACTACATGCTGAGGGCTTCAGTCCCATTCCCATGGCCTTACTGGTGTACGGAGCCGGTGTGGAGTAGGAGGGACATGACCTGGTTGGTGTGACAGGGCCTGGAAGGCGGGGCAGCGCTGTGTAGGCAGTTGGAGTTGCACACTCAGCATGCAAAGGTGTCGTGTGTGCGCTTAGGGTATGCTTGAGAGAAGGCGGTTGATTTCGGATGGACATTGCTTGGAGGGTGGCTGCAACATGAGACTGTTGTGTGGGTCGTGCAATGTGCACATTGCATGCGCTGACGGTCCTGCCTTTGGCACCGCGTGGCCGCAACAGTGGCACAGATAAGCTGATGACAGCCAAATGAATGGGTGGAGGGAGGAAGGGAGGAGCATCTTTGAGCCGTGTGTGTTGCCGAATCCGGGAACTTGGTGGGCCCTTGATGCAGGGGATGCAGCAGCAGGCGGCATGTACTGGAAACTATGCCGAAAGTAGCACAAAAAGACAAGGATGTCAGAAAGGACAGCTGCAACAGGCGTATGAAAAGGAAGGAGTGTCCGGTTACTCATGGCACACCCAGAGAAAATGGATGAACAATCACCAAAGATGACTGACACAGGATCAGGAAACAGAAGGCCGAGCTGCACACAGCAGACACACCCTCAGCAGGTGTTGACGACCCATTGGGGGGACCAAACTGCCCAAATACATACACAACCATGGACTTCATGATCAATAGAGATTATAATCCATGAAGAACTGCATGCATGTTGCCAAACTACACATATACTCATATGCACAATCTTTGACAACTATGCCAGAGATGCCGCATGCAAAGTGGCAAGAGACCTGCATTGACAGAGATGAGGCACCTTGGAGGGTGAGGAACACCTTTATTACTCAGGCTCACACTGAGGGAAATGCATCAATATGAACAGACTCACAGGTCATTTGGCTGAACATGTGTGACCTACGCTGGACACCCCCTTCACAACACGGATGTTGTAAATCCAAATGAACTGTCACACAAATAAGGGGATGAGCCAAACACCCCCTGCTGCACACAGAGAGGCTGCAATTCCCCATTGAGCCTGTTATGGGGATGTCCCACACTATGTCCACCCGTAGCATCCCGTATGTTTCTGATGGAAGTTTTACACACATTGATGCCTTCATCAGAATTCACAAACCATTACAGATGACTGTCACGAAGGGTGACTATCAATTCATGGGAGTCATGCTACATGTTATGTGCCCCATGGTGAGTCGACATGTATGCATGGTAACACAAAATGCACAGGAGCAGTCCCCACACATTCCAAACACGTACCACCCCCAAAATGCCTTGTTGCAATCCTTACCCAAAATGACATTTCCCCATGTCCGTGCATGGAACGCTCATTCAGTACACGTTGCAATACTCATGAGGAATAGCAGGAGGACAACGATGACACGAGCAGACAACATGCGCAAGAACCTGGGAATGACAGACACACAAGAAGTCAGCTAAATTTTCCGCATACATGGTAGTTTACTCTACATGAATAATGTTGTCCCCATGCTAATTTAAAATTAAGTGTCTCCGCTAAAATGTGTGGAATGACATCATCACTCGAGTGACACATCAGAACACACATCAAAGTCACTTAGCATACAGTCAGCTGGACACACACAATGCAACACATGCCACACAAGGCTCCAAGCGTGCACACTCAGACCCAGTAACTCACCATTATGAGAAGAAGTTGCGTATGAGCTGACTCCGGATATCCTCCTCCTCCTCCTCACTTGCCTCGTGACCAAGCCCTTCATCCTCCACGGGTGGATGTTCCTGCTCATCCTGCTCCAGGATGAGTGGCACTGCCTTCTCCACTGCCATGTTGTGCAGCATGCAGCACACGAGGAAGATTTTGCAGACCTTCGCCGGTGCATATGGGAGGGACCCGCCTGTCTTGTGAAGGCACCGGAATCGGCTCTTCAGGAGGCCAAACGTCCTCTCAATCACTCGCCTGGTCTGCCCGTGTGCATTGTTGTACCGGTGATCTGCAGCTGATCTTGGGTTGCGGAGAGGCGTCATCAGCCATGGCATGTTGGGATAGCCAGAGTCCCCTACATGGAAACATCATGTAAATAAGTGGGTCAGGAGATGCCGTAAGAGCCAAAGATACCGCAACACACAGGACAAACAGAGTATACCCACCAACAAGATATGCCCGTTCGTTGTGCAGCCGCAGCATCATTTGTGGCACCCTGCTACGCCTCATGATGTAGGCATCGTGTGCTGACCCTGGAAAACATGCACAGACATGGGAAATCAGCATGTTAGGAAGACACACCACAAGGGCTTTTATAGAGTGGTAATGTTTACGGTTGTGATAGGCTACCTCCTGTGCCTGTGGTGGTACCAAAGCCACATGTGTCCCATCAATGGACCCAATTACATGGGGCATCCCTCCCAGGGCATAGAAATCACCCTTGACACCTGTCAACTCCTCAGGAGTCGGAAAATGGATGAATTCATCAAGGTGCTCCAACATGGCTGCTAAAACATCATGCAGGACACGGCTGAACATTGTCTGTGACATGCCACCAACATCAGCTATGGTGAATTGAAATGTACCTGTGGCAAAAAAATGTAGGGCTGCCATCACCTTCATCTCGGGGGTCAGCGCAGTAGGATACCTGTGTCGCGGTTGGAGGTGTGATGCCAGCTTGGTGGTCAAGTCCTCAATCAACTGTTGAGTGAATCTGTAACGTCGTATGCAGTCACGTTCCCTCATGGCACCCAAGTCTGGCATTGGTCGGGGGACAGGCGGTGCCCTGCAGAAAATTGGAATGCATAACGAAGAGTGGGAGCATAACAACATCAATGTCAATGAACAGAGCAACTGCTACTACACATCTGCTAAATACAGAGTCTGGTCTGTGCAATACATCCAGGACACGTATGCCAGCTTGGTGATACTCCTATGAAAGGCCAGATACACCTGTTGATTGGCAAGTCTACATGACATGCCCTGAAACGAGCTGTGGGCCAGTGTAAGTGAACAGCCAGAGACATGACAGGAGTGACATACATCCACATATCTGCATTTGAAGGATGTCATCTCATACAGACAGCTGACGGCAAGCTAGACGCACAGGTCACATGGAATGTCAAATGTACAGATCACACACATTGCGATGAAGGGGTACACGGGAAAACAGAAAACACAGACATTGAGACGACGCAGATATGTCCTCATGTCAAAATATCATGTTCGATGCATACAGACACTGCTTACGTGGGAATCCACATGTGGCATGGTGTGCGTAGATGTGTGCCATGCCCATCTCCACACAGACACATGTTGGATGCAGCAACAGCAGATGCAGTTGACAGAACACCAACAGCAAGCTCATGGGAACACATGACACACACATGACATAGTCACATCGGGGCACGCTGGTCGTTAAATGTCAGTTGTTAGTGTCCCTGTCCCTGGCATCAGGGGACAGTTGCGGGTGGTGGTGACTGTGCCATACCAGTGATGCTGTGCTTGACACGTTTTTACTACAGGCACACATGTGCAAAGTGTGCAGGGGAAGTGTGCCACATAGTGCCTTATCACACATGACATGTGTACACAGGTCATCACACATCAATTGTGCAACTACATGAGGAGACATGTGCAATATCACTGCCTGACACACCTAGGCCCTGCACATGAAGGACTGCAATGACAATGACTTGATGTACAGCCTTGTGCGAGTCTGAGACCTCCATTCCTTTCGTGTGCGGCTCCTATCACCAGTGTAAGCGTGTGAAACGCATCATACACACACTTTGAGGGCGTGTTCACGGTCCGTATCACTATAGTTGTGGTGCCGTAGGAGTAAGTGTGTGTGTACGGTCCGTATCACTATAGTTGTGGTGCCGTAGGAGTACGCGTGGTACGGACCGTACACATGTCGTGTGTACGGTCCGTATCACTATAGCTGTGGTGCCGTAGGAGTACGCGTGTGTGTACGGTCCGTACACACACACGTACTCCTACGACCGTACACACGTCGTGTGTACGGTCCATATCACTATAGTTGTGGTGCCGTAGAAGTACGCGTGGTACGGACCGTACACACGTCGTGTGTACGGTCCGTATCACTATAGTTGTGGTGCCGTAGGAGTATGCATGGTACGGACCGTACACATGTCGTGTGTACAGTCCGTATCACTATAGTTGTAGTGCCGTTGGAGTACGCGTGTGTGTACATTCCGTACATTCCGTACACACACGCGTACTCCTACGGCACCACTACTATGGTGATACGGACCGTACACACGTCGCGTGTGTGTACATTCCGTACACACACGCGTACTCCTACGGCACCACTACTATAGTGATACGGACCGTACACACGTCGTGTGTACGGTCCGTATCACTATAGTTGTGGTGCCGTAGGAGTACGCGTGGTACGACACCACTACAATCGTGATACGCACCGTACACACGCTCTGAGAGCGTGTGTAGGGTCCGTACCACACGTACTCCTACAGCACCACTACAATCGTGATACACACCGTACACACGCTATGGATGTGTGAGTACGGTGCATATCACTATTGTAGTGTTGCCGTAGGGGTACGCTTACACGTCCACTTCCGTTGTTGCGGTACGCAGGGATTGGTGGACAGGCCCCCCGAAGTGACCAGACCCTGGAGGTAATGTATGTCCTCAATGTTGTAGGTTTTAATTTGGGTAGGGGGTATGTTTCCTGCCCCTCACCCCCCCTTGACCCCTGGGTGTTGTTCTCACCTTCTGCGGTGTGTGCGTCGGGTTCGGTGCACCAGGTTGTAGGCAAAGAGGGCCGGGATGACACATAGGATGGGGTCCATGTCTGTCCGTCGCGTACCAGGGCTCGGTTTTCGCATCGGACTCAGGTTTCCGGGGTTTTTTAGCTGCCGTAAAAAAATAGCTGTGCGGAATGACGTAGGGACGAATCGTACTTGCTGGTCCATAAAACACTGCCTGACTCCATACGGACGTCGCGTACGCGCTGTCCAGAAACAGAATAGTAGGTATTTTTTAGCCGTACGGTGTCTTTTACGATTCGTACGGAAATGGTATTTCTGTACGAATCGTACTTGCTGGTTTGTACGGTGGATTTTCCGGGTACGAGTCGTACGGAGAATACGCTCCGTACGAACACCCGTACCCGGGTTTTACAGGATTGGAATCGGCACCTAGATGTATTAGTTATTATTTTTAAACATGTTTTAATATTTTTAACTATGTTTATTTTAATTATATGTATCATTTACTTTATTTTACATTATTTTTTTAACAATTTTAAAAAACTCTATTTTTTACAACTATATTTTCTATATAATTTTGTACGTACCATGATGTAGATAGTATGTCGATATTCTTGACTTCAATATTTTTTGTGTTGATATTTTGCTACCTCGATATTCTGTCCGTCGATATTTTGTCAGTGATACCAATAGAGCGCTACCAGATATACAGCGACTTATTACTCCCTAGATTATTGGAACACCTGCAAGAAGCTAAAGTAAATGGAATCCTCCCACAATCTATGAGAGATGCCCCCATAGCTATGCTTCTGGATCAAGGTTGGGACGAGTGAGATTGTATAGGCCCCTGTCCATGCTGGGAGTGGATGTCAAAATACCGGCTAAGATCCTAGCCACTCATCGTAGCCATGTGGTATCCCATCTAGTCCACAATGAACAGTGTGGATTTATTCCAGGAAGGGTAACACGCATGAACATATGCCGCCTCTTGCACATGCTGCATTTAGTGTCAGGCAGAGCAGATAGGGTGGAAGTGGTTGCCCTCGAAATAGGAAAGGCATTTGACACTCTGTAGTGGAATTACTTGTGGGAGGTACTCAAAATAATGGGACTTGGCGATGAGTTCATCACTTGGGTGCATCTATTATACCGAGGGCCAGCGGTGCGTACGGGGCATCAAATATCGGAGTACATCACTATTGAAAGAGACACCAGCAATGGTGTCCTCTCTCCCTGTTGCTCTTCACCCTGACAATGGAGCCATTGGCGATCCGATTGAGGAAGAATATGGATGAATGGGGAATCACAGTCGATGGCTGCACTCATGTAGTGTCCCAATATGCGGATGATGCATTACTCTATATTGGGCACCCGGAGGAGGGGATGCTGTCTCTATTGGGCATACTAGGCTCATTCGGGCAGTCATCGGGCCTCCGTATAAATCATCGAAGACTGTTATCTTCACGTTAGCCACTCTAACAAAGTGGCTATACAAGATCTCCCGCCAGTAGAGTTCCGCTGGGAAATTGATCATTTTAGTTATCTTGGCATACAAGTAACACATAGTCCTGAGGAGTCAATCCGGTTCTGGTACAAGGTACCCCTCTCCATTATGGGGCGTGTTGCATTGGCTAGAATTGTCATTTTGTCTAGGTGCCGCTATGCCCTACAGAATGCACTCTGCTATATCTCGGATACCTCGTTTGTTACCTTGATTAAATTGTTGGTTTCGCTAGTATGGGCTGGAGGTCACAGTAGGGTAAAATTAGACATACTCAAACTGGACACGACCTGGGTGGACTAGGCCTCCTGGACTTTAGACTATATTATTTTGCTGGACTGCTTCAATATGCAGCAAAGTGGTGTATGGAGGGACACAATATGGAGAAAACATTACTACCGGTTCCGATTTACCCAAATATCTGATGATGGGCACTCAGACGCCCAACGCATGCCCATTTATAATACGATAAGATGACAGGTAGCGGCGATCTGGGAACAGCGGTCACCCGGGAGGTCCATAAGGCGCCTTACATGACCTCACTCCCCCTACAATGGTTGCAGGTGTTCTGTAAAATTTACTCACTTATGAACATCTCTAAATGACACGAGGGTGGATGCTCAACCACCGGGGATCTATTTGCTAACGGGTCCTTCCTGACATATGAGGAAGCAAAGGAATGGCATCGAATACCTGAAGAACACTTCTTACAATACACCAAGATTGCACATACTGTTAGGGGAATGTGGCCCTCCTTTTCTGATAAGCCGATAGTCACACACACTGGCCCTCCTGCTGAACCTGGGGTCAGCTAGAGGCCTAATCGCCTGCATATATAAGGCCCTTAAAGAAGACCGCATCACTGAGACATCACAGATAAAAGACAGGTGGTCTGCTGACCTGACAGCCCCCTTACGGAACGGGAGTGGAAAAAGGCATTTGCGCAGGTCCGGGAGGTGGCTAGTAATGCTAGGTTTAAACTTACCCAGTTCCACTACTTGCATTGAACTTATTTGACCCCTCAGAGACTAGCGCGCTTTAACTCAACGCACCCTTCCCACTGCCCCAGGTGCGGCTCTGACCCTGCCACATTACTCAATATGACTTGGACATGTAACAGGTTATAAAGGTACTGGAATCAAGTTATTCAGATACTCCGTGCCACCACAGCAGTTTGGATAGAACAGACGGTTAAACACTGCCTACTGGGGGGTACTCCTGACACCAAATAAGGGAACATGCACCAGACACAAAGTTGCCCTCCTAGGCCCAGTATTGGCTGAACATCACATTACCATACACTGGACACAAACACTTCCTCCAAAAACTGATGCATGGCTGTCAAACATGAGGGAGTGGGGGGTGGCGGACGAAAATCATCTAAAAACAGTGCACGCAGACGAACATGCTGAGCGAAATTTAGAGCACTGGGGACACATGCTGGAAGGGTTGCGAATACCGTACTCACAACTGGAGTCGGAATCGGATAATACACAAAGAACACAACCAAACACCTCTTTAGCACATGCAGGGATAAGGATTAGTCTGGACACCCGTGCGCAGGAGAGTCAGATACTGCTAAGCAGTGGGGCCCCCTCCCACACCGGTCAAATAACCCCTGCATGATGGGCAGTCACTTGGTCCCACAAAATGGACAATTGACGGATGGTAACCTCAATATTTAAACTGAATTCCGTCACCAGTCACTGCTGCACAATGTTATAGGTTTTTGTTTTCTTTTATACTGTATGATTCGTATTATTGTAATTCCTGCATGTGGACTGTAGGCATAAATCATGAGTGGGTGAATAAACCCTGGTACACCACGCATATTGCAATGTAATCCTTGTCGATGGCCCATGGTCAGATTACGAGTAAATGTAAAATGTACCAATTTCTGTGATTAACAATGCAGTATTATAATAAAAATAAGTCTAACTTTTTTTAAATATTTTAAGTTTTACAGTATATTTAATTGTTAATATGTTCGTAAGTAATTTCTATTTTAAAAGTGGATTGTTAGTTTTGTAGGGGAATAGGGTAGTGAATTATTGAAGTTACGTACATTTTTTAACTTACTATTAATATTATTGAATCATATTTAATTGGTAATTATTTATGTATTTTTAATGGTGGACATATTTATTTTTTAATTGGATTTAAGTGTTTTAATAATGTTTGTAAACACACATTTTATCAGTTGTATTTTAAGTTATTTTTCAGTTTATTTATTTTGTTACAAAAAATGTTTTTGGAATTATTATTTAAGTTTTTGGGGTGTTTACTGTTTGTTTTTGGCAGATAGAGAAGTAGATTCTATTCCAATGTAATTTTTTATCTTAAGTTTATTAATGGTATGAATTAGATCTCGGCGGATGGGATACTCCGTCACAAATGTGACGGACATCCACACCCCCTTATTACAAGTGCAATAGGATGTAATGTACTTGTTATACGGCGGACAGGATACTTGTCACGTTTGTGAGGGAGTATCCCATCCACAAAGATCTAAATCAGGCTCTTTGTTTTTCTATATTATATCATATGTAATTGTTTATAGCATGATTTCCCTTTTTTACGATATTAGGTATTTATATGTTTTGTATTAACTGATTTCCAGGTGGATTGCTATTTGTATTTCCTCCAAACTACAGTACTTTTCCTACTGGTGTTACAAATGGAGTGAGAATAGTAAATCTAATCCCCCTGAATTCTAACACTTTCCCTACTGTTGCTTAAAATGGAGTCAGAATGGTGGATCTAAGCCCTCCGGAGCCCAACACCTTCCCTACTGTTGCTTGAACTGAAGTGTGAATAGTAAATTTAACCCCTCTGGAGTCTAACATTTGTTGTACTGATATTTAAAGTGGAGTGCAAACAGTAAATGTAACCCTTCCAGAATCTAATAGTTTCCGTACTGTTGTGTAGACTGGAGTGTGAATAGTAACTCTAATAAGTACAACACTTTACTGTTTATAAGGGTGGAGTGGGATTTGTAAATTAAGCTTTTATAAGTTATACATTTTATGCAACTTTTTTCACACAGCATTTATTGCAATTATTTTTTGAATTGGTGTTTTTTATATTCTATGCTTTTATTTTTCTACTGTTTTGTGTTTCAACTGTGTTTTACAATTTAAATTTTTCACATTGATTATGTTGATGAAATTAGTTTCATTATTTATAATATTTTAATAAATATGTTTTACAATTGTTTTTACTGTTAATATTAGGTTTGTATTCATAATTGCGAACATTTTGATACTATTATATTTATACATACATACATACATATATACTTTTATAGGCACATATACATATACAAATATACACACACCTATACACATATTTGTTTTGTATTTTATATATGTGTGTGTGTATCTGTCTCTCTCTCGATATATATATATATATATATATATATATATATATATATATATATATATATATATATATATATATATATATATATATATATATATATATATATATATATATATATATATTACCTACTGGCGGTCGCCAGTAGGTAGTTATAGTTAGGACCCCTTTTCCATAGGAAATCCGCAACATTCTATTTGGAATAACTTTGGCGCCGGTCGACGAATCCTCGCGAATTTCTCAAAATAGGTGGGGCGCTACGCTCCGCTCCTTCCCTGAAAGTCTCGGGGGGATTCGTCAAGCGGGGGCTGAGATATAAGGGGGGTCCCAAAACGCATTTTTCCCATGCATTTTTCCATAGGACCTTTAGACAGGGCTACAGCCCGAACGGCTGAACAGAATTACTAGAAATTTGGCAGAGAGGTAGTCCCCAGGTCAAGGAAGTGCCTTTTGTAGGTTTGGTGTAAATCTGTTCAGTAGATTATGAGAAAATAGCCTTTAAATCAATATATATATATCTAAGCGCGCTCCGTGCGCGCTGGGTGCGCGCACGTCGCCGTGCGCGAGCGCAATTCTGATTGGTTGTTAGATCTTAGTAAACATTCGAATCGGTGGAAATCAGGAAGCGGCGGCCGCCATTTTGTCTATCGCATAAAGAGGGGGTGATAAACAAAGGGGGAGAACTTGAAAAGGGGGCAGAGTGGGTAGAAATAGACCCAGTAGGCATTGTAAGGGGGTCAAAGTAGGACCTTGTAGGGAAAAAAAAAAGATTTATATTTTGTTAAAAAATATCGCCGAGTGCGCGCACCTAGCGCGCACCCGGAAAAAAACTTTATTAAACAAATTAAAAAAAAATCGCATTTAAGTGTTTAGATATAAGTTATGAGATAAACTAAAATATTAAAAAAAAAACTAATAAAAAAAAAAATTATCCACACTCTCTCCACCCCGTGTGCAAATGGTGCCCGAAGGGCACCATTTGTGCATGGCATTTAACACATACGAAAAATTAAAATATTACGTTTAAAAACGAAGTGCATCATATGTCCTCCATGTGCGCACGGTGCGCGAAGCGCATCGTGCGTACATGGCCCATCTAGCGTAACGTGGGCACGCGGTGCGCGTAGCGCACCGCGTGCCCACCGTGCGTGCACGGCACTAACTGCGTAAAGTGGGCGCGCGGTGCGCGAAGCGCACCGCGTGCTCAATGTGCGCGCACGGTGCGCGAAGCGCACCGTGCGCGCACGGAACGAACTGCGTTAAGTGGGCGCGCACGTCACGAATGGCGTAAAGTAACTTAGCATTTAAAAAACCATACAAATTCACTGAAAAAACCATAGGTTTCACACACGTTATAGTTAGGAATTAGCATTTAAAAAACCTTGCAAATTCACTGAAAAAACCATAGGTTTCACACATGTTATAGTTAGCGGAAATTTTACTGATAAAAAACCAATGAAATTCCCCCGTTATAGTTAGTGCAGGCAACTATAACTCACGCGACCGCAATCTTCTGCTGACGACATATGTGTCTTTATGAAAAAAAAATATTTGTAATATATCTATAGCTAAAAATGTATGGAAGAAGACATGGGCAAATAAGTGTCTAAATACAGTATTAGCATCAGCAGAGGATTGCGGTCGCGTGAGTTATAGTTGCCTGCACTAACTATAACGGGGGAATTTCATTGGTTTTTTATCAGTAAAATTTCCGCTAACTATAACATGTGTGAAACCTATGGTTTTTTCAGTGAATATATATATATATATATATATATATATATATATAAAGTCCAAATCCCCACTCTGAATAGAAGAAGGGTCCGACACAGCCAGGATGCATTCAGGAGGGGATTTATTCCAGGATAAGTTACCAACGCAAACTTTGTAACATGCGGCAGACGCGTTTCAGCAGTTCAGCTTTCATCAGTGCCTGTTACGATGTTTGGAGCCTCGCACCTGGTGGCCATTTAGATGTTCACTAGGCCACTCCTGGAATCTTGCTCGAGGCCCCTCCTTTTTCTTTAAAGAGATACTGCAGCTCGCGTTGTAAAGCCAGACCGCTGCATGCTGGTAATCGCAGTCCATGTGTGGATCCCCCTTGAGTAAGTGGGAAATCCAAACGCCCAGTGGCATCCCAACAATGTGGCCTCCGGACTGCACCCAACCGCAGCTTGCTGCCAAATTGAAAGTCTTCGCTGAAAACCTCTTGATGCTCCCTGCAGTTGATACTGCTCCTCTCTCCCCACGCAGTGTTACCTTCACCCTGTGGTGCTTCAGTCTGCGCGAGGGGGCGCCGCGTTGTGCATCACCAAACACAAGTCCATTCAAATTGCTGGCTAACGCGGTGCTTCCAGACCGAGAGGGCGTGTCAGAAAAGCCGGTGCCTGCAATACCGGCGAAACATAAAGTCCAAATCCCCACTCTGAATAGAAGAAGGGTCCGACACAGCCAGGATGCATTCAGGAGGATTTATTCCAGGATAAGTTACCAACGCAAACTTTGTAACATGCGGCAGACGCGTTTCAGCAGTTCAGCTTTCATCAGTGCCTGTTACGATGTTTGGAGCCTCGCACCTGATGGCCATTTAGATGTTCACTAGGCCACTCCTGGAATCTTGCTCGAGGCCCCTCCTTTTTCTTTAAAGAGATACTGCAGCTCGCGTTGTAAAGCCAGACCGCTGCATGCTGGTAATCGCAGTCCATGTGTGGATCCCCCTTGAGTAAGTGGGAAATCCAAACGCCCAGTGGCATCCCAACAATGTGGTCTCCGGACTGCACCCAACCGCAGCTTGCTGCCAAATTGAAAGTCTTCGCTGAAAACCTCTTGATGCTCCCTGCAGTTGATACTGCTCCTCTCTCCCCACGCAGTGTTACCTTCACCCTGTGGTGCTTCAGTCTGCGCGAGGGGGCGCCACGTTGTGCATCACCAAACACAAGTCCATTCAAATTGCTGGCTAACGCGGTGCTTCCAGACCGAGAGGGCGTGTCAGAAAAGCCGGTGCCTGCAATACCGGCGAAACATAAAGTCCAAATCCCCACTCTGAATAGAAGAAGGGTCCGACACAGCCAGGATGCATTCAGGAGGATTTATTCCAGGATAAGTTACCAACGCAAACTTTGTAACATGTGGCAGACGCGTTTCAGCAGTTCAGCTTTCATCAGTGCCTGTTACGATGTTTGGAGCCTCGCACCTGGTGGCCATTTAGATGTTCACTAGGCCACTCCTGGAATCTTGCTCGAGGCCCCTCCTTTTTCTTTAAAGAGATACTGCAGCTCGCGTTGTAAAGCCAGACCGCTGCATGCTGGTAATCGCAGTCCATGTGTGGATCCCCCTTGAGTAAGTGGGAAATCCAAACGCCCAGTGGCATCCCAACAATGTGGCCTCCGGACTGCACCCAACCGCAGCTTGCTGCCAAATTGAAAGTCTTCGCTGAAAACCTCTTGATGCTCCCTGCAGTTGCTACTGCTCCTCTCTCCCCACGCAGTGTTACCTTCACCCTGTGGTGCTTCAGTCTGCGCGAGGGGGCGCCGCGTTGTGCATCACCAAACACAAGTCCATTCAAATTGCTGGCTAACGCGGTGCTTCCAGACCGAGAGGGCGTGTCAGAAAAGCCGGTGCCTGCAATACCGGCGAAACATAAAGTCCAAATCCCCACTCTGAATAGAAGAAGGGTCCGACACAGCCAGGATGCATTCAGGAGGATTTATTCCAGGATAAGTTACCAACGCAAACTTGGTAACATGCGGCAGACGCGTTTCAGCAGTTCAGCTTTCATCAGTGCCTGTTACGATGTTTGGAGCCTCACACCTGGTGGCCATTTAGATGTTCACTAGGCCACTCCTGGAATCTTGCTCGAGGCCCCTCCTTTTTCTTTAAAGAGATACTGCAGCTGCATGATGGGCAGTCACTCGGTCCCAAAAAATGGACAATTGACGGATGGTAACCTCAATATTTAAACTGAATTCCGTCACCAGTCACTGCTGTGCAATGTTATAGGTTTTTGTTTTCTTTTATACTGTATGATTCTTATTATTGTAATTCCTGCATGTGGACTGTAGGCATAAATGATGAGTGGGTGAATAAACCCTGGTACAACACGCATATTGCAATGTAATCCTTGTCGATGGCGCATGGTCAGATTACGAGTAAATGTAAAATGTACCAATTTCTGTGATTAACAATGCAGTATTATAATAAAAATAAGTCTAACTTTTTTTCAATATTTTAAGTTTGACAGTATATTTAATTGTTAATATGTTCGTAAGTAATTTCTATTTTAAAAGTGGATTGTTAGTTTTGTAGGGGAATAGGGTAGTGAATTATTGAAGTTACGTACATTTTTTAACTTACTATTAATATTATTGAATCATATTTAATTGGTAATTATTTATATATTTTTAATGGTGGACAGATTTATTTTTTAATTGGATTTAAGTGTTTTAATAATGTTTGTAAACACACATTTTATCAGTTGTATTTTAAGTTATTTTTCAGTTTATTTATTTTGTTACAAAAAATGTTTTTGGAATTATTATTTAAGTTTTTGGGGTGTTTACTGTTTGTTTTTGGCAGATAGAGAAGTAGATTCTATTCCAATGTAATTTTTTATCTTAAGTTTATTAATGGTATGAATTAGATCTCGGCGGATGGGATACTCCGTCACAAATGTGACGGACATCCACACCCCCTTATTACAAGTGCAATAGGATGTAATGTACTTGTTATACGGCGGACAGGATACTTGTCACGTTTGTGAGGGAGTATCCCATCCACAAAGATCTAAATCAGGCTCTTTGTTTTTCTATATTATATCATATGTAATTGTTTATAGCATGATTTCCCTTTTTTACGATATTAGGTATTTATATGTTTTGTATTAACTGATTTCCAGGTGGATTGCTATTTGTATTTCCTCCAAACTACAGTACTTTTCCTACTGGTGTTACAAATGGAGTGAGAATAGTAAATCTAATCCCCCTGAATTCTAACACTTTCCCTACTGTTGCTTAAAATGGAGTCAGAATGGTGGATCTAAGCCCTCCGGAGCCCAACACCTTCCCTACTGTTGCTTGAACTGAAGTGTGAATAGTAAATTTAACCCCTCTGGAGTCTAACATTTGTTGTACTGATATTTAAAGTGGAGTGCAAACAGTAAATGTAACCCTTCCAGAATCTAATAGTTTCCGTACTGTTGTGTAGACTGGAGTGTGAATAGTAACTCTAATAAGTACAACACTTTACTGTTTATAAGGGTGGAGTGGGATTTGTAAATTAAGCTTTTATAAGTTATACATTTTATGCAACTTTTTTCACACAGCATTTATTGCAATTATTTTTTGAATTGGTGTTTTTTATATTCTATGCTTTTATTTTTCTACTGTTTTGTGTTTCAACTGTGTTTTACAATTTAAATTTTTCACATTGATTATGTTGATGAAATTAGTTTCATTATTTATAATATTTTAATAAATATGTTTTACAATTGTTTTTACTGTTAATATTAGGTTTGTATTCATAATTGCGAACATTTTGATACTATTATATTTATACATACATACATACATATATACTTTTATAGGCACATATACATATACAAATATACACACACCTATACACATATTTGTTTTGTATTTTATATATGTGTGTGTGTATCTGTCTCTCTCTCGCTATATATATATATATATATATATATATATATATATATATATATATATATATATATATATATATATATATATATATATATATATATATATATATATATATATATATATATATATATAAAGTCCAAATCCCCACTCTGAATAGAAGAAGGGTCCGACACAGCCAGGATGCATTCAGGAGGGGATTTATTCCAGGATAAGTTTACAACGCAAACTTTGTAACATGCGGCAGACGCGTTTCAGCAGTTCAGCTTTCATCAGTGCCTGTTACGATGTTTGGAGCCTCGCACCTGGTGGCCATTTAGATGTTCACTAGGCCACTCCTGGAATCTTGCTCGAGGCCCCTCCTTTTTCTTTAAAGAGATACTGCAGCTCGCGTTGTAAAGCCAGACCGCTGCATGCTGGTAATCGCAGTCCATGTGTGGATCCCCCTTGAGTAAGTGGGAAATCCAAACGCCCAGTGGCATCCCAACAATGTGGCCTCCGGACTGCACCCAACCGCAGCTTGCTGCCAAATTGAAAGTCTTCGCTGAAAACCTCTTGATGCTCCCTGCAGTTGATACTGCTCCTCTCTCCCCACGCAGTGTTACCTTCACCCTGTGGTGCTTCAGTCTGCGCGAGGGGGCGCCGCGTTGTGCATCACCAAACACAAGTCCATTCAAATTGCTGGCTAACGCGGTGCTTCCAGACCGAGAGGGCGTGTCAGAAAAGCCGGTGCCTGCAATACCGGCGAAACATAAAGTCCAAATCCCCACTCTGAATAGAAGAAGGGTCCGACACAGTCAGGATGCATTCAGGAGGATTTATTCCAGGATAAGTTACCAACGCAAACTTTGTAACATGCGGCAGACGCGTTTCAGCAGTTCAGCTTTCATCAGTGCCTGTTACGATGTTTGGAGCCTCGCACCTGGTGGCCATTTAGATGTTCACTAGGCCACTCCTGGAATCTTGCTCGAGGCCCCTCCTTTTTCTTTAAAGAGATACTGCAGCTCGCGTTGTAAAGCCAGACCGCTGCATGCTGGTAATCGCAGTCCATGTGTGGATCCCCCTTGAGTAAGTGGGAAATCCAAACGCCCAGTGGCATCCCAACAATGTGGCCTCCGGACTGCACCCAACCGCAGCTTGCTGCCAAATTGAAAGTCTTCGCTGAAAACCTCTTGATGCTCCCTGCAGTTGATACTGCTCCTCTCTCCCCACGCAGTGTTACCTTCACCCTGTGGTGCTTCAGTCTGCGCGAGGGGGCGCCACGTTGTGCATCACCAAACACAAGTCCATTCAAATTGCTGGCTAACGCGGTGCTTCCAGACCGAGAGGGCGTGTCAGAAAAGCCGGTGGCTGCAATACCGGCGAAACATAAAGTCCAAATCCCCACTCTGAATAGAAGAAGGGTCCGACACAGCCAGGATGCATTCAGGAGGATTTATTCCAGGATAAGTTACCAACGCAAACTTTGTAACATGTGGCAGACGCGTTTCAGCAGTTCAGCTTTCATCAGTGCCTGTTACGATGTTTGGAGCCTCGCACCTGGTGGCCATTTAGATGTTCACTAGGCCACTCCTGGAATCTTGCTCGAGGCCCCTCCTTTTTCTTTAAAGAGATACTGCAGCTCGCGTTGTAAAGCCAGACCGCTGCATGCTGGTAATCGCAGTCCATGTGTGGATCCCCCTTGAGTAAGTGGGAAATCCAAACGCCCAGTGGCATCCCAACAATGTGGCCTCCAGACTGCACCCAACCGCAGCTTGCTGCCAAATTGAAAGTCTTCGCTGAAAACCTCTTGATGCTCCCTGCAGTTGCTACTGCTCCTCTCTCCCCACGCAGTGTTACCTTCACCCTGTGGTGCTTCAGTCTGCGCGAGGGGGCGCCGCGTTGTGCATCACCAAACACAAGTCCATTCAAATTGCTGGCTAACGCGGTGCTTCCAGACCGAGAGGGCGTGTCAGAAAAGCCGGTGCCTGCAATACCGGCGAAACATAAAGTCCAAATCCCCACTCTGAATAGAAGAAGGGTCCGACACAGCCAGGATGCATTCAGGAGGATTTATTCCAGGATAAGTTACCAACGCAAACTTGGTAACATGCGGCAGACGCGTTTCAGCAGTTCAGCTTTCATCAGTGCCTGTTACGATGTTTGGAGCCTCACACCTGGTGGCCATTTAGATGTTCACTAGGCCACTCCTGGAATCTTGCTCGAGGCCCCTCCTTTTTCTTTAAAGAGATACTGCAGCTGCATGATGGGCAGTCACTCGGTCCCAAAAAATGGACAATTGACGGATGGTAACCTCAATATTTAAACTGAATTCCGTCACCAGTCACTGCTGTGCAATGTTATAGGTTTTTGTTTTCTTTTATACTGTATGATTCTTATTATTGTAATTCCTGCATGTGGACTGTAGGCATAAATGATGAGTGGGTGAATAAACCCTGGTACACCACGCATATTGCAATGTAATCCTTGTCGATGGCGCATGGTCAGATTACGAGTAAATGTAAAATGTACCAATTTCTGTGATTAACAATGCAGTATTATAATAAAAATAAGTCTAACTTTTTTTCAATATTTTAAGTTTTACAGTATATTTAATTGTTAATATGTTCGTAAGTAATTTCTATTTTAAAAGTGGATTGTTAGTTTTGTAGGGGAATAGGGTAGTGAATTATTGAAGTTACGTACATTTTTTAACTTACTATTAATATTATTGAATCATATTTAATTGGTAATTATTTATATATTTTTAATGGTGGACAGATTTATTTTTTAATTGGATTTAAGTGTTTTAATAATGTTTGTAAACACACATTTTATCAGTTGTATTTTAAGTTATTTTTCAGTTTATTTATTTTGTTACAAAAAATGTTTTTGGAATTATTATTTAAGTTTTTGGGGTGTTTACTGTTTGTTTTTGGCAGATAGAGAAGTAGATTCTATTCCAATGTAATTTTTTATCTTAAGTTTATTAATGGTATGAATTAGATCTCGGCGGATGGGATACTCCGTCACAAATGTGACGGACATCCACACCCCCTTATTACAAGTGCAATAGGATGTAATGTACTTGTTATACGGCGGACAGGATACTTGTCACGTTTGTGAGGGAGTATCCCATCCACAAAGATCTAAATCAGGCTCTTTGTTTTTCTATATTATATCATATGTAATTGTTTATAGCATGATTTCCCTTTTTTACGATATTAGGTATTTATATGTTTTGTATTAACTGATTTCCAGGTGGATTGCTATTTGTATTTCCTCCAAACTACAGTACTTTTCCTACTGGCGTTACAAATGGAGTGAGAATTGTAAATCTAATCCCCCCGAATTCTAACACTTTCCCTACTGTTGCTTAAAATGGAGTCAGAATAGTGGATCTAAGCCCTCCGGAGCCCAACACCTTCCCTACTGTTGCTTGAACTGAAGTGTGAATAGTAAATTTATCCCCTCTGGAGTCTAACATTTGTTGTACTGATATTTAAAGTGGAGTGCAAACAGTAAATGTAACCCTTCCAGAATCTAATAGTTTCCGTACTGTTGTGTAGACTGGAGTGTGAATAGTAACTCTAATAAGTACAACACTTTACTGTTTATAAGGGTGGAGTGGGATTTGTAAATTAAGCTTTTATAAGTTATACATTTTATGCAACTTTTTTCACACAGCATTTATTGCAATTATTTTTTGAATTGGTGTTTTTTATATTCTATGCTTTTATTTTTCTACTAATTTGTGTTTCAACTGTGTTTTACAATTTAAATTTTTCACATTGATTATGTTGATGAAATTAGTTTCATTATTTATAATATTTTAATAAATATGTTTTACAATTGTTTTTACTGTTAATATTAGGTTTGTATTCATAATTGCGAACATTTTGATACTATTATATTTATACAGACATACATACATATATACTTTTAAAGGCACATATACATATACAAATATACACACACCTTTAAACATATTTGTTTTGTATTTTATATATGTGTGTGTGTATCTGTCTCTCTCTCGCTATATATATATATATATATATATATATATATATATATATTATATATATATATATATATATGTATATATATATATATCACTTAAAAAACCATAGGTTTCACACAGGTTATAGTTAGGTGGATATTTCTCTCGTAAAAAACCAATGAAATTCCCCCGTTATAGTTAGTTCAGATAACTATAACTCGCGCGCCCGCAATCCACTGCTCATGATGTCACATATTACATCATTCATGACTTGGTCAGTGGCATCACTCATGACATCACTGATGACATCATCCTTGTGATAGAGTGGCGGTCGCGCGAGTTATAGTTATCCGAACTAACTATAACGGGGGAATTTCATTGGTTTTTTTAAGAGAGAAATATCCACCTAACTATAACCTGTGTGAAACCTATGGTTTTTTAAGTGAATTAGTAAGGTTTTTTAAATGCTAATTCCTAACTATAACGTGTATGAAACCTATGGTTGTTTAAGTGAATTTGTACGTTTTTTAAAATGCTAAGTTACTGCAGGCACTGCAGCCAAACCCGCACATGTAGCCAGCCCCATACTGCACACACAGCCTTTGGCGCAGTGGGGGGTTAGCCACAAACCAACCCCCCAAAGGCAGCCAACCTCACACTGTACACGGCAGAGGGTTGGCCACGGGGCCTGGCTCCGTGGACCTGATCCCTCAGGGCCTTTGTTTTTTTAAGGGGAGGGGAGCTGCATGGCCCACCTCATTAGGCCATGGGAACCACATCTCCTGGGGCCTGGCATTATTTTGAGGGGGAGGGGGGCATGTGGCCCCTCTCCCTGGGCTGATTTTGGCCCCTGCGACCCCATCTCGTGGGGCCTAGTGTTATTTTGAGGGGGACACGTGGCCCTACTCCCCATGCCAATGTCCTCAGGGCTCTGCACAGTTAAAGGTGGGTGCCCTGGTGCCCAACCAGGGCACCCACCATACTCTTGTTGGGGGCTAGCCACATGGAGATCCCCAAGGCCCTCATGCCCCAGCAGGGTCCCAGCATACAGCAGGACCCAGTATTGCACCCACTCACAGGGAGCAGCTCCTAATGCTGCTCTCTGCGGGCTGGAGTAATATTTTGATCTGCTTTCCTGGCTGCTTCTGCATGGGCAATGAAACATTTTAACAGTTTGCTCCCAGCTGGTGAAAGCATTTATAAAGCTCCTGCCCACTGGTAGTGGACTTGGTGTTTGGTCTCGCTTGGCAGGAGTTTAAAAAATGTTCCTTACTGAGCTGGCCTCGGGGATACTCAAGTAAAAAGGGTTCGACAGAGCCAGGATACGTCTCACAAAAGATTTATTCTCTACCAAATACAATGCAGAGTCCAAAAGGAAAAGAACCTCTAGGCAGATGCATTTCAGCTTTCATCAGCTTTCCTCAGTGCCGGTTCATCAAAAGAGTTGTTTATACCTGGGGTCCATTTAAGTGTTACTGCCGCCACTCCCATAGAGGAGATGACTCACCCCCAGCTCGCATTAAAGGTACAATACCTCTCTTTTAAGGCTCCGCCATACTTAGGACCGCTGCAGTGCGTTATACCACATCCGACAGGATAGCCCGTTCAGTGACCGGCTAATCGAGCACACAGTGGAGTCCCAACTCATTGTTGGCTGACGGGTAGCACAGTTGTTTCAGCAAGCGGTCCTCGTAATGAAAATTTGCAAGGTGAGTCTTTTTATGAGTCCTTCCGCAGTTAATACTGCTGCCTCCCTCCCCTAAGCATATGTAAGCACACAGTGGTTGTTAGCTGCAAGGGGGGGCTCCGCGTGGTATTATCGCACCAAACGCCAGAACTGCCGTCGATCGCGGTGCACCAGACCGGGAGGGCGTTGTCGTGTCCCCCTGCAGCGCCCCTCAATGACGACAGACACAGTAGGTTCGGAGAGGCTTCTTTATTCAACCTCTCTCTCTCACGTCCCTACGCTAACTCCCCGTTTCCCTTTCCTCGCCCCTTCCTCTTCCCTCGCTCCGCCCACGCTCCGCCCTCCCCACTACTAGACCGCACATCGGTACATCTCCCCCTTTGTTAGCAGAACAAACTTACAAAATGTTTACATCTCTTCAATCAGCCGACGTGGCTGGCGAATTGTCTGTCGTGGTCTGAGAGACCGGCCCTCTGGAATCACAGCAGTGTTACCTTCGCTTCTCTCCTCTGGGCCAGTAACAGTCTCACCTCGCAGTTCAGTCTGGTCAGTTCTCGGAGGCTGAAGTTGTGACTCTAGCGCATCCTGCAGAGCCGAGCTGCATCTCTGAAAATGAGACACATTTCGAGTGATGCGTCTCCGGTCTGATTCTGCCGTCAGCATGGTTCCCTTTTGCCGGGTGACTGTCAGCGGCTCTGCTCGAAACCTGCTGTCCGTTTTCTTACATTGCTCCTGCTTAACCACCACGCAGTCTCCCTCTCGGAAAGAGAGCGATCGGGCTCGCCTACGACCATCAGCATACGTCTTCATGCCCTCTTTGCGAGCTCTGTCGGTGGTCACTATTTCTTGATGGACGCGACCTGGGGACACAGGTCGTAATGCTCCTTCCCAGGTGGGTATTCGTGTCCGAATGGGCCGCCCCAGCATGAGTGTCGCTGGGCATTTGCCTGTGGTGGCATGTGGTGTCGTTCGGTATGATCGGAGCACGTCATTGAGGGCTGTTTGCATGTCTTTTCTATCAAGCACAGCCTGCTGGAAAGTTCTCTTGAGGGTGGCCATGAATCTTTCAACAGTGCCGTTGGCCTGAGGCCATAGTGGTGTTATTCGCCGGTGTCGGATATCCATTACTTTCATGAAGTCGCTGAACTCCTGCCCGTTGAACGGTGGGCCATTGTCCGTCTTCATTACTTTGGGTACTCCCCACGCTGCAAACACTTTGTCGAGGACGGCGAGCGTAGCAGTTGCTCCGGTGGACGGGACAAATTGAGCAATGGGGAATCTCGAGTACTCATCAACAATCACCAGCACGTACTTGCCCGACTGCAGTGGGCCGTAGAAGTCCATGGCTAGTTCCTGCCACACTCCTGATGGTAGTGGTGTCATTTGGAGCGGAGCTGGAGGATCACCGCGCCCCACTACTTGGCACTGCGGACAGTCTTTGAGGGTACGTTCTACCATTTTGTCAAGGAACGGGAACCAGACACGTTCACGAAGGGCCCTCTTGGTCGCAACCACGCCTCGGTGGCTTTCATGGGCCAAGTTGATGACTCCTTGGCGCAGGTGCTGTGGGATGACGATCCGGTGGTCTCTCAGGAGCAGCCCTTCCGCTGTGACGGATAGTTCCTCGCTCACATTCTTAAACGCCTGTAGCTCTTGGCACTTCTCTGGGTCACTCTCCTCAGGTGCATCGTCCTGTCTCCACCGATGAGTTCGTATCCGGTGAATCACTCTTTGTAGCAGCTCATCCTGCGAGGTGGCTTGTTGGATGGCTTCCAGGGGAACAGCCGGCGGCCGTGCCTGGGCCACTACGAAGTGTATGTACTCCTCAGCTACAGACGGAGTGGGACGGTGGGTAGCTTCGGGGTGCCTTGACATGTAATCAGCTGGGTTGGCCGACTTTCCTGGTTTGTGGACAATAGTGAAAGTATATTCTTGCAGGCGTAGTCCCCATCGTTCGATGCGGGGTGGCATTTTGGAGCGCGGGTTCCCAAAGATGGTGACAAGCGCTTGGTGGTCTGTCACCATGGTGAAGTGTTTTCCATATATGAATACGTGGAAATGTTCGCAGGCCCATACTACCGCGAGGCTCTCTTTCTCAGGTTGGGAGTAGGCCTTCTCTGTGTCTGAGAGACTTCGGCTGGCATGGGCCACTATATGACGCTGGTCAGTGTCCTTATCGTATTGGGCTAAGATGGCCCCGAGACCGACGGGGCTGGTGTCCACTGTGATCTCAGTTTTCCGGTCCGGGCTGAAGTACGCCAGGCTGTCGGCTCTTCCCACCGCTTGTTTGATGTCTCGAAATGCTCGCTCGCACTCTGAAGTCCACTCGAATGCCTGGCCTTGTTTGGTCAATCTCCGGAGGGGGTGACTGATAGTGGCGTAGTCTTCGATGTACCGCGAGCAGTAGCTCGCCATCCCTAGGAAGGACCGCACATCGCTGACATCCCGTGGACTCTTGGTGTCATTCAGCGAGCTCACTTTGTCCGGGTCCGGCTTCATCCCTGCACTAGAGAAGACGTGCCCAAAGAATTTCAGCTTTTCTTGGTGGAATTCGCACTTCTCCTTGTTGAGAGTTAGGTTTGCGTCCAATAGCGCGTGGCAGACTCTGTCGAGGGCTGTGTCATGCGCTTGAATGTTTGCCCCATACACTAAGATGTCATCGCTGTAATTCAGCGTGTTGGGGATGTGATGGATAGTCTGCCGGATGGCTTCTTGGAATATCTCGGCAGCTGATGATATGCCAAAGTTCAGTCGTTTATACCGGAACAGCCCCAGGTGCGTCGCGAACGTTGTGATGTACCGAGAATCTTCATGGAGTTCCAGTTGATGGTACCCCTTGTTGAGGTCAAGTTTGGAAAACACGCGCGCACCATTTAGTGCGGCTATCATGTCACTCAGATGGGGTCCAGGGTGTCGTTCTCTCTCGATAGCTGTGTTGGGCATGCGCATATCCACACAGAGTCGGACTTTCCCTGGAGTTCCTTTCTTTGGGACGATCACCACTGGTGAAACCCACGGCGTGGGGCCCTCCGTACGCTCGATGATGTCGGCTGTCAGGAGGTCTTGCAGTTCATCTTCTACAGCCTGTTGAAGGTGAAAAGGAACCTTTCTGGGGTGCTGGGCAACCGGCCGAACCTGTTCATCAATATGCAAGCGGATCCGGCCTCTATTCATTTTGCCGAGTCCTGTGAACAGATTTGGGAACTTGCGGACGGTGTCACTGTCATCGGTGACGCGATATAGAATTTCAACCAGTCTTAGCCGTTCGGCCGTTGGGAGACTGAGGAGACAGTCCGCTTCCGGCCCCTCGATGACATGTATCACCGCGGGGACTGATGTCGTTTGGTGCCTCAGTACAGTCGGAAATTTCCCAAGACACGGAAGTGGTTCCCTGGACATCCAGGTGTAGACACGGACGTGCGCAGGGTTCAGTCGGGGGCGAGGGTTCATCTTCCGGTATTCAGTCACTGGGATGTAATTCAGCGACGCCCCGCTGTCCATCACGAACTTCGTGTTGTGGCCACCCACGCTGATGTCCAAACGGGGGTACTTTTTGAGTTGGTCCGGGTCAGCGATCATGTTCGTGTACTCTACCGAATACTCTTGTTCGTCCGAAGATGACCCTGAGTCTCGAGACGGAGATCGCCTTGACCACCTGGACGACCGGGACTCTCTGCTGGAGTGAGAAGACCTTGATGACGACTTCCGACGGACATGGACTGCTCGCACATGGTGCCGGCGGGTGTCTCTTCTCGACGACTCAGGCGCGGTCTTGTCTTTGTCTTTCTCGCGGCGGTACTCCCCGCACATAGCTTCAAAGTGATGGCTCCGGCCGCACTTGCGGCATTGTTGCCCCATGGCCGGGCATGTTCCGCTGTGTGGAAAGTCGTATCCACATCGGTAGCACCGTCTTGCGGCCGATTTCTTCGTGTGATCGTGTCTTTTGCTCCTCCTTCCCGAGTCAGGCCGCCGATGTTCTGGATAGCGGCGGCGCGACGATGGTCGGGCATGTCGCTCGCGCTCTTTCGACCCCCGGCGGGGACGACCGGTGCGCACTTGACACGCAAGCTCCTTGCGCTCCGTGCACCCCGACTCCATGGACTTGGCATGTTCCTCAGCCTGGTCGTGCACTCTTGTGAGTTCTTCTATTTCGTCCAGTGTGTGGGTCTTCTTTAGCAGTTTTCGTCGAAGTGTCTCCGACTGGCAGCCGTCGATCACGCGCAAGCGTATGGCATCATCCGTTGAAAACCTTTCAAAGTCGCAGTGACGCGCTAGCCGCCGAAGCTGCGTAATGTAGGCGCCCATTATCTCATCTTTCTCTTGTCGCGCCCGCTGAAACACGTACCGCTCATAGTCCACATTTTTCTTGTGTATGAATTTTTTATCGAGGGCTTCACGAACTTTGGCGTATGTTCCTGCATCTGCTGCGGGAATTTCCTTGATCATCTTGCTGACATCTTTCCCCACTAGATTGCGGAGTGCAATCAGCTGGTCCTCATCTCCGAGTACTTTGGAACCTTTGATGTAGTCCTCAAAGTCCTCTATCCATTCCTCCCAACGGGGGCCCATACTGCTACCGACGACGAGCGCCAGAGGCTCCGGAGGGCGCAAGTGTGACAGTCCCATGACGATTGGCTTCCCTTCCTGACGGGTCGGTGATCCGTTGTTTGACATTGTGTGGGCAGTGTTCGTGCTTGCTTGTTCACTTGTCTGAATTAGCTCGTGCTTGTTTGTTTCGCCTTGACTTGTACTTGTTGGTTGTATTCTGCTTTCACTCTTGCTGTTTCTTATGCTTGTGTGCTTTCAGGCTTGCTGTGGCCTTGCTCGTGTCTGTTTGTTCCTTCGTTTGCATTAGCTCGTGCTTGTTTGCATTGGCTTGTGCTTGTTTAAATTTGTTCTGGGCGCCTGACTTCAAGATGGCCACCTATTCACTTCAATGGGGATGTCCCTCCAAGCCGCCTGACTTCAAGATGGCCGCCGGGTCACTGCACACGTGGGGCCTCACACGAGGCTCGAGCCTTGCTTTCTGCTTGTTGCAGCGTGCTGAAGCTTCACTCACCCACTCCTGGAGCCTGCCGCTTGTGCCAGGTAGGGGGGGGGGCCTCACTGCTGCTCGCACGCGTATCTTCGAGTCTCTTGCGCAGGGGGGGGGCTCTCATGTGTCGAGATCGTCTCTTGCGAAGCAGTTCTCCCGCGGGGGGGTTCCTTAAATGTTTACGTTGTCGGGTCCGGGAGAGAGTCCCCTGCTCATCCCACCCTCGTCGCCAGCTGTCGTGTCCCCCTGCAGCGCCCCTCAATGACGACAGACACAGTAGGTTCGGAGAGGCTTCTTTATTCAACCTCTCTCTCTCACGTCCCTACGCTAACTCCCCGTTTCCCTTTCCTCGCCCCTTCCTCTTCCCTCGCTCCGCCCACGCTCCGCCCTCCCCACTACTAGACCGCACATCGGTACAGGCGTGTCGTTGAAACAGTGACAGCATTACTGTTTTAAACATAGAGTCCATTTCCCTCTCAAGTAAAAAGGGTTCGACACAGCCAGGATACGTCTCACAAAAGATTTATTCTCTACCAAATACAAAGCAGAGTCCAAAAGGAAAAGAACCTCTAGGCAGATGCATTTCAGCTTTCATCAGCTTTTCTCAGTGCCGGTTCATCAAAAGAGTTGTTTTCACCTGGGGTCCATTTAAGTGTTACTGCCGCCACTCCCATAGAGGAGATGACTCACCCCCAGCTCGCATTAAAGGTACAATACCTCTCTTTTAAGGCTCCGCCATACTTAGGACCACTGCACCGCGTTATGCCACATCCGACAGGATAGCCCGTTCAGTGACCGGCAAATCGAGCACATAGTGGAGTCCCAACTCATTGTTGGCTGACGGGTAGCACAGTTGTTTCAGCAAGCGGTCCTCGTAATGAAAATTTGCAAGGTGAGTCTTTTTATGAGTCCTTCCGCAGTTAATACTACTGCCTCCCTCCCCTAAGCATATGTAAGCACACAGTGGTTGTTAGCTGCAAGGGGGGCTCCGCGTCGTATTATCGTACCAAACGCCAGAACTGCCGTCGATCGCGGTGCACCAGACCGGGAGGGCGTGTCGTTGAAACAGTGACAGCATTACTGTTTTAAACATAGAGTCCATTTCCCTCTCAAGTAAAAAGGGTTCGACACAGCCAGGATACGTCTCACAAAAGATTTATTCTCTACCAAATACAAAGCAGAGTCCAAAAGGAAAAGAACCTCTAGGCAGATGCATTTCAGCTTTCATCAGCTTTCCTCAGTGCCGGTTCATCAAAAGAGTTGTTTTCACCTGGGGTCTATTTAAGTGTTACTGCCGCCACTCCCATAGAGGAGATGACTCACCCTCCAGCTCGCATTAAAGGTACAATACCTCTCTTTTAAGGCTCCGCCATACTTAGGACCGCTGCAGCGCATTATGCCACATCCGACAGGATAGCCCGTTCAGTGACCGGCTAATCGAGCACACAGTGGAGTCCCAACTCATTGTTGGCTGACGGGTAGCACAGTTGTTTCAGCAAGCGGTCCTCGTAATGAAAATTTGCAAGGTGAGTCTTTTTATGAGTCCTTCCGCAGTTAATACTGCTGCCTCCCTCCCCTAAGCATATGTAAGCACACAGTGGTTGTTAGATGCAAGGGGGGGCTCCGCGTCGTATTATCGTAACAAACGCCAGAACTGCCGTCGATCACGGTGCACCAGACCGGGAGGGCGTGTCTTTGCAACACAGCATTGGGCTCTGCCAGGAGCGCGCTGTGACTCTCAAGTGATGTTCGTCCCCTTTCCAGAGAGTAAAATAAAAAGTATTACACATCCGGCAGTGGATGTGTGTTTTATTAATCGTGAGGGGGGTTTCTTGCATAGTTTTGGTCGAATTTTTGTCGAATCCCCTTTGAATGGCTTGGTGTGCATGTGAATTAAATGTGCCCGTCAATAGCTACCCATGTTTGTATAAATAAACGACAAGGGATTAGGCACGGTAGGGCATCAGACATGTCAGAGCTTCACTAGTGGTGTAAATACATTCCACGTGGATTCATTGTATGCATAGTCGCCTTTTAATGAATATCACGCAAATCGTCATGGTGATAGGTACGTACGGTTTGTCCAGCATGTCCTAGATGTGTCTATAAATATATATTTTTTTTAAATAATAAAAAACAGTGGCCGGCCCTGGGGATTGGGGTCAAAAAAATATAATTAGGAGACAGGCCCTGGGGGATGGGGTCATCAGGGCCAATAAATTAGAATAAGAAGGGGAACCACACAGCCCCCCTTCTTAAAAAATTAAAATAAATAAAAGACTGGTATCGTGCTGGAGGCGACGCCCCCTACTTGCAGCACTCTGCAAACGCGCCTCCTGGCGAGTTGTAAGTTGGGGAATTAATTCCTCTTCAATACTGAGGGTTCCTGAGGGCCAACTAGCCCAACAGGCGTCTCCAGTATGCGCCAGGGAGCTGCGCTGCAGACAGGTGTTCTGAGGCCAAGCCCCTTTTTACACCTCTCTGCAACGCAGCTCTGTGGCGCTTACTGGAGGTACCTAGTGGTCTAGTTTGATCCTAGGGACCCTTAGGATTCAAGGGGACTTAATCTCTCAACTTAGAACAGCCACAGGGCGCGTTTACACAGTGGTGAAGGGAGGGGACGGGGCCTGAGGTGACGTGTGCAAACACGCACTATGGCACGTTTTAAATTGGGGATATAATTTCCCTTCAATACTGAGGGCCCCTGGGGGCTAACTAGCCCACCAAGTGCTTCCAGTAAGCGCCACTGAGCTGCATTGTAGAGAGGTGGTCCAGGCCGTGCCACTTTTTACACCTCTCTGCAACGCAGCTCTGTGGCACTTACTGGAGGTGGCTAGTTGGACCCTAGGGACCCTCAGGATTCAAATGAATTTAATCTCCCAACTAAAAACGGACACAGGGCGTGTTTACACAGTGGTGAAGGGAGGGGACGGGGCCTGAGTTAACGTGTGCAAAAACGCCCTGTGGCCTGTTTTAAGAGGTAGTTTTAATCCCCCTGCCCTATTAAATACTAGGGGCTTACAGAGGAGGTCATGCTAATCACAGGGGGATCCCAACGCATAATGTTCCCTAGTGTATGTAGGTGTTTTCACTGTATTCTAAGTGTCTTTTAACATAGCACTGGCTCTAGGACTGGTTAGTCAGACTCAGTTACCACCAGTATCCGTCTGAAAAAGTTGAGGGTTCAGGATGATTTTGCAACAAGGCTTCTTTCTGCTCTTCTGTTTGTTCTTTCTGCACGTTATCCTTCTTCCTGCACTTTTCTTCGTCTTTGAGGACTTCTGTTGCTTCTTTCTGCGCTTCTTTTTTTATCTTTCTGTGCGTTTTTTCTTCTGTCTTCACATGTCCTATCTCTGTAGGCATAGTTAGAAATTAGCATTTAAAAAACCTTCGAAATTCACAGAAAAAACCATAGGTTTCAGGCACGTTATAGTTAGGAATTAGCATTTAAAAAACCTCAGAAATTCACTGAAAAAACCATAGGTTTCAGGGGTGTTATAGTTAGCTGGACTTTTCACTTGTACAAAACCATTGAAATTCCCCCGTTATAGTTAGTTCAGATAACTATAACTCACGCGCCCGCAATGCACTGCTGATGACGTCACATATTACATCACTCATGACATGGTCAGTGACATCACTCATGACATCACTGATGACATCTCAAATGACATCACTGATGACATCATCCTTGTGATAGAGTGGCAGACCTCCTCTCACCCTAATATAACCTTTGATACACACATTCAAAAATAGAGACTACAATTTTCAAAACAATGGACATACCAATACCAGTTACAACAACCTCTTCAGTAATTCTAAGATCCACATACACATACACTCATTCTCCAACAGTCTTATACAGTCACTCATACATGTACTCACTCATCATATGAACTCATACACCTATACATCCTGTTACACAATGCCACTCATCCATAGAGTTACTCACACACATAGTCACTCATGCTAATAAAGGATCAAACATACATTTACTTGCATATACAGTTATACACACACCACCACACTTACTTCTACGGAAACTTACACATACTTAGTCTTTTAAACAATCACTTATAGAAACACATACTTATTCATACAGGAAGTCTTTCAATCTCTCACTCTCACATATACTCACATATATACACCAATAGTCACATATACTAGTTTAAAACATATGTAGTTACTCATAAAGACACTATTGAGACAGTCATTCACTCACTAACACACCCATACAGACACTCATCCACCCATACAGTCCTGCACACATGCTGTCTTCAACACATACACACAGTGAGTCACTCATTCATGCAACTATGCACTACGTAATACCCCCACCGAACCATGCAGACACTCAGACTGATACTCAAAAAAACAACTAATGACCTATATAGACACCCATGTAGCTACTCACCAACCCATGCAGCCACTTATACACAAAGTGAGAGACTGATACAGATATTTACATATTTAAACATTACTCAATAAGCCATGTATTCACTATGATACACTTAATCTGTCAGTTACACAATCAATTTTTCAAAAACAAATCATCCATTTAGAAACTTATATACCCATTTATTCTTCCATCGACCTTGAGATATACATATATAAAACATATTTAATTTTCAGAAAAACACACATTCACTGGATGATATCATCAGTGATGTCATCAGTGATGTAATATGTGACGTCATCAGCAGTGCATTGCGGGCGCGCGAGTTATAGTTAGCTGAACTAACTATAACGGGGGAATTTCAATGGTTTTGTACAAGTAAAAAGTCCAGCTAACTATAACACCCCTGAAACCTATGGTTTTTTCAGTGAATTTCTGAGGTTTTTTAAATGCTAATTCCTAACTATAACGTGCCTGAAACCTATGGTTTTTTCTGTGAATATATATATTTATATCACCTACTGGCGGTTGTCACTAGGTAGTTATAGTTAGGACATCGTTTCTATTCAAAAAGCTTTTTTTCTTTTGCCAATATCTTTGGTGTCGTTTGACAAATGTTCTCGGAATTTTCAAAGCTAATGGTTCACTTGGATCAGCTCCTGTCTTGAAAATTTCGGGGTGATTCGTCAAGCGGGGCTGAGAAAGAAAAAAGGGAGGTCCCAAAATGCCTTTTCTCCTTGTTTATTTCCATACAAAACTTTAGACAAAGCTACAGCCCGAACTGCTGAACGGAAGTATACCAAATTTGGCAAAAAGGTAGCTCTTGGTTCAGAAAGCGACCTTTTTTAAATGGTGTTAATCCTTATAGTAGTTCCTGAGAAATTAAAAAATGAAAAATATCGATATCTGGTGACCGTGGTAGATTCGCGAACCCTCCCAAGCACGAGCTTCATTCTGATTGGCTGCCAAAACTCCCAACCAAAAAGTGTTGGCAGCCATTCTGTGACTCGGTTGAACCGAGTCTCAAGAAAAAGGTTAAAAATTAAGGAAAGGGGCAGAATAGAAACACCCTGACCCCCAGAGGCGTGGTCAGGGGGTCCTGCCAAAAAAAGCATTTTTTAAAATTTTCTCGGTGGTAATTGTGCTGGGTGCGCGAATCCCGCGGAAAAAATAAAAACAAAATGATGCACAGTGTTGCATGTTTGTTTTAATGAGCCCTCGGGTGGGTCAGGTCTTGTTAATATATGCGGGGGCCACGTGGGCCCCCGCTGCCCCGTGGTCTGCCACTTCTCCTGGGTTTTATAAATATTATGGGGGGGCACGCACACCCCCGCAGCCCCAGGGACTACCACCTCCCCGGGGCTTTTTTGTAAAGTGCGTGGGGCTGCTGCTCCCTCTCCCATGCTGCCCCGGTAATCGCCACCTCCCCGGGGCATTATTGTTTATGGGCGGGGGCATCGCTGGTCCCCCCAAGCCCCGGGGATCAACACCTCTTCGGGGCAATTTTAAATTAAGGGCTGGGGTCCATTGTGGACCCATGGCCCCAGGGACCACCACCTCCCTGGGGCTTAGCCCTGGGGACCACCACCCCCGGATGTGCCTACAGCAATGTCCCGGGGTGCCCACCCCCAGGACATTGCAGTTTGCAATGGCAGGGCGGGAACATGGCTCCTGCCCTGTCATTGCAAACTCTGCTTCGCTTCATGGAAACGAGGGCAGGAAATCTGCTTTTGCTTCCATGAAGCAAAGCAGATTGCTTTTGGACAAGGGGAGCTGCATGTCAGCAGCTCCCCTTGTCCAAAAGCAATGCTGGATCCAGCATGAGGGGAGGAGCCAGCTGGGACCGCGGGGGCATTGTGGCACCCCTTGCGGTCCCCAATGCGAGGGCAGGCCCCGGCGGATGGGATCCCCGGGGCCAATAGCGGCCCACGAATGGGGGCCACCTGGCCGCCCGCCCGTAATATTTAAAAAAAACAGAGGCTAAGCCCTGGGAGATGGGGTTCCCAGGGCCAAAATGGCCTCAGGAGGGGGGCCATGCAGTTCCCCCTCCTTTAAAATTAAAATTAAATAAAAAAATAGATGGCCATCCCTCAGGGGATAGGGTCCCCGGGGCCAAAAGTGGCCAAGGGAAGGTGGGCCACGTGGCCCTCCTCCCATAATATTAATATTTATTTTTTTGAAAAGAGGTAATTCCCTGGGGTATGGGGTCCCTGGGGCAGACACCAAATAATGGAAGTGGGGTGCTTTTTTCTTTCTATTTTGGAGTCACGACCCCAATGCGGCTCTCAGCATGGCTCCCTTGTAACGTCGCATTGGATTCGCGGATCCACCACAAATAAATAATTTAGTAGTATATAATTTAGAAGGTAGTGTGAAGTTGCATTATAGAAGTAGTTTGATTGAAGTTAATGATAAGATTAAAATTGATAGAGTTAGTAAAAATATATAAAATTAAAAGTAAACCTGAAAAGTGTATTGTGTTGTAATACATTGAATTCATGCTTTTGCAGATTTGTGACGGGTGCGTGAATCCACAAAAAATTAAAAAAGAGTATGTATGTGTAAAAAAAAGTGGATTCAGTATTGTGTTATGGAGTGGCTCTAAAAAGAGCCCTTGTTATGAGTTTTTTTGTAGCTACATGTAAGTGAGGATGCACAGCTTTAGATTGTTGAGAAAGACTCTGTTTCCTTGAACTGTGAAGTGTACTCCATCACTTCTGTAGATGTCGTCCATATTAAAACATATATTGTTGTTTTAGATGGAGTCCATCCTATGGTCTCTTAGGTAAGCAGAAACAGGTTTATTGACATTCTTTCTGGCTTTCTCAATCTGTGGACAGACTTGATTTGACTACTTCCATTTCTGTCTTTGGCATATATTAGAGTATACAAAGGCAGTTTGAGGCAAAAGCAACATCAAATGTGCAAAGGTGTCTTTCATTAGTATTTCCAGACCCACCCGAGTCAATGTGCCAAGGTCATTGCCACCAAAGTGCACAATCATGAGGTCAGGTGGTTGAAGATGCAAAAAGGTTTTAACCTAAGGCATCAATTGGTGCCACTTTAATCCTCTCTGTGCAATCCATTTAATATCCACATTTTGCAAACCTAGGTCTTTGTCAATACCTCTGCGTTCAGCATACCATTTGTACCAGAAAACATAGCTGTGCCCAACAATCCATACTGTAAGCATCTTGAAGGGATGTCTGGAAGTAATGAAAAGATGTCTGTAGCTGAGGTAGTCAGTTGGTAGAAGGAGAGGTATCTAAAATGAGATAAGATAAGATTTCTGCAGAAAGTCAGTTCTTTATTATTAAAATCAAACACATAGCGTTCACATGAGTGTCGTTTTAGCAGCATAGTGATAAGTACACCTGCTGTTTGCACATGGCTTTTAACCAAGAAATAGAAGATAACTACACCTGCTATTTGCACATGGCTTTTAACCATGAAATAGATGACTGTTAACATCTTGAAATGAATGCACATGATATTGGACAGGAGTTTGAGGTCTTGTAATACCTAGTTTATATTTGTACCTTGCACATGATTTTAGCTATGCAGTTGAGGGTTCACGCACATTTGCATTTTTTGCATACAATCATTGCAATGAAATCTGATGACCACCTACAATGAGCGTCACATTGTATAGCTGTATTGCAATTTTGACCATGATCCCAGTACATGATTTTAAATATAGGACAAAAGATGGTCAAAATTGAGAAATAATTTGTAAACTGATTAATACTGACTAATGTTGATGAATGTAGAACTTTGCAAAAGGGACATGTTCTCCTTTAAGTATCAGTTCATTGTTTTTGACAAACCGAGGATTTTAGCACAAAATTGTAATGGTTTTAATTAACTACAGGCAATAAATATTATCATTAGAGTGCATTTGCATTCGCTGAATGATCCAAGGTATCTAAAATGGCGAACAAGATGCTGTTTTTTAAAAAGAAGATTATTGATTGGCTGTTTCTGAACATTGTACACTCAAAAATAGGGTGCATGTTACTTTCTTTAAAAATCATGTTTCTTATTGGTTATTACAAAATGTTTGAAAGGTACAGTAGATAGGATAAGGTAATATTTTGCAAAAGTCAACCACACCTGCTGTTTGCATTTGTAACCTTGTGTGCTGGACTTGAAAATATGGCTAACATGTGACCTGCCTGTTCACTCGAATGTTGTGGAAACTGTTACTATGGAAACTGGGATTAAGCAGAATGGGGGAAGGGTTGAATCTTAACTGTGGTTTTATAATATGGAATTGTAATTTATATAAGGAATAGGAAAAGGTACAGACACATGTATGGATGCTTTCAGGAATATGGTAAGACTTACAATAGAGATATGTGAAGGGTTGCTGCTTTATATTTGGCTAAGCTTAACACTTTAGGCATTATTTTGAATTGGGGACAGCAGTCTGTGAAGTTTAAGGGACTTTATGGTGTTGTGAATGACATATGTGTCTATTTATACATATATTGTCAGATGTATTCTATATGTGAACCTGATTGTTTTGGGTCGTAGTAGAGAAATCCTTTAGTTGTGCTGTCTTATTCTGTTGCAGAGGTTGTGATGTCTTCTAAATGAAGGAATTGTGCAGTGTCAAACATAGCTTTGCAATTCAATAAAAAAATTCTTTATTTATAGATGAGAATATTTGTATATAATTATTTTTATATAAAATAATTTTTAGAAACTTTTTTAACTTTTATTTTATTCAGATATTCTCCATTATTAGTGAGAAAGATTCAGTATGACAAGAAAAGTTCAAAAGAAAAGACAAGAAAGAAACAGTAATATTTAAAGGAGAGAGAAAAGTAGAAATTAGATGAAGTTCAAAATGTGACATTGAAGAAAACTAAAGAATTTGTTAAAAGACTTTTAAAGAACGTAATGAATTTTCAAAATGTGGAAAAGAGAAAGAAAGGTCGTACAACCAATCAGAAGGAAATGAAAAAAGGACATATTAATGGAAATCAAGTTATGGGAAAACAAACCATGTTGAAAGAATATAGACATTAGGAAGAGAATGTATAAAAGTAGAGTACTACAACATTTATTGAAAGATTGTAAAAAATATAAAAGATCAGTAGCTTACAAGAAAAAACAACAGATTGAAAGTGTAGTAGAAAAAGCTTTTGAATTGAAAAGAAAATTATTTATATTGGTATTGAAGAGAATGAAAACATTGAATAAAACAATGCACTTTATGAAGGAGAAAAGCAAAAGAAAAAGAGTGGTTAATAGAAATAACTTTTGCAAAAAGATTTCAGGTGAATGGAAGCATACTTCTATTATTGATCCTTTTTTTAATGAAGAAAGCTATTTTCAACAAAATACATTAGTTCATGCAGTTGATTCCAGTGGTCGTTGTTATGAGATAAAAGATGGTTGTACAATTGAAAAACAAAAGATGGTTCCTAGAAGTGTGGAAGAAGTAATAGCTGAAGAAGTTCAAGGGAGACGTGCAGAAGCTCCAGTGTATAAGTGGGATTGTGGGATTGTAGTAGTATTTGTAGTAAACAACAGGAATCTATTGATATATTACGAATTTTCTTACGAGAGTATGCAAAAAAATTGTTTAACAGAGGATTAGGATGTTTGCAAGGAAAAGATCCTTGTAAAATGAGAAAATATATTAAGTTGCATGGTCATTCTCTGGCTTGTCTTCCTAGAAAAGTGTGTTGAAGTACTTTTCATCATTTAAGAATGTTAGCAGTACATCATTCAGAAATGCGAAAGTTAGTAAGAAGATTGTACTACGTAAAAAGTCCTGCATTATATTTAAGTTAAAGAAACACAGCTCTTTTGCATGGTTCAGTATCGGATGTAAAATAAGTTTCTGATGATATACAGTTTTGTTTCTTTGGTTCACAAGAGGAGTGTAGAGAAAGGGAGAGCTTGATAAGTGTAGGTGTTGAAGAACAGGTGGAAGATATTAGTACTGACAAGTTTGCAGAAGAAATTACAAAGTTTAAGATACTTTCATCTGAAAAAGCAAACTATGTTTGTATTTGTTGTCGACATACTCACTATAGAAGTCAAACTAGGAATGTTGATCTATATTCAACAAGTGAAAAGGAAAACAATGATAAGTGGGAACAATTTGGTGCCCATTTGTTGGTGGAAGGTGGTTTTGAGTTTGGTACTGATCAACGTGTTTGTAAATATTGTTACAACAAATTAGAAGGTTATAGTTCGTATGGAGCCTAAAACAGGTAATCTGCCTTCAACAGATTTACAAAGAGGTCTGAAAGGAAGAGTTGTGTATTTACCTTTACAATTTAAGAAAAATATTAAAACTGTTGGTATAGAGAGAGAGGAAAGTGAACCTGTAGGTATTCTAGTTACTGGTGTACCAACAAAGAATCGGAAAATATGGCAAGAGTTAGTAGATGTCACCAAACTTCAAAATGCTACATTATATCTTGTACAAAACAATATTTATTATAAACTGTAAATGTGGAAGAACGGGAAATATATTTAGAAGATGAAGCAGAAATTTCAACTGGCCAAATAGAAAAAGTGGACAACTCCAGGAGTGAAGAATTTTATGAACATTACAATATACATCCTCTACATTCAAAAGAAGAGATAGGAACCACTATTGAATTATTTTGAGTAAAGAAAGCAAAGAGAACTCCCATGAGTGTATGGGAAAAAAGTTTAGAAGCTTGTTGTTTTCCACAGCTCTTCCCTACTAGAAAAGGTGGACGATATGATGAACGACCAGTACAGATTCCTTCTTCAGAATACCGTTCAACAAGATTGTACTCAAAAGATCCAAGATTTCGACAGTGTATTCCATATATATTTCATCTTCTGTTTGAAAGTGATTTGTCTGGACTTACATATGCAGTGAACCACATATTAAAAACAGGAGTACATCTAACACATGTTAGGAAAGGAATTTTTGGACAAAGTTCAACAAAGAGACGATCATTTAGAATTTCAGTTAATTAATTTGATGGCGTGTCAACCTCGTACTAATGAGTATTGGTATCATCGTCATAGAGAACTTAAATGTGTGTCAAGAAACTTAGTTACCCCTACGTGGTTTGTTACACTTAGCTGTGCTGAATATGTATGGGACGATTTACTTGGATTTCCATGACAAGCAAATTCAAATGTAAAAAACATTGAATTGAAGACAGCTGAAGAATTGTATTAGTTGGATCCTGTAAATGTGTGCAGATATTTTAATCATAGGTTTCAAGCTATGATGTCTTTTTTCTGCTCTTTTCTGCAATAAAAATAATCAACCTCTTGGAGAAGTTACTGATTTCTTTTGGAGAAAGGAGTACCAAGCTAGAGGTGCTACTCATAAACACATGCTATTATGGATCAAGAATGCCCCTAAATTTGGAACCGATTCTGATTAAACAGTTTTGTCTTTCATTGAAGAATATGTTACCTGTGCCATTCCAAAAAAGAGAGGAAAAAACAGATTGAGACAACAAGTTTTAGAGTTTCAAAGTCATCGATGTGGAAAATATTGTCGACGAAAATACAAGTCAAAGGGAAAATTGTATACAAAATGTCGTTTTGGATTCCCACTTCCAAAATTTCAAAGGAAGAGTCAATAGTTTTATGTCAACAGTAAGGCATACCATAACTCGAAAATCTCCAAAGAATACATGCATCATAAAAAGAACTGAAGGTTCAAAGTATATTAATGACTACAAACCAGTGATTTTGACAATTTGGAATGCAAACATGGATGTCCAGTATGTTGCAGATAATTCAATTGCTGTTGCTCGCTATGTTACGTAATATATAACCAAATCTGAAAAGACGGAGTTGAAAGAAATGTGAGAAGACATTTCACAAGAGAAGAGTCTTAGTACCAAATTGTACAGCTTTAGTTTGAAAATGCTTTCCCATTGAGAGATTGTATCCTATGAATGTTCGGATCGGTTGAGCTCTGCCAGTTTATATTCAAAGTCAAGAGGAATCATTTGGGTAAGTCTAGGTCTTGCGGCAACATGAAATATAGTATTGAAATGTCTACAGGAAATTGAATACTTAGCATTGAATGAACCAGAAAGTACAGATATTGTTAAAACTAATATGTTGGATACGTACTATCCCAAAAGGAGTCCACATCTGGAAACCCTATGTCTCTATGAAGTACTGCAACATTACAGCTTTAAGAGAAATATTACAGAAAATATATAAATGAAGAAAAATATGCAGTAATTGGATGTGATGGATGTTTGGTAATTATGCCAAAGGAAATCTTATTAACCACAGAAAACCCAGTATCAATTAGTTAATTATCTTATGTCCTTATATATTAAGCTTTTCTCATCATTTCTTGATTTATTTTTTATTTTAATTTCCTCCCTCTCTTCCCTCTCCCTTTGCCATTACGCTTTCCTTGTTCCTGTCTTTCCTCCCTCCCCTACTCTGGCTCTACTCTCTCTCACTATTCTTTCATTCTATTCTTCAAAGTTTCTATCTTCCCTTCTTCTCTTCTTCCTTCCACTTTTCATACCAATTTTTTATTATTTCTTAAACATTTGCGTCTTAATCTTACTAAAATTTCTATCTTATATAAAGTTATTCTCTCTTATTTACATTTAGATTTATTTATATTTTATATCAGTCAGTCAGTCATATTAGCTTTATTTCGATAAAAACATATCTTAAAAGCTGTGGAACACAAGTTAAAAAGCTATATTATAAAAAGTACAAAACATTTTATCAAGTAATAAATGTACCCTAAGTGACTAAATAACATAATTCATCAAAAAATCCTTGTGATGGAATAATTGACAGTAACATTAAAAATAGTATTTACAAGATAAAATATATTTAAAAAATACAGTTCACAGGGTGCAGGTAGCTCATAGCAGCGACAATACTTAGAGATTGGCTTTCAGGGCTCTCGATCTGATGTTCCATGCCCAACTCAGGAATTTGGCCAAACCACACACATGTAGGGCTCGTGCATAAGATCTTAGGATGCGCAACGCCACTAAGTGGCTATGAGTACCCAACTCCCTGCAAAGTGGTTTAAGCCATCATTCCCTTGGCGCTTTATAAGCTGGGCACATGAACATGACATGAGCTATTGACTCAAGATTGGCTTCGCAATTCGGGCAGGAGGCTGATGTCTGATGGGGAGCCTTCCATCGAGCGGTCATTTCACGGGTGAGGAGCGAACCAACCCTGAACTCAAAAAACAGAGCTCTGTCATAAGGTTTTTGTATGACATCTAGGTATGGTTCATAGTAGGTGATATGTTTATGTTGCATGAACTCCTCTGATAACCTGCCTCGTTTAGGTTCAAGAAAACCCTTATTGCGGACCCAGGGCCAATAAGCTTTCTTAAGTTCTGCCTTTGGTGGAGCAGTTCTGTTTATCCACGCCTCTTTAAGGTCAAGGTCCTACAGCAATGTTTTTAGGTCCTTAAGCCATTTGATTCTATGCCATCCATCCATGTTCATTATTTCACTTAACACCGCTGCATACTTTACTAATTCTGGGGTCCGCCACAAGCGGGCCAACAACAGAAGGGGGCGAAGTCTGGCCAGATCTCTAAATGAGTGGCACCCTAGATCCTGCAGTAGGGGCCTAGTGGGGGTCCTCAGGGGCAGCATCATAAGATCTTTTAAAAATGTATTTTCTGACCTCACAATTTGATCTAAGTTAGAAAAACCACAGAGTTCAGCACCATAACGTGCTGAACTCACTCCTCTGGCCTTATATATATCAATTGCGGGAGCAATAGGTTTGCTTGTTGAAGTACGATGCTCTTTGAGTATTGCCCCCACTACCCTTTTGTGGTTCAAAAGCATTTTTTGTATATGGGTACTCCAGAGCATGGAGTCAGAGATGCGGATACCCAGGTAGTCAATTATGGTGACCCTCTCTAACGGGACAGAATTTAATACAGGTGGAGTTCTAAGATTCTTAGGGGGATTCAGCACCAAATACTTGGTTTTCTCAGAGTTAATGATCAACCCTCTATTGGTGCACAATGACTGGAAGCTGTCCAACAAACTCTGCAAGCCCCTCGGGGTCTTGGAGATAAGAAGGGTGTCGTCGGCGAACAGGAGGGTGGGGATTTTTTCGTCTGCCAGGACTGGTGCGTCAGATGGTATTCGCTGCAGGTGCTCCACCACCCCATTCACGTACAAAGAGAATAGGGTGGGAGCTAAAACACAGCCCTGGCGGACACCCCTGTTCACCGGTATTCTCTCCGTCTTCTGCCCCTGGGAGCCCCATCTGACCTGGGCGTAGTTACCTTCGTGGAGACACACCAAAAGATGTAAAATATACTTGGGAACCCCCTGGTCAGCTAGGACCTTCCACAGGCGCTCTCGAGGGACTAGGTCCAAGGCAGTCTTTAGGTCTATAAATGCAAGGTAAAGACTGCCTTTGCCTATCTTGACCACCTTCCAGTAGAGAAGACTTAACCTAAACACCTGCTCAATTGTCCCTGTACCTGCCCTAAAGCCTGCTTGGTAGTCGGAGAGGATCCTATTTTCATCTGCCCATTCCAAGATTCTCTCCAGCACCACCCTCCCAATAACCTTTTGCACTGAATCAATTAGGCTTATTGGGCGATAATTAGCAGGGTCGTCCCTAGCACCCTTTTTATAAATAGGGACCACCCCTGCTCCTTTCCAGGAATCTGGTATCGGAGAGCCGGTATCAATGGCATCAATAAGAATGGTAATGAATTTCGCCCATTTAACGGGATCTGCCCGAAGAAGATCTCCGGGAATGCCATCTGGGCCTGCTGCCTTAGCTGGGACTATACGCCGAATGGCGGTTTCCACTTCCAGTTCGGAAAAAGGATAGCTGTTAAAATCCCCCGAGCCTATTCTGGGATCTGTTGATGTGTCTTCCAATGAGAGATCCTCAGAATTAGAATAAAGTTTCTGAAAGTGGTCGTACCAGATACGACTTGAGATGTTACAAGTGATTGATTCGCTATCAGGCCGTGTCTTGATTCTAATGAGATTCCAAAACCGGCTAGCGTCCTTCTCCAGACTGGCTGTTTTTAAATCTTGCCAGTGCTGCTCTTCCCACTCTTTTTTGGCACTGGACACTGCCTCCTTATAGTCCCTTCTTGCTAGCTGGATCGTAGGGAGCGATTTACTTTTAACTGCCAAAACCAGGGCGTTTTTTTTCCGTCTACAAGTTTTCGTGTACCACGTGTTATTGCTATTGGGCTTCTCGCACATTGGACGGTGACCTGCTCTAGTAGTTGAACAAAAGAAATTCTGAAGAGTACTAATTGTTTTTTCATAAATTTTAGGGATTTTCTCAGTAACATCAGGGTCCATAGAAACCCCTCTCAGTTCGTCTAGAGCCTCTGCCACAGTTTCTCTAATACCACATAATTTCTTGTTGTCCAGAAGAACTCTATGCCATTTCAAATACCTATTACAGTTAGAGGGAGTTACTTCCCTTGTTGGCATTAAATATTCTAGACCAAAATAGGCAGAATTAGGCAAACATGAAGATTTTAAAATTAGAGATAGTGGATTGTGGTCGCTGTCAACTGTCGATGTTATCACCATATCTATTAGGTGCTGCCACAATTTAGAATTCAGTAAGATGTAATCGATTCGCGAGGAGGAACCTACCCTGTTATAGGTATGTGCCCCTTTTACATCAGATAGTGACCTGCCATTGGTTGCCCTTAGCCAGTGTTCTACGGCTAAAGAATTCAACAGGACAGCCAACTCGGTCCATCTTTTTATCGGCGGGATACTCAGCAAGGGAATTCCCCTCTTTGCATCATCCTCTTCAATGCCTAGCACATCCTCGGCAGCGAGAGGCTCAAAAGTGCAGTTGAAGTCTCCCACTACCAGGATGTGCGAGTCATGGGGGCAATTGGAGAGCTCAGCTTCCAAGGATGTGATTATGGGAGATTCTGCTCCTCCCTTTGTTCCCCGGACATAGATATTAAAAATATCCAGAGTTCTACCTCCTTGGTTCTCCCGGATGGTTAATCTTAAGAGATCAGGAGAGATACATTGGATCTGTTTAATTGAGCAATCCAGGGATATGCTGATCCATACCAGTAGCCCACCCGATGGGCGCCCCTTCCCTGTTTGCGCCGGTACCGCTGGGACATAGTAAGACACAAAGCCTACTTTATGATGAGCAATCTGGCTCCACGTCTCTTGGAATATGCAAATGTTATAGCCTTCAATAAACCTGTTCCAATCTAGGAAAGATAGTTTCCTAGAAAGGCCGGCTATATTCCAGGAGAGGATCTTCAAGCTTGCGCTATCCACTTTTAGGGGCCCCTGCTCCCTAGGTAGTTGGGTATGGGCACACTTAAATTCCAGAGAGGAAGTTATGATGCTGGGGCTTATTGCTACCTGGGTAACCAGGGTTTTTTTGGGGGGTGTAGGATGGTTCGGATTGAGGTAATCTAACCTGGTTATGTGTGCTCTGTGGAACAGTAGTGGTGATAGGGACACTATACATAAGCGGTGGTACAGGGTCGCATATGTAGGAGATTGATGATTGGGAGATTCCTGTCAGTCAATCGTTATTAAGATGCGACCCTCTAGAAAGCTCAATGGTTTCATCCCCCATAATTGCATTCCCTGCCAGTGGAGAACATCTAAGTTTAATATCCGAGGTAGCGGGAGGGCAGGTCCTATACTCTAAAGTGTCGGCGGCCTTTGACACCGTCCCCCATGAGGGCCTGCTTGCAAGACTCTTTGAGATCGGCCTGCGGGGGACGGTGCTCAAATGGTTTTCTTCCTTCTTGGCCGGCCGCCGGCAAACGATCTGGACATCATCTGACACCGCTGTAATGCCGCCGTTGGGAGTCGGGGTCCCGCAGGGCTCTATATTGAGCCCGACCCTCTTTAATATCTATATGACCCCTTTGGCGGCGGTGGCGGAGTCTTTCGGTGCCCGGATCGTGTCGTATGCCGACGACACTCAGCTCCTCTTCTCATGTGAGAGGGGCGCTGACTTTGACGGAGAGAGCATCCAGAATTGCCTTGGGGCTGTATTCTCATGGTTCCAACTGCACAGCCTCAAGTGCAATTCGGATAAATCGGAGGTTCTCTTCTTTGGGTGCGACGCGGAGCCTAGCTGGCAGGCCTGGTGGCCCATCGGCATGTTCCCCCCGTCCGGTTCTTCTCCCATGGCTAAAAACCTGGGGGTTAAGATGGACAAGGGGCTGACGATGAAAGCCCAGATTCTTGGGGTAACGGGCATGTGTTTCGGCCTGCTAAAAATGCTGCGGAAGTTTCTGCCCCTCTTATCCGAGGAGCACAGGAGGCTGACGGTACAGGCCCTGATAGGTTCCAGGTTGGATTATGCCAACAGCCTGTACCTGGGCCTGCCAGAGTATCTGCTGCAGAGGCTTCAAGTGGCACAGAACGCGGCGGCCAGGGCCGTTTTTGGCCTGAGCAGACGCGCCAGCGCCTCGGGGTTGTTGGTGATGCTACATTGGCTACCCATCCGCAAACGGATTGCCTTTAAGGCTTTGACTTTGGCCTATAAGGCTCTCCATGCGGTGGGAGCTAAATACCTCCATAAAAGACTCTGTTTTTACCACCCCACTCGCGCGTTGAGGTCGGAATCTTTACTACTGGCGGCTGTCCCGCGTGTTAAGAGGGCTCGCCTTGGGGGCCGCTCCTTCAGCCTGTTGGCCCCACAGATGTGGAATTCCTTACCGCTCGCCCTGCGAGGGGCGTCTACTCTTCTTGATTTTAGGAAAGGCCTTAAAACCTGGCTGTTTTCTCAATAGGTTTGCGTGTTTCCCCGTTTTTTTGTGAATTTTGGAACTGTTTTCTCTTGTTGTGTTATTCTGTAATCTGGTCACCTTACCAAAAGCGCCGGGATTCTCTTTTTGAGTAACCGTTGCGCTATACAAAAACACAAATAACATAACATAACATAACATAAAGCCAAGAGTCCCTCTGCTAAGTGAGGGGATAGCAGGGTAAGCTCAATAGTGTCTAATCGTTGAGCTGGATGTGAATGTCTAGTAGCCTTCACAATATCCTCTCTTATCAGTGAGTAGCAGCCCCTAACATATCTAATCCAGTGTGTAGCCTTGTTAATTAACGAATCCCCGTGTTCACGACCCACCGCCTTAGGAACAATAACCATAAAAACTGTCCGCTTTGAAGGTATAGGGCAGGGAAAGCATCCAGCAGAGGGTACACCTGGCGCTAATCTGTTATATGTGTTTACCTGGGGTGTAGGAAGAATTAAAGCAGGTAGAGCGCTAGTTTGCTTCCTACACTGTGTTATCACCACAGACTAGCTTGGCGGCCCTACCTTATGGTTTGGGACAATGCACGCTGGTTGATTAGATGCGGACAGTGTCCTGCCAATTTGTTTGGGGGTTTTTGGTGATAAATTTGGGGACTTTTGTGAAGTATGGTGCGATGCTAATATTTCCAGAGAGGCTTTTAAATCTATGACTAAGGCTTTTAGATCCCTCACCTCTGCTGTTAATGAGTTAATGGTCGATATCAAAGCCGAAGTCCCGCTACTTATATCCAATCCACCCTCTATTCGGACACCATTAGAGGCTTCCACTGGGCCATAAGTTGTCAAATTGTCTAGGGGAGCTGATTCATCGGCCAAGGCCGCAAACCTATTGGAGCACACTAAAACAGTAGGCTCCAAGTGGCTCGGCCTATGCTGTACCAAAGACTGAGCTGGTGTCTGGGGGGGTGAAGTAATTTCTGGAGGAGGAATATTCTGTTTACTGCTTGGACCAGGGGGCCCGATTCACAGAACAAACTTAAGACAAAATCCTAAACTTAGTACCATTTTGGTATTCACAGAATGCACTTACTACTTCTGGTATTTACAGAATGAACTTACTACTTTTTCGATTCACAGAATAAACTTACTACTTTTGCTATTCACAGAATGGATTTACGACTACTAAACTTACGTCCGCACTCGGGCCGGAAATTCCGGCCCGGAGGCGGAGCTTCCGGCCGGAGGCGGAGCTTCCGGGCCTGAGGCGGGGCTTCCGGGCCGGAGGCGGAGCTTCCGGCCCGAAGGTGGGGATTCCGGCCAGTGGCGGAGATTTAGCCATGGCCAAAATCTCTGCCTCCGGGCCGGAAGCTCCGCCTCCGGCCCGGAAACCCCGCCTCCGGGCCGGAAGCTCCGCCTCCGGGCCGGAATTTCCGGCCCGAGTGCGGACGTAAGTTTAGTAGTCGTAAATCCATTCTGTGAATAGCAAAAGTAGTACGTTTATTCTGTGAATCGCAAAAGTAGTAAGTTCATTCTGTGAATACCAGAAGTAGTAAATGCATTCTGTGAATACCAAAATGGTACTACGTTTAGGATTTGTCTTAAGTTTGTTCTGTGAATCGGCCCCAGGGAGTTTGCGGAACATCTCCGGTATATGTATACGGGCTAGCTTGGAGGATTTACACTGTTCGTCCTTCTGTGATATATTTGTTTCCAAATCTACAGCTGAATCTCCTAGCAGTATACTTTCACAATCCTCAACAAGAGTTTCTATACGGTCCATTACATCAGTTTTAGGCATCTTCTTACTATTTTTCTTTACTTTCTTTGCTTTCCTAGGGCCCTGCATTATATTCGTTCCTAGGCCCCCCCCCCGCCCCCTCCATGGCTTTCCTTTTACCCATAGAGAGACAATGTAACAGATCCGAAGTCCTTCTGAATTTACGAAAGAGTACCTTTAAACACAATCACAGTCTGTTTGTTGCAGTCCTCGATTCGATCCCCCCGATAGCCAATGGCGGACAAGACGTAAAGGGGGTGGCCCTGCCCTGGCTCTTCCTGGCTGTGACGGGCTTGGACGGGCCCACCCTTTGCTCGGGCTTCGCCCGGCGCCTGCCCGCGCTTGTCCCGCGACGCGGGAATTGACAGATGGTTAAATACCTCTGGTGATGAGAGGGGAGGGGCTGCCGGTCCTGTCACGGCCCCTGCTGGCTCCTGGGGCTTCGAGTCCTGCCCCCAACTGCTTGGTGTGTGGCCGCCGCAAAACGCCACGTCTTTTATATATATTATAATATGTGTAATATCAATTTCTTATTCATGTTATTTCTACTATTTATCTATTCATCTATTTAAATATTTAATACATATTGATTCCTTATTTATTAGTTCAAATTCATGATTAAAATATTTATTTCATGTTTTTCTTACCCATATAATATTTCTTAAGTGCTTATCAATGATCCATTGTTTTACTAATTTTGTATTATTATATCTTTTATTGTAAAATGTAATAAAAATGTCAACCCCCAAAAAAAACCCCAGTAGTGAAACTCCAGATAAAAAGGACTTTTTCTATTTAGCACTTTTGCAACTCTTCAAGCCTTGGCGTAGCAAAATGGAATTACCTGGGAGATTTTGACTTCTATGAAGATTCTTTTAATGCATATAAAGATAACATTCAATGCACAATTTTCCCTACTTATCTACAAATGTTAAATGAAGAGATTGACCACTAAACTACTATTGCAGCTGAAATAGCTAGAGACAGCTATCAAGATAGTCAAAGTTCTGCTCCATTAAGTCAAGATCCACTAGGACAACCAGTTATTGAAAATGAGGCAGCAATAGCCATGAATGAAGTAGAAACGGCAATGCAACAAGCACAGCAGGATATTATTGAGTTGGGAAACTTGGGAGAAGAAATAAATATTGACCAAAAAGAAATATATCAGCAATTGACACAACAGATAGAGCATGCTTTGCTGCAAGAGAAAAAAGAATGCCAAAGCACATCATTTAAACCTATTCAAATGTACATCAGTGGTCAAGCTGGAACAGGAAAAAGTTTTTGAATTAAATATTTTGACCAGTTATCTACACAAAACTACTGAATCAGTTCAGTTCAAGTAACTTTATTCGATTCATGTGAATCATAAAAGTATACCATACATACATAAAATAGTTAAATAGTCATAAAAAAGTTTTATACAACAATTAGAATAAAATACATATATTGATTGACAGTTTAAAATGTTCAAAAAAAAATTCTTACATTACAAAAACATTTCCACCTCCAGTACTCTCGATTCCCCTGCACAGATTTTAATGGTATACAACATCTTCTCAGTCTATCCCAGGTTTATGTAACACATATAAAACCTAAAATCACTCGAGACCTAATTTCCATATCACAATTCATACCGTTTCCTAATTACTAAGGCAGTTCTAATGAAGTTAAGCACAGCGCTGCAAATAGCAGCAGTAGACAAGGCTCGTAAATAATTAAAACCTTCATGATAAGAGCAAGGGCAAATTTCCTTCAAAAGAGGCTTAATAAAGCGGGCCCTCGTATCTTTATAAAGTGTGCAAAACAGCATAAAGTGCATTGTGCTTTGTTGGGCTAAATTATTACAAGGACAGGTAGTCAGTCTGTCACACCAACTTGCCTGTTTAGGCCACAAGAAAGAGCAATGTGCAAAGACGAAGCCTAGTCATAAGGAAACGTGATTGTGTATGAATAGTAAAAGACAAGTAAAATTGCTGATAGCATAATGACCCATAAGTTAATATGTCATCGTCCTGATTGGACGTTCTTAATTCATTGTAATATGCATTTTTTATAATCAATTTCATATTAAATTGTATGCCATCAGGATTATCGTATTAGTGTCCTAAACCAATCTTATTAAAAGTATCTTTGACATAGCAAAGCCAAGGAATAGATAGAGCCTTTTCCAAATTAATGCAATTTCTAATAATCACCCTAGAGAATAATAGCTCCTCTGGGGTCCACACTTTTCCCCATAGAATCAGTGGGGCGATATTTACTCTATCTTTAACATAGTCCAGCCCCAATTCCGAGTGGCAACATTTTGTGGGAGAATTTATGGGAATCATCAACAATCTTTTTAAAAATGTATTTTCCAAGATTTGTATCTGGCTGCTTTTTTGATGACCTCATACTCCTGCCCCGTGAGTTGCTACTGACCGGCATTTTGATTTATATAAAGTAAAAATTTCTGCCACTGGCTTATGTCCCAACTTGCACATAAAGCCGAACAGTTCATTTATGATTCTACTGGTTTTTTAACCCTGGCTACGATCAGATGATCCCAATTCAATTTGTTGTTAAAAACATTCCCCAGATATGTAAAATTGGGCACCTTGTCAATGATCTTTTCTTTTACCACAAATGTTCTCGTTTTAGTCTGTTTAGGACCACATACCATGATAAAAGATTTACTCAAACTTACTTTTAGGTCCAGTGCCGTCATAAAATCAGTAAAAGCAATCAATGCTTTTTGGAGGCTCTTGGCCGTTAGAGCCATCAAGACCGTATCATCAGCATATTACAATAAGGGGACCGACTTACCTCCTATACTAGGGAAATCCAACTGCTGCTCTAACAAAAATTTCTCCAACCCATTTGTATATAAAAGAAATACAAATGGGGCCAAAATACAGCCCTGTTGAATGCCCTCTGTAGAGACAATGGGCCTGGTCTTCTCTCCTCCGGGGCCATAACAAATAGAGACAGTGGTGGACGCATGCAACCTGTGCAACAGGGTAATAAAGGCTTCCTCAAAGTCAATTTTTTCCATAAGTGTCCACAACTTCTCCCTGCTAACTATATCGAAAGCACTGGATAAGTCCATGAAAGCCAGGTGGATTGATTGATCCCCCCTTGGCCTTCATGTACTTACCCATGATTAGAGACAGATTAATATAACAAAAAAACTGCTAGTACTGCAACTATACTTCAATCTCAACTTTTTTATGAGAAGACATTGTAAGATGAAACAAAAAATGTAGAAGATCTTTGTTTTCTTTGAATTAATCAAAATGTTTTTTATTTTTCAATTATTTTAAACTTCCATCTAAAAGAATTAATTTGAAACTGCAGTCGTCTATTAATGACTAGTTTTTGAAGAATTTTTTCCACACCATTCAGTGAAACATATCAATTATACTTCTCAAACATCCCATTCATTCATGAAGTGTTATTGTGCGCATACGTTCCTGACACGTTCTGAACAAACAAACATATACTATGACAATTAAATGAACAAATGATCAAATCTTTCTAATTGGACCACAGAAAAAATTGTTTGACCAATTAATCTCAAAGTTGTTTCATTTTAAAGTTATTCAAAATTTAATGTGGTCTCTTGGCGAGGTCTACGCGTTTCGAGACCCATTCTTTTCTGGGACTCTCATCAGGACCTGTGAAATTAAAAACAGATCCATACTCCAAAAGTAAATCGGGGTTAGAAAGAAGTACAGTATCTTCGCCCGAGTCACCATATAATGCTCCAAAATGGGATTCCCACACTTGGGATGCTATGTTTGCAGCTGGGGTTCAGCCTCCCACACCAGAACTCACAATGGCCCAGAACGCCTTAGAATCCCTTCGAGAGAGAGCTAATCTAAGTTCCTCCCATCTATGTTCCTCCCAGTCCTTCTTTCCCCTGAGGATGGCCTTTTTATACTCTAGGCGGGATTTCTTGATATTGACTCGATCTTCATCTTTTATTGCGGAAAGCAAAGCTTTTTTTGCTTTTCTACAGGAGGCATCATACCAGGGATGTGTCCGATCCAACTGGCATTTTGCCTTTCCCACTGGATTGAACACATCCGTCAGCATGACAACCAGCTGCTTGTGGATTTCAACGGGAATGCCCTGGGAATCCACACCTAGATTTCCTACGCTAATATCCCCCATATCAGACAGAAATGGTATGGCTGTCTGGTATATTTTAGCAAGTTTAGAGGGGAGTTCTGAAGATGGGGCCATTTAATCCTCTGCCTATTGTTAGATATCGACAGGGGAAGCGGTGGACCAATGGGATCAGAGGCAGGATTAATTAGCCCAAAACTTCCCGGTTTAAGAGTTAAGACAAGGGCGTTGTGGTCACCATCTTGTCTGGGATATACCATAAACTCCAACAACTTATCCCAGTGTCTGGTTTCAATCAGTATATAATCAATAATGGAGGTTTGCCCGGGTCTATTGAACGTAGCTGACCCCGGGCAATCTGGATTCAGCCTCCCATTACAGGCCCTTAAAGACATTACAAGGGAGAAAGGCTTAAGTTGGAGAGCCAGAGGGGTCCAGGCTCTAATAAAAGGAATTTGAGGATCCGGAACATGCCAGAACTGATCCTCATCGTCCAACTCTCCCTTGTCTAAGCTCTCAAGGGGCTCAAATTGACAATTAAAATCGCCTCCAACCAACAAAGCAACTGAGGGGTCAAGTGTCAATATAAAATGCTTTAGTATTTCAATAGTACCCGATTCTTGACCATTCTTAACTGGTCTAGAATAGATGTTTATTATGGCTACCTGTGACATATCTTTAAGTGTTAAAAGTACACATTGGACGTCAGGGGAGCTAGTTGGTATTTGAACTGCCTGTACGCCCAAATGCGTACCCACCCATATTGTCAAACCACCCGAAGGCCTCCTCCTACCCTTTGTAGTCGCCAATATGTCAAAAGTAGCAAAACCAGTCCATACATTCTCCTCCAGTGCCCAAGTTTCCTGCAGCAGACAAATATCATGCCTGCGTATAAAGTTGCCCCACTCAGGTATTGATAATTTATTCTTAATCCCAGCCACATTCCAGGACAAGATCTTTATTTTCCCATCTTCCGCCCTAATACTAGCCGATAAATCACCCTCATTTTGATTGAGACTAGTTCTTCGTGTTCGCATATTAGATTCTAATATCGTTTCCCTAGCCTCATCACTTCGCAGCACATCAGATGAAAGGGAGGCCCCCGGATGTTCGGTAGTTTTTCTTGCTAAAATCCCTCCCTCGTCCGTACTCGGAGAGAGGGGTGTTAGTATATATTCAGGAGTACTACTCCCACCATTACCCAGCACTGTCACTATTTGAGTGCTCAAAATGCTATCAATGTGCGATACAGAACTCTGTCGCACATATGGTCAATCAATCTCTTCTAACATACTGAACCTATTCTTTTGGGGAAATAGTGAAAGTAGGGGGGTAGTTTGCCACCAGTCCTCCCAAGTTGACTGTCCCTGTTGTGCTCTGGCCTGTAAGGTATTCTTGCCCCCCACACACCAAACATCTCTATTCAGCCCTGTTCTTGTTTGGGATGCCGGGTAGAAATATGACAAATGTAGTGGAATAATTTGGGTGTTAGACCTAATCGGTGCCCTGCTGCAAATATAATCTACAGCAAGTGTGTGCCTAAAGTTGATAATTACACAATTTCCTGCGATGGTTTTAGGTGCGGTCCCAATCCAGTCTACTCTTCTTACACCCAATATTTCACCAGAGATGTTGGAGGGAAGAGGCCTATTGGAATTAAGCCAGTGTACACATTTGTTTTTTAATTCAGAATAGTCCTCCTTTTTTCCTTGATTTAAGGGAGGAACACCAGCAAACACCACAACATATGGTAAGGACTCTGGTGGGAGATCTATACAGGGCAAAACAGTTTGAGACCCCTCCCTAACAGTATTTCTGCTCACTTGTGGTTGCTTGTTGTTGGACCCGGCCTCGTGGCGTGGTCCTTACCCCCGTGGATTGTGCCCGTTCCCCGCCCCGGCCTTCACGGGCCACCCTTCCAAACTGCACCGAGACCCCTCATCCCGAGCCGCACGAGGTCGCATACCCCTCGGGGCTCCGCCATCTTGTTGGCATCCACGTGACTCTGTGCGCCAGCCGGCGCGACCCCGCTCAACCCGGCCTCGGCCCCAGCGAAGCCCCGACATCGAGGCACCAAGAAGTGGCCAGGGGGTGCCACATGAACCATTCACCGCCCCCGGCGGAGGACAGTATCGATGAGACCCCCAACTGTCCTCCCATCCCTAGGTGTGATCGCCCTGCAACTCTCTTGGGCCTGGCGCCTCTCTTGCTTGGCGTCTGGCCACCTCCACCCGGCCTCTCCGCCCCCCCGGGCGCAAGGGTCCGGACATCAAAGGGCTCCAGACCTATATCTGGGGCGACCCCGCCACAGATCGGCAGTTGTATCCCGGAGTCGAGAGCCCTGCTGATCGAATCGCGGCCGACCCTATGGAGAAGAACTCTTGCTTGAACTACCACGAGCCCTGCAGACTGCGTCGCGGCTCCTTCTTGTGGAAACCTTGAAGCCCCCCGGAACATCGGGGCCCTGCTGACGCTGTCGCGGCCCAACCTCGCTGAAACCTCCCTCGGAGCCCTGCTGACGACGTCGCGGCTCGAGCTGAGCAGAAACCATCTTGAGAGCCCTGCTGACCTGATCGCGGCTCCCCACGAACTGAACGCCAGAGCCCTGCTGACGCCGTCGCGGCTCGACCCCTTCGAGATCCGGAGGTCCTCCAGCTTGAGGATAAGAACTGGGCCCCAGGTACCCTCGTACCGAGCTCCTGCCAAAGACTGTCCCGCTACCCCTACCCTTCCAAAGAGACACTGAGACTTTTGGTGGATCCCTCGATCCCTTTTTCGTGTAAATATTGATTCCGTAACCTTTAAGTGCTGATAAAGAATTGCTCGTCTTGAGACAACCTCCTTGAGTCCTGTGTGGTGGTGTTACTGTGCTAGTACGTGATAGGGGAAGGATCTCTCAGGAGGCTTCTCTGCAGCGCTCGGCTACTTCGTGCAGTGTGAGGGCCCCCCTTGGTGGTCTCGCCGACTCCTCAGGGTCCGCCTTCCAACATTTGGTGGCCAGCGACGGGATCCGAGCCGAACGCAGTACGTACCAGCCAGTACCCACTAGCTACCCATCCAGTCAAACAGTAATCCTGAGCAACCAGGAAAATAACGCGACCATGGAGTTCCAGCCCGAACGGTTGGAGGAATATACGCACAAGGAATTAAAACAGTTCTGCAAGGACAAAGGCATTGCAACCACCGGCCTAGGTACCAAAGAGGAGATGCAGAAAGCCCTGAGGACCTGGCTGGAGGCCGAGGCAGGCTACTCCCAGGAAGAAGGTCCCTTGCCCCTGACTGAGGCCACATCAACCGCACTGACTCCGGCAACCGGAGGAAGAAAGAGCCTAGAAACCGGCCTCTCCGAAGAAGAAATACGAGAGCGGGAGAAGGTCCGGAACCACGAACTAGAGCTCGCACGACTGCGGCTGGACGGCGCACTCCAGCTGGCGGAAAAGAAACTGGCCCTAGAGCAGCTACGGCTACAAGAGGGGATAGAAGAGAAGAGACGGCACCGAGAGTTGGAGGAAAAAAAACTGACCCTTGAGCACGAGCGAAGTCTCAAAGAGCTCGAAATCAAGGCCAAGAACGGGGGGACCAACACCCCCAGTACTAGAGACACCCTACCGCCTGCCGAGGCCAAGGTACATATCCCGAAAGAGGTCGTCAAGGAGTACTATAAGAATGACGACATTCAACAATGGTTCAAGGCCTACGAGGTGGCCATGACCTCTCATCGGGTGCCCCGAAAGGACTGGGGCGCCGGCCTGTGGGGGCGGTTCCTGAGTGAGGGTCGAGACACACTGCTCCAGCTGCCGGAGGAGGTGATGACCTCCTACGACCACATGAAGGAGGCCCTGCTCACCCGCTACGGGCTAACCGCGGAAAGGTACCGCCAGCGGTTCAGAGACCGCAAAAAGATCCCGGGTACCACCTGGGTGGAATATGTGGACTTTTTCAGTCGGGCCCTAGAAGGATGGATCAAGGGTAGCAAAGTCACCACCTACGGGCAGCTGGTCGACCTCATCGTGTGGGAACATCTCTCCAACAATTGCTTCGTGGAGCTGAGGCAACACCTCCTCGACAGCAAGATGACCGACCCACGAAGACTCGCCGTCGAGGCCGATCGATGGGTCAACTCCCGAGTCCCCCGGAACTCAATGGGGGAGTACCAGAGGAACCCCACCGGACCCCCCCGCCAACGCGGTGGAGGGGGAGGGCCGAACAGGAACTGGGACCCCCCCGCCGGGGCCCCCAGGAGCTCCCCTCGAGGGCCACCGCAGCAACACCTCTCCCCGAGCCTAGCCCGAAGGGGGGCGACCCCGGCCAGACCCGGACCTCGGCCACCAGTAACATGCTACGGCTGCCAACAAACCGGACACTATGCCAGCGACCCGGTCTGCCCCCTGAACCGAAGAAGCGGGGCCGGCGGGCCCCCGCCCCGACAGCTGGCGGCCGCCGCCCTGGGAGAGGGAGAAGAGGAAGAAGAAACCCTCGACCGAGGGACCACCGAATGGGAGCCGGCAGCCATGTCCCTGGTCTGCCTGGGTAGCCGAGAAATGGTGCCCCGCACCCCCATCCCAAGCAACACCCAGAAGTACAGGCAGCAGGTCACTGTCAATGGACAACGGGCCGAAGCCCTTCGTGACACCGGCGCCAGCGTCACCGCTGTCCGCTGCCACCTGGTGACCCCCGAACAGATCCTACCCAATGTGCTGTGCCCCGTCCGGACGGCCGACAACAGCGAAAGCCTGTGCCAGATGGCCCTGGTCCCCTTCGAGTGGGGAGGGGTGACCGGCCTGCTAAAGGTGACGGTCCGCGACGACGCACCCGTAGACTGCCTCCTGGGGAACGACTTGGAGAGTTCCCCCTGGGCTCAAGTAGAGCGACGAGAGCACCTCCGAATGCTGGGACTATCAGAATGGGCCTGCGCCATCACCCGGTCCATGACCGCCCCGGCCCCCCGCTCGTCCTTGGCTCCCGGTGCCGCCCAGCCCGAGGGGCTCGCACCACCCCCCGCCGGCGGCGAGGGGGAGGTGGACACCGACCCTGGACCTAGTGAATCCTCCCCCGAGGAGATTGCTTCCCCGTGCGCCCTACCAGAACTTGCACAATGGCGACACGAAGGGGGCCCCACCCGGGAGCAGTTCCAGCAAGAGCAGCAGTCCTGTCCCTCTCTCGAAGGGGTCCGACAACAAGCGTCCGCACAACTCAACGGGGACCAGACCGGCACCCACTGGGTCTACTGGGCCGAGGGCCTGTTGTACAGTGAGCAAAAAGTGGCAGAACTCGGGGCCAGCCGCGTGTTGGTGGTCCCCCTCCGCTTCCGGGAGTTCCTGCTCAACCTGGCACATGACGTGCCCCTCGCCGGACACTTGGGGCAAGACAAAACTTACAGCCGTCTGGTGACCCACTTCTACTGGCCCCGGATGCGGAGAGACGTGGACAACCACTGCCGGTCCTGCCAGACCTGCCAAGCCAGCGGGAAGACGGGGGGTCGGGTCAAAGCCCCCCTCCAGCCCTTTCCAGCCGTCAGCACCCCGTTCGAACGGGTCGGAATCGACATCGTGGGGCCCCTGGACCCCCAGACCGCCCTGGGCCACCGCTTCATCCTGGTCCTCGTGGACCACGCCACCAGGTACCCGGAGGCGGTCCCGCTAAGAACTATAACGGCTCCCGTGGCAGGCCGGGCCTTGATGGGGATCTTCTCCCGAGTGGGATTTCCCCGCGAAGTGGTGAGCGACAGGGGCACGAACTTCATTTCCAAATACATGCGGTCCCTGTGGCAGCAGTGCGGGGTCACGTACAAATTCACAACCCCCTATCACCCTCAGGAGAACGGACTGGTTGAGCGGTTCAACAGAACCTTAAAGGGAATGATCCAGGGCCTGGAAGAACCCCTAAGGCGGAGATGGGATGTCCTGCTGCCGTGCCTCCTGTTTGCCTATCGGGAGGTCCCGCAGAAGTCCCTGGGGTTCAGCCCGTTTGAACTATTGTATGGACATCCGGTCCGCGGACCGCTCAGCCTGGTCAAGGAGGGCTGGGAGACGAATCTCCAAGGCGCCCCTCCTGACGTCTACTGATACCTCCTGACCCTCTGAAACCAGAGCCGCAAGTTCCGAGCCATGGCCGAAGCCAACCTCGAGGCCAGCCAGGAGGACATGAAGCGGTGGTACGATCGGAACTCCTCCACCATCGAATTCGAGCCAGGCCAGAGAGTCTGGGTCATGGCCCCGGTTGAACCCGGCGCCCTCCAGGACAAGTGGACCGGGCCCTTCAAGGTGGTGGAGAAGAAAAGCCCCGTCACCTACCTAGTCGACCTGGAGTCCCCCCGGAACCCCCTCCGGGTTCTACATGCTAACAGGCTCAAACCCCACTTTGCCCGGACCGAACTGAGCCTGCTACTGGCAACCAAAGGACCCACACCGCGGGGGGAGAGGCAGCGCTATATGCACGTTGACACGCCTCCCCCTCACTCGCGTCAGCTGGAGCTGAAGGGTGACACTCTGGGAGTTGTAGTCCTCCTCCCGAGTGCTAGCAGCAGCAGTGCGGGGATTGTAGCCCTGGGACCTCGTCCCACCAGGGTGTTATGGCCAGCAGAAGTTGTGGAAGGCAGTGCAGCAGAAGGAAGACCTTATCGGCAGCGGCAACCAAAGGACCCACACTGCGGGGGGAGAGGCAGCGCTATATGCGCGTTGACACGCCTCCCCCTCACTCGCGTCAGCTGGAGCTGAAGGGTGACACTCTGGGAGTTGTAGTCCTCCTCCCGAGTGCTAGCAGCGGCAGTGCGGGGATTGTAGCCCTGGGACCTCGTCCCACCAGGGTGTTATGGCCAGCAGAAGTTGTGGAAGGCAGTGCAGCAGAAGGAAGACCTTATCGACCTTATCGGCAGCCTTTTTTATATGTCGGCACCACCACTGGCTCTTTGCATGAACTAGGGATGCTGCCCACTATTACTGCTTTAAAATCATTTACCATCAACGGTGCCCATAATTGGGGATTTCCCTTAAACAAATCCAAGGGCACCCTGTCTGGGCCTGGTGAATTTGAGGGAATACCCTTTGCCAATGCATCTTCAACCTCACCAAGAGAGATGGATAAACTAAGTTGGTTCGCAGATTGTGGATTAATTTCTATGTTATCTATTTGATCTTGGGGTGAAACACCATTCAGGTTGAATATATTTGAGAAATGAGTTTCCCAAGCTTCCCCTGTTATTATCGATTCCATGTTCCTTACATCATTTGAAAAAAGGGGACGATTTATAACTTCCCAAAAGCCCTTAGAGTGCTTGAGCGCGCTAGCTTTTTCAAGATCTTCCCAGGCAAGTTTTCTCAATTCATCCTTCCTATGCCCAATTACGCGCTTATAAGTTTGTATCACAATCCTAATTAATTCTTTATCAAGGGGGACTATGTGCAAGGCTTTCTTAAGATCTTTTTGTGCTCTAGAGCACTCAGCATTAAACCATCTTGTTTCCTGTGGTTCCTTTCTTCTCAATGATCTTGTCAAATTATTGGCCACATCATAACAGATTCATTCAAAGCACTGTATGACCACATCTGGGGTAGAATTATCGGATAAACATGTCATAACTTGACTAAGATTAGATTTCACAATAGCCTCCTCAAATTGTAAAGCATTTATTTTGATCTGTTTTAATCTCACCCCCTGGTTGAGGTTATAATTTTAGTGGGCATTCATCACCATTGCCCTCTAATGCCATTACGTGCAAGCAAGCAACAAGAGAATTGTGATCACTAGTACGTTTAGGTTCTACCGCAAAATGTTCTACCAGGTAGGTATATTTTCTAGGTATCAGCATGAATTCAATAGTACTTGCCCTGCCTCCTCCCAGATATGTTGGGCATTGTATGGGTGGGGTAAAGACCAAAGTATCAACAAAACATAGATCATTTACAACAATGATGGTATTTAACGCTTCGCCTTGCGGAGTATGCTGAAAACAGGACTACTGAATTACATTTATCTTGTGTTGTAACAGCTCCAACTGGATTAGTAGCGCACAAAAAAGGTTAACTTTACATCGATTACTCATGCCACCAATTGAACATGAAAATAAATTGGAATATCACAAGCTATCTGGAGAAGCCTGTGATGAAGTTTCAAGAGCATTGAAAGAAAATGAAACTTTTAATCAATGATAAGTTGAGCATGGTCTCAAACTTAATGCTTGCCTTTGTACATTTAAGAATGCAACAGATTTTAAAAACAGATTATGATGTTTGGTTTGGAGGAAAACATGTAATTGCATTTGGTGATCCACTACAACTTACTCCTGTGAAAGGGCAACCAGTTTTTAAAACACTTGTCCATGAAGACACTAGGAAATCTTTGGGAAGTATTGGAAATGTGAACATTTGGTCTCATTTTGAATATAAAGAACTTATTAAGACTATGCGACAAGCAAGTGATGAACATTATGGAAACATTCTTCAAGATACAAGAATTGGTGTTTAGACAAACATGGTAAACAAGCTTTACAAAGTCGGCTACTAAGGAGCTTGTTTGCAAACAAAAACAAAGCACCTGAAATACTGTGCAAATAAATTGGAGAGAAGAAGTCTATAGTTTGCCTAATGCCTACACTGCAAGAGTGTTCTACATTCAATCAAGAACTTTTTAAATTGGAAAAGCAACCAATAGCGAAAATGGAAGCTATTGATAAAATGGAACACAGAGGAGTTACTATTCTCCTTTCAGAGAAATTACAGTCCAAATTGGATTCTTTGGAAAAGACTGTATCTAAGACTGCAGGTTTAGAAAAGACTTTATATGTATGTGTAAACTGTCGAGTCATTTTACGGCATAATTTGTATGTAGAAGAAGGTTTAGTAAATGGAGCAATAGGAAAAGTTGTTGATTTTGTAAATTTTCACAACAGAGATGGAATTTAATTTTTGAAGATTACATTTGATCAGATTGAAGAGGTCAAACAGCTTGGACATTGTGCTGTTCGTTTTTTGCTTGTAAAAGACTTGTATGTTTGTAGAAAACAGTTTCCTCTTTATTTAGCATAAGCATTCATAAATTTCAAGGTTTCAGTGTAGACAGTGCTTTGGTAAATATTGAAAGTACAGTGTTTAAAGAGGGCATGGCATACGTTGAATTGTCTCGATTAAGAACATTATCTGGTTTGTATTTGATTGATTTTGATGAGAAAAAGATTAGTGCTGATGCAAATTGTGTACAAGAGTACAATCGGTTAAGAAGACTTTATGCTCCTAACTTAGGTGAATATCCCGTATATGAGAAACGTATAGTGTGTCCAAAACGGAAATACGACAAACATTCTACTGAGATTCAAAAAAAGGAAACTATTTAAGAGAATCATAAACGTGCATAGAAAATGAATATGGACACTGTTGCTATTGTAGGATACCAGCTAGAAAATAGTTCAGGTATCAACTGCTATGCCAATGTAATTGTGAATGTTGTGTTTTATTTAGAAGACCTTCACCATTAAATTATGGAGAATCGAGAAAAAAGATTCTGTTCTTTACTACATTATATTCATTCGACATCTTTTGGATATATGTACTGGTTCATTGAAATTATCACTGAATATACAACAAGATGCACAAGAATTTCTTATGTTTAGGCTTGGATTATTGGAAGATGAAGGAATAGAAATTGAAAATTTATTTGGACTAAGTTACAGATGGGATCATAAATGTGAAGAGTGTTCATTTTCTTCTACTACTGAAATAGATACTGAAAGATTCATATACTTGACGATACCAGATTGCAAAACAGTATCTTTTAACAAATTAGTAAAAACAGCTTATCAAGATATGAAATGTTCTCATTGTAAATCAGAAATGTTGTCAACATTATATATAGAAAGATTTGGAAAATATGTCATTTTAATACTACAACGTTGTAGAGCAAATGGAAGAAATTTGGAAACCAAAATTAAAACTTTTGTGGCAAGTCAAGTATCAATTTCAGGAAGAACTTTTAAAGCAGTGGCTATTATTTTCCATGATGGACCTACTACAACATCTGGACACTATTCTGTGTTTTTAAAGTGCAATAAAGGATGGAAACATTGCAATGATGCCCATTTGGAATTCAAATGTAGGTTGCCTTACGAATTACCATCTTCATATCTGATATTGTTGATGCCAAAGTTTTAAAAACATCATTCAGCCAATTGAGAAGATGCGGACATGTATTAACGAGTTTAGTTTGGATATTTTCAATGCAAAAGTTTCAGAAATATTATTCAGCCTATTTGGAAGATGTGAATAATTAGTGTATTGACTATTGTTTGTGCTAATTCATATTGCATTTGGAAAATTGTGTTTAGAAACATGTAGTTTATATATTTGTTTTCTACATTATACAAGATGTAAATGAGAGTGTACAATTTACAAAATGTATTTGAGTGAAATAAAAGACTTAATGTAGTTGAATATTGTAATTAAGAAATTGTAGATAGGTAAACACATAGTTACACATGTTCTAAATAATAATGATCAACGCTGATTTTTTTTTTTTACAATCTCGTTGATTGTTTTTTTTCCCGCTGTTGTATGATGATACTACATTGAAATCACTGTGAAATTCAGTAGAATATGAGAACAGCAAAAAAGGTAAACTGAAAATGTTATGTAATTCTAAAGTTATGTTGTGTTCTTAAAAGTATAATATTATATTCAATAACAGTTTTTTTCTTCTTTTTTACAGAAGGTAAAGGTGAAGTTTGAAAAGATTTTAAATTCAGTTTACAACAAAACTACTGTATGATAGTTCCATTGAGTTTTATATCTACATTAATAAAAAGGTAAGAAGAAATAATTTAATATGCATGATAATGTGAAATAATGTTTAGAGCCAGTTTTACTGTACTCATTCATTTCCTCAAACACACACTCATCTATGCACTCAGGCACTATTACAAAACTCATTCAATTTGCCCAGGCACTACCCATATATTGGTACAATTAACCAGGTACTACCCATGCACTCATGCAATCACTCAGACACTTTCAATGCACTTGTCCATGTACTCAGGTACTAGCTCTGTACTCATGCAATCACCCAGGCACTACCCATATACTGCACGCAGGCACAACCCTTGCATTCTTGCATTTCCTCAGGCATTACACATGCACTCCTCCAGTCACATAGACAGTAGCTATGCACTCATGCAATCACCCAGACACTACCAATACACTCATCCATTCTGTCAAATACTAACCATGCACTCATGGATACCCTCAGGTGCAACCCCTGTACTCATGCAAGCACACAGGCAGTAGTCTCGCACTCCTTCAATCGCCCAAGCACTAGCCATTAAGTTAGGCAATCACCCAGGCAGTACCCATGGAGTCATGCAATCACCCAAGAACTACACATGCACTCATCCGTGTACTCAGGCATTACCCTTGCACTCTTGCATTCACTCAGGCAGTATACATGCACTCCTCCGATTACTGAGGCAGTAGCCATGAACTCATACAATCACCCAGGCACTACTCTAGAACTCTTGTATTCATTAAGGCAGTACACATGCACTCCTCCAATCATCCACTCATTACCCCCGTACTCATGCAATCACCCAGGCACTACTCTTGCACTTATCCATTCTGTCAAATACTACTCATGCACTCATGCATGCCCTCAGGTGCTATCCCTGTTCTCATGCAATCTCACAGGCACTACCCATGCACTCCTTCAATCATCCAAGTACTATCCATGCATTCATGAAATCACTTAGGCACTACTCATGCGCTCATACATTCACTAAGGCACTATGCATGCACTCATACAATCTCACAGGCACTAACCATGCACTCATACATGCACTCTGACACCGTCCCTGCACTCATGCAATCATCCAAGCAGTACTCATGCACTCTTCCAATCACCCAGACACTACCCATGGACTCATGAAATCACTCAGGGAATACCCATGCGCTCATTCATACCCTAAGGCACTATTCATGCACTCATGCAATCTCACAGGCACTACACATGCACTCATCCAATCACTCAGGCAGTACATATGCAGTCCTCCAATGACCAAAGTTCTACCCATGCACTGATCAAATCAATCAGGCACTTCTCATGCACTCATCCATGCAGTCAGACATTACTCCTGCACTCTTGCAATCACCCAGATAGTACACATGCACTCCTCCAAACACCCAGGCAATAGCCATGAACTCAGGCAATCACACAGGCACTACCCATCCACTCATCCATGCTCTCAAATACTACCCATGCACTCATCCATGCCCTGAGGTGCTTCTCCTGCACTCATCTAATCACACAGGCACTACCCATGCACTCCTTCAATCACCCAGACACTACCCATGTACTCCTTCAATCACCCAAGCACTACCCATGCACTGCTCCAATCAACCAGGCACTACCCATGCCCTCATGCAAACAGTCAGACACTACCTATGCAGTCGTCCATGCACTCAGGCACTACTCCAGCACTCTTGCAATCACCCAGGCAGTACACATGCACTCCTCCAATTACCCAGGCAGTAGCCATGAAATCACCCAGGCACTATCCATGCACTCAACCATTCTGTCAAATACTATGCATGCATTCATCCATGCCCTCAGACGCTATCCCTGCACTCATCCAAGCACCCAGGCACTACCCATGCACTCCTTCAATCACTCAGGCACTACCCATGCACTCATCCAATCACCCAGGCACTACCCATGCACTCATCCATGCATGCAGGCACTACCCCTGCACTCTTGCATTCACTTAGGTAGTGCACATGCACTCCTCCAATCACCCAGCCACTACCCATGCACTCCTGCAATCACACAGGCACTACCCATGCAGTCATCCATTCTCTCAAATACTACCCATGCACTCATCCATGCCCTCAGGTACTATCCCTGCACTCATGCAATCACCCAGGCAGTACCCATGCACTCCTCCAATCACCCAGGCACTACCCATGCACTCATGCAATCACCCAGGCAGTACCCATGCACTCATTCATGCACTCAGGCACAACCCCTGCACTCTTGCATTCACTCAGGCAGTACATATGCACTCTTCCAATCACCTAGACACTACCCATGAACTCATTCAATAACCAAGATAGACACATGTACTCATCCATGCACTCAGGCACAACCCCTGCACTCTTGCATTCACTCAGACAGTACACATGCACTCCTCCAATTACTCAGGCAGTAGCCATGCACTTATGCAATCACCAGGCACTACCCATGCATTCTGTCAAATACTACCCATGCACTCATCCATGCCCTCAGGTGCTATCCCGGCACTCATGCAATCACACAGACACTACCCATGTACTTCTTCAATCACTCAGGCACTACCCATGCACTCATGCAATCACCCAGATACTACCCATACACTCATCCATGCACTGAGGCACTACCCCTGCACTATTGCATTCACTCGGGCACTACACATGCAATCCTTCAATCACCCAGGCAGTAGCCGTGCACTCATGCAGTAACCCACACACTATCCATACACTCATCCATTCTGTAAAATACTATGCATGCACTCTTCCATGCCCTCAGATGCTATCCCTGCACTCATGCAATCACCCAGGCACTACCCATACACTCCTTGAATCACTTAGGCACTACCCATGCACTCATCCAATCACCCAGGCACTACCCATGCACTCAGGCACTACCCCAACACTCTTTCATTCACATAGGCAGTACACATGCACTCCTCAAATCACCCAGCCACTATCCATGCACTCATGCAATCATCCAGGCACTACCAATGCAGTCATCCATTCTCTCAAATACTACCCATGCACTCATCCATGTCCCCAGGTACTAACCCTGCACTCATGCAATCACCCAGGCAGTACCCATACACTCATCCATGCACTCAGGCACTACCCCAACACTCTTGCATTCACTCATGCAGTACACATGCACTACTCCATTTACCCAGGCACTACCCATGCACTCCTTCAATCACTCAGGCACTACCCATGCACTCATGCAATCATCCAGGCACTACCCATGCAGTCATCCATTTTCTCAAATACTACCCATGCACTCATCCATGCCCCCAGGTACTAACCCTGCACTAATGCAATCACCCAGGCAGTACCCATACACTCATCCATGCACTCAGGCACTACCCCAACACTCTTGCATTCACTCATGCAGTACACATGCACTACTCAATTTACCCAGGCACTACCCATGCACTCCTTCAATCACTCAGGCGCTACCCATGCACTCATGCAATCACCCAGGCAGTACCCATGCACTCATTCATGCACTCAGGCACAACCCCTGCACTCTTGCATTCACTCAGGCAGTACATATGCACTCTTCCAATCACCTAGACACTACCCATGAACTCATTCAATAACCAAGATAGTACACATGCACTCATCCATGCACTCAGGCACTACCCCTGCACCCTTGCATTCACTCAGACAGTACACATGCACTCCTCCAATTACTCAGGCAGTAGCCATGCACTTATGCAATCACCAGGCACTACCCATGCATTCTGTCAAATACTACCCATGCACTCATCCATGCCCTCAGGTGCTATCCCGGCACTCATGCAATCACACAGACACTACCCATGTACTTCTTCAATCACTCAGGTACTACCCATGCACTCATGCAATCACCCAGATACTACCCATACACTCATCCATGCACTGAGGCACTACCCCTGCACTACTGCATTCACTCGGGCACTACACATGCAATCCTTCAATCACCCAGGCAGTAGCCGTGCACTCATGCAGTAACCCACACACTATCCATACACTCATCCATTCTGTAAAATACTATGCATGCACTCTTCCATGCCCTCAGATGCTATCCCTGCACTCATGCAATCACCCAGGCACTACCCATACACTCCTTGAATCACTTAGGCACTACCCATGCACTCATCCAATCACCCAGGCACTACCCATGCACTCAGGCACTACCCCAACACTCTTGCATTCACATAGGCAGTACACATGCACTCATCCAATCACCCAGCCACTATCCATGCACTCATGCAATCATCCAGGAACTACCCATGCAGTCATCCATTCTCTCAAATACTACCCATGCACTCATCCATGCCCCCAGGTACTAACCCTGCACTCATGCAATCACCCAGGCAGTACCCATACACCCATCCATGCACTCAGATACTACCCCAACACTCTTGCACTCACTCATGCAGTACACATGCACTACTCCATTTACCCAGGCACTACCCATGCACTCATGCAATCACTCATGCACTACCCATGCACTCCTACACATATTACACTTGCCGCAATTCATACAACACATAGAAGTTTGTCTATTTTTAACCAAATAGGCGGTTCTACCCAGAAACATTTTTTCTTCTTTGACATTTTTTTAACTCTTTTTTGTATGTTTGGTGTTTTAAAAAAAAAAAGAAAAAATCTATAGAACGAACTGAGAAAACTTTCTCTAGCGTTTTTGCAATCAAAAAATCATTGCAAAAAAAATTAACAATGGTGCAACAACAATAGCATCCACAGATTGCTCTCCATAACAAATAACTTTTTTGCATTTAATGCAGCGTTCTTTACATCTAGCAAACTCTGGTCTAATGTCGGGTCCTTGGGTTGATGCAGAAGAACCTGTCAAGGTGCTAGGCCCTGCGACCTCACCATCTTGCTGTGATTGATGTTCAAGTTCGCGTCGATGTTGTTCTTGTGCTAGATGTGGGTGCATAGTTTGCAGGTGCTTCATCATGGATAAAGTGCCACACGATGATTTTATCTCGATGCCCCGAGATAAGACCCTTTGACACAAAGTGCAGGTCACCTTTCGTGCATTAACCTTCTTTTCGCCGAGCGGAATGGAAAAAAGGCCCATACGACACTCTACTTGCGCTGTTTGGTAGGTTCTTCCAAATCATCTTCTTCTCCAAGGATGTTCTGAGGTGGATTAGAAGATATGATTTTAGCAGTGCTTAAAAAAAAACACCAAAAAAATGCAATCAAGAGCCGAAAACACAAAAGCTAGGTCTCCTGTAGATGAACTTGGAAGAATAAACAAATTGGGTGGGGTCCTATAAGTTCTAGAATAAAAAACTTCTTTACCAATGAAATGCTTTCTATTGAAGTCACATGGGATTCGTGCACCCGATGCACAACTAGCGCGCACCCGACGCGATTCCTGAAAAATATATTTAACGATAATATAGCTTTATTCCAGTTACAAATATTCGATATTTACAATTGTGTATATTAATCTGTTGGTATAATATATATAATAAAGTTATATACATATACACTTAAAACAAAATAACTTGCGGTGGATTCGCGTACTTGACGCGATCCCCGGAAATACGTACGTGATGTTATGCGGGACCGTCTCTGCTCCCGTAACTTTATTATAAGACGTTTAACATCCATATTATCTAAGTAAATATTGCTTTTATAAGTCATACAATAAAGCATATATGATTGATCTAATGAATTTATAGTATATCTCATGTATTTAAAATTATTAAAAAAGAGAAATTTGAACCCCGCACCCTTCGCATACCGTACGCGTATCATACACAACTTAACCAGTATGGCTGTGAAATTCTTGGATTTGCCCACCCACCGTGAGCGGTACACAATCAGTACGCGAATCTCAGTTTATAAAAACTGGAAATGCATATTTTAAAAAGGATAAAACATCATCACATCATTTTTCTAAAAGCTTAAAAATTTAAAAAAGTGTTTTTTTTGTACATTATAGTTAGTATTTAGCATTTAAAAAACCTTTGAAATTCACTGAAAAAAACCATAGGTTTCAGGGATTTTATAGTTAGAAATTAGCATTTAAAAAACCTTTGAAATTCACTAAAAAATACAAGTTTCAGGGATTTTATAGTTAGTTGGACATTTCACCATAGTTAGTTGAGCTAACTATAACTCGCGCCCCCGCAATGCACTGTTGATGACGTCACATATTACATCACTCATGACTTGGTCAGTGACATCACTGATGACATCGCTGATTACATCTCAAATGACATCACTCATGACATCACTCATAACATCATCCATGTGATCATCTGATGCACCTCCTCACACGCTAATATAACCTTTGATACACCCACTCTAAAATACAGACTGCCATTCTCGAAACCATAGACACACCAATACCAGTTAGTACATACCTACTCACTGATTCCTAGATCTACACACACACATCCACTCACTCACCCACACTGTCACTCATACATGCAGTCACTCATCAATACAACCCCTATCATATGCACTCATGTACCTATACAGACACTCACACACCGCCACTCACCCATAGTTACTCACACACCTAGTCAGTCATGCAAAGAATCAATCACACTCCCATTTACTCACCTATACAGTTACAGACACACCACCTCACTTATTCACACATATACTAACATGTACTTACTCTCTTATACAATCACTGGCACAAGCACACACTCATCCATAAAGCCACTCTCATAATCACTCACTCTCACATATAGTCACTTATATACTCCAACACTCACACATACTGCCTTTCACATATGTAATTACTCACACATGTACCACTGAGATATCCATTCACTTACAAACACATCCATACACACACTCACCCACGCATATAGCCCCTCACAGTTGCACTCTTGAACCCATACACCCAGTGAATCACCCACTCACACATCCATGCAGAGAGTCAAATACTGACACTCAAGCACCCATACAGGTACTCAGACAACCAATCAATAACCCATATAGACACTCATGTAGCTAGGCACCAATCTATGCAGCCGCTTACATACCAACTGAACGACTGATACAGACATTCACACAGATTAGTCACTAACCCATACATTCAGTAAAACACATTTAATTACTCACTCATACAGTCAGTCAAGCATCTACTAAATCATCCATTCAGACACTCAAACACCCACTCATTCTTCAATACACCTTGGCATATATATATATATATATATATGTTACCTACTGGCAGTCGCCAGTAGGTAGTTATAGTTAGGACATATTTTCCATAGGAAATCTGCAACATTCTATTCCCAATAACTTTGGCGCTGATTGATGAATCTTCGTGAAATTTTCACAACTTTTGGCCAGCTCTGCTCCGCTCCTATCCTGAAAGTCTTGGGATGATTCGTGTAGCGGGGGCCGAGAAAAAAGGGGGGTCCCAAAACGTGTTTTCCCCATCCAATTTCCCATAGGACCTTTAGCCACAGCTACAGCCTGAACTGCTGAACGGAATTACACCACATTTGGCAGAAAGGTAGTCCTCAGTTCAGACTCATGCCTTTTGCTTAAATGGTGTAAATCCGTTCAGTAGTTCCTGAGAAAATCAAAAGTAAAATCACATATATATCTGGGCGGAGCCTAACCACACATCTCATCGTGAGATCTGATTGGCTGTCAGCACTTCATCCAAGAAGTGTTGGCAGCCATCGTGGGCCCAATATACATGATAGCACCTCATTAAAAAGCATTGCATTTAATAGAAGGTTTTAAGACTTTAGTTACATTATAAATCATTTGTTGATGGTACCATACTCATTTTAGGAATTGTGGTATGTTCTAAGGTGATTTTACCATGTGAAAAAGCCTTCTGCAGGGATATCATGAATCATGTTTGAGAGAAAACTATTTTCTCATGCTTTTCCCACAGAGGTTTGGAAGGCGATCCATAAGCTAAACTGAGAGCATATTTTCTGTAAATTCATATTATCTTTCTCAGTCATGTGAGAATGAAGTCTGACATTCTCAGTAAAACATGTACATCCAACAAGGGCAGAGACTGTCAGTTGATTCCTTTGTGTTCTACTGCAGCTTCCCAGAGTGTTCCAAAGAACAACTAGAGTGCTAACAGTCCAACTTACGTTAAACGTATGGCACACCTGAAGCCATCTTGATTGGAATAAAGTGGTAACTCTTAAAACATTTAATTTAAAAAGGAACAAAATGAGGGGGTTAATTTTGCCATAGAAAGTATGATTAGTGCTGCAGAAAGAAAAATTAGGGCACATTTTGAGTGACTTCTCAAATCCTCTTCTATTTCATTAAAAAATTCTGGCATGCAGACTGAAACATGCACTTTCAATACAAGCAGCAAACTTCCCTGGTGAGCAGTACCTTTACTACAGTGATCTAATGAGCAACTAGAGGGCTAAAACTCTGAATTGATGGCAAATGTGTGACACATCTGAATGCCTTCTTGATGGAATCAAATTAAAAAACTGAAAGTATTCCTACTGAGGAGACTGTAGTAAATGAGGAAATTAGGAAACTTCATAACAAATAAGTCTCCCAAGATGGCCACCAGAGACAAAAGAGCCCAAATGTAGCACACATATCACCCAGATGTAGCCCAAGTATAGCCCAATGACATAATGTCCCAGAGTGGTCTAACGAACAACTGGAGCGCTAACAGTTCTTACTTATGACAAAAGTATGGCACACCTGAAGCCATCTTGATTGGAATGAAGTGTTAACACTTAAAACATTTAATTTGCAAAGGAACAAAATGAGGGGGTTCATTTTGCCATAGAAATTATGATTAGTGCTGCAGAAAGAAAAATTAGGGCACATTTTGACTTCTCAAATCCTCTTCTATTTCATTAAAAAATTCTGACATGCAGACTGAAACATGCACTTTGAATACCAGCAGCAGACTTCCCTGGTGAGCAGTAGCTTTACTACAGTAATCTAATGAGCAACTAGAGTGCTACCATTCAGAATTTATGGTAAATGTGTGACACATCTGAATGCCTTCTTGATGGAACCAATGTGAACAAGCATTGAAAATGCAAAAAGTCTTGCCCTCGTTTAAGTTAAAGCAATTCTGTTTGTAATTAGGTGGCTTTTTAGCTTTGCTTTTTATAGTGTTTTTCAAACTTTCATGTACATAACATGCATATGCATGCATATATGTATATGTATATGTATGCATGCATTTATATTTGTATTTATATAGATATGCAGATTATATATATGTTTATATATGTATGTATATATCTAAATTCACTGAAAAAAACCATAGGTTTCAGGGGCGTTATAGTTAGGAATTGGCATTTAAAAAACCTTAGAAATTCACTGAAAAAAACATAGGTTCCAGGGGCGTTATAGTTAGCTGGACATTTCCCTCGTACAAAACCCTAGAAATTCCCCTGTTATAGTTAGTTCAGCTAATGAAACAAAACAGGGGGGTGTTATTTTTATGTCAGGTTACTACTGAGCGCACTGTAGATCACGTTAATGTATGAGCCTGAATAAATCTGAAACGGTGCCACAGAAGAGGGAAAATTTACCCCTAAAACCCTCTAATGGTGGACCAAAAGCCCACTCGTACGAACAGAATGCAAGCTGTGCACACGTTTGTTGGGTGTAAAATGCGTATTAGCATAATAAAACGACAAACATTCAATGAACAGAGTAGTTGCAAGAACAATGGACCACAGGAAACAGGATTGTATTCAGTCTCTCTGTTTATGTAGAGTTAGGAGATCCAACCAGCCAACACATGTTTCGTCAAAGGGCACAATACCCCAGACTTCTTCAGGGCTGGTGAAAAAACATACATGAAGTACGTATCACAAACATATTCTTTATATGACATTTCAGACATGCCCATTCTTAAATATCCATTTGTGGATGGTGGGAAAAGGCACCAGTTAAAAAGTGATTGCATCCTGTTAGGGAATCCAAAATAATAGGTTGAAATAAAACCCAGTGAAAATGCACAAATGTCTTAGAAAAAGAAAAAAATCCCTCATAACGGGATATCAAGAAACCCAATCAGTGAACAACAGAATTAAGATTAACGTCTGAAAACCTTGACAAAAAACCGAGAGAAGGTGTAAAAATCGACATGCATAAAGTTGCATAAAGTTGCATAGTTCCAAAATGTTATTAAGTGACGGTGGTACAAACTGCAAACACATATCACGATAAGTCCGTCCATTTATTGTGAGTCTATTGTGTGTTTTAAAGTAAAAATGTGTCTATTGTCGTCACGTGATTTGGGGGTGTTTGTAATGCCCCACATATATGAGAAAACATGCGAACGGTTTGTTAAAACCCCTACCTTCTATATGTATAGCAAGTGTATCAGACCTATTGGTCAGGAAGAAAATAAATAACCATGAGGGAACATCAAACTTTAAATGTCCCCAAAATGTTAAGTATGAGACGCATATCTATATCACCAAATAAGGAACTGCATACCTCTTGTGTTTTTCAATACTTCTTAGGAGCATGTATGCATGACCTGCTTAAACAAGCTCCTGATTCCTCTTGTTAAAGACGATGCTGTCATTGTGGCCAGGCCCTGCGTTCATCCCCCTGCATGCAGACAGCCACTGCCGCACATGGAATTTGGACGTGGGTGGCATGGGCTCGGCCGCATCCAAACCCTTGCAGGCAAGTAACCCAATGCCGCACATGGCCTTCAGCCATGCACGGAGTCCTGCACCAGCGGTCCTGACCAGCGGCACAGATCTGCATCCAACCTCTTGTGAACAGCCATCCAATGCCACGCACTGCCTTCTGACAAGCACAGCGTGTGGTTGGTCTCGTAGGTCGTGGCAACACTCAGGCAGTTTTACTGATTTGTCACACACAGTCACAAAGCCAAAATAAACAAGTAGGCCTATTGGCTTTATCAAGGGGTGAGCATATCAATATATATGAAGCAAATCTATCATCTAAAATCACCAATATTTTCAATCAAATGTATATTTCATGCAGTGTTTAATAAGTGATTATTAAAAATTTTTTTAATATTAATAAGTATTATAAAGTGTTAAAAAATTAACATAGTTTTAATTATTGCAGTTTCTAGTCTGAAATACAAAAAGATTCAGCCAAATATTGTATTTTTTTCAAAATACAACCATAAAAAGACGAGAGGCTTGCAATCTAGCTGAAGAGCGCACAGTTCTACCTAGGAGTGTTTTTGAAAAATACGGTAAATTCTCCTGGGATTATGAACTTACTGGTTTTTTTTTATGTTGCTGGGGTGCTACTTCACTCTCTGCAGCTCCCTAACAATATTAAAATAATGTATGGCAGTGCCCCAGTGTCTTCTAGGAGCAACAAGCTGTAAAAAATACATTTAACAAACCCCTGCAGGGCATTATGGGGCACTTTTCTAAAGCATTTGATTATTAATTTTTAAAATAATTTATGTTGGGTTTCCCGGTCTACCTTTTTAAAAAATAAATATTGGGGATGAGGGCATGTAGCCCCACTACATGAGCCTCTACCAGCCCTGGGGACTCCATTCTACAAGGCTGTTTTTGATTTTATGGGGAGGGGGGCCTGAACCCCCCTTTCTGAGCCTACATGGACCTGGGAGCCCATGTCCAAGGCCATTTTCTTTTTTGAGGCAGGGGGGCCGCGGCCCCCATTTCTGAACCTCTTTCGGTCCTGGGTGATCCCATCTGACAACATTGAGGGCTGTGGACTTCCCACGTGCACCCACTCCTGGGTGCAGTGGGAGCCGACATTGCTTAAGACTGGTGGAAGCAGGAATTTTTTACTGCTCCTGCCGGGTGGAAGAAATCCACGGGCAGGAAAAGAGATCTGTGCTTCAACCCATTTTGCAACTCCCGCGAGGTGGGGGTTCTTTGCAAACAGGGAAGTGGTGCCCCAGAGGTAGGCTCCCTGGGCTACCACAGTTGAGCCGACCCCAGGATATTGTGTACTGGGGCTCTAAGAGGCTCAAGGAGAGGGCCTCGGTAAGGGGGGCCACATACCCACTCCCATACCTATTTATGCTGAGCCCCAAGGATGGGGGACCTTGGGGCTGTGATTAGCTTGGGAAGGGGGGCACATGTCCCCTCCCCTGTAAAATGTTTGTTGGGGCCTAGGGTGGAGTGGCGTAGAGATGAGTATCTTAGAATACAGTGGTATACAATCAAATAGTGTATAATGGAGTGGAATAGACTGGAGAGGCATACACTGGAGTAGGTTTCATAGAGTAGAGTGGAGTGGTGTGTCCTACAATAGTGTGGAGTGGAATACAGTGGGGTGGCATAGAGTCGAGTAGTGTGTCTTAAAGCATAGTAAAGTGTTGTAGCATTATATTGCATAGACTGGAGTGGCTTAGAGTGGAGTGGCACACAGTGGAATAGCGTAGAATGGAGTGGCTTAGAGTGTAGTGAAATACAATGGTATAGTGCAGAGTGGAGTGGCTGTCAGTGTGGTGGCATGGAATTGAATAGAATACAGTGGAGTGGCATAGAGTGGAGTGGCATACAGTGAAGTGCCATAGACTGAAATAGCATAGAGTATAGTGGGGTAAAGTGGAAGAGCAGACAGTGGAGTGCCTAGAGTATAGTGGCATAGAGTGGCATTGTATGTCATCTAGAGTGCAGTGGTGTAGAATGGAGTGGAGTAGAGCAGACTGGCATAGAGTGGAATATTATAGAGTGGAGTCGCGTAGATCTGAGTAGTATAAAGTGGATTGGATTGGTGTAGACTGGAATGGCATAGAGTAAAACATCATACAGTGGAGTGTGTAAAGGGGATTGGCATAGAGTAGAGTGGCATAGAGTGGAGTAGCGTAGAGTGGAATAGTGTAGAGTAGAGTCGCATAGAGTAGAAATGGTGTAGAGTGGAGTGGCACAGTGTAGTGGTGTAGAGTGGACTAGCATGTTGTACAGTGGAGGGATGTGTCATAGTGTTAAGTGTTGTGTCATAGAGTGGCATGGTATGGTATGTCGTAGACTGGACTGTCATCCAGTTGTGTACAATGGGGTAAAGTGTCATATACTAGAGTAGAGTGGAGTAGAGTGGAGTGGTATAGTGTAGAGTGTAGTAAAGTGTCAGAGCTGAGTGGCATGACATAGAGTCAAGTAAAGTGTCATAAGTTGGAGTGGCGTGTTGTAGAGTAGAGTGGATTAGAGTGGAGTGGCATTTCTTAGAGTAGAGTGGAGTGGTGTACAGTGGAGTGGTGCATCATAAAGTAGAGTAAAGTAGAGTGGAGTGCCATAAATTGGAATAGATTAGAGTGGAGTGATTTGTCATATATTGGATTGCAGAGTTGTATAGTGGAGTGGAGTTATGTGCCATGTCGTAGAGTCTAGTTTAAACAGATGTATTGTGAAGATGGCTGAATGGAGGTAAAGACATTCGTCAAAAATATGGGTTGGCAAGCGTAATTTTTTGTAGAAGATCTAAAACAGTTACGTAGTGTTAAAGTCCTGAGTCACAAACACATAGGGGCAGATTTCTTAAAATGGTACTGTACGCCAAACAACACAGCAAGACACCGTGCTGCACTGCGTTGCGTGACAGGGAGAGGGAAGGAATGCACCATATCTATCAAGATATGGTGCATTTCTACTCTGTCCTTGCGCTGGCGCACTTGTGGCTGCCTAGCGGCAATACAGCCTCCCCTGCACCATGGTGTAAGGGTGCCTGTGTTGCAGGCAGGATTGTTTTTGAGTAGGAAGTGACACCTTCCTACAGAAAACAATCCTTAGGGGTGTTTTGCTCTTTGTAAGTGTGCTGTAGAATGCAGCACAAGTAGGGCCTGATTGAGAAGTCGGCGGAGGGAATAATCCATCACAAACATGACAGATATCTCTTCCGCCATATTACGATCCCCATAAGATAAAATGTGATCCTAAAATGGCTGGTGAGATATCCGTCACGTTTGTGAGGACGTGTTCCCCTCAGCTGACTTCTAAATAAGGCCCTTCAAAAGAGGAAACAACATGGAGAAATAGAGATTTTTCTCCTCAATGCATTTGAGGCATTCCCAGGTTTACCAGTGATAGTAAATCTGGGAACACACCCACTCTCCTCTCATGGAACGCCCTTCCAGGGCAGAGTAACTCAAGGAACAAGCAACACAGGGCCATGCGTGGTGGACTTGTGTTGCTTGGCAAACCTAATTTGAGCATTGTCCTTGAGGCACCATGCGTGGCACAAGGGTAACACAATACAATGATGAATATGTCCCTTAGTTACATATGCTTGGCCACATATAAAGCGCTAACTTTGCTGCATACCACGGTACATGCCAATGAGGAGCTGTATATGATTGGCTAATGGCTACATTAACAAAAGTAAAAGGAAACCATTTTGTTTTTACCACAATTTGGCTGTGTTCTGGGATTAGGGCCTTAGATGTAGGTAAGTATAGTTTTTGTTGTTCCCTACCTATTACCCCTTTATTAAAGTGGTCATTGGTAAGGAAATGTATTTATATTGTTTTTATATATTTTTAAAAAGAGCTATGGGGTACTACGCTAGTACCTAGAAAGTATTGTGGTATTTACAGATTATTTTTTGTTTAAATCCCAAAAACTAATGATACCCTGTAGTACTCGATAGTAGTGAAATATAATGTAGTACATTATATTATTAATTTTGTAACAAATATAATATTTCTGAATTTCATTTACTTTAAGCATTCATTTTTAGGTATTACCGTGGTACTCTGTAGACTGTTGTTAAGAATTAAATACGTAAAAAAGTGTAAATACGCTTTAGTACACTATATTTGTGAAATATAGTATAGTACAGTTTAGTTGTCTTCATATTTTATTTTTTCATAGTTTTTTAAAGTATTGCAGTACTTTCACACCAGTACTGCAGTACTCTGTATATTATAAAAAAAAGAATATATAGAAACTTATACACAATATTTACCCTACCTTTACAAAACTGGTATTAGGTAGGGGAAAAAACATAAAACCTAACCCTTACCTATATCTAAGCTCCTAACACAGACAAAATGTGCTTAAAACAACATGGCTGCCTTTAACTTTTTTAATGGCAGTCATTGGCCAATCACATAATGACTTGTAATCTGCATGTACTGCGGTGATTTGAGAAGATCTTGCGAAATACCTTTGCCTGAGATGTCACTAAGTTTTAATGCCTTATAACTCTACTTACCCTACTTACATGTACTACCAATAATGATTATTTACACACCATAATCTATTATCCTGCAGTATTTCATAAAAATCAGACTGGCTGTTTGGCCGCTAAGCATGAGTAAAAAGTTAATAGAAAATGCATAGGTGGAAATATGTGCTCTGGGACCCTCCTTTTTTCTTTGCCCCCCTTGACCAATCACCGCAAAACTTTGTATGATCTGCCAATGTTGAAAAAGTTCCATGGAGATCCGACAAACCCGCGCAAATTTATTAATGGTCAAAAATTTGAGGAATTCCTGCCTCTGGATAGCTATAACTACAGAGCTACTGCCACACTGTTGGAAGGATTTTTCTTACCGTAAATATACTTAGCAGGCACAGTAAAGTGATCTGCTTGGTAAAGGATTACGTGATAAAGACTGCGTGGAAAAGACATGCAGGGTAAAGGCATGCATGGTAATATCATACATCAATAATTTACAAATGTAATGCACTGTTACGTCCATGAGACCCTTCTGGTCACAAACATTTATAGTGATTGTTCGTTGTTCACATAACACTCACTACACAGATCCAACAACTCAACTGCAGCATATAATGAATTTATATTGTGGTACGACCATGCAGCAATTAATGGAATAAAATCAAATGAATGAAAAATGGGAATGAATGAACCTATTCATTTTTTGATGTCCCCAAAATACTGTTTAGGAACAGTGGTTATTATTATACTCTGAATTTGGTGTTACCCATACGATCATGGCATTTGGAGAGCATTTTGCAAAATGTACTCTCTCTTGCACACTGGCTTACATGTAGAAACCAAAAATGGAAAGAAAGTGATAATAACAAATGTTACTATTTTACATTCACACTTTTCTCTTAATCTACACAGTACAACATGTGTGGTTAGGCCTTTTACCCCTAACAGGAAAGGCCCCAAAATGCAATATAGAGACATCAAAATTCCTGCCTTGGAAATTTACCCCATCCGGCGATGTAGAAATCTGTGGATTTGGGTCAAGGCTCTCTGCCATCAAGAAAAACATTCCCAACAAGGACAGTTAATAAAACTAGAAACCCCTGGGAGTCCAGGGTGGTGAGACTTGCATAGATGCCCCTACCTTTTCATGCCCAGAAATACCCTGCAAAACTTTTGGCTAAGATCCTGTTTTTCTCACATTTCTTTAAAGGAATCTGCAGAGATCCACAGCATTCCTACCTCCCAGAATTCCCACATTTCTTCCACATATTTCTTCCAATAGAACTAGGACTCCTCTTGTGTGTATGAGCCTATCACCCATAGTACGATAGGCCTGAAAACACAACATGGAGACATCACGTTTTTAACCGATTTTGGGAATGTGGTTAGCTATGATATTTGGGCACAAGCTCATCCACCACCTCAGGAAACCTACTGAACTCAGTCATTTCTGAAAACAAGATACCCACGGGAATCTAGGTTGGTGAGACTTGAGCAGATTCTGCTACGTTTTCCTACAGAGATGCCCTAAAAACTTTAAACATTGGTTACATTAATGTGCTTTTTACATTCTTGTGAGGGAAAGATTTAGAATCTGTAGGAATCCACAAAATTCCTACCACCCAGTGGTCCCACACTTCTCCTGATGAAAACAGTACTCCTATGCTTTGTGTGATCAGGCCTACCGCTCATGCAAGAATGGATGAAAACTATGATTAGAAAAAGCAATGTTTTCTCTAATTATTTGTGCCTGTGTGCAGCAGCAATATGTTTCTGTGCACACAGTTATCAGCCTTGTGCTCAATCAAGAGTTATGATGAGCTAATTAATTGGATGACAAGGTGGTTTAGATGCCTTTGCTTTGGATCATTAATAATAATAATTAATAAAAAGGCGACTGTTTTGGATAGGGCAAATGACATCAGAGATTGGCGATGGCCGTATTGGTGTTCAGGTCGCAGCAAAGAATTTAATGTATGGCGGAACATAGATGCCCACGTGAGCGATCATATGGTAAAAGTAATCATAGATCCAGACCACATGGGCAGTGAAAATAGTGAAGGATACCAAAGTTCTGACAGGACTGCCTTTCTTGGCTGCTGATGCAGGAACCCCATAACTTCCTTTTCTGTTGCCTGTTTGAGAGCCTTAGCAGGATGGCAAAATACACAATCTAATTTACCATGTCATAAGTCTCAGTTGCGCCTGCAGTGTTTTGTAAGCTTTTTCTGGATGGAGACAAGGTTGCACCAAAAACATGAATTATGTGAGCCGAGCTATGGGTTTGGTTTAGCCCTAAAAGCCAAAAATATGCGAAGCTATCAAAAGCTTTAGAATATGACAAAGATTCTTTAAAATTCAGGGAAATAGTTCTTCAACGCTTTCTTTAAATGTAGCAATTCAATGCATTCGATGATATGTCTCTATTTAAAGACATTTATTGAAAGTATTCATTTCTAAACATGAACTAAGAAATATTTATAAATATTTCCTTGCCCTGACAGTGTTGCCATACTCCAGCCATGAAAGATTTCAGTTTGTCATCTGCACCTGACCAATGTTATAGTTAAATGTGAAGCAATACTGTTCTCTAATATACCATGTACGATTTACCTTTTTGTATAGCTCACTTACTGAAGTAAGGTGCTTCACCAAACATTCAGATTACTTCCACAAGGACAATGAAGCACTATGAGTACAGTGATTTGCCCAGGAGCACATGGGAGCATATTTACAGGGAATGTGGAGAAGCGTGTCATTAAGCCTAGCAGGCTAAAAACACGCTCTGTCATTTAAGAAACGCAGGGCTGTACCATATTTACAAGAATATGATGTAGCCATGCGTTTCCCCCTCAGCTGGCACTAAATGTAGCTGCTTAGTGCCAACGCAGGCCCCCTTGCACCATAGTGCAGGGGGGCATGTCTTGAGGGGAGTGAATGTTTATGTGCAGGAAGGTGCCCTTCCTAAACATAAACAATCTTTAAATAGTGTTTTGTAGCTTCTATGTGTGCTGCTTAAAGCAGCACACATAAGAGTTGCAAAACGTAATTGTTTTTAAATGATTCTGTATGTGGAGGAAGAGGCACCTTCCTGCATATTAACAATCATTGGCGTTTTGCTGTTTCCTTGTGTGCTGCACAACGCAGCACATATGGAAACAGCAAAAACAAGTAGAAATTAAACATTTCCCCTCATTGCGCCAGAGAAAGACCAGGTTTTCCGTAGTCCTAATTTTGGCACTGCCCCATATTTACGCCACCCTTGTAAAGATGGGGCAATGTAAAAACCAAAAGGTATTGTGGTAGATCACCCACAGCAACACCCATTTCCCTCCCCTTTCACGCTAAGCATAGATTTAAAGGGTGCCTTATTTACATACTGCCTTGTAAATAGGGTGAAGCCCATATCCCTACAGGAATATCAATAAAAGTGACGTCCTGTGGCGATAGGGGTTTGTAAATATGCCCCACAGTCGTGCAAAGTAAGGAAACAGATGTGAGCACAAGTTCCCTGGTAACACATTGTGCATTTCGGCCTGTGGATGGTTGCCTCCTACCAAATAACAACAGAAATGCTTTGTGTTGAGCTTTTTCGTGAACTTAAGTATATTATTTCAAGTTAAATCATATGATGTTAAATCAAGCTGACACTATGGCCCTAATCACGATGTCTGCGGAATTTGGACAGACAGACGTCTGGTGGGCGCTCCTGACCGCAGCATTACAATGAGACCACAAATGTTCGGTCGCATACTCCCATTTCTCTATGGGAGCTTGTGCTGGGGCCGTAAACCGGCCGTAGCTCAAGCTCCCATAGAGAAATGGGAGAGTCTGTTCATCCCTGCACCACGTGCAGGCATCTCAGGGTGCCTGTCTCACAGTGCAGGGATTAACAGGGGCACGTCTGCCCCCTCAGCCCCAACCAGAGGTCGCACGGTGAAAGGGGTGAAGACCCCAGTGTTGCTTTTCAACAGGCTTTTCATGTCGGAAAGCCCATTATCGAAAGCTTGTCGGTAACCAACGCCGTAATCCCAATGGCGGAAATGCCGTCCATATGGACTACTGGCAGGCCTCCATCCAGCCGGAATGACCTGCCGGTTTCACTTTAGAGCACCTGCATCGTAATGCGGCGGTCGAAAGTGAAACCCGCGATGAGACCTGGAAAACCTCTGACCTATGGTCGGAGGCTTTCCGGGTCTCATCGTGGTAAGACCCATTATGTAAAAAAAAACAGTTATAAAACAGCACACTGATAAGTGAAAAGGAAGGCAGGGTACTATTTTTACATTCACATCCCCGGCTTCCACTGACTTAACATGTCGTTTTAAACTCATTGGTATGATAAAATGGATAAATGCCAAGGGCAGAGGATGTTTTGGGCTTATTTGCATTTACTATTGTTTGAGAAAAGGTGGATTCTTGTACTGAAGGGTACCTCAGCCTTAAGACTATAAACATGGGGTGTGTGTCTTCTGAGCAGCCAGCATCTCTTTACTAGGGAGTCTGGGGACTGGAGCAACAAAAGAAAGGTGTTATTATTGTAGCCCTTTAACAAAATGTCAATCTTTGTCAGTGCTGATAAGAAGATATGGGAAGGAGCCCAAGAGCAGCGGAAGACTGCCAAAATATCCTTTAATGCGTCATGTCATATGAGTCTTTGTCTGAGAAGTCAAATGGCTATCCACCCTAGAGTTAAGGTGATTATTGGTGTGTTTTCAATTGGCTGGTTTCAGGGATTATTCTCAGCCATACAAGTGGGGTACCATTTTTATTAGGAGAAGTGTGTGAACAGTGAGTGGTAGGAACTTTGCAGAGCTTAAATGCACGATTTTAGCTAGAATTAGACATTTGAAGAGCTGATATTAAAACACAGTGAGATTCACTCAAGCAGCTCTACCTTGGATTTGCCTGAGTCTCTAGGTTTCAGAAAGTCCAATGTTTGTAGAGTTTCCTGGTTGCCTCTCAAAAAAGAAAATCCCTGGTCCATTGGGTGGATCCCTGCTTTGGGACACTATTGTTTTGCTTTTTTGTCATCAATAATGAAAATGAGATCATTGAAGTATTGTACTTCGGAATGATTTCAAAAGACTATACAGAGCCAACTTGTATTTTGTAGATATTTCTCAAGGTTATACAGTGGACAACGAACAAATATGAAATACATTTATAAACATGACTCATCATAGTCTAAGTAGCAAGTACTGCTAAACCCAGTATACCTTTTCTTTATTTCTTGACATTGATGCGACAATGCGACCACTAGATATATATTTATAGGGCTAAAGGATTTACCCTTTACAAATTAGCCTCAAGGCTCCAAGACATGACCTTGCTTATCAAAAACAGAACTGTTAAATCCTACTGCAGTCGACTCCTCAGCATGTACCACCACCTGGCCATCCGCAGCTTAGGCCAGGCACAAAGTCATTACATGTTTGGCCTGCAAGGGCCATAGCGCTGCTCGATTGAACCTCAGCAAGGACCTACCAGGTAAGACTAGCGAAGGCAGTGAAGATGTATCATACTGGTTCAGAAACAAGTGTAAATGGGTAAGATAAATATATGTACAATAAATGTGAGTTGTTTAAATGATTGGTATAAAAGACAAGGAATGGCCGAGTTTGTTAGATTGAATACCCTAGATGTTGTGTGTGTACAAGAAACGCATGTTCCCTAGGAAAAAAAGGATTTGATGAGTATGAGAGGATACAATATGCTGGCCTGTACATCCCAGACCTCTAATATTCAGGGGGTTGCGATTTTTGCGAAGGTTGCTATGGGGGAGGCTAAGCGTAAAATAACCAATGCACTTGGGGGATGGTCAAGCTTGAGGTAGGGTACACCATATGTGCAATATACGGCTCAAACTAAGATGACCCAGAGATCTTTGAGGATCTCGAGATAGAACTGGTAACCTGGCCTTACCCTCTAATTGTCTGTGGTGACCTTAATATATCAGCAGAACTGTGAGGAAATCAAAGATACCAAGGGCGTAAACCCAGAGTACATAGAGCACTGACCTCTCATATTAGTAGCCATGGCCTGATTGACATCTGGGGTAGCAAAAAACCCAATAACCCAGGACATACGTACTACTCTTGTCCTCATAAAAAATACACCAGGCTTGATTACTTTCACACTTCAACAAGTCTTGTTAATAAAGTTGGGATCAAAAAGCTTCCGAAAGTGATTTTGGATCACAATCCGTTAATACTGGATATCGATATCAACACGCCCAACAAAATATACAATATACAAAATATACAATAAATGGACATTTGACAAAAGTCTTCTGGTTAATGGACCCTATATAGAACATATCAAGAAATGGGCTCAGGAATTCCTAGATATTAACAGATATAGTGCTAGCCGTAATATAGTATGGGACACTTTCAAAGCTGCCCTAAGGGGAGAGACGTTAGCTTTGTAGCACATAAAAAGAGAAAGTGCCGTCTAGAGAATGAACGACTACTAGCTGAGCTAGCCAGGGCAGAAGAAGATCATATAGCTTTAATAATTCAGGGACGGGAAGCAAAAGAACTCCAACTAAAAATTATCTCCCTAAAAGCCGAATTAAACAGCTGGCTCACGCAGAAATCGGCAGAAACATATCAGACGCAACAGAGTAAAGTATACGAGACCAGGGAACAAGTTGGGAGACTCCTAGCGTTTCATATTAGGCAGAAAAATTTCAAGAATCAAATAGCTGCTAAAAGGAATGATGGCCAAACATATACAGAGAACAGGGATATACTTGGGGTATTCCAGGAGTATTATCAGCTTCTTTATAAAGAAGATGGAGGGAGAGCGCATGAAGCTGTGCTCAAAATACCAGAAACTGAATTGGGGCCCCTATTGGATAGCTAGGCTAAAGAGGAGCTAGACAGGGATTTCTCACTAGAGGAGGTGTTAACAGCACTACATGAACTACCATCAGGAAAGGCCAGTGCAGCCAGATAGCATTCTTCTAGAAATGTATAAACAAATACAAACAGTGGTTGCTCCCCTGCTATTGGATCTGTTTCTAGGGATACAACATATAGGCAAGTACCCGAATCCTGGAAGGAGACAGACATTATCATCTTTCATAAGAAAGGCAAACCATTAGATAACCCACGCCCCCCAGAGCGTGGGTACGGGCCATACACATGTACCCCTACATCACCACTACAATGGTGGTACGGACCGTACACACGCCCCCCAGAGCATGGGTACGGTCCGTACCACCATTGTAGTGGTGACGTAGGGGTACGCGTGTACGGACCGTACCCACACCCCCCAGAGTGTGGGTACGGTCCGTACCACCATTGCAGTGGTGATGTAGGGGTATGCGTGTACGGACCGTACCCACGCCCCCAGAGCGTGGGTACGGGCCGTACACGCGTACCCCTACATCACCACTACAATGGTGGTACGGACCGTACCCACGCCCCCCAGAGCGTGGGTACGGTCCGTACCACCATTGTAGTGGTGATGTAGGGGTACACGTGTATGGACCGTACCCACGCCCCCCAGAGCGTGGGTACGGGCGGTACCACGCGTACCCCTACGGCACCAGTACATTATGGAGAAAAGGCGTACACACGCCACAAATGTCTGACTAAGGCCTGGACCAGCATATTAGCAGTAGATTTGGGTGGGGGTGTATGCCCAGGACAGCAGTGTACTGCACCAAGGGGGTGGGTGGGTGGCTGCAGAGGACTCCCAGCAGTGTCCACACATATGAGGTGTGGGTGCATATCACTCCCAGCAGTGTCCAGACATATGAGGTGTGGGTGCATATCACTCCCAGCAGTGGACAGAGACATATGAGGGGTGGGTGCCTATCACTCCCAGCAGTGGACAGACCTATGAGGGGTGGGTGCATATCACTCCCAGCAGTGGACAGAGACATATGAGGGGTGGGTGCCTATCACTCCCAGCAGTGGACAGAGACATGTGAGGGGTGGGTGCAGAGGACTCCCAGCAGTGGACAGACCTATGAGGGGTGGGTGCATATCACTCCCAGCAGTGGACAGAGACATATGAGTGGTGGGTGCCTATCACTCCCAGCAGTGGACAGACCTATGAGGGGTGGGTGCATATCACTCCCAGCAGTGGACAGAGACATGTGAGGTGTGGGTGCAGAGGACTCCCAGCAGTGGACAGAGACATGTGAGGTGTGGGTGCATATCACTCCCAGCAGTGGACAGAGACATATGAGGGGTGGGTGCCTATCACTCCCAGCAGTGGACAGACCTATGAGGGGTGGGTGCATATCACTCCCAGCAGTGGACAGAGACATGTGAGGTGTGGGTGCAGAGGACTCCCAGCAGTGGACAGAGACATGTGAGGTGTGGGTGCATATCACTCCCAGCAGTGGACAGAGACATATGAGGGGTGGGTGCCTATCACTCCCAGCAGTGGACAGACCTATGAGGGGTGGGTGCATATCACTCCCAGCAGTGGACCGAGACATATGAGGTGTGGGTGCCTATCACTCCCAGCAGTGGACAGACCTATGAGGGGTGGGTGCATATCACTCCCAGCAGTGGACAGAGACATATGAGGGGTGGGTGCCTATCACTCCCAGCAGTGGACAGACCTATGAGGGGTGGGTGCATATCACTCCCAGCAGTGGACAGAGACATATGAGGGGTGGGTGCCTATCACTCCCAGCAGTGGACAGAGACATGTGAGGGGTGGGTGCAGAGGACTCCCAGCAGTGGACAGAGACATGGGGGTGTGTACCTCATTATCAGATGACCACAACTCCATGGGTGTATGTACGCATCCCTAAATTTGGACCATGTTGATAGTGCCATAACACCACATCACTGACAGCAGTGTCCCACTCCCATGAGGATGGATGTCTTTCCCCCACTGCATGACACACCACATGTGGGTGTGAGGACAAATGACACATGCATACCCACCCCTGGCGGATGCAGCACAATACACACACAGAGATCATGCCACAAGACTGTATAGTCATGTCAATGCCCAATACACTAAGAGAGCCAAAGGGAACACACACTGTCATGCATATCCCAGGACTGATAGGGATGTACAGGTGCTGGGACAGCCACCAAGATGTTGTCTCTCATGGAAGGAATAGTGTGGAGTTCCCACAGATACAATGCCCACAATTGTGAGTCAGGTGCCCAAATACCCTGCAGAACAAGTACCATATGTGTGCTAGGCTGGGATTACACACATGCATTGTGCGGAAAAGTGACAATTTCTCCATGAAGGCATGGCAACAAACTCAATACACAAGTACAGTGAGTAGCAAGGATGGCACAGATGATGCAGCCGGAGACATTGATGAGCAGGCATGGCCATAGTTGAAGGGATCCGTCACCAACAAAGGAAATGTAGACACAGGTCAGCACAACAATTGTGCAACTCCTGTGGCACAGAGGAAGGAACACTCCTTGGGACAATGTGTCCAAACACCAAGAGCATACACGACCAAAGATTACTTTCAGAGACCTTGTGATGGCACGCAGATACCAGGGTCCACCCCATGAGCAGCAGACTACAACATTTCCCAGACACCTTACACATGATCACCACCCCATTTCAATGAGCATCAGCACCAACATCAATACCTGAAAAACTATAGCGGTCAAATGAAAAACAAAATGCTTTATTCAGCATGAAAAAAAGAGTATGAAAATGTCAATATGTACATTGGCCACAGGCCACTCCATAGGTGTAGTCCTGGGGGGGGGACACATGTGAGCGCATCTCCCCGAGCTTGCCTGCACATACTAAACCTCTGGTTCAGTGACTGGGGGGGGTGCATCATGTGGGGAAGGACCAGGCACCGCAGGGACAGGAGGGGGAAGGGTAGGTGTTGTGGGTGCAGGGACAGACGATTCCACCACAGGGGGTGGGGCAGCATGAAAGGTGGAGGTCAGCATGGCGCTGCACACGTCCGCAAGTTCCTCCAGTGTCTCCCCTGCACCTGAAGGAACCACAGGCCCCAAGGAGGGGGGGGGTTGGAGGGATGGGTTGCAGCGCTACTGGGGGGAGGTGGTGGACAGGGGTGGGGACTCAACTCCCCTACCCGTGGAGTGCCTCACCCGTTTCCGTGCTGGTGATGCAGTGGGGCTGAGGCCCAGCCCAGCCAAGTAGGCCTCCTTCTGGGACTGTGGGGCAGGGGAGCCGAGGGGAGTCACATCGGAGGGACTGGGGAGTGAGGCATGCAGACTTGGACTCTGGCTGCGTGTCTGCCTGTGTGCCCTAGACCCAGTGGGTGTGCCTTCTTCCCCTGGAGTGTGGGTGACAGGAGGTGTGCGCTTACCCTTCCCTGTTGGTGTGCTGCCTGTGTATGGTGGGGTGTGTGCCTGTGAATGTCTGTGTGTGCTTGGGACAGGCATGGGAGTGGGAAGTGTGGATGGTGCTGGGGTAGGGGGGGACGCAGCGCTGCAGGAGACTCACTGCTGCCGTCAGTGACGAGTCCATGGACCTCAGCAACATGCGTTGGTCAGACATCACTGATGACATGCCCTCCATGTACGACACCATCTGTGTCAGCAGTCTGGTGTGGCCATGGAGGACAGTCAGGATCGATGTCTGCTCAACTTGTAACTGCCGCTGAATGTCCACAGACTCGGCAGTGAGGGCAGCAGGGGGACAGGGGCAGGGGGTGCGGTGCCTGGCACGAAGGAGACACGTTGTTGCCTAGCACGGACAGAAGGGACCCGAGCAAGTGGGAGGGCGGTGATGGGAATGGAGGGGGCGGTGACAGTTGGAGTGTTGTTGCCAGCTGTTGTAGCAGCCTCCGCCCCCTCAGGGAGCTCAGCTTCGGACCCGTCAGCGTCGCAGTCAGTGTTAGTACTGGACAGGTCCTCCGCCTGACTCCCCTCGCCCTCCGTGCCACTTGATTCCGCCGACACCTCAGCAGTGGTGGCACCGGTGCCCGATCCCTCCTCATGGTCCGTGCCGGTGTCTCCCTCGGTGTCCCCCGATGATGCTGTGTGCAAGGTGAAGAGACATGAAATAATCAGTCACCTGTGTACATCTGAAACATGAGTCCAAACAAAATAGGTCACAGTGCATATCAGGAAATGCATCATGAGTAACATCTAGAATACTCCGCACATATGTAAGCCCTGCACTCCCCATTTGGTCCACCCACCATGCCACCTGAAAAAAAGAACATCATGACACAACAGCAAATAACTCGATATCCAATTATACTGAGAAGCTAGTGTCTGGGAACAGTGGAGCATAGACAGACTATTAAGGCATGCCACCTCTTCTTCAATGGAAAGAAACAGTGTTGGTGCACCCAAGGTCAAATAACAGACGCCAATGCTGAAGGTGTCCCCACACTCAGAGACCTGTGAGTACTTTTGAACCCCTAAAGAAATACATAGTGATCCCTTGGGAATCACAACACTTTACACAATCAACATGTTTGGAATGTGTGAATGTGCCACTTTATGAACAGAACACACATGTACCTGGATAACAGAAGACACACAAGGAGGTGCACAAATAACGACATTTACACAGTCATTGCATGAGCTGACAGCCTAATGCAAATAAGCCACTATTAAGAAGAAATGTGGTATCAGGAAGTACATATACATGGCACCACGGTGGCCTGGATGACTTGACACCCGTAAGTTGGTATCAGCAACAATCGAGGACTAACCCAAATGCAACCACACTGTGTGAACATGTATATGTATAATCTCAAATCAATTTCGTGTACAGAACTGTGCCTTTGTGTGAAATGTGCCTGCGTGTCCACCAACAGTGTAATGGCGGTTTGTTGTGCACTTCCTTTGGAGACATCAGTCATGCAGGCACATTATTGTCCTTCAGATCCAAAAATCTAAGTCAAACATTAAAACACTGGGACATGTTGACAAGTGTAGTGAGTGCCAAGGCACAAGACATCTTGACTAACAACTTGAATCATGCCACCTGTCACATGGCCATCCGTATCATGATGACACAGTTGGCAACACATCTGACCCACTACCCGTCATGTGGAGTGGCACACATGTCCAGACACAGGACAATGCATTAGCTAATGGCCCTACAATTGTGTTGGAATAAGGAGCACCTGCACTGAGGAGACACCCACATGGGAACCAAGAATGTCCACAAAGATGTCAGCACACACAGACGAAACTACGTAGCATCAGGAGCACAAACCGGTGCAAAAAAGGTATGAGCAGGAAACATGTATGTTCACTTTTGACACATGCTGCAAAGCACAAACATTACACCCTGCACAACATGCTTGGGTCACTGCCCGTTGAGTGTCTGTCCAGACAATTATCACACACAGGTCAGACCTGGCAAGGAGACAATAAGGTTTGGACATGTAGGCCTTTCCTGCACAAACACCCCCTACCTGAGACAATGTGATTGAGACAGAGCAAGTAGTTACACCTCTTAATCGGGGTTCACCAATATGTGCATCAAGAAATGCTATATGTACTCAACATCAGCTCGTGAGGCTGACCACACATATTTCTGACAAACAACCATCAATAGATAGTTGTACATAGCCACACAGGCACTGCCCAGTGTGAGGATGCACAAGCCTAATGGGGTCACCTTGGACAGTGGACACATGTAGCACACTTTACGTGAATAAAAATGAGGCCATGGAACAATGCCACAGAGGCCAACCTATGCTGAACACACAGAGAATGGGCACAGTGTTTGATGCCACACATGATTCCTAGGAAAAGGTGTCTCAGGGGACTGTAGTGGGCACACTGCTCCATGGTCCTGGAATGATCTGACTGTAACAGGAGCAACTGTCCCGGCACTATGCATATCTCCCACTCATGCACATCATGTCTGAGGCCACTACATCTGTCATGCATGCTGCAAGTCTGTTCATTTGAAACCTCACACTCCTATGTTGAGACTCAGGACAGTGCCAACAATTATGGACCCCAAAATGAGTGAACAGGACAGGGCACAGGCAAGGTCACAGACCCCCCCCCCACATGATGCTGAAAGCATTGTGCACCTTGATTAACTTGCAGCCTAGATGACCATGTGCAATAGTGATTACACACAGACCAGGGAACACATGTCAAGGAGGAGAAGGGAGGAAGAAAAGCACTGGTTGACTTTGAGGAACAGGATATGCACTGCACAAATAAACCCTGGCAGTGTATCCAGGCGACTGAGCACTTCCAAAAGCTGCTGACACACACCAAACACACATGTACCTACCCCCTTCCTGCTGCTGTTTCTCCTGTAACCGCCTATCCATCTCAGGGAAGACCACTGCCCGGACACGCTTCATTTGGTGGGTCAGTTGCCGGCGCCCGGCCGTGTTTTCGGGGTGGTGAGTCGTCCGGCAGGACCCGGGCGATCCTCCTGGTCCAGCACCGGATGTCCTGCCAGCGTTTCCTCACTTGTGGCAGGCGCCGACTGCGACCCTCAACTGTATTCACGGCCCTGACAGCCCTCTTCCAAATCTTCTCCTTGTGGGAGGCGGTCACCTGTGAGGATGAGAAAGTGAGACTACATCACTACACCTGCACCATGTCACAGAGACACAGATTTGCACATCTTTGAATTGGTGAACAGGGCATAGTATGCTGCCAACTAATAGCACCTTTGTCATAGTGACATTTGCCCCTGTGTAATCCCCAATGTACTACATGGCAATGAAAGTACACAGGTGGCATGAGGGGTTCGACACACTCCCTGATCATGGCACACACTGTGCATCACAAGCAACACCAGGCTGATGGACAGCACCTCCAAGCAGTCACATGCCCCAGGCCACTGACGCAACCTCAGCAGTGTACACAGACACACACAGGCACAGACCAATCACCTGCCATTGGCAACAGCGGATACAAACCTCACTCTGCACATGTGCCACTTTCCCGGGGGGTGTCACAGGCGTGGGGCTAGCTCAGCAAGTCAGACACACAGCATGGCTTACTTCTCACATCAGATGGGTAGAGCTGTTGCCTCCTCCATGCAGCTGTGGTGCAACACTCCACATAGACACTCACCCACATGACAAGGAACATTCACACACATCAATGTCCAGGGGGCGTACACATCATTTGGACACTCTCACCACAGCTCCACTTAACTCACACACATCTGTGGATATAGTCACCTGTCACACCGGGGGGACCACTGATTCACCTCAGGACTATAGAACAAGAATGCACAAGAGGATTAGCCACGCTGAACGTGCCATGCACCATGCAGTGAATGTCACAGTAAGCACAATGCAAGTGAGGAGTGCACACATGAACCACATCATGCTCTGCATGAGAGACATGAGCCATTCCCCCCCCCTGGGACCCACTCTAAACAACATAGCATGTCTGTCACACTTGGACACAGTGCCAGAAGTGACAGTCACAAAAAAAGGGGCACAGTCAAAGCTAGTGGAGTCAGCACTCACCTGCTCCCCTGGTCTCCCATACAGGCTGGAGTACTGTGGGAGGATCCCGTCCAGCAACACCTCATTCTCCTCGTGGGTGAAAGGCTGGGCCCTCTCCACAGACCTGGACATGGTGCCAGAGGAAGCAATGACAGCAGCAGTGTTCAAGAATCAGAGGTTGTGCAGGCAAGTGCCCTCTCATGGGTTCTGCCTGCCTTATATCTGCCTTGCTGGCCTATTTCATTTACAGGAGTACAGAGTGATTGGTCAGACTCTTTTGCATGCTACGTTTCCTCCAATCCCTTTAAACATACACCAGTGACAGCAGTAGCACCTTTCAAATGTGCAGCAGCATCTCAAGTCAACAACCACTTTGCAACAATGTATAATGTGGCCAACTCCTTTTTCCAGACCACATGATGGAACATTTTGAACTTGAAACTCGGTATCCATGACAACCAGCATGCATTTAGGCCATAATCCTTGTCTCTTCTGTGTCACCATAGCAAATTTCTAATCCCCACACAGGTACGGTGCGTTTCACATGTACCCCTAGGGCACCACCACTATAGTGTTACGGCCCGTACACACGTGTGTACGGGCCGTACCACCATGGCATACACCTACGCCAACACCACTATAGGGATACGACCCCTACACACGTGTGTACGGGTCGTATCCCTATAGTGGTGTTGGCGTAGGTGTACGCCATAGTGGTATGGCCCGTACACGTGCGTGTAGGGGTCGTATCCCTATAGTGGTGTTGGCGTAGGTGTATGCCATAGTGGTACGGCCCGTAAACACGCGTGTACGGGCTGTACCACTAGGGCGTACACCTACGCCAACACCACTATAGGGATACAACCCCTACACACGCGTGTAGGGGTCGTATCCCTATAGTGGTGTTGGCGTAGGTGTACGCCATAATGGTATGGCCCGTACAAGCGCGTGTAGGGGTCGTATCCCTGTAGTGGTGTTGGCGTAGGTGTACGCCATAATGGTACGGCCCGTACACACGCGTGTAGGGGTCGTATCCCTATAGTGGTGTTGGCGTAGGTGTACGCCATAGTGGTACGGCCCATACACACGTGTGTATGGGCCGTACCACTATGGAGTACACCTACGCCAACACCACTATAGGGATACGACCCCTACACGCGTGTGTACGGGCCGTACCACTATGGCATACACCTACGCCAACACCAGTATAGGGATACGACCCCTACACGCGTGTGTACGGGCCATACCACTATGGCGTACACCTATGCCAACACCACTATAGGGATAGGAACAGTGTGTACACGTACATGTACACACTGGTCGTACATGTACGTCTGTACAGTCCATACACACACGCGTACTCCTACACAACCCCAATATAGTGATAAACGGTGCGTGTCACAGCGTACACTGGTGATATGAGGCGCACAAGCAAGGAATGGAGGTGTCAGACTCGCACAAGGCTGTACATCAAGTCATTGTCAGTGCAGTCCTTCATGTGCAGGACCTAGGTGTGTCAGGCAGTGATGTGGCACATGTCTCCTCATGTTGTGGCACAATAGATGTGTGATGACCAGTGTACACATGTCATGTGTGATGGGGCACTACGTGGCACACTTCCCCTTCACACTTTGCACATGTGTGCATGTAGTACAAACGTGTCAAGCACTGCATCACTGGGATGGCACAGTCACCAACACCCGCAACTGTCCCCTGATGCCAGGTACACAGATAATTACACCTGACATGTAACTACCAGCGTGCCACGATGTGACTATTTCATGTGTGTGTCATGTGTACCCATGAGCCTGCAGTTGGTGTTCCGTCAACTGCATCTGCTGTTGCTGCATCCAACATGTGTCTGTGTGTAGGTGTGCATGGCACACAATTACGCACACCATGCCACATGTCGAATCCCACGTGACATGTGTCTGTATGCATCGAACATGGTATTGCGACCTGAGGACATATCTGCGTTGTCTCAATGTCTGTTATCAGCATTTGACATGTACCCCTTCATGGAAATGTGTGTGATCTGTCCTTTTTAAATGACATGTGACCTGTGCGTCTAGCTTCCAGCCAGCTGTCTGTATGAGATAACATCTTTCAAATGCAGATATGTGGATGTCTGTCACTCCTGTAATGTGTCTGGCTGTTCACTTACACTGGCCCACAGCTCGTTTCATGGCATGTCACGTCGACCTTGCAAATCAACTATTGTAGCTGGCTCTTCGTAGGAGTATCACCTGGCTGGCATACGTGTTCTTGATGTATTGCACAGACCAGACTCTGTATTTAGCAGATGTGTATTAGCTGTTGAACATGTGCTCAGTTCATTGACATTGGTGTTGTGATGTACTCACTCTTGGTTATTCCTTCCAATTCTCTGCAGGGCACCGCCTCTCCCCCGACCAATGCCAGACCTGGGTGCCATGCGTGAACATGACTGCATCCGAAGATACCGCTTCTCGCAAGAGTTGATAGAGAACTTGACCGCCCGGCTGGAACCACACCTCCAACTGCGACACAGGTATCCTACTGCTCTGACCCCCAAGATGAAGGTGATGGCAGCCCTACATTTTTTTGCCACCGGTACCTTTCAATTCACCATAGCTGATGTCGGTGGCATGTCCCAGACAATGTTCAGCCGTGTCCTGCATGATGTTTTAGAAGCCATGTTGGAGCACCTGGATGAATTCATCCATTTTCCCACTCGTGAGCAGTTGACAGGTGTCAAGGGTGAGTTCTATGCCCTGGGAGGGATGCCTCATGTAATTGGGGCCATTGATGGGACACATGTGGCTTTGGTACCACCACAGGCACAGGAGGTAGCCTTTCGAAACCGCAAACATTATCACTCTATTAATGCCCTTGTGGTGTGTCTACATAACATGTTGATTTCCCATGTCTGCGCCCGTTTTCCAGGGTCAGCACACGATGCCTACATCATGAGGCGTAGCAGGGTGCCAGAAATGATGCTGCGGCTGCACGACGAACGAGCATGTCTTGTTGGTGGGTATACTCTGTTTGTCCTCTGCTTAGCGGTATCTTTGTATCTTACGGCATCTCCTGACCCACTTCTTCACATGATGTTTCCATGTAGGGGACTCTGGCAACCCCAACATGCCATGGCTGATGATGCCTCTCCGCAACCCCAAAACAGCCGCAGAACACCGTTACAACGACGCCCATGGGCAGACCAGGCGCGTGATTGAGAGGACGTTTGGTCTCCTGAAGAGCCGATTCCAGTGCCTCCATAAAACCGGCGGGTCCCTCCCATATGCCCCAGTGAAGGTCTGCAAAATCTTCCTTGTGTGCTGCATGCTGCACAACATGGCAGTGGAGAAGGCAATGCCACTCATCCTGGATCCCGATGAGCAGGAACATCCACCCGTGGAGGATGAAGGGCTTGGGCACGAGGAAAGTGAGGAGGAGGAGGAGGAGGAGGACATCCGGAGTCAGCTCATCCGCAACTTCTCATAATGGTGAGTCCCTGTGTCTGAGTGTGCAAGCTTTGAGCCTTGTGTGGCATGTGCTGCAATGTGTGTGTCCAGTTGACTGTGTGCTAAGTGAATTGGAGGTGTGTTCTGATGTGTCATTCAAGTGATGATGTCATTCCACACATTTTAGCTGGGACACTAATTTTTTAATTAGCATGGTGACAACATCATTCCTGTAGAGTACATGTCCATGTCTGCCGATAACTAGCTCTTTGCTGACTTGTGGTGTGTCTGTCATCCACAGGTTCTTGCGCCTGTCGTCTGCTCGTGTCATCGTTGGCCTCCTGCTATTCCTCATGAGTATTGCAACGTGTGCTGAATCAGCGTTCCATGCACGGACATGGTGAAAAGTCATTTTGGGTAAGGAGTGCAGCAAGGCATTTTGTGGGTGGTACGTGTTTGGGATATGTGGGGACTGCTCCTGTGCATGTTGTGTTACCATGCATACCTGTCGACTCACCATGGGGCACATGACATGTACCATGGCTCCCATGAATTGATAGTCACCCTTCCTGACAGTCATCTGTAATGGTTTGTGGATTGTGATGAAGGCATCAATGTGTGTAAAACGTCCCTCAGGAACATACGGGATGCTAATGGTGGACATAGTGTGGTACATCCCCATAAGAGGATCAATGGTGAATTGCAGACTCTCCGTGTGGAGCAAGGGGTGTTTGGCTCACCCACTTCACTTGTGTGCCAGCTCAGTAGGATTTTACACATCTGTGTGTTGCAGGGGGTGTCCAGTGTAGGTCCCACATGGTCAGAGGAATGACCTGTGAGTCTGTTCAAAAGGATGCATTTCCCTTAGTGTGAGCCTGAGTAATAAAGGTGTTCCTCACACTCCAAGGTGCCTCATCTCTGTCAATGCAGGTCTCTTGCCACTTTGCATGTGGCATCTCTGGCATAGTTGTGAAAGATTGTGCATAGGAGTCCATGTGTAGTTTAGCAACATGCATGCAGTTCCTCATGGATTATGATCCCTATTGTGCATGAAGTACATGGTTGTGTATGTATTTTGGCATGTTGGTCCACACAATGGGCCATCAACACCTGCTGAGGGTGTGTCTCCTGTGCGCAGCTCGGCCTTCAGTTTCCTGATCCGGTGTCAATCATCTTTGGTGTTTGTGCATGCATTGTCTCTGGTTGTGCCATGGAAAACCGGACACTCCTTCCTTTACACACGCCTGTTGCAGTTGTCCTTCTAACATCCTAGTCTTTGTGTGCAAATTGTGGAATATTTTCAAGGAAATGCCGCCTGCTGCTACGGACCCTGCAGCAAGGGCCCACAGAGTATCCTGATTTGGCAACACACACGCCTCAAAGATGCTTCTCACTTCCTCCCTCCACCCATTCATTTGGCTGTCCTCAGCTTGTCTATGCCACAGTGGCCGCCACGCGGTGGCAAAGGCTGGACCATCAGCACATGCAACGTGCACATTGCACGACCCTCATGTCCTTGCATAACCCACATCACACTACAGTCTGATGTAGCAGCCACACTCCAAGCAATGTCCATCCGAAAATCTACCGCCTGCTGTCAGACATACCCTAAGCGCACACACAACACGTTTGCATGCTGAGTGTGCAACTCCAACTGCCTACACAGCGCTGCCACGCCTTCCTGGCCCTGTCACACCAACCAGGTCATGTCCCTCCTACTCCCCACCGGCTCTGTACCCCAGCAAGGCCATGGGAGTGGGACTCAAGGCTTCAGCATGTAGTATGGTGTCATCGTCTGGCACATGGCACAGGTATCATCTCTCAGCGTGTCAATGTACAATGTGTTCAGGAACCCCTCTCCACCCTCACCAAAGACGCAGACATTGCCAGTTCCATTATTCAAGAATGCATGAGATCCATTGATGAATGGCTGAACATGAGCCACCTGAGGCTGGACTTGTACAGGACTGAGGTGATCATCTGAGGATTGTCCCCTTACAGCTGGGTCAAGTGCTTGTGTCCCACCCGCAAGAGCCCTGCACAAGCACCCAGTGGCCACACACACAAGATGGTGTGCATCATGTATTGCTCGCACACATTTGCCATGCTAGTCCACAGCATCTGTACCTCATGCTGCAATGCCCTCTGCATGATGCACATGATCCACAGATAGATCCACTCCAAGGAAAGACAGACCATCCCCCATGTCCATGACAACATCCGTGTCAAATACTGCCCTGCCCTCTACGGAGCAAGTACATCCAAACTCCCGGGAAACTTGTCCACATCCAGGGTGCATCTGCACACCTCAGCTTTAACATCCTGCGTCCCAGCCACATCACCGTCCACCATAGATAGCTGCAATGGATCACTGTCTGCAAGATTAGAAAAAAATTATAACAACCATGAATGAAAAAATGCCATTAATTGCCAGGTATATATCTATATGAGGTGAATGCTTTAAATTGAATTGGATTCACAAGTGCAACTGAAACAAATTGAAGTATTTAAAATCATTTATTTAATATTTTTTTTTTATATAAAAATTGTGACATGAATGACAATTAATTGAAAATAGGATATACAACACATATACACATAGAGAGAATGATACTCAGTTCAAAACAAAATTGATGAAAGCAAAGCGGTGGATGGAGACTATGCGCGTTTCGGCAAAGATGCCTTCATCAGGCCACCGTCTATTGCCTTGTTGCTCTAAGAAACAAAGATTATAATTGCACAGAAAAACAAAATATAAAATTATGAGTTTACATTTTGGAAAAGCATTCACAATCATAATTACATGTGATTTTTTCAACAAACCTGGCAGATAAGGTCTATTATATACAACATTACTACATTTATGTAGAAACAAACAGTTACAGCAACTAAATAAGGTTCATACAAAGCAATATACTGTTATTAGACATGGATGCCAACACAGCACATATTTCCTTAGTGATTGAGTTAAGTAAATAGATACATAAAATACTAACATCGACAAACAATGTATAATGAAATAATCCTTTTTGTATTACATTTTATAACGATCAAAGAGAAGAGTAAAGAATAAATAGAGCAAATAAAAGAAGAAATTAATAAGAAAAAAAGACAAATGGGGTATGACATACTGGCTAATGGTTTAAGTAAAAAATGTGTTCCATGGCCAATATTACTTTATATTATTTTATGATTTCAAGATTGATAAAGTATCCTGACTTTATTTCCAAAATTTCAAATTTGTTAGAGACTTCTAAATACCTAAAATGGTATCAGGTAATGTATTTTTTAATGTAGAGGATACGAAACCCTCGCCTCTTATAGTCCAGCTGCCTGTGAATACTGCAAGATATCTATATCCTAAAAGAAAACATATGAATGTTTTAATTATTTATGAATAACTATTAATGAGCAGTAACGATTACCTCATAACTGAACTTACTTTGATAAACTGGAACGAAGACTTAATATAAATTGGGCCCAAGGTTTAAAACCAAACTGGTAATTTAAAGGGAATCTGGATAATAGAAATCTTATCTGTAAGACAACAGAGTTTAATCAGTGGTATAGTGTTGGGTGCTCGCACTACGATTATTACCAAAACGATGTCACAGTATATTATTTACCCGGTAAGGAAAGGATCTAAAAAAGTTTTGTTTCCCCATTGTGAAGACTGCGGTTCTAAAAATACAACTATCACAGTGCATTGTTCAATATGGCCAAAAAATATATCAAGCGGAGAAACATGAAAATATTTTCCCCATTATGGTTCATGCTAAACAGATAACAAATCTCTTTTGTCAAGAAGGAGGAAACAAGGGGGATCGCTCACCAAGTACTATGCCATCCTATCAAAAATAACTGCTAGAGTTCCCATACCAGAGTCGGAATATAATGTTTGATTGAAGAAATATTATGACTAGAATTTTGGCCATTGAATTATGGTACTGTATAGTCGTGAAATACAACTAGTTGAGCGACGCTATATACCAACTTGTAGTGTTAGATCTCTTGCGCTAAGTAGTATTCTGACATTGGATGTTAACTAAACAATGTCTACAGATTGCATAAAGAGTGTTTACTTGCAGTAATCCAACCCTAAATATATTACGGAAGGACCTTCCCCAATATACTTACTAGCAATGTGGTATAAACGTTCTTACACCAAACGTATGATTATGGCTTGTATAAAAGTATTTTCTGATAGAATGGTATCTATGAAAAAATAATAAATAAAGCCAAGTAAGCAACTATATACCTGCCATCTCTACGTTAAAGAAAAAAACTCCCTTAATTAAAACGACTATACAGTACCATAATTCAATGGCCAAAATTCTAGTCATAATATTTATTTAATCAAACATTATATTCCGACTCTGGTATGGGAACTCTAGCAGTTATTTTTGATAGGATGGCATAGTACTTGGTGAGCGATCCCTCTTGTTTCCTCCTTCTTGACAAAAGAGATTTGTTATCTGTTTAGCATAAACCATAATGGGGAAAATATTTTCATTTTTCTCCGCTTGATATATTTTTTGGCCATATTGAACAATGCACTGTGATAGTTGTATTTTTAGAACCGCAGTCTTCACAATGGGGAAACAAAACTTTTTTAGATCCTTTCCTTACCGGGTAAATAATATACTGTGACATCGTTTTGGTAATAATCGTAGTGCGAGCACCCAACACTATACCACTGATTAAACTCTGTTGTCTTACAGATAAGATTTCTATTATCCAGATTCCCTTTAAATTACCAGTTTGGTTTTAAACCTTGGGCCCAATTTATATTAAGTCTTCGTTCCAGTTTATCAAAGTAAGTTCAGTTATGAGGTAATCGTTACTGCTCATTAATAGTTATTCATAAATGATTAAAACATTCATATGTTTTCTTTTAGGATATAGACATCTTGCAGTATTCACAGGCAGCTGGACTATAAGAGACGAGGGTTTCGTATCCTCTACATTAAAAAATACATTACCTGATACCATTTTATTAAGTACAACGAGAAATTAATAATATCCTAGGAATTGGATATACCAACAGTATCTATCATGACCATTTAGGTATTTAGAAGTCTCTAACAAATTTGAAATTTTGGAAATAAAGTCAGGATACTTTATCAATCTTGAAATCATAAAATAATATAAAGTAATATTGGCCATGGAACACATTTTTTACTTAAACCATTAGCCAGTATGTCATACCCCATTTGTCTTTTTTTCTTATTAATTTCTTCTTTTATTTGCTCTATTTATTCTTTACTCTTCTCTTTGATCATTATAAAATGTAATACAAAAAGGATTATTTCATTACACATTGTTTGGCGATGTTAGTATTTTATGTATCCATTTACTTAACTCAATCACTAAGGAAATATGTGCTGTGCTGGCATCCCTGTCTAATAACAGTATATTGCTTTGTATGAACCTTATTTAGTTGCTGTAACAGTTTGTTTCGATTTGGGAAAAAGGGGGTGGTGATGGACAGAGTTTCTGAATGATGCAGAATACTCTTACCAAGTCAAGAGATCATGGTTTTAATCCAACACCGTTTTTTAGCTCACTGCACCATCCCAGCTCAGAACCTGGCTACATGCAAATTAGTCTGTACCTGTCCCAGTGCATGATGGGAACAGGGCAAACCAAACTACCAAGCCAATTCTTATACTGGGAAGGAAACAAGCTTCCGGGGACCGGTTTCTGGCATCACAGCCTTCGTCGGCCCGGCTTGCCTGAATCCTGATGGTGCAATGAGCAAGGGACTCACGTCTGAGCATACCCTCCCACACTGAGTGTGGATAAAATCGATTTGGGAAAAAGGGGGTGGTGATGGACAGAGTTTCTGAATGATGCAGAATACTCTTACCAAGTCAAGAGATCATGGTTTTAATCCAACACCGTTTTTTAGCTCACTGCACCATCCCAGCTCAGAACCTGGCTACATGCAAATTAGTCTGTACCTGTCCCAGTGCATGATGGGAACAGGGCAAACCAAACTACCAAGCCAATTCTTATACTGGGAAGGAAACAAGCTTCCGGGGTTTCTGGCATCACAGCCTTAGTCGGCCCGGCTTGCCTGAATCCTGATGGTGCAATGAGCAAGGGACTCACGTCTGAGCATACCCTCCCACACTGAGTGTGGATAAAATCGATTTGGGAAAAAGGGGGTGGTGATGGACAGAGTTTCTGAATGATGCAGAATACTCTTACCAAGTCAAGTGTAACAGTTTGTTTCTACATAAATGTAGTAATGTTGTATATAATAGACCTTGTCTGCCAGGTTTGTTGAAAAAATCACATGTAATTATGATTGTGAATGCTTTTCCAAAATGTAAACTCATAATTTTATATTTTGTTTTTCTGTGCAATTATAATCTTTGTTTCTTAGAGCAACAATGCAATAGAATGTGGCCTGATGAAGGCATCTTTGCCGAAACGCGCGTAGTCTCCATCCACCGTTTTGCTTTCATCAATTTTGTTTTGAACTGAGTATCATTCTCTCCATGTGTATATGTGTTTTATATCATATTTTCAATTAATTGTCATTCATGTCACAATTTTTATATAATTTTTTTTTATTAAATAAATGATTTTAAATACTTTAATTTTTTTCAGTTGCACTTGTGAATCCAATTCAATTGAAAACATTCACCTCATATAGATATATACCTGGCAATTAATGGCATTTTTTCATTCATGGTTGTTATAATTTTTTTCTAATCTTGTTTAATATTCCCTACGTATAACAACCTCATTGGTTTTGTAGGGGTCCCCTTTTTTTCAAATATATGGATCACTGTCTGCTGCAGGATGACCTCCACACTCCCCACCCACACTCAGGAGGCACTCCACAACCCCAACACAAAACCAACCTTGTACGTCTGTCATCCGAGACCCCGTTGGGCCATCTCCGTGCATCCGACCTTGCCCTGGCCACCATTCTTCACATCCACCGTACTCCAGCATGCAGGACATAGTTCTCCCACCTGCCCACACATACCTGGGACTCCCTCCCCAGGAACCTCCACATGAGCCATGACCTCTACGCCTTAATGATAATCTTCAAAATAGGTCTGTCCGCACAGTATTGCAAGCACCCCCTCAGCAGCTTGTGGCCATCACAGGTGAGTGTTGTGCTCCATGCCTGCATTGAATGATACCTTGTGACCCATGTGTGTCCTGTACCAGACTCAGATCCCAGGGTATGGATGGCTGGAGTTAGTTCAACACTCAGGCATAGTTTGACATTTACACACACATATGTTGTGGAATTATGCAACATGACAGCAACATCTCATGAACAAAATAATATTTTTATTTGCGGTGGGGTACTTGTTTTGGTAGGTGAAATTAGGTGCTCTACCGGGGAAATAGAATCCAAAGTTCACAGGGGGAGATGGTATCCTTGGCATTGGAAGTCATCAGAGTCCAGAGCACAGTGTTGGTCATTATTGGTCAGACTGTGACCAGCAAGTCCATGTGGCAGAGGATGTCATTGGATGAGGTGCTGCTGTTGCGCCAGAGGGCCAGGTGCCAGGCCAGGTGACCTAGGAGATGTGGATGGTCCGCTGACTCTCACTGTCTTTTCCGTGGACGACCCACCTTCCTCCGCGGACCCTCAGATGCAGGCCTTGACGATGTTTGGGACGCTCCGTCAGATGAATCCTCCTCCTTCTCCTCCCTCCCTGTGGCTGGTGCTGGTCTGCACCTGGTGTCACAGGGAGGGTTGCCCATGTTGTCGGCGATCCGACGGAGTGAATGGTTCATGTCCCTTTGCACCGCCAGGAGCTCAGACAGTCTTGCCTCCATCCGTCCTTGGTGTTGTTGTTGACTGGCATGTTGCTCGGCCAGCAGGTTCTTCATCTCATTGAGGGTCGCCCTTACCTGGCTGATGCCCCTGGTGTCACGCCGGTATGTGTCCAGGATGTGGCGTATGTGGGACATACCGGTTCCCTCAGCTGGCTGGTCAGGTTCGCGCCTCCGCCTGCCTCCACTCCCACCACCCCTGCCCACTTGAGCCTGGCCTGCCGTTGAGGGCACATCGGGTCTACGGGACCCATGAGGGATGGCATTTGCGGGGTTGCCTGCCTCCTCCTGGGTGCCCGTAGAACCTTGTCCCTCCTGGTCAGACTGGCTCTGTTGTTCAGTGCGAGCAGGGCTCCTGGGTGTCTCCTGGGATGTGGCAGGAATGGGGGTGGTGGTTGGGACAGATGTACCTGACGCAGGTGCTGCAGGGGCTTGGGCACCAGAGGGGCCAGGTTGGTCGGGGTCATCCACGGAGTGGTGAGAGTCGTCGCTGCCGGTGGGGTCATCTTCCCGCCGAGCCGGGGACTGTGATTGTTCCCCCTAGTGTTGGGGGGAGATCCACGACGTTGCCCTGTGTGTGAGAGAGAAACAATGTTAATGCTGTTTCATGCGACATCCATGTTTCATACATATTCAAGTTGTCACAGTTCCTCCAGGTAGTTGGATGTGCCTAGCATTCCTCTCAATGTCCACTTGGGGATGGGGATGTTGCTGGGGACAGATTGAGATGTTCTCCTGAGTGTTTGACCTGTAGAATTTTGGCTAGGATGCTTTTTTGGCTATGGATTGGTCTTGTTGTGTCACATGTCCAGTGTGAGAGTGTGTAAATCCATAGCCTGCCCCGGGGGTGTGTGCTTGTGTAAGGGGGGTGTGTGTGACCGGGCCTGCTGTTGGGTGTAGTGTGAGTTGGCATTGGGTCTCCCAGGTGATGTGTCTGTCCCCTCATGGTGAATGCTGGCATGACAGTGAGTGTGAGTTCCTGTGCTAGATACCTGTGCTTGTGGAGTTGGTGTTTGAGTGTACATTGGTCCCAGGAAGGCCTTGTGCTGCATACAGCAGGGCTAAGTGTCAGCTACCTTGTCAGTACTTTGCCAGTCCCTGTGCATTGTGCATGGCTATGTACCTAGGCCATATGGGCTGAGGGCATTGGTGTCTGCTTCTCATTTTCACAATGTGTTGTGTGAGGCCCACCCTCCCAGCCTCCCGGACATCCAGTCTTGGGTTTGTGGTTGGTGTAGCCTGGGACATGGCATTGCCTTGATTTGTGAATGGTGCATGGAGACGTTAGTGGCATGAGCGTGGTTTTTGAGTGTGGTTGTGTGCGGTGAGTGCTTGGGGGAAGTTGCGTACATTTGGTGTATTTGTGGTGTGGACCCCATTGCCCCCATGTTACGTAAGTTGTTTGTGTACTCACCAGGCTCTGCGACTCCTTCAACTCCGTGTACTCCCACCGGCGGAAGCAGGGCCATCACCTTCTCCTCCCAGGGATGATAGTGTACGGGTCTGCGGGGCAGCCCACCTCCAGTGATGTTACTCTGGGCGTATTCCTCATTCATTTTCCTCTTGACTGCCCTGCGCAGATCGTACCACCTGGCTTGGCATTCATGCCTGGTCCTTCGGATGGGCGCAACAGCATTCACCTTATCGACGACCCTCTGCCACAGGCTGTTTTTTTGGGCTATGCTGGTCTGTATGACCAATGTTCCAAACAGCTGTCTCTCAACTCTGATGACTTCGTTGACAAGGAGCTCCAGCTCCGCCCTTGTGAACTTTGGATTCTTGTCTGTGGGCATGGTGTGGGGTGTGGGTGTGGATGGTTGTGGGTGAGTGGGTGTAAATGTGACGGTGTGTGTGTGAATGTGAGTGGGGGTGTTTGTGAAGGAGGTTGTGTGAAGATGTGTCAGTTAAGGTGTAGTTAAGGGGTAAGTAAGGTGCAGTTGTTTGTGTGTGGGGTCTGGCAGCAGTGGGTCTGTTGCAAAGGCTCATGGGTTGTGTGTGTGGGCCCTTTTTATTGGTCCATTTTTGGGTGTGGCTGTGTTTGAATTTTGGTGGGTGTGTTATAAGAGGTGGTTGTGATTTTGGGCCTCTGTTTGCCTGTTTGGATGTGCCAGGTCAGTCATTGAGAAGTATTTTGTCATGTAGACGTGTCTTGTGGTGTTGTGCGAGTCGAATTGACCCTCCTTGTGCTGTTTTACAGTGTCCTGGTTCTGTACGAGTCTTTTTTGCATAGGTACGGTCCGTACATACACGATGCTGGGTGAGGATGCTGGGGTACAGTGTTGGGGTGCTGCGCATACATGCAGTGGGGGTACGGCGCGTACAGGTGCGAGCCTGGGGTACCCGTGTACATGGGGGGTGCTGCGCGTACATGCGGTGGGGGTACGGCGCGTACAGGTGCGGGCCTGGGGTACCCGCGTACATGGGGGGTGCTGCGCGTACATGCGGTGGTGGTACGGCACGTACAGGTGCGGGCCTGGGGTACCTGCGTACATGTAGGGGTGCTGCGCGTACATGCGGTGGGGGTACGGCGTGTACAGGTGTGGGCCGGGGGTACCCGTGTACATGGGGGGGTGCTGCGCGTACATGCGGTGGGGGTACGGCGCGTACAGGTGCGGGCCTGGGGTACCTGTGTACATGGGGGTGCTGCGCATACATGTGGTGGGGTACGGCACGTACAGGTGCGGGCCTGGGGTACCCGCATACATGTGGGGGGGTGCTGTGCGTACATGTGGTGAGGGTACGGCGCGTACAGGTGCGGGCCTGGGGTACCCGCGTACATGGGGGTGCTGCGCGTACATGCGATGGGGGTACAGCGCGTACAGGTGCGGGCCTGGGGTACCCGCGTACATGGGGGGTGCTGCGCGTGCATGTGGTGGGGGTATGGCATGTACAGGTGCGGGCCTGTGGTACCCGTGTTCATAGAGGGGGTACGGCGTGCACATGCAGGGGTACGGCGCGTACTCGGGGTGGGTACCGCCCCTACAGGTGCAGGCCTTGTGTACCCGCGTACATGGGGGGGGTACAGCGCGTACATGCGGGGGTATGGCGCATACTCGGGGGGGGTACGGCGCGTACAGGTACGGGCCTGGGGTACAGTGCGGACAGGGGGGTGTACGGCGCTGACATATTGGGGGGTGGGGGGGCTGTATGGCTCGTACACAGGCACAAGTTTACCCGTGTACATGTGTGCTACTGCGTTGGCTCCGTACGGGGCCTTTTACATGCGGTTGTGTATTCGGACGGGCGGTACGAATCGTACTTGCGTGCTCGGACTTCTGTTTTACGATTTGCACGTAAAAATGTCCGGCTCCCTCTCATACACTTTTCCCGACGCTATTCGGATGTAAAAATTTCCGACTACCTCTCGTAGACTTTTCCCTACGCTATTCGTAGGTATTTTTCACGTACGAATCGTACTTGCCCGTTTGTACGGTACTTGTACGATTCGTACGTAAAAAAATACGTATACGAATCGTACGCAAATTTGTTTTTACAGGATCGCAATTGCCACCATAATGTTAAAATAAATTAAACATATACATATAAAAAATAATATATATACTTACTTCACAGAGTGCAACAGTAGGGAAAGTGTTGGATAGCGTAGGGGTAAAAATTACTATTCCCACTCCAGTGAGTGCAACAGTAGGGAAAGTGTTGGATAGCGTAGGGGTAAAAATTACTATTACCACTCCAGAGAGTGCAACAGTAGGGAAAGTGTTGGATAGCGTAGGGGTGAAAATTACTATTCCCACTCCAGCTAGTGCAACAGTAGGGAAAGTGTTGGATAGCGTAGGGGTAAAAATTACTATTAGCACTCCAGTGAGTGCAACAGTAGGGAAAGTGTTGAATAGCGTCGGGGTTAAAAATAACATACTTATAAATTAAATAATTTTTGTAAATAAATAATGATTTATTGATAAATTAAAAATAAATTAATTAAAAACGCCAATAAATTAAAATTAATAATTACTTTAATAACATTAAATTACTTCCCACTCTATTCCCCAATAAACACACAACCCACGCTACATAAAATTTCACACAATTAATATAATGATCAATTAATCAATTAATACACATTAATTGCCAATTAATTAACAATAAATTAATTATCAATACCAATAAACAATAATTAAAAAAAAATACCAATTAATAATTAATTATCAATTCATTATTGTCAAAATACCCATAAATAATAATTAATAAAAATAATTACCAATTAATAATTAATTAACAGCAAATTAATCATCAATACCCAAAAATAAAAAATAATAATTACTTAATTACAATTAAATTACTTCCCATCTTATTCCCCTATAAACCCACAACCCACTCCAATAATAAATTAATAAAATTAATATAATTATCAATTAATCAATTATAAAAATTAATTACCTATTCATAATTAATTAACAATGCAATAATTATCAATAGCAATATATAAAAATTTATAATTACTTAATTACAATTAAATTACTTCCCACCCTATTCCCCTATAAACCCACAACCCGCTACAGAACTAAAATGCAATATTTAATTAAAATAATTATTAATTCCTAAAAATTATTTTTAATTTACTATGATTACATTTTTCCCACCCTTTTATAAACCCACAACCCACTATGCTACTAAAACGCATAATTTACTTAAAAAAAAAAATACTAATTTCTAAAAATGTTATTTATATATTTAAAAAAACAGTACAATACTTTGCAAAAAATATAGAACACATACATATAAAATACATGATAAAATACATAAAACTAATATAAACATCGATATTATTAACATCGGTATTTTTGCTATCGATATTACTAACTTCGATATTAACAAAAACGATGTTTCTTACCTTCAGGTCAATATTCTGGTCGTCGATATTCTTGATGTCGATATTCTGTCCCTATGATATTTAAAACTCGATATTAATGTAGGTCGATATTAACAACTCGATATTATGTCTGTGTACCGTGTACACAACTCCAAGATCACATCAATGCTAACATTTCTAGCATAGTTAGCGATCCAGTGTCAGATAACACCACAGCATGAAGATAGGTACATTACAAAACATCAATACCCACAGAGGTAGGTGAACCTTGTTTCCTGGTATTTCTGGATCTCTCAGCCACCTTCGGAACTGTCAATCCTCCCATCTTCATCCACACCCTAAAATCTCACATGGAATTAACTGGCAATGTCCTACACTGGTTCTTCTACCTATAGAAAAAACATCAATTTATTCAGCTAGGCACCTCCAATTCCCAGAAGATTCCAATCACCGGTGGAGTTTTTAAGGGTTCCATCTTATCCCCTTCATCATCACCCTCCACTTGGAGCTGCTTTGGATTCTACCGGCTGATAAAGGCATCAAAATACACCAACACATGGATGTAGCTGAAAGTCATCTCCATTCCAGTTGTCCAGAACTACTTGAACAGTCAATCCTATGAAGACAGGATTCTTCTAATTTTCAAATAACAACAAACAGCAACTAGTCCAAAACTGGCTCAGTGACATGACCCTGGATGGATTTAAACTCAAACTTTCACCCAGTGACAAGTCACTTGGACTGCGCTTGGGGACCAATCTAGCCCACAAAAGTATATTGTGAAGAAAACCAACAGGCCCTCTTGAATGAAGTATGTAAAATCATTTCTCCCAGAAACACAACTTTAGGACTGCTGTTCAAGCGCTTGTACTTTTGAATTTAGATTGTGGCAAAACCCTGTTCCAAGAACTTCCAGGGCCTGTATTATACATTGTGCCCCAGGTGTCTAAACTGGGGTGGCATGGTGAGCAAAAAAAGGATGGATTTAACCCAGATCTCTTGACTGGGGGTGAATGTTTTGATTTGTTCTGCATTCCGTCCCTCAATTGTGTGTCTTTTGCTTTCTCGCCCTAAGTGCGCTAGGTATGCCCAGACGTGGGTCATGGGCTCACTTTGCCACTGGAATCAAGCTATCCTGGCTGAAGAGGGGTGAAACCCTGAAACCGGTCCTAGGATGCTTGTTTCCGGTCCAGGGAGGACCTGGCTTGGCAATTCGGGCTGGACTGTTCCCATGAGGCACAGGGTCAAGACTGATTTGCATATGGCCAGGTCTAAACTGGGGTGGCATGGTGAGCAAAAAAATGATGGATTTAACCCAGATCTCTTGACTGGGGGTGAATGTTTTGATTTGTTCTGCATTCCGTCCATCAATAGTGTGTCTTTTGCTTTCGCGCCCTAAGTACGCCAGGTATGCCCAGACGTGGGTCCTGGGCTCACTGTGCCACTGGAATCAAGCTTTCCTGGCTGAAACCCCGAAACCGGTCCTAGGATGCTTGTTTCCGGTCCAGGGAGGACCTGGCTTGGCAGTTCGGGCTGGACTGTTCCCATGAGGCACAGGGTCAAGACTGATTTGCATATGTCCAGGTCTAAACTGGGGTGGCATGGTGAGCAAAAGAATGATGGATTTAACCCAGATCTCTTGACTGGGGGTGAATGTTTTGATTTGTTCTGCATTCTGTCCATCAATTGTGTCTTTTGCTTTCTCGCCCTGAGTGAGCCAGTTATGCCCAGACATGGGTCCTGGGCTCACTATGCCACTGGAATCATGCTATCCTGGCTGAAGAGGGTGAAACCCTGAAACCGGTCCTAGGATGCATGTTTCCGGTCCAGGGAGGACCTGGCTTGGCAGTTCGGGCTGGACTGTTCCCATGAGGCACAGGGTCAAGACTGATTTGCATATGGCCAGGTCTAAACTGGGGTGGCATGGTGAGCAAAAGAATGATGGATTTAACCCAGATCTCTTGACTGGGGGTGAATGTTTTGATTTGTTCTGCATTCCGTCCCTCAATTGTGTGTCTTTTGCTTTCTCGCCCTAAGTGCGCTAGGTATGCCCAGACGTGGGTCCTGGGCTCACTTTGCCACTGGAATCAAGCTATCCTGGCTGAAGAGGGGTGAAACCCTGAAAGCGGTCCTAGGATGCTTGTTTCCGGTCCAGGTAGGACCTGGCTTGGCAGTTCGGGCTGGACTGTTCCCATGAGGCACAGGGTCAAGACTGATTTGCATATGGCCAGGTCTAAACTGGGGTGGCATGGTGAGCAAAAGAATGATGGATTTAACCCAGATCTCTTGACTGGGGGTGAATGTTTTGATTTGTTCTGCATTCCGTCCATCAATAGTGTGTCTTTTGCTTTGGCGCCCTAAGTGCGCCAGGTATGCCCAGACGTGGGTCCTGGGCTCACTGTGCCACTGGAATCAAGCTTTCCTGGCTGAAACCCCGAAACCGTTCCTAGGATGCCTGTTTCCGGTCCAGGGAGGACCTGGCTTGGCAGTTCGGGCTGGACTGTTCCCATGAGGCACAGGGTCAAGACTGATTTGCATATGGCCAGGTCTAAACTGGGGTGGCATGGTGAGCAAAAGAATGATGGATTTAACCCAGATCTCTTGACTGGGGGTGAATGTTTTGATTTGTTCTGCATTCCGTCCATCAATTTTGTCTTTTGCTTTCTCGCCCTGAGTGAGCCAGGTATGCCCAGACATGGGTCCTGGGCTCACTATGCCACTGTAATCATGCTATCCTGGCTGAAGAGGGGTGAAACCCTGAAACCGGTCCTAGGATGCATGTTTACGGTCCAGGGAGGACCTGGCTTGGCAGTTCGGGCTGGACTGTTCCCATGAGGCACAGGTTCAAGACTGATTTGCATATGGCCAGGTCTAAACTGGGGTGGCATGGTGAGCAAAAGAATGATGGATTTAACTTAGATCTCTTGACTTGGGGTGAATGTTTTGATTTGTTCTGCATTCCGTCCATCAATTGTGTGTCTTTTACCAGGGGTGCAATGGGCGTGTGCACTAGCTTTTGGCGCCCCTTGGGAACAATGGCATTACAGAAGGGGCTGCAGATGCTTATGGATCTCCTTCTGTAATACAGATAGCACTGGCCCACATGCTGTACCAGCGATGTCATGACAGGGCATTCCCTCATTTGCATAAAGACGTGGCCCCAAGAAAATTAGGGAATCACTTTGCTTCTGCGTCGTATTACTGATATGGGCGCAGAGGCAAACTTGCCTTTAAGAGGTGAACTGAAAGTGTATCATAAAAAGTTGACACACATTCAGTGCTCCTACTAAATGCAACCCTCTGAGGGGGAGTAAGGGGGTCACATGGATCCCCCAGACATCCCCCTGCAGCTGGGTGAATCACTCACTGTCCCCCCTGCGAAGGGATCCCTAATCCCACTTACAAGTTGAGGAGTGTTGCCGTCTGCACAGTGAAACACGGTACAGCTTTTAAGCAACTGCTCGATATTTCACTTGAATGCACTGCCCCCAGGGCAGCTCGAGTTCGCGGCTGCCCTGGGGGAAGCACGTTCATTCTAAACCTTTTCAAAGGTATGCCATGCTGCAAATAAGGAAAGTAAGCCGTATCTGTAATATAGCCCCCAGTCTCCACAACGGTCCACCTTAAGGACATCGTCCACACTGAAGAATGCCTTGTGAAGAATTTGAAAAAAACAGGTACATGTCAATGTTCCCCTGAAGGAAACCCAGTGGCTCTCCTTGCCAGTTTCACCATCTTCAAAACCAGCTGCATCATCTACAAAGGTTTGTTTTAAAACAAACTTTATTGAAAAATAAGTATTGGCCATTTATCAGCAGCATAATTCACACATTTAAGGCAGTCTACAGACTATAACCCACTCAGCAGAACAATTATGTAAAATAATAGAACATATAAGGTTACAGTCACAGATTAAAATGGTAATCAAGTGAAGGAAATGCAGCATCGCATCTGCGACGGTAAGCGATATCCATCATCGCTATACACAGCCTTATTCAAACCCTTTCAACCCCCCCCATGAATTGGGCATCTCCTGTAGGGTAGGAATTCTCTTGGTAATGTGGTAGAATAGTTATGATTGTTGTTTTAGCAACATCCATATGATCCTGGAATATCGGGGTGGCTCAATCAAGGTCTAATATAAGTGGGCAACATATATATTGGTGTACTCAGGAGTGGTCTCCACTGGGTTCTCACGATGGCAAGGTGCTGCCAGCGTTCCCTATGGGCTGCTTTAATGCATAGTCGAGGACTCCCTGGTGGGGAAGGGATTAAGTGTCAAAGGTATCTTGGGCTTTGAAGTGTTCTAGCAATGCATCCCACTCCATCGCTATTGGCGTTTTTCATAAACCCCTATATGTTTCTCTACATAGAGCTGTGCTTTCCTCCACCCTCCACCACTCCACCTCCTCCCTCCATTGTGGTATAGTGTGTGTACTAGCAGACTTCCACCACCTTGTCAAAAGCCGTTTAGCCAGTAACAATGCAAGGTCGGCAAATTGTGCCACCATCTTGGTGCCCTTGGGTCTGGAATATAATCCTAATATACATGCTTCAAGGGTATGCCATGTCTACCTCCCAGACAAGTCTATCAGTGACAACCAAATCTGTGTCCAGTAGTAAGTTAAAGCTGCACAGGTCCACAGCATATGTTTTAAGCCTGCATCATCCGTTTGACACCATTGCATGCTGGATACACTGTAGCGTACATGACGTTGAGACTATGTGGGGTGAGGTATGCTTTGTGGAGTATTGAATACTGGATACATTTAGAGCAGGAATCTTGTTTTTTTTAATGATATTCGAACAGGAAGGCCCATTCCTTGTCTCGTAGCTCAGGCCCAAATCCTCCTCCCATTTAACTTGTAATGCATTGAGGAGGACCACCAAATGTTCACGAAGCCCTCTATATACCCACTGGATCTGCAGGGGGTCCAATCCACACAGGGCCTAGTGTCGTTTGATGTATTGTGTAATACTTGTGTGTGTCAAAAAACAAGGTGCCTGGTATATTCTGTGCGTTAGAGAAGTCTGTATGGCTCAAAAGAATAGAACTTTACTAAGAAGCTAAGAATTTAGTAAAGAAGTTACCAATGCTTGCCTAATAGTAGGGGGCAGCATGCCCTCCTCTATGGACGCCTTCTAAAACCGCTCCAGTTGCTGAATCAACCCTGCACAGTAGGTTGATTAAAATTCAACCAAGAGGCTGTGCCAACCCAGGGATTTCTTACATGCTAAGTACTAGACTGAGAGGCAGCTACTACATAATGAGAAGTTGGCTTCAGACATGGGGACCGTGATGATGGGAGAGAAGCCTCCTTACCAGGCAGACCGGACTGATATTTATCTGCTCCCAGACAAGAACGATCCCTAGTTGGTCCGTTTGGTGGGATCGGATAGGGAGAGTCATCTAGAAGGATTTTTGCTGCTTTAATTAAGTGTTCCTTAGCATTGTTTGAATATCCTATCCTGACTTCGCTGACAGAAGACATATACTCTACTCTGCTGCTTTCCGGTGCCCTTAGTATTGAGCTTCATGTTTGAACACTTGCTCTTCTCCCTTGAACCTTAACCTTGGTTCATTTAATGCTGACACCTTCTTCCTCTTAGCAATTCCCTTACCACTTGCAATAGAATAGGGACGATCCTTTAAGGAACACTTATGTTGAATATTTTGCCTCTCTAATATGATTTTATTTTGTATCTTTTTCCTCATCATATATAACTTTTGAATGCTTGATCATTTTATTATGTAAGCTACGAAGATATTTTTACTGAACCTTTACTAACCTAATTGGATTGCAATTTTGATCAGTTTGTTAATAAAACCCTTATGGTTTGTACACCATCCTCTGTGTCATTTCTGTGGAGCCACATTTGTTTCACTACAATTGAACTGTATTGCTGCTGTTAGCTCCTTTCATACACTTCAAGTGATGAATCAAAGGCCCATGCAACCAGTGGGGGAACCTTTTTGATGACTTCACTAGGATATTGAGATTCAAGGATCCTTGCTCCATCAAGTGGTAGCAAATAGAGGATGATTTGTTACTGAAGTATAGAGAGCTAAAAAACTCCAGGAAAAATTCTAGAATTTGCCTAAAGTCCAGTCCAAGCCTCTAAAGTCCAGGGCACAATTTGGGAGATCAGCGGTGTTTCAGAGGTTCTGAGGCGTTCTTCTTGGCAGATAAATAGGGTTCATTTTGCAATATGTCTATGTCAAACTTGTGGTGTTGTGTAGAAATTGTGCGTTTTGCACTGTGATGATGTTTATGGATTAACTGTGTAAATGAATATGGGCTTAGTGTTGAGCAGTTGAAGTTTTATCAGACCCACTGCACTCTAAGATCCCGGGATAGATAAGAGTATATTGTTGTTTTATTTGTCTACTTAAGATTGTGGTGTTGGTTCATGCAGTGCCATCCACCACACAATTAAGATAGGGGCCTGTAACTGGTTGTTGTGAGAGTACTAAAGTAGGCCTGGGTGGTGAACTATGCTCCATTCACAGAGTTTGCTGAGTTTTCTCAAAAAACTCCACTCCACATAGCAGAGCAGAATGTTTTCCACGCTTGCGCCCATCAATGGGCTACAATAGAGCAAAAGAAGAAGAAAAAGAAAGATACTGGGGGCAGAAAGGGAAATCCCCTTAAGCACCACCAGATGGTACTACTACTTAGACTTACCCCTTAAGAGAAGTCTACGGTGGGTGATATTGTAAAGATCTTGAAGGTTCTGTGAGAAGACTTTAATACCTTTTTCGATATTGTGGTTCTCAGTGGCCTGTGAACTGAACGCAAGGTGTTGATACAGTGGCCCTGTGCAGAGCTCAGACGAACGCACATCCTCCTAAAGTGTTGGAAAAGTATGAACTGGTGATTAACATTTTGAAGGGAAAGGCTAAGCTAAAGATTGATTTTAGTTGAAAAGTAATCAAAGGAGCCAGTTCATGCTTACTATGAGGATTTGTTGCAGGTGTTCAAATGGCATAGAGGTTCTGATAACCCTGGAAGGACCAATATGAGCAATTTTGTGTCACAATTTGCTGTTCGGTTGCGTCCAGAACTTAACTTGCATATTTAGCACAATGTGATTTGTTGAGAGATTAAGGCAATGGATGAGTTTATTCGCTATGCAAAGTCGTGCAGTGATGAACAAGCAATGAAACAGGCTTAAGGAAAAGTTAATGTTAGACCAAACAATGCTTGCACATAAAAGGAGTTCAGAATGGTTCTTATGTGAGAAATGGTGGCGAAACACGAGGTGCCGGACATCAGGGAGGAGGACTAATGATGCAGGGGGGAAATGGTGTCACATTCCATTTGACCCTTGTACTGGGATAGATGTGGGGATGTTGAAATGGTAGAATCCATGTCATTATTGCAAAAAGATGGGCCACTGGAAGCGGTAGGGCTGACTGAATCCTAACAGAATGTCTAGTGATGGCCAGGTGCAAAACGTTAATCTTATGCAAAGGCAAAATGTACCCGTGAAGCCATGAAGATACCTCAAAATCCTAACATGCATCAATGTCCAGTGATACAGGTTCCTCAAGCCCTGACGGCCCAACTGACTATGGGGAACTCAAGAGTCCATGTGAATCAGGTTCCAAGAGGTAATTTTAGCCCTTTTGCGAATAAAGCCAAATTCTGACAGTACCCCATCTTTGATGCTTCTAATTTGATGGTTCTGAACAACCACAATTACAGTGCCTGAAGGGGGAAGAAGATTACATGCTTGGACAGTCTTGGAGATAGACCACAGTGGTACATTTACAGAAGGTGAGGTAAATGGCCATCAAGTGTCCTTGTTAATAGACACTGGTGTTACCCGTTCCACAGTTAGAACAGTGGACATCCCAAACCTACACCTCTCTTTGAAAAGCAGATTCAAGTTGTAGGCGCTGCATATAAACGGATGACTAATCCCTTTTCAGAAAGGGTCCCAGCCAAGGTTGTGTCTTTTGAAGAAAACCCTTAATTTGTGATATTTGAACCTAGTCCACTCAACTTGGTAGGATGTTATCTTTTGTGCAAGTTAACTGCACCATTTATTGTACACCAGATGGTGTTGAGTTTCAAACACAATGAGGATTTTGATGGCAAAATGACCAGGAAAGGAGCAGCCGCTGGACTGTTTTCCTTAATGACTATAGATGAACTTCCTCCTGATCTAAAGTACACTGTGAAGACAGAAGTTTGGGACTTCTCAGGTAAATATATCAGACTCAATAAAGGTGTAGCACCTGTCTGGATCACTGTAAAACCTAATGCTGAGTATCTCCAAATACCACAGTACAGCCTCACACATGAAAACCCCCCAGGGGTGGCAACAGGGAACTGAGGCTTAGACAGTGTGAGGCACGATGGATCTTGAAATTACATGCGGTGGAACTCGGAATAAATGTGGACCATGAACTACATTATTTTCTACCCACATGATTGGGGTTCCACTTCCGAACTGTTTGACGTCTAGCTTGTCATGTTATTTTGTTATCTAACCTGACTCTGCTTAACTGTTTTTTCTGCATCTATGATTGAAAAGTATACGAAACACCTATGTTTATACTACTGTGATTGCTGTATTGAAAATCCATTCAGACTGTAATATTACTCTCCTAATGTATGGGCCTCACCATATGAGCATTATTGTTACTGTATGTACTAATGTATTACATCTGCCCTGTTGGTCATTGATATGCTGATGCCTTGTTACCCTATAGGTTTTAAAACGATATTAGGTGACATTTTGCTGTGACCTATGTTACTATAGACTAGGGTGCTCTTCATACTCTGTCACAATTTCTGACACTCTTTTTGGTGATCCTATTGGGACGAGTGCTCTGTTCATTTTAATATATGTTCTGACAGTATACTGACTCTCCTTCTCCCTACCAGTCTCCTCCTATGGATTTCTCCGCATAATTCCTTAAATCCTTAGGAATCTCTCTGAATCTAACATTCTTTAGCCAGACTTAATCTAAACAAGAGATGTAGCTTCTGAGATACCCTTACAGGGTCTTGAGTCCACATGTACGCAACTTTGATATAGGGCGCGCTCTACTATTACGGATTACAATGTTATCAACACTGACATTTTGAGATGACATCGATGATAGTAGCATCAGGTGGTTTTTTTAGGGTCTTATCCTACATGACACTCAGTATTGATAGTTTTTGATTTGGTAATCAATTACCAGTTTCTATAATTTTTAGGCATCTGTGACATCGCACTGATAGCGATGACTAGATCACTTTCTCCCCCAAATATGGGATTTTGGTACAGGGTCCGTCGAGGAGATATCTGAACAGATACTAATATTGATTTTTATATTGTTGATGATGATTTTGATCGTCCAAGATGGCGTTGTCTTTTACCAGTCATACCCGTTAGTTGGTTAACCATGTTGGCGCTGTTACTTTTTACTTTACGGTTAGTCCTCTTTCTATTGTAACTCTCAGGGACGCTCGCATATATTGAGGGCATATGTGGCGTTCGTTTGCATCGATACACACCAGGACCCCAGATACTGACGGAGTACTCTCCTTCACAGGTACGACTGTTGATTTTATAATACCAGCCACACTAGATAGACCCCGCGATTTGCCGATTGCATGGGGAGCTGGGTATCGGCTCTAAATTGAATTTAATTCGAGTTTTGAACTATACTTAGTCTTTCACCAGTCAAACCCGTTAGTTGGTTAACCATGTTGGCGCTGGTACTTTTTTACTTCACGGTTAGTCCTCTTTCTATTGTAACTCTCAGGCACGCTCGTGCGTCGCACATATTGAGGGAAATTGTGGCGTTCGTTAGCTTTGATACACACCAGGACCCCAGATACTGATGGAGTACTCTCCTTCACAGGTACGACTGTTGATTGTATAATACCAGCCACACTAGATAGACCCCGGGATTTGCCGACTATATGGGGAGCTGGGTATCAGTTCTTAAGTGAATTGAAGTCGAGGTTTGAACTATACTTAGCCTGTCATACCCTATTAACCTATAGTGTAATTTTGCGTACTGCTTTTAGAGTCAATAATGATAACTTTGTACATTTCAGAAAAATATTGGCCGAGTGACACTTTCTCCCTGGAACTGTGCTGTTCGTACTATAACGGAGGTAATTCTGTTTAGACACTGTTGTTTGGACTGTGATTAATAGACTTGGAGTACTTACTGGGTTGTCTTGATTTAGATCTATCCCTCCTTCGCCTCGACGGTGACCTGTGTGGCTTCATTAGATTATTTGATATTTAAAGTTTTTTATGTGACATTTTAAATAGGGGTCCATTTAAGACATTGAGGACTTTACAACATGACCCTTTCACGATATGCACACTTCTCTGCATACAGTGTTCGAGACTTTGAGAATACTCCCTAATTTTAGGTGGATTCCAGTCCCTGCCTAGATAGGTAATATATATAACTTTTACCTTCCAGGTTCCGGATACGCATTAATAGTATTCCTTTGCTGTTGGATATTTGCTTCGTACTCGTTGCTTGTTACTGATCTTTTTACCTATAGGGTGAGTGTTTTATACATTATAAATTGCCCATCGGGCTTTTATTCACGGCACCTCTATGCGGAATTTGGGGTTACTGCGTTGGTTTCTTATAGGTATTTTCTTTCACTGTTTCATGGTATATTTCAGGGTCACACCATATTAAACTGAGTATTCATATTTATAGATACATCTAGGGTGAGACCGCTTCAACACTTTCTTCACTCCTTATATCAGGGTGTCTTCTATCTGTTCTCCTTCTCCGGTTTCTGCTCTATGCTAAGACGCACATCTTGTATTTTCACTTTTCGTCACAATTCTTACGTGATGGGATTTGCTTTAATTCACTTTTAAACATCCTGCAGTGATTACCCACTGAGAAGTTTCGGGTTCTTAAGGTCGTTCCTTGGTCTATCACTAATGTGTTACTTCACGGATGTATGATGATTTCTTTATATTTGAAAAAAGGTTTTCTATCTTTGTTTGTAGCCCTGAGGAAGTCGTGGGGGTTGTATTACCCCGAGACGAAACACGTGTTGGCCGCATGCACTTCTGATGTGATGCTGTGGAATATGTGATCAGGACAACTGAGAAAATAAAGAAAAGATACATCCTCACACCAAAGGATTGAACTTCAATTTGTCAATTGTTTCAATTACACTGGACATTTTGACCTTGCCTATGCTCGGGAACTAACCACGTTTTTACAGCCTCACACATGAGGCAGTGAAGACGGTGACTGGAATTTCCACGATGATTGAGTCCACGACATAAAAAGGTATCCTAAAAGAGATTTTGAGGAGTCAATGTATTTTCCCCATCATGGACCTGCAGAAACCTAATGGCAAGTATCGCATTGTGAAGGACCAGCTAAAGATTAATAACATCAATTTTCTATCTTGTCCTATGGTACCGAATATTGCTGTGATATTGTTTCAAATACTCTGTGAAGCCAAATGGTTCACAGTTGCTGACTAGTGTCAAGCATTCTTTTCGATCCCACTGCATGGAGAGGGTCACTTACTCTTTGTGTTTGAGTTCCAAAATAAAATGTTGACATGGTGCTGGGTCCCACAAGGGTGGACGTAAAGTTGGCCCAGGAGGACAACTCGGCTCCGCGAACAGAGTTTTCGGGATTTGGCCACTCCGCAGCAGAGCGCAAAGTTCCTGGACTCTGCCTTCTGGTGCAAAAGTAAATTTCTGTTTCTGTTCGAGTGCTCGAGATTTGGTGTGGTGCTCCTGACTGAGTGCCACAATACTCTTGGGCCACTAGAGAGCGCGTGTGAGATTTTGCATCCGCTTGCACGGCTTCCACCCACGACAGCACCAAAACAGTGTTGCTTGCGATTGCAAAAGCACCTCGAGTAGCTTTTCTGCTTGAGAAGCAGCTAAATCTACTGAAAAATGGGTTTTCGGGTCGATTTTCTTCTCAAATAGACAGTTCAAGTTGGTTTATAGCGAAATAAGCTTTTTTCCCCAAGAGGAATGAAGTGCCCCAGAGACTCCAACTTGCTGTTACTGTCCCGCAGGCTCCTCCAAGTATTTCATCCATCTCCTTGTCACTTTTCTTTTGTATTTGGAGCTGGAAGGATCACTCTCTTTGTCTGCTGCATATATACCATTGAATTTAAGGACTTTGTATTTGAGATTTCATAAGTAAGTTTAAAAACCCTAGTATAAGGGGGTTGTTTGTGTGATTGAGGGCATGCACCAGTATGTATTTGTACTTTTATTCCATTTTTTCAAATTTATTGTGGTGGATGGCCTGCAATTTCAGTAGTACCCTAGTTATATTTTTGTATTTAATGTTTCTTCTTTTGTAAAGGAACAATGTTGCACAGTTCAGTAAATGTTAACCATGTTTGTTAAATGTGCAATATTTATTTATTTTACCATGTGGCCTAGTCTACCAATGGGCCACCAAGCCAGTCAGTGCAGGCCAGTACTAGTGATCGATGTATGAAACAAGTGTTTCTGTGTTATATGTTGCTTTAAAAACATCATTTGGGGCTGGGATGGTACTCGAGTAAATTAATCAATCAATCAATCCATTTGTATAGCGCGCTACTTGCCTGTGAGGGTCTCAAGGCACTGGGGGGGGGGGGGGCGGGGTGCTGCTACTGCTCAAGTAGCCAGGTCTTGAGGAGTCTCCTGAAGGCCAGCAGGTCCTGGGTCTGTCGTAGTTGGATGGGGAGGGTGTTCCAGGTTTTTGCGGCAAGGTGGGAGAGCGATCTGCCACTGACGGTCGCTCGACGGATGCAGGGGACGGTAGCGAGGGCAAGGTCAGCGGAGCAAAGCTGGCGGTTTGGGGTGTAGAAGGTGAGTCGTTCGTTGAGGTACCCTGGTCCAGTGTTGTGGAGAGCTTTTTGAGCATGGGTGAGGAGTTCGAAGGTGATCCTCTTGTTGACGGGAGCCAGTGCAGGTCTTTCAGGTGGGCTGTGATGTGGCTGTGGCAAGGGACGTCGAGGATGAGGCGTGCAGATGCGTTCTGTATGCGTTGTAGTCGTTCCTGGAGTTTGGCCATTGTTCCTGCGTAGAGGGCATTGCCGTAGTCCAGTCTGCTGCTGACGAGAGCCTGGGCGACTGTCCTTCTGGTACCGGTGGGGACCCATCTGTAGATCTTTCGGCGCATGCGGAGGGTGTTGAAGCAGGAGGAGGAGACGGCGTTCACTTGCTGGGTCATTGACAATGCGGAGAACAGGATGACTCCCAGGTTGCATGCGTGGTTAGTGGGTGTCGGTGCAACTCCCAGTGCGGCCGGCCACCATGAGTCGTCCCAGGCAGAGGGGGTGGATCATAAAAACAAGCATTTACAATGCAATAAGTTTCGCACTTGTGAAAGTTAGAGCTATTGGTATTGTAAATGACTTTGGTGCACATGCATCAACATTCTGAAAAGCGATTCCTTATTAGCAATAAGTAAGGAATCGTTATTAAGGAATCACTTTTCAGAATGCATCAACAGATTCGGTAAAAAAGAGCGATTCCTTAAAAATCGCTAATATTTACCGAATACACATTTGCGAGTAGAGAAAACACAGAATAGCAATTACCTATTTCGGTATTAGCGAAATCGGTAATTGCGACTTCGCTAATACCGAAATCGGTATTAGCGAAATCGGTAATAACGAAATCAGTAATAGCGAATTCGCATAAAACGGGTTGCTCGGGAACGTTCTGATGACATCACCACCAGGAAATACAGCTGCCCCACCCTCATTCACTCGCCAGAGGAGCACACAGGAGGAGCAACAGGAGCCAGCCTGATCCCACAGATTGACCACTGACAAGACTTCCACCCCACCCTCACCAGGATGGACAAAGATGCACCATCCAGTGCTGAATCTGCAAGGAAGAGGAAGCGCAAGTTCTCCGACCGGGAACTGGAGCACCTGATCGAGGGGGTGAGCAGCAAACATGATAGGCTGTTCGGGAAGCTGTCCCTCAAGGTGCCAGAGGCTGAAAAGCGGCGCATTTGGCTGCGCATCAGAGAGAGGGTCGATGCGGTGGGAGTGACGCCCCGCAGCATAGACGATTTAAAAAAGAGGTGGTACGACCTCAGGAAGCGGGTCAAGGAGAGGATCGCTGAGAGGCTCCGGGAGGCATCTGGCACAGGAGGGGGACCATCGACAGTGCCTGCTAACACTGCCCTGGAGGAGCTAGTAGAAGGGACCATCGAGCCAGAGGCCGTCGTGGGAGTGACATAGATGGACACCTCCGGCGCAGCCACAAGTGCCCAAGGTAAGATGCATGGCTGTGCCCATACTCCGCATTGTGTTAAACCAATCCGATCCCCCATCTCGATCACAGTGTGTAGGCAGAAGTGCCCAACACATCTTCACCCATTACAGTAGTGCATCATGGGAGTTGTATTCATGTTAGCCTGGTGTGCATGTACAGTAAGAATAGCAACAATATTTCCATCCAGCAGTAGAAGATAGACATAGACTCAAATATTGTGATTTATAGAAGGACATGTATGAAATATTACAAACTGTAGTAGTAACAATCCCACTAATCATGCACTGTTTCACACACAGATGCATCTCCTGGCGATTCTGATGACAGCGGCCGGCTAATCATCTCAGAGACACCAGCAGATTCTGAGGGCGACACACCGGCGGAGGGTCAATCCCCACCTCCACCAGCATCCATACCACCACCACCACCACCACCTGCTGCTCCGCGAACCGCAACAAAACACCAGAGACGCCGGGCACAAGTACCCCCCATGCAGGTGATGGATTCATGTCCGAGTCCTGCAACACCATCGCCCAGAAGTCCAACACCCGTCCCACCGCCTGCAGCACCACCAGCACGTGTCCGAGTCCCACGGCGGTGCAGGTCCGTGCGCAGTACATCGGATGCAGGCGACCATGCAAGCTCCCCATATGTTGGCATCGAGGCACAGATGCTGCATGTCCAGCGCCTGCAGGGGAGACACATGGGTACCATCAGCATCCACATGGCGCGCCTAGCAAAGGAAATGTGTACCCTGACTGCGGCAGTGCGGGACATGACCACTGTGGTGGCAGAGGGTAACAGCAGACTCAGCGAGGACATCCAGGACCTCACCCGTGCCATCAGAGCAGGGCATCACTGCGAGAGACGGAGGCACAGGCAGACCTTGCTCCGTTCCGCTGCTACTACCAAGGCTATCACTAGGCTGTGCAACAGCACTGCTGTTCTGTCCCGCCGCTCGGTGTCACTGCAGGTGGACATGGGCCATTATTGTGGTGACGTTGCGAAGGCCCTAGGTCAGGTTACCACTGCAGTGGAACATTTGCAGACCGTTTTTTTTCAGTGGCAGTGCCTTGGGAGGGGAGAACGGCAGTGAGGCTGCCTCAAGTGTCAGCAGTGTTTCCGTGGTGGAGCCCAGCACCAGGAGGCGCAGTTCGCGCTGCTCCACAGCCACAGGGACTGGCCGTGGTGAGGTGGAGGAGACAAGTGAGAAGAGGCTGGGCGTTCGTGGCAAGCGCCACTAGACAGACTGTAAGCCATCCATGACCATGGTGGGGTAACCAGGGTCCTCTCCTATTTGACACTTGCACACCCGTGACTACAACGGGCAAGTTTAGTGACTCTTGTTTTTGTGTGCTGTTATTTTCGTTCATGAGTGCCGGCACATACATCAGTGCTCCTGTGCATTAAACAGTAGCACCAAAAATGAAATTGTCATGGTTCATTCTTACCTGGGTCAGAAATGATGTTGCGTGATGTATGCCCGCCTCCTTTGGCCCTCAGCTGTGTTAGGGACGTGTGCCTGTCGGTGTTGTGCGGGTGGTTGGTCATCCCGGTAGTCGTCATTCCTGTCCACCTCTATCGGTATCCCCCTTCTGGTTGCGATGTTGTGCAGCATGGCACATACAGCTATTATCCTGCAGCAGGTGTCTGGTTTGTATTGCAAGGCACCACCAGTCTTGTGTAAGATTCTAAATTGACTCTTCAGAATCCCAAAGGTCCTCTCAATTACATTTCTTGTGCTTATGTGCCCCGCGTTGTATCGTTGCTCCTGTGGTGTTGCAGAATTGATGTAGGGGGTGAGTATATATTCCCGCAGGGCGTATGCACTGTCACCTACAAGATGGAAGCAAAGGTTTAGCAACGGTGATGTATATACATGTGTGGTGCACATTTTAGGAATAGGAATGTGTACGTACTAAGCAGGAGTCCCTCTCCAAATTCTCCATTGAGTAGGCGCCTGTGGATGCCACTGTGTCTGAAGATGTAGGAGTCGTGTGTGCTCCCCGGAAACTGTGCCACTAGGTCCGTGATGATGTGCTTGGCATCGCACACGACCTGCACGTTGATAGAGTAGAAGGACTTCCGGTTGCGGAATATGTACTCATTGGCTGAGGGTGGACAGATGGGGACATGCGTACAGTCGATGCATCCTATGACATGGGGGAATTGGGCCACCTGGTAGAAAGCCTGTTTGGTGCGGTCCAACTGCAGTGGGGTTGTGTGGAAGCTGATGTGGGTGTGTATCATTGTCAGCATGGCATCAATGAATTTGTGGAAGAAGCGTGAGAGTGCGCTTTGCGATACGCCTCCCGCTACGGCGATGACCCCCTGGAAACTTCCAGAGGCCAGGAGGTGCAGGCTGCATAGGACCTGGACGTGCGCAGGAATTGCATTGGTCCGATGTGTCTGGTGCTGCAGTAGTGGTTCCAGGTCTGCAGTTAGGCGCAGGATCATGGCACGATTCAGTCGATACTTGTCGTACACCTCATCCTCATTCTGTCCTAGCAATGTGATGCGCACTCTGAACACTCTCTCCTGGACCCTTCTCCTGCGCTGTCCTGCTGCATTGATACGCATCCTCCTTGCAAGCACGTAGAGGGCTGCCATTTTGTGCAAGCCAACAGAGTCTCCTGGGCCAATTTTAACGGCTTACTGATTGGTTCCATCTGTGGCACATGTGGCTTGTTTTTTTGTAAATATTGTTTTTTAAATGTAACTTTACCTCCAGGTTCTGATTCCCCTTAATCTGCTCATGCTAAATAGCGATTTTTGAGATTTTCGGTATTTGCGATTTTTGATGCATTATGTAGCGATTCGTAATTTGCGATTGGCACTTGCCAGGAGCTATTAGTGATTTCGGTGATTGCGATTTCGCTTTTTTAGCGATTCTTTATTCTAGCGGGTTGTATTTTAGCGATTCTTTATTTTTGCGAGTTAGCATTTAGCGATTCTGTATTTTATCCCGGTTTGTGTTGATGCATTGGGATTCGGTTTTTGCCACTCGGTAACGGCTGATTTTTGCGATTCGGTATTTTACCGACTGGATTTTTGCTTGATGCATGTGCCAGTATGTCTTTTACCTATGTGTTTGGTTTAGAGTGTACCGGATGAATTTTGTTTGGAGTGGAATTATGTAGGTTAAATTGGAATGGTTAGTTGGGGAATGGTGTAGAGTGGGATTGTGTGGTATGGAGTAGATTTGTGTAGTGGAATTCTGTGGCATGATGAATAGATAGGGTTGAGACCTGCAAAGATAGATAAAAAGAAGATAGAGAGGGATAGGTAGTTTGTGCAAGAAGTGGTGAATGAGCTGTAGATGGAGGAGCAGAAAGAGTGTGTGAGAAAGAGAAAAATGGGAGAATATGCCATAGATGCATAAAGAGTGTACGCAGAAGAGACCCTAAGAAGCAGAGGAGAGCATGGGTTTGAGGGACGGAAACATTCAAAAGGCAAAGGAAAGAACTTGTGGTTGAAGACCTGAAGTGAGCTAATATGAGAGTGGCACGAAGGCTGCGAGAGAGAATGAAACAGAGGTGTGAGAGAGAGAAGAGAAGATGGGGCACACAGAGAGTGGGTAATCTAACTTTCCCATTTATAAAAGTGAAAGATTAGCAATTATTTCGTCCTGCAGCAAGCCGTTCAGTGCCCGTATATTAAATGGGGAAGTTAGCGCTCGTTTCGTATGCTGCCCTGTGTAATGTAAAACAAGGATGGAGTGTGTGGACAGATGGGTGGTGTTAGAGATGTAGAATGTGGATGGGTGGTGTCAGAGAAAGAGAGTGTGAACGGATGGGTGGTGTCAGGGATGGAGTGTAGACAGATGGGTGGTGTCAGGGATGGAGAGTGTCAGGGATGAAGAGTGTGGACAGATGGGTGATGTCAGGGATGGAGAGTTTGGATGGATGGGTGATCTCAGGGATGGAGTGTGGACGGACGGGTGGTGTCAGGGATGGAGTGTAGACGGATGGGTGGTGTCAGGGATGGAGAGTGTCAGGGATGAAGAGTGTGGACAAATGGGTGGTGTCAGGGATGGAGAGTTTGGACGGGTGGGTGATGTCAGGGATGGAGAGTTTGGACAGATGGGTGATGTCAGGGATGGAGTGTGGATGGACAGGTGTTGTCAGGGATGGAGTGTGTCAGGGATGAATGGTGTGGACAGATGGGTAGTGTCAGGGATGGAGAATTTGGACAGATGGCTGATGTCAGGGATGGAGTGTGGACGGATGGGAGGTGTCAGGGATGGAGTGTAGATGGATGGGTGGTGTCAGGGATGGAGAGTGTCAGGGATGAAGAGTGTGGGCAGATGGGTGGTGTCAGGGATGGAGAGTTTGGACGGATGGCTGATGTCAGGGATGGAGTGTGGATGGACCAATGGTGTCAGGGATGGAGAGTGTCAGGGATGAAGAGTGCGGATAGATGGGTGGTGTCAAGGATGGAGAGTTTGGATGGATGGGTGATGTCAGGGATGGAGAGTTTGGATGGATGGGTGATGTCAGGGATGGAGTGTGGATGGATGGGTGGTGTCAGGGATGGAGAGTGTCAGGGATGAAGAGTGTGGACAGATGGGTGGTGTCAGGGATGGAGAGTTTGGACGGAATGGGTGGTATTAGAGATGGAGATTGTGGACAGACGGGTGGTGTCAGGGACGGAGTGTAGATGGATGGGTGGTGTCAGGGATGGAAAGTGTCAGGGATGAAGAGTGTGGACAGATGGGTGATGTCAGGGATGGAGTGTGGACGGACGGGTGGTATTAGAGATGGAGAGTGCGGACGAATGGGTGGTGTCAGGGAAGGAGTGTGGACGGATGGGTGGTGTTGGGGATGGAGAGTGTGGATGGATCGATGAACTTTAGGGTGGGTACTGGATGCACTCAGGAGTTTGGCAGACGGCGGTCAGATCTTGGGTGTAAGATGAGGAGGAGTAGCTGATTAAGGGATTTAGGATTCGTAAATGTGTGAGATTGGTGGAGGGGTTGGGGGAGCTCACAGTTGGCATAGGTGGAGGAGAAACGGGACTGTTGTGTTAGACGACAGTGGACGATGGCCAAGAGCGGCAATGGAAAGAATTGGTTGAAGACAGGAAGTTGGGAGAGCCCTGGTGGTGGAATGTGTGGCTGAATAAGGGACCTCTAGGTGATGCACGCATGAAGGGTGAGCAGGAGCTCGAGAAGGAAGGAGGGGTAGGAGAAGATGGATTGACAGTTGTGGAGGGTGGGGGCTGAGAAACGGAGTGCGTGAGCCGACGAGTGTTCTCTGGGATGTGGGGCATGAGAGAGCAGAATGTGAGGACGGAGCGTGAGCTCCATTTTTTTTATTTAAATATCTTTATTGACAGTTTGTTATTTTTCCATCGTTCAATATTCAACATATTCAGGAGCGAGCAAGTGAATAGATACATGGTATGATACAGCAGCATGGGTAACCAACATATCAAACTGTACAGTGCTGACATCGGATATTGCCGGAAGGGAGTACAACAGGTGCACCCAACGATTGATCAAGCGTTCAGGTCCAATACTGCCCACAATTTACCATGCAATGGTGATGTTAAGGAAGGTATGACAGTTCACCTCTTATGACATAGTCCATCAGGTTCGGCCTGGCTACATGGGATGCTAACGCCGACACAGCACCCACCGCCTCACACTTGAGGAGAGTTTAAAGGTCAATAATTAGCATAGTGGACTGAACCCCAGTGATGGGCAATATAGGTGGATGCTGGTAGTGAGTGGGACCAATCTCGCCATGAAGCTATATGCACATACCATATTGAGTGCCAATAAAGAATCCAAAACACAAACAAAATAAATAAAAATAAAAACGGCAACCTCAACAGAGGGGAAAAGAAACAATGAATAAAACAACTGCAACGCAAAATTAGCCTTCCAATCCTCAGCCCCCGGGTATCCCGATAAGTTATTGCCAACTTCCAATTATCCACCCCTGCCCCACCCCAACAAGAACCATAGGGTACAATGAACCCAAAATACACCAGTCAGTACCCTCAGTCACACGGCACGGTCCACAGGCCAACATAGGAAAAACAGATAATAATCGCCAGGGACAGCATCCGTGCATTACACACAATTGTTAGCTATGCGACAAGTTGCTAGCGCACAAAGCTTAAGGGTTCGTATTGGTGGAGGGCGTGTGCGGGGGCTGACCATCTGCGCTACTGTGTTGTGTGAAGCTATGTAGCAACGTATCCCATGGCTGGGCCGCTGGAAACTTGCGGAGACCTGCAGTCTCTTCTCTGTGTAATGCTACACTTTCTGCTCGTGCCCAGTTAAGAAATGATTTCTCCCAGCTAATTGCGACGGAGCGTGAGCTCCATGATGGATAGTGGGGAATGCGTAAGCTCAGAAATATATCCCATGGAGAGAGGGGTTATATTAGGGATGGAGAGTGGGGCAAGGTGGAGCGCACTTTGGAATGGTGTACCTGCGTGGTGGACGGGGTAGGTGATCTCAAAGATCGAGGGTCTGTGGGATGAACTCAAGGAATGGATGAGGGAATGATGGGTAAGGTCATGAAATAGTGTGTGGAGGGACAGCGAGAGAGGGCGGCGTGCGTTGTAATGGGTGAGAGGCTTCAAGGATGGAAGTCGCGCTAGTTTGGGATATGGGAAGGTGGGGGAATACCAGATAGTGCAGTGGAGACATAGCAGTGGGTGAGGTTGTGGATGGAGAGTAGGTGAGATGGCGTGGGGGTGGAGAGAGTCAGCCAAATGAGAGGCTTGGGGAGGTCGCTTAATGAGAGTGAAGGCAAGGGAGGCTCAGCGGGTGGATAGCGGGTGAGATCAGGACTTGCAGACTGAATGAGATCAGGCGACTGAAAAAAGACTGAAAGAGAAGTGGGAACGGAGAGCATAAGGCAGGTCAAATGAATATACAAAGAGAGAGGGTGAGATCAGAGCATGGAGAGTGAGGAGGAGGGGTGGCGTGGGGTTGGGTAGGTGACATTGTTGCATTGTTTCTGCAGAGCTTTGTATTTCTTCAGCCCTTGTTCCATATCCTACGTCCGACTCATTTATCATCATGAAGCGGGAGCGCGTCCAAGCCCAGGGTTGATATTTTTATCCCGAACAATGATGTCTGCTGCACTGGGAAAGGTGTGGGCTCCGAAACACCACGAGGGATGTGCACGCGCAGCTCCAGAGACAGCTTGCATCATCCAGCGCTGCCAGACTTCACCCCGCTCAGGTGAACTGAGCTCAGCAGCAATGCCTGCGAGTGAACTCGATGCAGCAGCCGCTCCCAACAGAAGCAGGGCTCCCACATCATTGTTTGTACTGGGCAGCAGGGCTCTCAAACTATAGGCGTGGGGGATCCTAAATGCTGACCTTACCTCCTGTCTCCCAGCAGAAGATCTCAAACATCCGATTGCTCCTACGTGGCTGCCAACTCAAGCCGGGTGCAATATTCGAAAAAAATGCAGCTCCGGTTACCTTAGTGCAATGTGGCGGGAGCTCAGCAGTCTGGGCGATTTTGTCTTCAGGACGCTCCCCGGCCTCAGGCGCAGCTCCACTTCCTGGAATGAGCATGGGGAAGCCCTTGAGGCTGGGACCAATCCCAGCGCAGCACGGGAATGACGAGGTGGGAATCCCTGAAGGCTGAGACCAATCTCAGCGCGGCACGGCAATGACGTCAGCGGACTCCGTGCCAGCAGCGGTGAAGCGGAGGAGCGGGGGCGAGGGGGCGCAGCAGCAAAGTGAACGTGCGGTAATTAGAAACACATGTCTGCTGCGCATAACAGACACCACTGGGAAATGAGCAGTTACATTTCTAAAAAAGCTGGGACATGCACACGCCTTTCACCAATGAAGTGCTGTCTTTTTTACAAAGACGCACGCAAAAGCCAATAGAAGCTGACGAAAACAAAAGCACACGCACAAGCGTGTGGTCAGCTTTCAGAACCTCCTACATGAGGTCTCTCGCTGGGCGAGCAGTGCTGCGCACTGCTGCGCTAGGTGCGAGACCTAAAAAGTAAGCAAGGTAGGTGAGCAGCATGCCACTCTCCAGGACAGCTCCCTTGTTTATTCATCCAAGCAACTATTCGTTCATCCTTTCATTCTCCTATGTTCACCCATACGCACCATGATTTAAGCTTTACTTTCTATCATCCAGCCTTTCCCCAAACTTTCCAAATCATATCCATCCATTCAGTCTCCACCCTTTCTTTCAACCATCCTTTCACCCATCCATCTATTTATCCAGTACCCATCCACGCATCCTTTCATCCTTCCACACATCCTTTCACTGATATACCATTTTCACCCATCTTGTCTTTTAACCTTCCGTTCTTTCATGTTTGCATCAAGCTATCATTTTTAGCGTTCAATATCAGAGCTTTTGCAGATTTGTATATAGAAGAGGCCAAAAACTCAACCACCGCTGTAGTTGCAAAAGTGGGGGGCTCACAATCATGAGCCATGACGATGGCCTTGTAGTTAGTGAGTATAAAAGTAATTGTCAATAATCAATCATTCTGATTTGTGACTTAAGACCCCCCTTCCCTGCTGCCGCTTCTTCCCCTCTAACCGACTCTTCTCCTGCAGTGAAATTTAAGCCAGCACTGGTGGCCTATCTGTCGAGAAAAAAAATTACACATTTTTTAAGATGCCAGATATGCCTCCGCTTAATTTTTTTAATCAAAATACAACCACAATATACCACTACAGTTTGGTTAGCAGTATCTTCTATCCAAATCACTCTGGGCATTTTGTTGGTTTGACAATGTTAGAAAAACCATGTAGTCAAACCAACCAAAAACATTTTGTAATGGAGAGGCAGAGCTATAGCCTATGATGGTAACTTTGAGTATTTGAAGCACAATGATGGGGTGGAATAATGGTCAAGTAAAGATTTATGTTGTTGGATTACAAATGTAATACGATTTCATACTTTCCACCCATGCTGCACTGTCATGAAAACTGCTGGTATACTGTGTAAATGAATTTTGCAGTACAACATGGTGGGCATGGAGGGGGGTCCATGACCATGGCCGCTCTCCCGTTAACTGTTAGAGAATGAGCAAGAAAAAGAAAGCCTTCTCGACAAACATGTGTGGTGAATATTATTTATAATACTAGTTTACTTGGGCCTGTAATCTTCACAGAAGATAGTGGAGCACAAAGAACCGGTTCTTATTTTTCCAGTACCACAAGATATATAGGGGGTCGGGAAGATTACTAACAAAGCAGAAGACAACTAAAGACTAGTACAGACGATGGAGTAAGGACTCGTAGAAAAGAGACTTGCTCGGAAGAAATCCGCCCCTTTAACTCACTAACAAGTTGCTAAAAGCGTTCCGTGTAAAACTAATGCACACCACATGAACACGCGGGTTATTGAAGTTTGCTTATGTGTTTAATAACGTGGGTAACATGAACAAAGGACTAAAACTGCTTTAAAACGAGGAATCTTTTCTGCGCCTGCGTCAACTACATCTACGGTAGTATGACGAGCTGTCGCTCGGAGGGAAATTCTTGCGCATGAGCAGAAGGCACTAAAATGGAGTCTTAAAGATTCACGTGCATGGCATCTGCTTTGCTGAAAAGAAAACAAGATATTCTACTAACGCTAATGCGGGAAAAGTTTTAATAAGTAAAGCGGAATAGAGTAGAGATGGGTGGTATACAATTAAACCATTTATTCGTGAAATTAATATTTGTCTTTTGACTTTATCACTAGTGCACATTTGGGCCTCTCATGTATATCTGAAGTAAGCTGAGTCATGTGACGACTGCGCATGTCCACTGAAAGTGAACCCGGAATGATGACTTAGATGTTGAACGGGAGCCAAGGCCGCAAAGTGTCCTATCCTGGGAACGGATGGTGAAAAGTTCAACTATGTGGACTCACATTCAGACTGTTAATAAAGATGTTGCAAATAATTCATGAATGCGTGTGTGAACCAAAATTTTGAATAAAAATTAAGGGTATGGGTTTGTGAACAATGGTCAAACTGATTTTAGATGACATGAAAGCATGGTGTAATGATCATCCCCCCCTTGCCTGACCAATTAGATTTCAAATTTTACGATATTGAAACTTTAGTGGGTGGAACATGAAGAAAGAAAGGTATAATTAAGATAGCTTTAGTTAGTTAGTTAGTCCAGATGCTGGGAGTTTTCAGCGAGAGATGCTGTGAGATGCTGTTGAAGAAGACGAATGCAGAACCTTCTATCCTAATTTAATTGGGTTAGATAAGAAGATCGCGGAAGAATCTCGAGGAGGAAGAGAGTATCAAAGAGGGGGGTGGCACAACAATCGGTATTCTAGAGAGGTCGACTATCCTGTCCTGAATCCTGTCCTGAACCCTGTCCTGAAGTCTTTGTTGCCTGATCTATCCCGGGGGCCCTTACCAGCCCTTTGGCCAGGGGATTGGTCTTCACACCATTATTGGTAACTATAATTTCATGTTATTTGCAGATGTTCTTTTCTTCTGTCCTCTCCCTTTCTGAGCATTAATCATTGCATGAGTCCGACGTATGTATTTCGATGATTAATCTATTGAAATTTCTCTCCTATGAGTGATGGTGACAGTGCTGTATTTTTTAAGTGATTCACATGCATTTAATTTAGAAAAATGTTTTAAAACTTCCCGAGTCTGTGGTTATTTACTTTAAACGAATAAGTTAGAATTATGTTAATTATCACCATCAATTAGTTCAACTAATGGTCCATCGACCAGAGGAAAGAACTTTTTGATACATTAATGGTTAGTTAAAGGTGAATAGAGGTATTTTTGACTAATCCTAAACATTTGTGAAGGATCTTATAAAACCAGTCCAGCAGTTTACTCGACATTGTGTATGTTTATGGGCCCAGGTGAACATATGGTAGTAGAGTATCTGTTGTTGGTATGCCGCTGGATCAGTTTTCGGGTAGCAGAGTTATGGTTATTATTGACTAGTTTGGTGATAAATATTGATTATTGATTTATGTTTAACAAAAGAGTTAACGTCTTGTTTTATGTTGTCCAGAATCCCAGGAAATGAATAGCGGGTGGTGACAGAAGCCACACGGCAGTCATGTTACTCGTCTGTTGGAATAACACTGAGAAACTACGCAGGGCTGGCAGTGTTAAATTAGGAACTATTTTCGTATAACAGTAGAGTGTGAGTGATAGCAGAGAGTTCACTGGTGAAACTTTGGTCTTATTTCCCAGTAGGGGTAACACTGAAGGAGTAACAGGTTCTTCCGAGCTTGAATGAAGGGTAAACAGAGGTTTTTACTCGCAGCAGAAGAGGAGTAATTCTGAAGCTCCAGAATAAGTCAAAATCTATCCTTTGTTTAGTGGAACAGGCAGAGTAGCGAATGTTTTTATATTGTTATTAATGAAGAATTTAAAGAAAAGTATTAATAATTACGTTTTCGTATTACCTTGTGAAGGGAGAATCAGTCGGTGGAGTTGTACTGCCATCACAGAGAGCCGCGCTGGGATTGGTTGAAACAGCGGGCGTGAGACAGAAGCAGATTGTAAAGGAGGGGTCAGTAGTGAGGAGCAATACTGACATCACAAAAGGCTGCACTAGCATTGGTCAGATCACGAGCGTGAGCCTGAGTCTGATTGGTTAAATAGATAGAAGCCGTGCTAGAATTGGTCGAAAGAGAAATTGTATGTTGGATTCTGATTTGACTGCTGGTGTGAGTCGCACAGATAGTAGAGTTCAAGGGTTTGCGGAATACTCTTTCATATATCGTTCATCTAGAATGTATGGAGAAAAGAGAAAAATGTTAATAAAGAAAATTAAGAATTTCTTTAAGAAAGATAAGCCTGTGTTGACTAGAGAAGGAATTCCTATTCCGCCACCAAAAACGCCTGCTTCCTTTATGATGATGGAAAGAGGATATCATACTTGTGGATGGTTGGAGCACTGGATAGAATATACAAAAGATGATGTAGTTTTAGATTTTCTAGAACATGGTACGTTTAATGGGAAAAAATGTCAGAATTTGAGAATGAGAATGAATGATTTAGAACCAAGACCTAGGTTAACTCAGTATGAGGCTTTGCAAGAATGGGAGACTGAGTCATATGAACGAGAGAAATGCAGAGGCAGTAAGAGATATAGTAGATTTTTCCCCATATATTTGCATGAGTCACATTGTGAGAAGTTGGCCTGGCATATGCTGCTCACTAGTTAAAGTGGCCACCTTGCACCAGTCCAATTCGACTCCTATGGTAGATAGGTTTAAGACAACCTTTTAAAAAAATGAAAGCTATCCTAGTGGTAGCTGTGGAGAGCAGCCTTCAGGCTAAGTCTCTGAGTAATGTAAAGCAGCTTGTTTTACCTTATAATCTCTTGAATTACCAAATGAATGGACACCACAGAGGTATATATATAAAATATATATGTATGTATTTCTAACACACTCTGGTAATCTCTTTATGAGATTAGAAGTCAGGAACATATGCAAAAATCAAAAGTTCACAACAAATTAAGCACTTATATGGCTGGGGCCCTAGGGGCGTACCAGACCATATACTAAAAAAGAGGTATAAGAAGATCGACTTGAGAAGGGTGAAGACCTAGGGCCTTCAGAAGCACTGGGGAATCACTAATCCACCCAAGGCAGGTAAGTAAAGGACCCACGGGAGACGCATGCAGTGTGAGAACAAAGCCACGGATAGACTTCAGTGGAGCAAGTTGCGGTTGGAATTTTTAAGTCTTAGGATACTTCGGGAGAGTCTACAAGCAAGTCACTTACAGGGTAAGTAGTTCTAGAGCCAACACACACAGGAGCACTGGAGTGCACGAGTTACCTCACCCAGGGAAGCCGGGTGCATAGGTGTCTTTTGGTGTCGGGTCGCGGCGTCGTTTTCAATGGGAGCCAAAGAAGACTTGCTGATTGTGAAGACAGGAGAAGTGTCCGGTGGAATCCAAGGCTGGATTCTGAAGAAAGAAGACCTGAAAGCAGAGGAAACAGTGTTCAAAGTCACTTGCCAGTGACCCGGGCCCGGGAAGATGGATGCCCACAGTCGTCGGGTGATTTCAGGTGATCACGGGTGTCTTGACTCTTCACCACGAGGTCCAGGAGGCATTGACGATGACCAGCTGCTGGATTCGGCGTGTTTCACAAAGTCTGCAGCTTACTGAGGTGTCGGCAACTGGATTGAAGTCAACAAGCCTTGGCAACAGCAAGTCTTGTGGAAAGTGAAGAAAGTCAGAGGTGCAGACCAGCAAGGTCTGAGAGACTCACCCAGTAAGGGTAAGTCAGGGCAGACCTGGAGCAACCAGGGGAGCCCCTTGGTTCTGTACAAAAGTCTTCAGGGGACCCACACGCCAATGTGCAAGGGATTGTGAAGAAACCTTGTGAGGATTCACTTCACAGGAGCCCACAGTCACTCGGGACAAGGTAGGCCTCTGATCTTTGGTGGAAATCCTGCTGGAGGCTAGGACCACACGTGATCCAAAGCACAAATTCATAGAACGCCGTGAAGGGATTGCACTTGACAATAGTGCACGGTACCCGGGTATTGCTGTTCCTCGTCACTCATGGGGTCCACTTGCCTCAGCTTCGCTGGAGACTCAAGATTGCCTTGGAGAAGTCAGGAAATCCACTTCCGGGGCTGCAGGGACTCTGGCGGAAGCAGAAAAGTTTGCGACCGTTGATTCAAAGTTTTGGTGCCTGCCAAGCAGGGGAGTCACTCCTTGACTCCAAGGGAGATTCTTCAGTCTTCCAAAGGTAGTGGAACGTCGAAGGTCCAGGATTCTTCTTCAGAGCATTGTCCAGGGATATCTAACTTGCAATGGCAAGGGTTCCCTAATTTATACTACAAGGAAGGGAGGGACTAGCTCTATTACCCCTCCTATGGGAGGGTCAGGGGAGTGGGTGGCTACACCCACTTCCCTTTGTCCAGTTTCATGCCAGAGCAGGGGCAGGTAGCCCCTGAACCGGTTTGAGCTGGCATATGCACAGAGGAGCCTACTGCTCCCCCAGTGCAGGACTTCAAAGCACTCTAGGAGTTCACCCACCCAGCCCCAATACACTAACTCCTGTCTGGAAGGTGATGACACCTCCCTGTGACAGGATGCCTATTGTTGGGCCTCCTACACTGCGAGTTTCGGTCAGAAGCAGGAGGGCAGCCCAGTGTCTATGTTGGTGTCTTCCCCTCTAGAAGGGTGGGATCATACTCCCACATCAGTTACTGGTGTGGGGGTATGATTCCAAAGCGTTTGACACCAAACACAACATGTTTTGATGCAGTCATCCCAGAGTTAGCATTTCCCTCGAGGTAATAATTCACTTAAGAGTATATGGTTTAACCGCATCCACAAACAGCCACAGAGAATAGACTCTGAGGGCTGCAGATGGGCCCTGCTCAGGCAGAGGCACCCCCTCACATGTAAACCAAGCACCCTGCCTTCAGGATTGATAGGGCCTGCCTTAGGCGTGACTGATAGGTTTATATGTGTGTGCAGGTAAAGATATAGGGAACCTATATCTCAGTGAGGAGTGCTAACACTACCTCGCCCAGGCTGCAGTAGTAGGCCTGTGGTGTCAGATTTAGTCTGCTTCCCAGGGGTGGCATAATGCATGCTGCAGCCCCTGGTAGGCCTGTGAAGTACCTATGCCCTTGGTACCTAAGGTACCATATACTAGGGGCTCATCAGGTACCACAGTATCCAATCACTAGTGCATCTAATATGCACTCCAAGTTGTTTAGAGAGAACAGAGAGGCTGGGGTCCTGATTAGCAGGGACCCAGCCAGACTATAGCCAGAAACCAGTGTTATCATCAGAAAAAAAGTGGGGGCAACATAAGTGCAGATCCTACTCTCCTACACACGTGAAGGTCAGATGAAGCAATGGAGAAGAGCTATGGTATCAGAAGGTTTATATCTATTGTTAATGGCTGAAGAACAGTTGGAAAGCAAATGTAAGGAGAAAACAAAACACATGAATGTGACAGGATATGGTGACTCAGATGATGAATTATTAGAGGATATTTTAACTAAAAATCCTCCACCGTATCAAGAAGGACCCAGTAGAGTCACCCCAAGTGCACCGGTAATGGGAACACCCTAAATTCCTCAAATTATACATGCTACATCAGTTAATAGGGTGCTTCAAGATCATGAGATAGAAGCCTTAAATAAAACTAGAGAGGAAGTAGTACAGAAAATAGGTCAATTACATCTAAATACAGAAGCTTTAACAGTACCAGTGACTATAGGTCCTGTTATCCCATTATTTGGAGATAAAATGAGTTGCCCAAAACCCCAAGCTGTAACGATTCCTTTGAGTAGTCCCAGAAAACAGGAAGTAATATCTGATAATCAGGCTAGTGAGTACGATTCAGTCATTTCATTAATGGACCTTCCAATAGGGGAACCTTTAACTGAAACCTTTAAAAGAATGACATTCGGAAATTCAAAAGAAAGAGGGTCTATGATACCTTTAGGAACTAGAAGCTCAACAGCAGTCACTCCAGAAGATTTAAGAGATGGGCACTGGGAATAGATAAACAAAGCCCATCACCAAAGATTTTAGATATTTACAGATTGAAAGTGGAGTTGGAAGAAATGATAGCTGGAAATGTGGGAATAGACAGGTTGAATCTTTACAATGAGGAGGAGTTTTTGTTTATATGTAGGAGCATAACCAGAAATGCAAAATTGTTTCATGAGAGATTGACAGAGGTTGCTTTCGAGATTGGAGTGGATATAGGGAGATCAAAATTGTTACAGAAACCATATACAGTGGAGTTTACTGATAAGGATTTGCAGAATATGAATATGTCTGGTAAGAAACTACAGATAAAAGAGTTAATGAACATTTTGCAGAAGTGGGAGACATTGACAAGTGGAGAACTAGGTGGACAAGAAAGAAGGAGGAAGCACAAGCAAAGGAAGCGTCATCTGCATTCTTACTAAAAGAATGAGAAAAGGCTGAAAGATTGTGTCCCATGAGAGAGGTTCCTGGTGTGGATATGTTCATGTTCCGTGGAGTAGACAGGATATTTTGTCATTTGCAAACGATTTCCCTAGTTTAAGAAAGAAACCCGTTGAATGGTACAAGCAGGTTGAAAGACTTGTGAAAGTTTCGAAGGTTCTGTTGAAGGATCTGGATGGTCTGTTTGATATAGTGGTACCTGCTGACTTATGGACAGAGTGTAAGATCACAGTTGATTGGCCAAGTGAAGAGTATGCTAGAGACTCGAAAACAGGAGCACCCTCAGATGAGGTGATGAAGAAATGTCACCAAGTAATTACTTTTCTGAAAGGGAAAATCCCTCCTAAGGAAACAGATCGGGAAAAGATAGATAGAACAACTCAAGAGCCAAATGAGTCTGTACATACATATTATGAGCGGTTACTACAGGTGTTTAAGCAGTACAGCGGCTTTGAAAATGTTGGTGATAAGGATATGGGACATTTTGTATATCTGTTTGTGTATGGTTTGAAACCAGAGATTAGTCAGATGATGCAGCAGCACATTTTGTGCTGGCAGAGTAAAACGATTGATGAGATTTTGAAATATACCAAGTATTGCGGAGATGATATTGAGGCAAGGCGTAGAAAGTTAAAAGAGAAAATGATGTGGGCACAAGTGAAATTGGCAGAACAGCAGGAAAATAAATTAAATACCCAGACTGATAGTCAGGTGAAAGAGCAGAATTAGAATGATCAAGTGGTAAATGGTGGTAAAGTTAGAGGACGAATGAACAGAGATGAAGCGAAGAAGAAGTTTCCTTGTCATGCGTGCAGAAAGCTTGGACATTGGAAGAACAAGTGTAAGAATATTCAGAATAATAATGGGCCAAACCAAAATTAAAATCCACAGACGTACAACGAAGTGATTATGAATCAGCAGCAGCAGGTAGTTACTCCACACTATCAGATGCCACCAGCTCCTATGCCAAACTTTGTGAACACTCCAAAATACAGTGTGGATGCCGGATTTCATGGAGGAAGTGGTAAGAAAAATTCTGTGGTTACACAATATCTTTTACAGAATAATAATGATGAAGCAGACTATGTGCAATGACGGTGCCTGAGGGGGGAGGAAGAGGAGTGAGTGTTTGGCGCATCCTTGCCGGTAGATCAGTCAGGGCAATTTATTGATGGGAAAGTGGAAGGTTCTGTTCAACCTTCCACTTTCCCATCAATAACTGGCTACATGGCCAAACCCCTTAATTTTTTGTGGTGATCTAAATATCTCGCTAGATGTAGGAAATGAGAATCAGAGACAAAGGGGCTATTCTGGGCGTAAACCTAAAGTATATAGGGCTCTAAATTCCCTCAAGAATAGTCACGGTCTGGTTGATATTTGGAACCTTAAAAACTCGACTAACCCAGGTTATACATATTTCTCCTGTCCTCATCAAAAGTTTGTTCGGATTGACTACTTTTACGGCACAAGGAACCTATTAGAACGAGCTGGAATTAGGAAACTGCCCAAAATAATCTCGGATCATAACCCTTTGATCCTAGAAATAGATATACCCAGCTTTAGGAGACTACGAAGTAAGTGGACGTTCGATAGGAAACTACTAGTTAATAATGAATATATTAAATTTATCAAAGATTGGGCACAGGAATATTTTGATATTAACCGTTACAGTGCTAGCAGGGGGGTGGTCTGGGATTCTTTTAAGGCTAGTCTCAGAGGGGAAACTATAAGCTTTGTTGCCAGGACTAAGAAGCAGCTGGAGACCAAAAATCAACAACTATCACAGGAGTTAGCTTTGGCTGAAGAGGAGTATGTCACAACTATAGCACAGGGACAGGTGGGAAGTCAAATTCAGCAACGGATAATTGCCCTAAAAACAGAATTAAACAGCTGGCTGACGCAGAGATCAGCAGAGGCTTATCAATCCTATAGGAACAGTATCTATGAAAATGGGGAGCAAGTAGGCAAGAGGCTGGCCCTTTATACTAGACAAAAGAGATCCCTTAACATAATAACTTCTCTATAGATAAATGGACAAACGCATAATGATCCTGATGAGATGGTCAAAGGGTTTCAACAATATTATCAAAACTTATATCAGGATGACATTAATAAAGATCGATTAGAAGTTGCCCAGGGCCTAGTGAGCTTATTCAAAGATATCGAATTTGAAGGGGGCCTGGATAGGGCTTCAAGTGACGAGTTAGAAGAAGAAATTACTCTAGAGGAAGTTCATTTGGCACTGTCAGAAATGGCATCTGGGAAGGCTGCAGGCCCTGATAAAAATCCGCTTGAAGTCTACAAGATTTTAAGCTTTGTTATAACACCCTTTCTTCTGGACCTATTTAAGGGAGTGCAGTATAACTGAACCCCCCCTGAGTCCTGGAAGGAGACAGATATTGTAATATTCCCCAAAAAAGATAAGCCGGTAGAGAATCCATCTTCATACCGGCCGATCTCACTGATTAATTCAGATAGTAAACTATATTCTAAAATACTAGCTACTAGGCTGGGAAGGGTCATTGAACGTCTGGTCAGCCCTTGGCAGCATGGTTTCATTCCAGGTAAAGGAACAACTGATCATATTCGTAGGGTCATCTCTCTATTTGACACTATGAATGAGACAGGCGGGCGGATGTCTATGATCCTTCTCGACGCCGAGAAGGCTTTTGATAGAGTGTCTTGGGAATTTTTATTGGGTATACTAGAGCTTAATGGCTTCGGGCCGCAATTCATTAAAGCTATTAAGGCAATGTATTCTCAACCAAGGGCAAGATTGCAACTTATGGGGAAGGAATCCAAAAATATTAATATATCAAGAGGGACCAGGCAAGGATGCCCCTGCTCCCCGATTTTATTCGCTCAATCTATATTAATCCGTTAGTGGTCAAACTGCTCCTGAATCAGAATATCAAACCAATCAGCACGGGCGATTATGAGACTAAAGTCCTGGCCTATACCGATGATGTTGCAGTTTTAACTCCGAACCCAGCTGAGGCAATTATTGAAATAAATAAAATTGCTGAGAGCTATGGGCTTCTTTCTGGATACGCGCTGAATAAAGGGAAAACTATTATATTATGCACGGATAATATAGATTTTACCGATCCAAGGAAAGCAGATACAGCGGTCTATCTTGGAATTCGTATAAGCGCTAAGGGTTGATGACATTGTTAAATGTAACTTTGAGCCCATGATTAAAAACATAGGGAAGGATCTAAGAAGGGTTAATGGGCTGCATTTATCTATCATAGGGAGAGGAAATTTTTCAAAAATGACCATGCTACCAAAAATTCTTTACTTGTTCCGTGCAATACCGTTGGCAATAGAAAATAAGACACTGAGGGCATTGGAGTCAATTATTTCCAGCTTTATGTGGCAATATGGGAAGGTAAGAAGAGCGATTACATTTCTTGCTTTACCACAAGATAGGGGTGGCCTAGCAATCCCTAATATCACCCTCTATTACTGGGCGGCCCTTCTCCAACAAATGGCCTCCCTGTTTGTCTTGGATAATGATATGGGCACAGTCCAAGGCCAAAGAATACCTACTATTTACGAACTGTCCTTAGGGAAGGAAGCTCCTGGGCTGCTACTTAAACAGTTAGAACCGAGCTATTATAAAAAGGTACGATTTAAAGTGATATATAGCGCATGGAAGGTCTGGAAACAGGTCTCCAAATTTATGGATGTCCCAAAAGTGACTAGATATACTCCCCTTTGGCGTTCATCTCTGTTTTCACCCCAGATCAATGATGTCATAGGGAAGAAATGGGAAAGGTACGAGGTGGGAACAATAGCAGAGTTTTGTGGGGGAGCGCAAGATTTTCAATTTTCCAGGCTGCAGCGGGTTTTTAGTATACCGGATAATCAATATTTTAAATTTATACAGATTAGGTGCATCCTCTCCGTTCTTAACCCTAAGATTAAGCTTGATAAAATACCTATTGTGGATACTATATCCTCTAGGTCAAGCAGAATCAGGAATATTTATACCCTACTTCTTGATAGGATCCCAGACGACCTAGAAAAAACTGAGACATACTGGGCAAGAAACCTGGGGAATGCCGATGTGGATATCTATATGAGCCTTTCCCTAACGGCCAAAATACTTCTGTCTTCGAATCTTAAAGCCCAAGTTTATAAAACCATTTTTAATCTTTACTTTACACCAGCAAAATTACATCTATGGTGTAAGAGAATAGATGATAAGTGTCCCAGATGTGAGCTCGGCCCTGCCACTCTAATCCATATGTTGTACGACTGTGATAAACTAGATTCGTTAAAAACAGGGTTGCAGAAATACTGGGAGTAAGTATTTGGCCAAAGACTAGATCTGTCCCCAACTCTGCTGATCCTTGGATACGATAGCACTCTAGGTCTCAGTACTGAACAGGAATATAGTCTGTTCCTGGGGTCAGCAGTATACAGGATCTTACTGGCAGCAAGATGGAAAGATACTGAACCACCAACGTTTCATATGTGGTTAGCCAGGCTCCTGGGAATCTATAATCAAAAGAGGGCTATCTACACCTGTAAGGGGAGACAGGCTAGAATCCGAGGGATGAAAGTCTGGGCACATGTGGCCGATTGGAGTAGAAACGCAAGGATGGTCTAGAACCAGCTGAAATGACGGTATATAGTGATAACAAGGGTAGGATGTAACGAACAGTCTGACTTCTTTTTATATATTGTCTAATGAATTGCACAGTTTTTTTTTACTTCCGCTCTATTTAGTATGTATTAACTGCTTTTATATAATCACACTACCGTACTGTATTCACTAATAGATATTTAAATGATAATAACTGAAGTTTAATATATTTGAACTATCTGGAAATGTTAATAATAAAAAGAATTATTTAAAAAGGGAAAGTGGAAAGTAGTGATATCACTTTTCTATTTGATAAAGCAGGAGTTGCTCTAGAAATTGGCCGAATGATTAAACAAGGCATTTTAAAAGAAATAATGAGTAGTCCTTGTAATTCGCCAATAATAGGACTTAAAAAGCCTAGCAGAAAATACAGGGTAGTACAGGATTTGACAAAGATGAACAAAATTGTAGTGCCTTGTTGTCCAGTAGTGCCAAATCCAGAAGTGATCCTTTATCAGATACCCTGGAATTCAGGCTGGTTAACAGTAATTGATTTAAGCCAAGCCTTCTTTTCTATTCCTTTGCATCCAGACAGCCAATATTTATTCGTATTTAAGTTCGAAGACCGTGTCGTGGCATGGTGCTGAGTTCCTCAAGGGTATACTGAGAATCCTTCAATTTTTAATTTAATCTTTAAAAAAATGTCTAGAAACATTGATCATGCCCAGAAATTCAGTTTTGGTTCAGTACATTGATGACCTACTGGTGGCATCAAAAACACAAGAAGATTGTGTCACTGACACAATTGCATTACTGAACCATTTGGCCGAAAGAGGACACAAGGTGTCTCCAGAGAAATTGCAGTTTTGTCAACAAGAAGTTAAATATTTAGGCCACAAAATAGAAAGGGGAGTTAGAAAAGTGATAACAGAGACAATAAATATAATCAAGCAAATGCAGTTACCTCAGAAACAAAAAGAAATGAGAATGTTTCTCGAAGTAGTTGGGTACTGTAGGCAGTGGATTATAGGGTTTTCCTTGCTGGCAAAACTATTGATTCAGTTGACTCAGAAAAGAGCAAAGGATCTGATTGTCTGGAATGATGAGTGCGTGGAAGAGTTTGTGAAATTGCAAACTTGTCTGTGCGAGGCCCCTGCCTTAGGCATGCCTGATTATACAAAATAATTTGCACTGTTCTGTTGTGAGAGAGAAAGTTGTGCACTTTCAGTGTAACACAAAGACATGGATTAAGCCGACATCCAGGAGCATATTTCTCTGCTACTTTGGATCCTGTGGCTTCAGCATTATCCAGCTGCTTAAAAGCAGTAGCTGCTATTTGTATGAGTCTGGAGCAAAGTGAGTCGATTGTGATGGGACATCCAGTTAAAGTTTACGTCCCACATTCAGTTGAGATTCTTTTGACAAGAACTCGAAGTATTAAAGAGTTATTCTGGGAGCAGAAAATGTGACTGTAATAAGAAGTACAATAATGAATCCTGCCACATTATTACCGGACCCAGGTTGTGAAGAAGTGAAAGATGAAGTGCATCATGATTGTCTGGATGTGACTGAGATGTGTACTAAGCCCCGACCTGACATAAAGGAAGTGCCCTTAAAAAAACAGATCATGAACTATTTGTAGATGGGTCATGCTTGAGAACAGAAGGAGGAGGACCTAGTGCAGTTTATGCTGTATGTAAGATATCTGAGGTCATTGAAGCATCCTGTTTACCGGGAGTCAAGTCCGCATAAGTAGCCGAATTGGTGGCCTTAACAAAGGCATGCAAAATTGGGAAAAATTGGGGAATAACCATATTTACTGATAGTCAATATGGTTTCAGGGTTGTGCATGACTTCGGCCAGCTCTGGATGCAGAGGGGATTTCTGACTTCTTCAGGATCTCCAATAAGAAACGGCAAAAATGTAAAAGACTTATTGGAAGCAATATAATTGCCAAAAGAAATAGCAGTGGTCAAGTGTGAGGCTCACCAGTCAGGAAATGACTATGTGGTGGCAGGTAACACATATGCTGACCAAATTGCTCAATATTGTGCACGAAATAACATGGCACTTAATAGAAAGATTGAAACAAGTGAACAATCAGCGGCCAACTTATGTTTTTCTCAGCTCTAGAAACATGGGATGAGGTTAGACAGTTGCAGGATGAAGTTGAGTCGAAAGAAAAGGAAAACTGGATAAAGTCAGGTTGTGAAAGAAGGACAGAAGATGATGTATGGGTGTACACCAATGGCAGAACAGTCATGCCAGACTGCTTACTCTCTCAAATGGCAAGGGTATACCATGGCACAACACATATTGGCAGGGATTCAATTATCAGATTATTCAGACAGAGTTGGTACAATCCAAAGTTTAGGGTAGTCGCAGAAAGTCTTCGACAAAGATGTTTAATTTGTCAGCAGCTGAATCCAGGCAGAAAGACAGTGGTCAGTTGGGGAAAAATTGGAAAGGCAGAAGGACCATTCACGAGATTGCAGTTAGATGTCATTAAGTTGACTCAGTGCAATGGATTGAAATATGTACTTGACATAGTGTGCCTGTTCTCGAGATGGGTAGAGGCATACCCCACAAGAAGAAATGACAGTCTCACAGTTGCTAAACTACTGTTGAGGGAGTTGATACCTCAATTTGGTTTTCCAGTCACTTTGGAATCAGATATAGGACCTCATTTTAATAATGAAACAATTTGATTAATCTGTGAAGCATTCAAAATTGAACAAAAACTGCACCATGCATACCGCCCAGAGGCTTCTGGAGTGGTTGAGCAACTACATGGCACAATCAAGTCAAGGTTAGGAAAACTGTGTGCATCCACATCACTGAAATGGCCAGATGCATTGCCTCTTGTGTTAATGGGACTCCGAAGTATTCCTGACAGAAAAACAGGATTGATTCCACATGAAATACTCATGGGATGGGCAATGAGACAAGCATTTATTCTTGGACATTAATTGCTGAATATAACTGATGATCTGGTATTAGACTATAGCAAAGGATTAGCTGACCTAGTGCGTTCTGTCTCTCACCCTGTTGGAGAAGTAGCAGTTGCCAGGCAGCCAACGCAGGCACATGCTTTGAATCCTAGAGACTGGATGGTAGTGAAAAAACACGCAAGAAAGTCATGCCTAGCACCCAGGTGGGATAAACCACATCAAGTAATACTAGTCACTACTACAGCAGTATAGTGTGCAGGTTTACCCAATTGGATACATGCGAGTCATACGAAAAGAGTTCCAGGCTCCACAGAAGAAGAACAGCAACTGAATGAACCAGTTGAGACAGCTGAAGGTTGTGAAGTCGAAGAATCTAGGGTGATAGATTCTGAGGTGGTCGACAAGGAACAGCAGAGCACTAGTCAGGGGAAATAGATACCAGTGATTGACATACTTGAAATTGTTATTCAAACAAGAAGGAGAGCCATATTAGAGAGACAGGAAAGTAGTGAGGATCAGATAGGTGTAGAAGAAGACACTCAGGTAGAGGTGAACAGAGCTACCCCAAATTCTGAGCAGGACCAGACAGGGAAAGAAGAATATACTCAGGGAGAGGTGAACAGAACTATTCAAAGACCTGAGCAGGGACAGACAGGAAAAGAAGAACAGGTTCAGGAAGCAGAAGAACAAATTGTAGTAAAGACTGAACATGACCAGTTAGGACAAGAAGAACAGGTTCGGGCAGAAGAAGAAGATCAATTTGAAATAAGACCCGAACAGGACCAGATAGAGGAAGAAGAACAATTTCAGGCGGATGAAATAAGACCTGAACAGGAACCGGTAGATAGTGATTCAGAAGAAGAAGGGATTGTGCCTAGACACTATGAAAATAAAAGAACTCTAGAAAAAGACAGAGAGGGTGAAAGTGCAGTACAGGTTAAAAGTGTCAGAAAGGGTGACAACTGGCCAGGTGGAGTGAAAAGATTGAGATACTATCTGAGAAAGACAAGAGGAAAGTCAAGTGCAAGTAAATGAGGTTACTAGTCAAACTCAGTCTAAACAGCCGATTGTGAGAAAGACACGAAGAAGCCCAAGACTGAGAATTTTGAACAATAAATACAAGGGCCCTGAGTGGACCTATGTAATATTAGAAGAATTTGAAAATTTAGATTTGAGTAAGGAATCAGAAGAAGAAGTAGATGCTACACAGATTGATGAAAGAAAATTGAGACCCCCTTGAAAAAAGAGTTTGAATTTCCTGGTGAAGAAAGAAAAGAAGAGAAATCTTCTTAGATTAAAATTGCGAAAAATTAAGTCACAGAGCAACCAAAACGAAGTTTAAAACAAAGATGCTGTAGAGCCTGCATATGTAGTATTTTGTTAGTAATCTCAGTATGGCTATTTCTAACAGTAGCAGTGCCTTATTTTATGATAACAAATACGAAGAATGATACAGTTACTAATGAGAAAACAGCTACCATAAAAGGAGATAGAGTAGAATTAGAAGCAGCAGATGTGACAGATTTACATCACACAGTATTAGACAATGATATGTCTTTAAATGGTTTTACAAAATTGGTATTTTAATATGTAGATACAATGGAGATTAGTGATTGTTATGTCTGTGTGAAATTACCAGCGTCAGTGTCAGAAGGCGTTACATACCATCATTTACCTTTAACATATGGTATATCATGTAGTGTTCTAGCAAGTCTGTTTTATAAAACCGGAAAACTTCAGTATTATTATTCAAACTTAGATGTAGTATTTCCGGAACTTCCTATTCGAAAGAATATGAATCCAGTGCTCAGTGGCCTAGATGCACAGTTTATGGGTGAATTCTCTTTAACAATGAAATCAATTGAAATAGTAAAGGCACATAAGAATAACTTAACATGTATCATTACGAAGAGAAAGTGTTTTTGAATCTAGTTGAGGAAAGGAGACAGAATTTCAAAAAGAAAGCTGCTGAACAGAAAACCCATGTACCACCATGGGCTGAGAAAGAGGGAATTTACACAGCTGGCAAGGCTCATGCTGCAATGTCCCTAGAGGTTGTGAAGAAAGGGAAAATCTGCCTCCATAGGTTAAAGGCAGATTATAATAATGTATTTATTGATTCCAGTGAATGTGAACATAACTTCCTAATTTTGAGAGGCTGGGGACTAAAAGGGGGAACTGATCCAGTATTTCCTGGTGTTTACTACGTGTGTGGGAATAATGCTTACTATAAGTTAATTGCACGGTGCTGCTACTTTGAGATAGTGTTTCCGAAAATCTATCATGTAAAAAGAATCACTGGAAACAATGAAAACACTAATGGACTAACACAGAGAAAGAGAGCTAGTTTTACAGAAATAGTAGGTGATATATTTGGTGCAATAATTCCTTCTGTGGGAGTCATTCTGAATTCACATAGAATTTGTAAATTGTCAACAGTAGTTGATCGTCTCTCAACTGATACTGCTGGGGGTTTCTTGATGATAGATGATAAATACGGAGATGGTTGCGATTAGGTCTATGGTTTTACAAAATCGACTTGCGCTTGATATCTTATTAGCAAAAGAGGGCGGAGTCTGCAGAATACTGAAAGTGCAACATTGTTGTACTTACATACCTGATAAAAGTAAGGAAATCAGAGGGTATTTTAAGAACATTACAAAATGTCATGAAGATTTCAAACCACTGGAGGTTGACAGTGTATGGGAAAGACCAACAAAAAGTATTTCTTCAATAGGGACTTGGTTTTCTGATTTAGGGAAAAGTATTTTAGGTCAAATAATTGTTCCAGTAGTTGGAATAACGACAATAATTTCAACAATAATGATTTGGTGTAAGTGTTGCAGAAACAAAGGAAAGGGAAGAAAATATGAAGTTAATGGGAAAGGAAAGAAAAGAAAGAGGGAATACGAGGAAATACGAATGGAGGAAATGAAAGGGAGGATATACAAAAAGATGAAAGATTTAGAAAACAAAGATGAAGATGAGAAAGCAAAAGAGGAGAATGAAAATGAGAAATACGGAAAGTTGGCATCTGATTAGGGATGGGTAATTTTGTGATGGCTCAAAATACCATCAGAGAGGGGATTTATGGAGCAAGGACTCGTAGAAAAGAGACTTGCTCAGAAGAAATCCGCTCCTTTAACTCACTAACAAATACTAAAAGCGTTTCGTGTAAAACTAATGGCACCACATGAACACGAGGGTTAGTGAAGCTTGCTTATGTGTTTAATAACGTGGGTATCATGAACTAAAAACGCTTGAAAACAGGAACTCTTTACTGCGCATGCATCAACTACATCTATGTAGAATGACAAGCTGTTGGTTGGAGGGAAATCTTGCTCATGAGCAGAAGGCACTAAAATGGAGTCTTAAAGAGTCGCGTGCATGGCATCTGCTTTGCTAAAAAGAAAACAAGCTATTCTACTGACGCTAATGCGGGAAAGGTATTAATAAATAAAGGGCAATAGAGTAGAGATGGGTGGTATACAGTGAAACCATTTATTCGTGAAATTAATATTTGACTTTTTGACTTTATCACTAGTGCGCATTTGGGCCTCTCATGTATAACTTCAGTAAGCCGAGTCATGTGATGACTGTGCATGTCCACTGACAGTGAACCCGGAATGATGACTTAGATGTTGAACAGGAGCCAAGGTCACAAAGTGTCCTATCCTGGGAATGGATGGTGAAAAGGTCAACGATGTGGACTTACATTCAGACTGTTAATAAAAATGTTGCAAATAATACATGAATGCGTGTGTGAACCACTAATTTGAATACAAATTAAGGGGATGGCTTTGTGAACAATGGTCAAACTGATTTTCGATGACATGTAAGCATGGTGTGATGATCATCGCCCCTTGCCTGACCAATTAGATTTCGAATTTTACTATATTGAAAGTTTAGTGGGTGGAACATTAAGAACGAAAGGTATAATTAAGATAGATTTAGTTAGTTAGTTAGTCCAGATTCTGTGAGCTTAGAGCGAGAGATGCTGATGCTGTGAGATGCTGATGAAGAAGACGAATGCAGAACCTTCTATCCTAATTTAATTGGGTTAGGTAAGAAGATCGTGGAAGAATCTCGAGGAGGAAGAGAGTGTCAGAGAGGGGTGCGGCGCAACCGTCGATATTCTAGAGAGGTTGTCTATCCTGTCCTGAACCCAGTCCTGAAGTCTTTGTTGCCTGATCTATCCCGGGGGACCCTTACCAGCCCTTTGGCCAGGGGGTTGGTCTTCACACCATTCTTGGTAACTCTAATTTCATGTTATTTGCAGATGCTCTTTTCTCTCTGTTCTCTCACTTTCTGAGCATTAATCATTGCATGAGTCTGAAGTATGTGTTTTGATGATTAATCTATTTAATTTTCTCTCCTATGAGTGATGGTGACAGTGCTGTATTTTTGAAGTGGTTCACATGCATTTAATTTAGAAAAAGGTTTTAAAACTTCCTGAGTCTGTGGTTATTTACTTTAAACGAATAAGTTAGAATTATGTTAATTATCACCATCAATTAGTTCAACTAATGGTCCATCGACCAGAGGAAAGAACTTTTTGATCCGTGAAGGGTTGGTTATAGGTGAATAGAGGTATTTTAGACTAATCCTAAACATTTGTGAAAGATCTTATGAAACCAGTCCAACGGTTTACTCGACATCGTGTGTGTTTATGGGCCCAGGTGAGTATATGGTAGTAGAGTATCTGTTGTTGGTACGCCGCTGGATCACAGACAGACAGGAGAAAGTCAGCTACAAAAAAAACATGAAATATGGAATAAAAACGATAATGCAGGTATAACAAGAATTAAGCAAACATGATTTAGGGGATTTGGAAAAAGGAGACAGTATAAAAAAACAAGCGAGGCAAAATTAAAAGTAGTATAAAATAGCGTGCAGAGGTAAATGTTAGGGAAATAATAAAAATAAATGATAGGACTTACTGGGATTAGCAGACCCCTCAGGAGTGGAGCTGGTGGTTGATGTCTGCTCACCAGCTCCTCACCTACCCGCCTTCGCACTGCCCCTCTTCTTTGCCTTGGGTACTCATGTAGGAAATAAAGAAGATTAAAAAAATAGGTTAGTGGTACTGTTAATCTCTACAAAATTATTTTGACAGGCAAACGCAGTACCATTTTACTTTTCTAAATCAGATCACCTATAGTATTAGTGTTGATACTATTGTTGTGTTGGCCATACTAATTCTAAAATCCCTAGTCCAAGTTTTCTTAACAAAAACTATATTTGGAACTTAAGCATTGCAATGAATGATCTCTGATTCTAGTCTCATTTCTCAACCCCCTCGATGGACCAATTTAGTTTCCCTTTTTTGCAATGCATAGATGCATACAACACATCACTTTGAGATTGCTTGGGACTGTACTAGCTACATAAACTAAAGTCACTGAGAACACTAACTCACTGATATCACTAATTCACTGTAGTGGTAGGAGGACAGATGAGTCTGCAATGGCTTCTTAAATAATTTCAGCCAAAGCGAGAGCCAATGAGTACGATTAGGTAGTGTCGAGCACCTGCTACCTCAAACTGGATCACATAATATACTTAATATTAACTAAACGTGATTTACCTCTGAGTTTCAGCAGCATGCTATTCGGTAAAGAAACATTAGCATTGTAGAACACAAACACAACAAATGATTACTCACCAAGACCCGCAATCTCGACACCTAGCAGGTCCTGCTCCCATTCAGGATATCCACCCAGTGGTGCATCAGCTGCTGCTCGGTGCTCTGGACCTCGGTGAACTTGAGCACATACTTGAACACCCCCCAACGCAGCCGACACTTCCGCTGTGGGTACCCACACCCAGACCTGCCACCTGCTGCCAGCATGGTGGGGAGGTGGGAATAAAAGAATGCTGCCACCTCCGCCTCTCAAAAGATTGTGCAGGGCTACACCCATTGATGGCACCGCCATCTGCAGATTGAGCGGCTGCTGCTGGCTGTTCGTGGGGCCTGGCGCTGCCGCTCCCATGGTCACCCTGCTCGGCCATGTCACTGAAAAAAAAGAAAAGAAGCAGAAAAAGGAAGGAAGGAAGGAAGAAATAAAGAAATAAGGAAATAAAGGGAAAAATAAATCAAAATACAAAAGATAATTAAAAAAAACCCAAAAAAATTTGCAAAAAGAGCACAGACACAAAAAGACAGACTAATACAATAAATAAAAATGAGGGTGTAGCTAAATTAGTGGGGGGAAGATTGAAAATATTGAGTAAGGATTGGAAAAGCAGGCCCAGCACCATGAACAGACCAGAACACAAAATGGCCACGCCTATGCGAACCACGTGGTGCCGTTCACACACTTTTTCTGTGGCAAAAACACGCTTTGCGCCATGTGAGATGCAGAAACTTAGTGTGGATTGATGCACCAAGCAGCTCCACCCGCTCGCGGAACTCCACCCAGTTTTTGACCACTTGGCAGAGTTCCATGTAGTCTGTCGAAGGCTTAGCTTTAAGTCCTTCAACCTTTAACCAGATCTTTAAAAAGAATCTAGAAACTCTGAATATGCCATGCAACTCCGTCCTTGTGCTGTACATTGTTGATCTGCTGACAGTGTCAATGTCACAAAAAGCATGCAAACAAGACACCATTGCTCCGTTAAATCATTTTGCTGAGGGGGAAGTTGAGCATGACTTTCTCAATGTCACAGAAGTATGTACCAAGCCAAGACCCAATAAAGGATGAACCCCTTGAAGATGAGAAAAGAACAACCCACCTCCAACAACAAGTTCTCTAAACAGAGTTGTGGATCAAAATTAACATCCAAAAAGTCTATTTATAATGGGAAATACCTCTTTTTTAAAAAATTTATTTAGAACAGTGTATACATATTTTTATGTACACGATTGAAGCATGAATAAATAAAAAACTGTCTCACACCCACAGCAAGAAAAAACTCAATCAATCCACACAATCATACCCATGTCACTTATACCTTACATATCAATCAATCAGCGTTTATAAAGCATGACTAATCACCCCGGGGGTATCCAGGTGCTGTGGTCTCGTAGGTCTCTAGTCAAAGAGCAGGGTCTTAAGTACCTTCCTGATGTCTGCCGGTGTTGGTGCTGTTTGTAGGTGGAGGGGAGGTTGCTCCAGGACCTGGCACTGAGGTGGGAGAATGAACGACCTCTGCTGTGGCTCAGATGTGGGAGTGATAATCCTTGGGGGGTGCCGCAGATGATGGTCTTGTGATCGGAGTAGAAGGGCGGTAGTCGGACTCTCTGGGTCCATTCTGTTAGGAAGGATGCGATCCATTTGAGAGCGTCTTCCTGGTTGCCAGTGTGGTGGAGTCTGTTGATGAGAGTGTAGTGGGATACGGTGTCGAACGTAGCTGAGAGGTCGAGGGGGGTCAGGGCTGCTGTTTCACCATGCACAAGGAGGGATCTGATGTGATTGTATTGCAGCGATCAGGGCGGTTTCAGTGCTGTGGATGGCACGGAAGCCAGAATGGGAGGCATTGAGTAGGTTGTTTATTTTAAGGTGTTTGGTGAGCTGGTGGTTGATGGCTTTTTTGAGGACCTTGGTTGGGTATGTGAGCAGTGAGTAATTTTGTAGTTCTCTGGGATTGGCAGAGGGTTTCTTCAGGAGGGGTGTGACCTCTGCATATTTCCATGCTTTAGGAAAAGCAGCCATGGGGAGGGATTTGTTGTTGATGGTGGTGAGTGCAATGCTGAATCCTTTGTGTGCGAGGTTAAAGGCGTGGCGGGGGCCGGGGGGTGATGGGGCTCTGGAGTGGATGGAGCTCATGAAGGTGGTGCTCTGTCGTGTTGTGGGAGGTGTCCAGATGGTGAGTGGGTGGTCATGAGTGTCATCGATTGAGTCGGGAAGATGTCGAAGTCAGTGGGTCCAGGTTGCCGTAAATGGTGGATATCTTGTTGTGGAAGTAGTTGGCTAGGGTGTCGCAGAGTTCTTGGGTAGGGCGTACTGTGTTCTCAGTGGCTGCTGGACAGGAAAACTCTCTGATGATGCTGAAGAGTTCCTTCTTGTGATTGCCGCTGTCCTCTATGCAGTCTGTCAGGGTGTCTTCCATTAATTTTTTGAGGAATTGGTGGTATTTGCTGAGGGCTGCTTTGAAGCTGGCAAGGTCTGTGGTGTCCCTGTTAGAAGGCCATTGTTTTTCTAGTTGTTGCATTTGTGTCCGGAGTTCTGGTGTGTACCAGCTGGTGTTTTTTGAGTGACCTGCTAGTGTTGGCCATCTTCATGTGGGTGACACTGTCAGCGCAGTTGGAGATCCATGTGGTAAAATTCTGGACAGCTTGTTCCAGGTTGCTAGTGGTTTCTGGCTAGGTGGTGCTGAGACCAGATGCCCACTGGGTCTCTGTGACTTTGTTCCAGCAGCGATGGGGGGTGCTCAGGGGCTAGGTGGTGGTGCTCGAGGAGCTTGTGATGGTCAAGTGTGTGATGTTGTGTTTGGTTCAGGTGCCTTTGGAGATGTGGCTGAACTTGCCTCTGTCACTGGTTGTGATGATGGGGTCCAGAATATGTCCTGCACTGTGTGTGGGACAAGTGACCAGCTGGGTGAGGCCATGTTGCATATGCTTTGCAGGAGGTTGGTGGAGTTGGCGACCTTGAGGTCCCCATATCACACTAGAAAGTAAAAGATTTTAAAACACATGTGTAAACAGTCTATTCTGAGAAGAGTTCCTAAGCTTAGGACATGGTAATTCCTCGCTGTGATAGCAAACTATTGGGCTTGTACCACAGATAATTGGTCATCCATCTCTGATCTGTACGAGTAGTGGAACAAGGTCCGCTAGTCTCATTCATTTGAATTAGTACAGATGTTCATTTGGACTATTTCTTCTCTAAAACTGCCTTTGGCTCAGACTGACTGCACTTTTCAGCAAGTAGCAGGGATATTATTATTGGGCTGCCCCCCACACCTCTTTTGCATGTGTTTGTATGCATCATTGATACATCATCCTGTGCCTTGAGGAATGTGTGTGGTCGCCTGACCACTTCACACCAAAAAGGGCGTCTGCACCAACGCTATAGTCATTTAGACATCTGAAACAATCTATATTGTATCTATGATATGTTTTTGCCTTCTATGACTATGAGTATTACACAAAGTACAGATAAATAAGGATGTTGAGGAACATATGTCCTGTTTGGTGTATTAATTTATACATTTAGAATATACGTGTACAATATGCTCTATTGCAAACAATAATAAGAATACCTTTTGAGCATATCTAGGAGGTGTTCATATAAAGCATTATGGTGCTGTAACAGACTGATTATATGTGTTTTAAAGTCTTTTACTTTCTATTGTGGTATGTAAGGTATGAGCAAAATGGGTAGGATTGTGTGGATTGGTTAAATGAGTTTTTACTTGCTGTGGGGGTGAGACAGTTTTTTGTTTATATCTGCTTCAATCATGTACTTGAAAATATGTATAAATTGTTCTAATTAAATAAAAGAAATAGAGATACTTTCTGTTATAAAAAGTCTTTTAGGATGTTAGTTTTGATCTACAACTCTGTTTAGAGAGCGTGTTGTTGGATTTAGGTTGTTCTTTTCTCATTTGCTCTATTTTCCTGTCCCGCTCCATTATCATTCCTCTTGGGGGACCCCTCTGTCAGTATTTCAGTCTGAACCCCTTTCGGAGTCTGATTATGTACTGTTTTTGGATGGCTCTTGCTTGAGGGATAATAGGGAAAATTTGAGAGATTCCTATGTAGTTTGCACCGTTCATGGTGTAGTTAACGCCTCCTGGCTCATGGTGTAACATCTGCCCATGTGGCTGAACTGCTCACTCTCACTAGAGCTTGCTATAACCTAGACCAATTGAGAGTCACTATTTTCACTGATAGTCACTATGGCTTTGGTGTTGTCAACAATTTAAGGCAGTGGTGGTCACAAAGGGGATTCATAACATCATCTGCAGCAAACAGGAACAGTTATGATTATGTAATAGCTGATAACCGGTATACAGATGAGGTCACCCCGTGCTGTGCTCATGGGTCCTGTGCATTTAACCGGGAATATTTAAATAAACCTGAAAACAAGATTATTCTCAACTTATTGCTGTCTTTTGCTAATACCTGGGAGGAAGGCAAGAGATTGCAAGGGGTTGCAAAAGGAAGTGTCAAATGCTGAACAGCAGGGATGGGTCAGATCAGATTGTGTGAAAAAGAAGGATGAGATTTGGGTTTCTGCTGATGGAATACCTGTGATGCCAGTTTGTAGTCCCTAATGGAAAGGCATTTCCATGGTCCCACACACATAGGGAGAGATGTGATGCTGAGGCTATTCAGACAGACCTGGTTTCACCCCCGATTAAGAATCATGGTTGAGAATTTGTGTCACAGATGTGTCGTCTGTCAACAGATGAATGTAGGAAGGAGAACCCCAGTTACCTTGAGTCCCATATAGAGATCTGGAGGTCCCTTCAACAGAATGCAACTGGACTTCATTGAAATGCCAGTGTATAATGGGCTAAGATATGCCATGGTTATAGTGTTCATTTTCTTCCATTGGGGTAAATGGTAACCAACTAGGACACATTACAGTGTCACTGAAGCTAAACTACTATTGTGAGAACTGATACCTAGGTTTGGCTTCCCAATTTCTCATGCTATGTGTAGCTCTGCAGGTGGAACAGTGACTACACTCTAGTTACAGACCTGAAGCTGCTGGTATTGTAGAACAAATCAATGGGACACTGAAGTCCCAGGTGGGAGAAGTGTGCATGTCTACCCTTTTTGAAGTGAAAGACACACAATTGATGGACGGAATTCAGAACAAATCAAAACATTCACCCCCAGTCAAGAGATCTGGGTTAAATCCATCATTCTTTTGCTCACCATGCCTCTCCAGTTTAGACCTGGCCATATGCAAATCAGTCTTTACCCTGTGCCTCATGGGAACAGTCCAGCCCGCACTGCCAAGCCAGGTCCTCCCTTAACCAGAAACAAGCATCCTAAGACCGGTTTCGGGGTTTCACCCTTCTTCAGCCAGGATAGCCTGATTCCGGTGGCACAGTGAGCCCAGGACCCACGACTGGGCATACCTGGCGCACTAAGGCCGAGAAAGAAAAAGACACACAATTGATGGATGCAATGCAGAACAAATCAAAACATTCACCCCCAGTCAAGAGATATGGGTTAAATCCATCATTCTTTTGCTCACCATGCCACCCCAGTTAAGACCTGGCCATAGGCAAATCAGTCTTGACCTTGTGCCTCCCCAGTTAAGACCTGGCCATAGGCAAATCAGTCTTGACCTTGTGCCTCATGGCAACAGTCCAGTCCGAACTGCAAAGCCAGGTACTCCCAGGACCGGAAACAAGCATCCTAGGGTCGGTTTCGGGGTTTTACCTCTCTTCAGCCAGGATAGCATGATTCCAGTGGCACAGTGAGCCCAGTTCCCATGTCTTGGCATACCTGGTGCACTTAGGGCGAGAAAGCAAAAGACACACAATTGATGGACGGAATGCAGAACAAATGAATAAATTCACCCCCAGTCAAGAGATCTGGGTTAAATCCTTCATTCTTTTGCTCACCATGCCTCCCCAGTTTAGACCTGGCCATATGCAAATCAGCCTTGACCCTGTGCCTCATAGGAATAGTCCAGCCCGAACTGCCAAACCAGGTTCTCCCTGGACCTGAAACAAGCATCCTATGACCGGTTTCAGGGCTTCACCCTTTTTCAGCCAGGATAGCTTGATTCCGGTGGCACAGTGAGCCCAGCACCCATGTCTGGGCATACCTGGCGCACTTAGGGCAAGAAAACAAAAGACACACAATTGATGGATGGAATGCAGAACAAATCAAAACATTCACCCCCAGTCAAGAGATATGGGTTAAATCCATCATTCTTTTGCTCATCATGCCACCCCAGTTTAGACCTGGCCATATGCAAATCAGTCTTGACCTTGTGCCTCATGGGAACAGTCCAACCCGAACTGCCAAGCCAGGTCCTCCCTGGACTGGAAAACAGCATCCTAGGACCGGTTTGGGGTTTCACCCCTCTTCAGCCGGGATAGCTTAATTCCAGTGGCACAGTACAGCCCAGGACCCACGTCTGGACATACCTGGCACACTGGCTTGGCAGCTCGGGCTGGACTGTTTCCATGAGGCACAGGGTCAAGACTGATTTGCATATGGCTGGGTTCAAACTGGAATGGCATGGTGAGCAAAAAAACGATGGATTTTGGCCCAGATCTCTGTACTGGGGTGAATGTATGACATTGTTCTGCATTCTGTCCATCAACTGTTGTTTTTGCATTTGTCACCTCGAGTGGGATGGGTATGTCCAGACATGGGTCCCGTGCTCTCCGTGCCACTGGAATCAAGCTATCCTGGCTGAAGAGGCATGAAACACCAAAACCGGTCCTAGGAAGCTTGTTTCCAGTCCAGGTAGGACCTGGCTTGGCAGTTCGGGCTGTACTGTTCTCATGAGGCACAGGGTCAAGACTGATTTGTATATGGCTGGGTTCAAACTGGAATGGCATGGGGAGCAAAACAAAGATGGATTTAGGCCCAGATCTCTGTACTGGGATGAATGTATGACATTGTTCTGCATGCTGTCCATCAACTCTTGTTTTTGCATTTGTCACCCCGAGTGGGATGGGTATGTCCAGACGTGGGTCCCGTGCTCTCCGTGCCACTGGAATCAAGCTATCATGGCTGAAGAGAGGTAAAACCCGAAACCAGTCCTAGGATGCTTGTTTCCAGTCCAGGGAGGACCTGGCTTGGCAGTTCGGGCTGGACTGTTCCCATGAGGTACAGGGTCAAGACTGATTTGCACATGGCTGGGTTCAAACTGGAATGGCATGGTGAGCAAAACAACGATGGATTTAGGCCCAGATCCCTGTACTGGGGTGAATGTATGACATTGTTCTGCATATTGTCCATCAGCTGTTGTTTTTGCATTTGTCACCCCGAGTGGGACGGGTATGCCAAGACGTGGGTCCCGTGCTCTCTGTGCCACTGCAATCAAGCTATCCTGGCTGAAGAGGGGTAAAACCCCGAAACCGGTCCTAGGAAGCTTGTTTCCAGTCCAGGTAGGACCTGGCTTGGCAGTTCGGACTGTTCTGTTCTCATGAGGCACAGGGTCAAGACTGATTTGCATATGGCTGGGTTCAAACTGGAATGGCATGGTGAGCAAAACAAAGATGGATTTAGGCCCAGATCTCTGTACTGGGATCAATGTATGACATTGTTCTGCATTCTGTCCATCAACTGTTGTTTTTGCATTTGTCACCCCGAGTGGGATGGGTATGTCCAGACGTGGGTCCCGTGCTCTCCGTGCCACTGGAATCAAGCTATCCTCGCTGAAGAGGGGTAAAACCCCGAAACCGGTCCTAGGATGCTTGTTTCCAGTCCAGGGAGGACCTGGCTTGGCAGTTCGGGCTGGACTGTTTCCATGAGGTACAGGGTCAAGATTGATTTGCATATGGCTGGGTTCAAACTGGAATGGCATGGTGAGCAAAAAAACGATGGATTTAGGCCCAGATCTCTGTACTGAGGTGAATGTATGACATTGTTCTGCATATTGTCCATCAGCTGTTGTTTTTGCATTTGCCACCCCGAGTGGGACGGGTATGCCCAGACGTGGGTTCCGTGCTCTCCATGCCACTGGAATCAAGCTATCCTGGCTGAAGAGGTGTAAAACCCCGAAACCGGTCCTAGGAAGCTTGTTTCCGGTCCAGGTAGGACCTGGCTTGGCAGTTCGAGCTGTACTGTTCTCATGAGGCACAGGGTCAAGACTGATTTGCATATGGCTGGGTTCAAACTGGAATGGCATGGTGAGCAAAACAAAAATGGATTTAGGCCCAGATCTCTGTACTGGGATGAATGTATGACATTGTTCTGCATTCTGTCCATCAACTGTTGTTTTTGCATTTGTGACCCCGAGTGGGACGGGCATGCCCAGACATGGGTCCCGTGCTCTCTGTGCCACTGGAATCAATCTATCCTGGCTGAAGAACCGGTCCTAGGATGCTTGTTTCCAGTCCAGGGAAGACCTGGCTTGGCAGTTCGGTCTGGACTGTTCCCATGAGGCACAGGGTTAAGTCTGATTTACATATGGCTGGGTTCAAACTGGAATGGCATGGTGAGCAAAAAAATGATGGATTTAGGCCCAGATCTCTGTGCTGGGGTGAATGTATGACATTGTTCTGCATTCTGTCCATCAACTGCTGTCTTTGTATTTGTCACCCCGAGTGGGACGGGTATGCCCAGACGTGGGTCCCGTGCTCTCCGCGCCACTGGAATACAGCATTCCTCGCTGAAGAGGGGTGAAAGCCTGAAACCGGTCCTAGGATGCTTGCTTCTAGTCCAGGGCGGACCTGGCTTGGCAGTTCGGGCTAGACTGTTCTCATGAGGCACAGGGTCAAGACTGATTTGTATAAGGCTAGGTTCAAACTGGAATGGCATGGTGAGTAGAAAACCGATGGATTTAGGCCCAGATCTCTGTACTGGGGTGAATGTATGACATTGTTCTGCATTCTGTCCATCAACTGTTGTTTTTGCATAACTCTTTGAAGTGGCCGGATGCTTTCTAGTTGGTGCTGATGAGTCTCGCAAGTATTCATGACCGGCGAACAGGACGGTCACTTCATGAGAATCTTATGGTTTGAGCTATGAGACTGACTGCTGTTCCTATAAATGTGCTTGTGAATATAACAGATGATGTGATTCTCAACTACTGTAAAGGACTGACTGATGTGGTACATTCTGTCCCTCACCAGGTTGGAGATGCAACTGCCCTTCCACTTCAGGTACAGTGTCATGACCTCAGTCCGGGGGACTCAGTACTGGTGAAAAGCACGTTCTGAAGTTTTGCTTAGAACCTCAATGGAAAGGCCCCTTCCAGGTTATTCTCGTGACAAATTGCAGTGAAATGATGAAGGGGTGACTGCTGCCCCTGATCTGCAAGCACCATCTTTTGATTGCCTCAAAGTTGCCTGTTGGAAAGTGGGTTATTAGGAGTGTTAAATGTGCATCTACCACTGGCAATAAGGCCACTAAGACAGTCAAGGGCTCATAATAGTTTAAAACATTTATTACCATGCCTAACCCTTGGTAGCTTGGTTGCGAGAAGGCAGGCTTAACTTCAGAGACAGGTATGTAAACCATTTAAAACACCAATTCAGTAAATAATGAAGACATAATACACAATACAAATCCAACACCAATTTATAAAAATAAGAAATTATTGTATCGTTAAAATGACACCAAAAATGAAGAAAAATACAATGTAAGGAACCGGAGATATGAATGTTATACTAATTTAGCACTATATAGCACATAGACACCTATAGTGCCTATTGGTACATCTGGACGCATTGGACAGGGACAAAGTCAAAGTTTTATGCTGACTGTGATGGAGCCCTGCACGGCCACCCCTCATGGTAGGCCTCTGTTTTTACCTTCGGGCGTAGAAATTTTCCTGGGGCTTTTTCTGCCGGGGTCCCTCGATGCTCTTCATCAGTCTGGATTCGGTGACGGTTCGCCAACTTGACTTTCAATGTACTCCCGGTCAAACTCTGGAAGTCACACCTCCGGAGTTGGCCACGGGATGAACCAGGGAGCCAGGCCAGCTCGTGGTTGAAGGCGGGCAGCTTGACTCTTGTGGTGGAGCCGGTCAAGATTTTGCCTTTGGATTTAGAAACTTTTCTGGAGCTTTTTCTGCCGGGCTCGATGCTCTTCACCAGGCAAGGTTCGGAGAAGGTTTGCCAGCTTGCTTTTCAGGGAGCTACTGGTCAAACTCTGGAAATCAAACTGCCGAAGCTTTTCAGCGGGATGAACCAGCAGGCCAGGTCGACTCGCGGTTGAAGGTGGGCGGCTTATCTCTTGCGGTTTAGTTGGGTACCCTCTGGAGCTTTTTTTCCAAAGTTGCTCCAAAGTTTTCCAAATGTCTGGTACTTTTTCTGAAGTTCCTCTGGGGTTCCAAAGTGTCCAAAACACAATCCAAGGGTTTGGAATCTCCAAGATAGTCCTTGAAAGTTTGGGACTTGAGTTCCCACAATCCACTTGGACAAAACCCTTACAAATCTACTGGACCCACTTCAGGCTGCTGATCCAGGTGAGCTCAGTTAACCTGTAGCTTGCAGGAAGTCCACTCTTTATTCCTCTTGAAGCAAGTTAGGTCCACAGAGCTGTAGTTTCAGATTGTGTAGCAGATTCAGACAGTCAGAGGGCAGGGCCTGGTTGGCGCAAATCTTCTCTGAGTTTCAAGCAGATCTAAGATGACTCTGCCCCGCTCAGATATTTATTCACTGTTCTCTAGGGTCAAGCAGGAGAGCACTCCTGTCCAATGAGGTGCAAGGCAACACCCCAGAGCATGACAATTTCCTCCAAAGTATGGCATAGTGGTCTTCCAGATACAACTTCTCCTCCAAAATTTAATATGGGTCTAGTCTCAACAGAGGAGCAAGAGCTGGCTAAACCATCCTTCGGTATAGCTAATTTCCATAGGTCCCCTCCCTTTGACATCTGTAAATTCCTTCCTTGAGTCTGCCATTTGGCTGTGTCATAGGGAATGAGGGTAGATAGAACGGGCTTTTCCAGCCTGTCCTATCTTTTCTTTGAACTCTGTGGTTTAGAACCCCTTCCCCAGTGCTCTGGCATTCCTCTGTAGCAGTCTGTGAATGAAATTTGTTGGTAATCCCGAACGATAGTTATTTATTAATAAAATATGGCACTGTTAACCTATGTGCCTGAGGATCTACAATTGTGAAAATTAAATGTGCAATTTCTCCAACACTAGGGCTTGTAAAAACATCTTTTATAAGGACCCTGCTTATAGCTACAGAACTTCCCACCCCTGGTACACCCAAGGGAGACTGTAGGGGTCTTGTATATGTATAGTGTAGATTCACACTCCAGAGTGCTCCTAGCACCAATGTCGATTTTGGAAGGCACTTTACTATAATGGGGGAAGTGAAATGTGCAATTTGTATATCCCCAGGGCCAATAAAACATAATTTATAAGGACCCTCCTTATAGTGACATAACCCCCCACACCTGGGACACCTACGGTAGACCCTGGGGGTACCTAATATGCCACAATATTGTAACATTTCTATTTCTGAGTGCCCCTACCACCAAAGTCAAGTTTAAGCACAATTTACATATAAAACTAGTGCTGCAACACAGGGCTGCTTTTAAAGTGATCTTAGGCACTTAGCATTGCACACATGCAAGTGCAGAAAGGGCTGCTGAACCACCAGCCTACCATGCCCTGCTATATACTAGGGACTTAAAGGTAGTTTCAATCCCTTGCCTAATATGTACTAGAGAATTATAGGGTAGATCATGCCAATTATAAGTGTGCCCTAACATATAGTGTATCCTCATTTATGTAGGTATTTTCACTGTATTCTCATTGTGTTTTAAACCATAGCACTGGTCCTGGGCCTGCCTAGGAAATCCCAGGATACAGTCAGAGTCAGTTACCACCAGTAACGGTCAGCAAAAAATGGGGATGCACAGGGCACACAGGATGACTTTGCAACACATACGATGCATGACTTTTTTTTAAAAAAAGGCATAAATGCCACTGTGCTAGTTTTATGGGGGATTTTACGAAGGAACGCCTACCTTGCATATATTAATGCTAACACGATGCAGCTATTCCAACGAACGAAAAACCCACGCATCGCGATGAAAAGTGACGCATCTACCTAGATGCATCACCTTGTAGATATGGGGCAAAGAAAGCAACACTGCTACGTCAAAATAAAGTGACACAGCTGAGGCACTGGCTCCTTGTAAATATGTCCCTATATTTGCAACATAGAGGGAAATCAGGCAATTATAAGACAAGTGCGGTCAGGAATATAAGTAAGTGAGTGCGAGCATAAGTTTGAAATTTTGGGTGGTCAAGCTCAAATTCTTACAGGAGAAATTAAATTGGAGTTATTTTGTTTGTGGATGAAATGCTTATTTCAAGTTGCCAGCAATTTGGTCAGGTACAAACTCCATCATGTAAATAAGATAGGTAAGACAGTAACAGTAACTCATTTCACCAACGATAGCCTCCGCTTTGACCTTAGTAAGTACTGAATGAGAGAACAGTTCTCTGATACAGTACCTTATTAGAGGTACCCCAAGGAATAAGTCTGTTTCTGCTTTTATTTATGTCAATATTAATTATTATTTTAAACGCTTCTGTCTCCTCATATGTTCACTTGTGATGCTGGTAATTTATTCTGTCTGATATAGAGGTATGGTGTTTGTATTGATACTCACAGCTCTTTTCTGAGATACCACATCTTCATGCCTACAACTCTGCTCAGAAGGCAACACTTCTTGCTTATTTCTCTGCAGCTCCAGGGTGCTGACATCCTCATTTGTCTGTTTACTTCTATCCACTTGAGACAGGAGGGTCTGGAAAGCAAACAAAGATCAGTGCATAACTGGCTGAACACTAACAAACGGAAAAATTAATGGCATTTTACAAATGCAGCATGTCGCAACAAAATAACCTGAAGACTGTATTAAGGTGAATTTAAGTCTGACCTTGACATATTGTTTACAAAGAAGCACATGAAGATGGACTTGCATCTGAATTCTGAATCTGGGACACTAATATTAAAATGTTTCAATCAGGCCCACATGAACTTTTTGACAAGACAAACTGTCAAAAATACATCATCATCTGCACATACATCATTTGTGCCTACGGTGTAAACTAGGATTATAGATAAAGTAAGAAATATTCTCTAGTTGATGCCAGATACAGTTGTGAATTTATTGTTAATGGTCTAGTACAAGCATCACAAACACCGCAAGCAGCAGTGGAGATAATGAAAACATGTTTTTACTTTAAAAAGCTTTTGTAATGTTGCATACAAGCCGGGAAACAACAGTTACAATGCAGTCATTAAAATGCACTACCTTTACAATGCAGTCATTACAAAGCAACATCCTTTAAATCGCATGCGATTACAACATAGCCATTACAACGCATGTCACTACAAAGCATGCCATTACAACGCATGCCAATACAACACATGCCATTACAACGCATTATCAGGTCAGTTACAACATAGCCATTACAACGCATGTCACTACAAAGCATGCCATTACAACGCATGCCAATACAACACATGCCATTACAACGCATTATCAGGTCAGTATTATAATATTGGGAAACAGTAATTTGTACCCCTACACTATCCAACACTTACCCTAATGTTGCACTCACTGGAGTGGGAATAGGAATTTTTACCCCTACACTATCCAATCACTTACCCTACTGTTGCACTCACTGGAGCGAGAATAGTAATTTTTACCCCTACACTATCCAACACTTACCCTACTGTTGCACTCACTGGCGCGGGAATAGTAATTTTTACCCCTATACTATCCAACACTTACACTACTGTTGCCCTAAAAGTATTCTTCGTTGTAATGGTATGTTTTGTAATGGTATGTGTTGTAATGGAATGCGTTGTAAGTGTAGTTTCTAAATGTGAGATGTGATGGCATGCGTTGTAAATTACTGCGTTGTAATGGATGTTGCAATGTAAAAACTGCAATGTAAAGGCATGCATTGTAAATTCCTGCGTTGTAATGGATGTTGCTATGTAAAAACCAAGTTGTAAAGGCATGCGTTGTAAATGTTTGTGTTGTAACGTGTCCTATTTATACAAGCCTGGAGATGGCTAGTAGACCCATCAGGACTTATATACTATTTTAACTTAGTTGTAGATTTTTTATTACAGACTAGGGATGGATTGATGGATGAAACATTAGCTCTAATAATTGCTTATATTAGAAAGAATGTTGATGATTTGTTGCAAGCCAGATGTGGGTTGTAAGATAAACAATAAGAAGTGTTTTCTTTTTTGAAATATTGTCCATCGTTGTTTGGAGGCCAGAATTACCCTAAGGCCTAATTGTGATGTGGGGCCAGAGATAGTCTCCCTACGAGTCAGGAGGCCTTTCGAGCTAATTAGTGGGGAATCTAATCCACAGCATGACACATAAAAGTTAATTGACATGGACCTATATGAAAAATTATAAATAATGGTAAGACCCAATTTCTTACAGTTTAACCCATAGCTGCTGAGCTCCCATAGGCCTCAAATCTGAGCATTTTTTTTTACGTTTGTGGCATTTTACCTTTAAGTCTTTTTGACTTTTTAAACACGGAGGGCCTCATTTACAAGTCCATTGTGGCGCCGGTGTGTCACATGTTTAGATGCACCTACGGCGCAGTGTGCTTGCCCATATTTACAAGGCCACGTAAAGTCACCCTGCGTGACTTTTCATGGCCTTGTAAATGTAGTCCCCTTTCATGCATTACTCTGCTTGAAAGGGTCTTTCCATGGATTTTGCTGTGGATGTTTCCACGCAGCATCCATAAAACCTGACACATTCCCAGATTTGATTTACAAAGTGTTGTAAACCTGGGAATGCATCCGAATTCAACCCTCCTCAGGAGAGGCATAGGAGTGGTGCAACGAGGAGAAATACTTTCATTTTGCCTAGTTTTTTGCTCTTTCTATGTGTGCTGCAGAAAAGGAGCAAAAAACCTTTAATGATTATTTTTGTGCAGGAAGGTGTCCCTTCCTATACAACAACAATCATCCCTGCAACGCAGGCACCCTTGCACTATGGCTCACAAGTATCTGCATTTGCGCACGGCTGCTGTTTGTGCACTGGTGCAGGGGAGAAGGACAGGAATACACCATATCTTGTAGATACGGCACATTCCTGCCCTTTTATTTTGATGCACTGCAGCACAGCAGGAAGGCTTCCTGCACTGCTGTCCTTCAAAATATAGTAAGTGCGGCCCTTAAGTTATCCAGGACAAATTGGCATCTGTTTTTCCCAGATGTTGGAGATTATGAAGTTACCCAGAGTTAAAGGATTTCCTGGAGGGAAAAGAGAAAATAGACAAAATCCAGCAATTTTCGTTAAAAAAATGTAAGATGTAAGAAAATCCATTGTTTATTACAGGTTTGCATTTGGAGGTGGAAACGGGTATAAAACCAAAGGGGTGAAACAGGAAAGATACACATTTCTGAAAAATAGACACAATTCTAAATTCAGCAGGGAGTCATTTGCAGAGATCACTAATTGTTTTAACAAATAAACCAATTGTTGAAAATGAAAATAAGTATGAGAAAAGAGAAATAGGTTACATCATCAGCTGTAATTGTTCACCTCTATCACACAGATGCCTTTGCTATTCATGGTGTGTATAGGTAAGGTAAGTGTGAATACAAATATATTCACAAAGGTTAAAGTAACATTATAGTTAGGTGAATATTCCAGTGACGACATTAACATTTTGATAAAAAAACACAGAAATTGTCCAGTTATAGTTAGCAGAGCTAACCATAATTTGCGTCTCCGCCATGCACTGCTTATGACCACATATTTCATCACTCATGGCATGTTCTACGGCATCATTTCTGACATCAATAAGACATCATATTGCGTTAGGCCACTGGTAGCTTGAGCGACTTCCAGGAGAGCTCAGTCAGTGATGTCAAAATCTAGTAGTGCGAGACTCCAGGATTTCAGATTGATTTGCCTTGATGTAGTAACACATTCTGGTAGTGATTTTGCTACTAGATCTAGCTAGAATGAATGTGTCCCATCCATCCTTATGTACTTTCAAGACACAACCGATTTCATTGGAGTCATTTGAATTGCTGTGGCTCAGAGACGATGCCTTCAGAGATGTTGATTTTACATGGTTGCAGACCATCCATATTTTGTCACCTGCCACTGCAGCTCTCACCATTCTGTGACTTCCAGCAGGAAGGCATTTAGTTACTGAAGGTTACTATAGTCAATAGAGAGCTCAGAACGTTAGGCTGTTTGAACTGCTGCTGTGCTGTCTCTGCTTCTACTGCTCTCACCACCCTGACACTCTCCAATCTGCTCGTATGTCCTCAAAAGGGCGGACTCTGTGTTGATAAAGGCAACCGGGCAGCAATTAGTGTGGATGAGGCATAGACGATAACTCGACCATAAATGGGTACATCTTAGGCAACCATAGCCTAAAAAAGACTATGCTGCGCCTGGTCCCTTGGTCCTTATTGTTGGTAATGTACATTTACAATATTGGGAGCAATGCAAGAGGAGAGATTTATCAATTCTCCATTTTCTGTCACACCTATGCAAATTTCCAATGAGGTCACGTGGCTGGGAAGCATAATATTAGACATCAGAGACATCACTTAGAAAGCAGTTAGCTGGAACTAAAGAATACATCTATTTTGATCAAGTTTCTTGCTATTGGAGCAGTGCAATTAAGTATCCACACTAACACGTCCCAATTCTACATTTATGTACTCAAATTAGACATTATATTCACTGTGTGCCTTAACTTCATTAATATGTGTGAAGCATTTAAACACATTAATAAAATATAGCCATTGTAGAGATTTATATATGTGTGCACTAATGTTCAGTTTAAAAATGTAAGCATGCATTCTTTATTCATGTCTTATACTTACACTTCAAGTTTTATTTGCATATGTAAAATGTACACTTTACTCACATTTTACATGTATTCCTAAAGTTACACATGTGCATGTGTGAGCATGTATTCAAGGTGCATATTAAATGCTCAGTTAAACTTAGTCTGACAACAGGCCTCAATTGAAATGCATTTTGTTTTGCCACCATGTTCTCTCATTCTTTGCAGGTTTATTATCAAGATGTTTATTGGTTATAGAGAGGCTTACTGTTTGTATTAGACTTCAGGTAGAGATGCCTGGAGGGAAGAACCTCATCAGTGATTTCATCACTGATGTCACTGACCATGTCTCAAGTGATGTAATATATGAGGTCATGAGCATTTTGGGGGCGAAATTATAGTTAGCTCAGCTAACTATAGCTGCTGGATTTCTCTGGTTTTGTACAAGTGAAAGGTCAGCCTAACTATAACGTCCCTGTAACCTTGGTTGTTTCACAGAATTTCTACTTTTTTTTAAATTCTATTTCCTAACTATAACGTCCATGTATCCTTTGTTTTTTTAGTGAATTTCTAACGTTTTTTTGGATGCGTAATCCTAACTATAATGTCCCTGTAAACTTTGTTTTTTTTCAGTGAATTTCTAAGGTTTTTCAAATTCTATTTGCCAACTATAATGTCCATGCAACCTATGATTTTCTATTGAATTTCTAAGGTTTTTAGGTTGTTTTTTCTATCTAAAATGGCTCTATAAGGTGTATTTTTATAAGCTTGTATTTTCTTCAGTGGATTAATAAGCATTGTTTTAGTTTTTATTTATATTTTTTGGTATTTGCAACGATGTCGTGATACCCGCGGTGATGTCGTTAAAGGAGCATGTTTTTGAGTAAGTCTTAAACATATATATAGACAGACATTGCTTAATAGCAGACCCTAGTTGGTTATTAATGTAGAGTTTATATTTGAGTTTGTGTGAAGGTTTTGTGAAATAACGTCTTCAATGTGATGTCTGATATATATTATATATATATATATATATATATTATATATGATATAATAGTGAGGTTATGAACTGTGTCACCACCTACACCCCACTGTCAAACCAAGTCAAGAACATTATCAGACAGAACTGGAAGATCCTCAACACCGGCTCTCTCAATATAGAGCAGCCCAGGTTTGCTTGGAAGAGGACGACCAATCTACGGGACCAATTGGTTAACACACGACCACGCCCCAAGAAGAAACCACCGGAGACCACCCTGTGGAATCTACCACCGGTATCAGGACAATACCCCTGTGGTTTGTGCAATGCCTGTGCCTCCACAAAACACACCAAGATCCTACAGATGGATGACTTCTCCTGGGAACAGCACACCCACATGAATTGTAACACCAAATATTGGGTGTATATGATCACATGTCCTTACAAGCTCATGTATGTGGGGATGACCACTCACCCCATAAAAACCAGGATCAGTGTGCATGAAAGCACGATCTGCCGCGGCCGAACTGCAACCAAGATGTGTAATCACTTCATAGAAAAAGGACACTCATGTAAGGAAATACAATGGACTATTCTTGAGGCAAACCAGGCATGGAACTACGCCCCACTCCTCAGACGTGAACAGCAATGGGTCCACCGCCTCCGTCCGAACATACAAGGCCTCAATGATGACATACCTTGGACGGAACTCTAGGCTCACCCCCCTGTGTCTTCCTGAGATACTGGTACCCCCACTGGCTGGCGAGCCCGTGTCAATTTACAAAACTCTGATTACACCCCTATGTGCCCTTGTGGGACACTTCCACACCTGTGGTGGGCCCCCCTCAACATACACCTTGACTCAATTACGTCACGTTACTCTGCACGCATGATGTGCAGACAGGACTCTCCAGGTCCATTTTGTACATACCATAATTGACTCCCCTCCCTTCCTTTTACATTCTTGTGCACCCTCTGTCACTTTGACAGGGCGCATGTGCATGGACAGATGAGCAGATTGAGGCTTTATTCTCCCGGCTTCACTCTACTCACTGCCTTCCCCATATGGTGCCCGGACACCCGCCCACTGTCTCCGTGTGTTTGCATAGATTCTGAAACTCATGGCACCCACTTCGGGCCCCTTTCACTACTTTCACATTTTTTTCCAGTGATTCCTGGAACTCAGAAATGGTGCCCACGCATGGGCAGACTACCCGTCCATGCAATTCTCCTCCTCGCCCTTGACAGTGCCTTCCAGAAGGAGGGACCTCCCTCGAGCACTAGCTCCAACACTATATCTAGGGTGCACATACCGCGGCCATGCAATATGCAGGCAGACGTGATGGCGGGTAGGTGCTGAGCCAGTACACTGGCAGAAACTGTATGCCTACGAGAGCGGGGACCCGGCCATGTCGACAGGCTTGCGCAGAAAGTCGCTGTAATGTGTTGTGTATTACTGTATCTCCCATCGTGCCTGCTCTTGTATGTCTTTCATTTTTCTCAGCCCGTTACGTTGAGGGCTACCTCATGCTAGCCTATGGAGCAACTCTATTCATATCTTTGGGTAAGGTCTCACTACCTACGCTCCTACCATTCGCGACCCTGTGTTACGTGAGTTATGATCTAGATCATGTGAGGCACCGCCCTGGTAGTGTAACTAGTGCATTCTCTTTTCTCATACTAATGGCACCATTGTTCTTATGTCTCCTCGCAGCTTGGAGGCTCGATGGTTGGGGGTGCCTGGTACATGCAGCTTATGACCTTACCAGCCTCCTGGCATGACCTATAACCAGCTCACCATGTCCACCACAACAACCACCCCTGTGGGAGAGAGCCTGATGTGTTGTATGTGTAGTCTGTCTCCTTGTAGTTTTCATAGTCTATGTGCACTGATTGTAGTGCTATATGGAGGCTCACAATAACTCCTCCTATGTCCCTAATGTGTGTTTTTTGTTATTTCTTTCTCTCATTTTAGTCCTAGGTTTCCTCAGGAGCGGCACAAACTATTTAGTTTGAGCCTATCTGTAGTTATCCACAAACGCGGCCTGCCCTGAGTTAGTAGGGTTTCTCGACCCCTTCACTCACTTTCACTGTTACATCACGTTTTTTTGGTCTTGATGAAGCACCACGGATCTTTCTGACCAGTGAGGCATGAAAGATGTTGTCCTTTTAGTTACTTGGTCACATTGCGCCTGTTGGAGTAATGCACGGCCTTCGGAGTCTTTTAGCCTGATAAGGGTACCTTCACATAAAATGTATCAACCCCTGGTATCCCTTAGCCAGTTTTAACTTTTCACACACCCTCTCACTTTCCACATAGGAATCCACCACCACACACCCGCACTCATCTAACCACTGTTCAATAAAAAGATCTCCGAATTGCAGCACCGGCCTGACGAGGAGCAAATGCCCGATGATGAAGCATGACATCCTTCCTGGTGTGTGAGGGCAACAAGACATATGCTTGCCTCTTACTAGTGGGCTCTAGACCTAGGACTCTCCTCTTACCAGTTCTTTTCTTTTCTTCTCCTCCTTGTGTGTAGGTGACTTTCAGCACCTCCACCTTTGGAATAGTTACCCCTGATTTGGTATAGTGCATGGCTAGTGCCTGGGTGATTGGATGAGTGTATGGGTAGTGCCTGAGTGATTGAATGAGTGCATGGGTACTGCCTGTGTGACTAGATGAGTGCAAGAGTAGTGTCTGGGTGATTGGATGAGTACATGAGTGGTGCTTGGGTGTTTGCATGGGTGAATCAGTAGTGCCTGGGTCATTGGATGAGTGCATGGGCAGTGTGTAAATAAATGGATGAGTGCATGCATATTGTCTGAGTGAATGGATGAGTGTGAGGGTAGTGCCTGGCTGATTGGATGTGTGCATGGGTAGTGTCTGGGTGAATGGATTAGTTCATGGGTAGTGTCTGTGTGAATGGATTAGTGTAGGAGTAGTGCCTGAGTGAGTGAATGAATGGAAGGGTAATGCCTGAGTTATTTGATGAGTGCAAGGTAGTGCCAGGGTGACTGAATGAGTACAAAGGTAGTACCTTGGTCATTGTGCGAGTGCATGGATAGTGCCTGGGTAGTTGGGTGAATGCACAGATAGTAACTGGGTGATTGAGTGAGTACATGGAAAGTGCCTGGGTGATTGGATGATTGCATAAGTAGTGCCTGGGTGTTTGGGTAAGTGCATGGATAGCGCCTGGGTAATTTGAATAAGCGCATGGGTAGTACCTCAGTGAATGGATGAGGGGTAGTGCCTGAGTGATTGGATGAGTGATTGGGTAGTGCCTAAGTGAATGGATTAGAACAAGAGTAGTGCCTGAGTAAGTGAATGAGTTGAAGGTTAATGCCTGAGTGATTCGATGAGTACAAGGTAGTGCCTGGGTAATTGAATGAGTACAAGGGTAGTGCCTGGGTGATTGTGTGAGTGCATGGATAGTGCCTGGGTGATAGGGTAAATGCACAGATAGTGACTGGGTGATTGGGTGAGTGCATCGATAGATCCTGGGTGATTGGATGAGTGCATGGGTAGTGCCTGGGTGATTGGGTGAGTGCATAGGTAGTGTCTCATTGAATGGATGAGTGCAAGGGCAGTGCCTGGGTGATTGGGTGAGTGCATGGATAGTTCCTGGGCAATTTGAATAAGTGCATGGATAGTGCCTCAGTGAATGGATGAGTGCAAGGGTAGTGTCTGAGTGATTGGATGAGTACATACGTAGTGCATGGGTGACTGTATTGCTGCAAGAGCAGTGCAAGGGTGATTGCATGAGTGCAAAGGTAGTGCCTGGTTAATTGCATGAGTGCATGAGTAGTTCCTGGGTGATAGCATGAGTGCATGTGTTGTGCCTTGGTGATTGGATGAGTGCCTGGGTAGTGCCTGGATGAATGCATCAGTAGTAGTACCTGAGTGAATGGATGACTGTATAGGTAGTGGATGGGTGATTCAATTAGTGCATCAGTAGTGCCTAAGTGAATGGATGAGTGTAGGGGTAGTGCCGCAGTGAATGAATTAGTGTATGACTTGTGCCTGGGTGATTGGATGAATGCATGGGTAGTATATCTGTGAATGCATGAGTTCAAGGGTACTGCCTGAGTCATTGGATAAGTGCATGGGTAGTGCCTGAGTGACTGGATTACTTAATGAGTAGTGCATGACTGAATGGATGACTGTATGGGTAGTGGCTGGGTTATTGGATGAGTGCATGAGTAGTGCCTGAGTGAATGCATGAGTGCAAGGATAGTGCCTGAGTGAATGGATGAGTACATGGGTAGTGCCTGGGTGATTGCATGTGTGTATGGGTAGTGCCTGGGAGACTGGATAAGTATATGTATAATGGATAAGTATAAGTATAAAGCCTGAGTGATTACATGATTGCATAGGTACTGCTTGAGTGAATGCATAACTGCCTGGGTGATTGGATGGCTGCAAGTGTAGTGCCTGGGTAAACTGATAACTGCAAGTGGAGTGCCAGGATGAGTGAAAGAGTGAATGCACAGAGAGTGCCTGGGTGATTGGGTGAGTGCATGGTGAGTGCATGGATAGTGTCTGGGTGATTGGATGAGTGCATGGATAGAGCATGGGTGATAGGGTGAATTCAAGTGCAGTACCTGAGTGATTGAATGACTGCTAAGGTAGTAGCTGGGTGAGTGGATGAGTGCAACTGTTGTGTCTGGGAGATAGGATCAGTACATGAGTAGTAACTCGATTAATCCATCACTAGATTAGTTATTTGACACACGCAATATATCTCGACCTCCAACTACTGTAAAAAATAGAAACAGACAAAAATGCATTAGAATTTCATTTTGAACATTCGACAACCACAGAAACAACATACAATTTTTTAAAATAAAATCTTTAATTCAACATAGACAAATGTTTTGCTTTTTTCTTGTTTTCAGCTTTCATACTTTTTCACTTTCAACAGTACTTTGTATGAAGCATCATCATTAAACAGTGGGAACAACAATCAATGGATTGTTAAAAAAAAATGTGCACAGTAGATCTTTACAATTATGTCATACTGTTCACTGCACTCTCTACAAGTTTTTTAATACTGGCTTGCTGATAGGTTACTACCTTAATGAAAGCAACTATGGGATTAATTACGATTTGTCAGAAACGTCTACGACCGTTGGTCGGAGCTGTTCCAACCATATCATAATATGCTGGTCGGATTCCTTTCCGACCGACCCATTACGAAGGAGTCGGTCAGAAAGGAATGCAAACGGTCATTTTTACTGGCTTCTGACAGGCTTGGAGAGCCCGTCCACCAGTGGGAATGCTGTCAGTAATCCCAAGGGGGGCTCTTTCGGCCTGAAAAATTATGATATCGGATTCCAACAGCCTTTCTGTGCCGGCCTTTGCGACACAGAAAGGCTGTCGTATGTCAGCTTTGGGGGCTAATGGGTGCATGGTCTCCGATTGGAAGCTGAAGGTGCCCCCCTGTTGATCCCTGCACATAGTGGCAGGCAGATGAGCTGCACCTCGCATTTTACAATGGGAGCATGCATTTCGGGCAGAATGCATGCTCCCATTGTAAAGTATAGGAGTGTGACTGAACTGTGTTTGGTCACATCCTAATTAGTCGGCCGGGACTGTCGACCGGGTGTCAGTTGGTTCCTTGACCGGGATGGGTTTGGGTGGGGGAAACTGCGCCCGACATAGTAATGAGCCCCTAAATGTTAAAACTGTCTCCGATAATTTTATATCTGGTACAAAATGTCCAACAATTATGAAGTAGTCTTCATTTTTAAATATCCTTTTGTAAACATCATCCCTGTTGTGCCAAATGATGTCTAAAATGTTCTTAGTTCATGTACGAAAAACATAGCCCCCAGTACTTCGTAGAAGTTGCTGTAGCAGAAACAAAAGGGGACTTTTTTGTGGTAAAGAGACTTTTCACATGCAACTTAAGGCTACTGGTATTATAGAACCTCCATTTACTTTTTATCTGTAGTAACACAATGTAGTCCTCAAATATTTTATACATTCCTTCCCCGCAGTTAAAAAGAGTCCATTTCTAACAGCTTGCTGTGGACAATACCCTTAATAGGCAGAATAATGTCTCATAAACACATACTCCATATAAATGTCAACACAATACCACATTTTCTTATCCTAGATTCTCCTTAGAACTTCAATTCTAGAAATAGCAGACATGAGTTTGGCAACATTTTAGGTAGTCTTGATTTGAATGTCACTTGTATGTCATTGCACTCCGTCCATCCTAATTGACATCTTAAATAAATTGTGTAGTGTCCAGAGGTTATATTAACTCCTTCATAAAATCTAATTGCTATAGTTGTGAAAGTTCATTATGAGATGGAAATGAGTGCAGCTTTAAAGTTTTTAATTTACGTTCCTAATTTAGTACCATCCACTCTTCGTTGTTGTAGCATGACTATGACATATTTTCCATACCCTTGTAGAAACAACTTTGACCTACGTTCTGATCTGCAGTTTGGACAGGTCATTTCTTGATGGACGTTTGTAGTTAAATCTTCAAAGGGTACAGCTTTACAATCTGGTAATGTCAAGTAGAGGAATCTTTCTGAATTGATTTCAGTGCTAGATGTAAATTCACAATCTTCACAGTTATGGGTACATTTATAAGTTAAACCAAATAATTCATTGATATTCACATCTTCTTCATCTAATAGCCCTAGCATAAACATGAGACATTCTTAAGCATCCTGCTGAAGATTTTGAGAGAACACTACTGATATAGTACAGTCATCAGTGAGTTTTCTTATTCCAGTAGCAGAATGTATAATACTTCTGTTACTTCTTAATTCTTCAAGTAAACTACATAGTTGTGAAGATATTCTTTTATCCACCTTTATTTCATAAAAATTTGCAAAATGGGGCAAATGGTATAGTCCATGTAACACTCCAGATTTATAATCAAAGTGATAGCTTTATATTTCCTCATTGTGCTGTAGTTTTTCTTTTCTTTTCTCCTTGTTGATTTCCTTTTTGTTCATCTTTTTGTTCAACTCTGATAGACTGCCCTTATATTTTCCACTTTGGACACAGTATTACTTTTTGAGCCACAGGATACTAGCCTAAATGAGAAACATATTGAGCTCTTTAACCAATTATACTCAATTACACGGCTCACATAAGCACTTACTTTCTTCTCATCAAAATCAATCAGAAATAAACCAGACGATGCTCTGATTTGAGACAAAGCAACATATGACATTCCTTCTTTGAATAGACTACTACCATTATTAACAAGACCCAAATCTACTTAAACCTGGTGACTTGTGAATAGTTACTGCATAAGCTAAAGACACTGGGAACTACTTTCACTGGACATACAAGTCTTTCACAAGTAGGACATGTACAACACATCTACCAATCTGCTTAACTTGAGCACTATCATCAAATTTTATAGCTAAGTATTCCACATCATTTCTGTTTGGATAATTAATACATTTCAGAACTTTACGCATTGCACCATTCGCTAGCCCTTCTACAACATTAAAAAATATGACGTAAGATTACACAAAAATTTTTACAGATATGCAACTGGTTTTCTAATCCTGCAGTTTTCGACACAGACTTTTCCAAACTATCCAATTTCGAATGCAGATTTTCTGTTAGTAGCACTGTAACTCCTTAATGCTCCATTTATCATTTGCTCTAATTTTACCAATCCCTTCTTTTTCCAGTGTCAATAATTGTTCATTGAATTTACTACACTTCTCAAGTGTTGGCTTCAAACAAACAATAGACTTCTCTTCCTTAACAAAATTATACATTACTTCAGCAGCTGAAACATTACTTGGAAACACATTTGTTGATGAGACGGGGCTGTAATACTGTATTTTACTCTTTTGTGAGGACTCCTGCTCTTATATCTTTTAGTATATCTGCATAATGCATAACTGATGCTTGGTGCATATTTTGGATTAAGTCTTTGTATTGAAAGTTTTACCAAATGTTTACATTTCCAATACTTCCTAGGGAATTCCTTGTTTCATTATGTAGCAGTTTCTTAAATACAGGCTGTCCTTTTAAAGGAGTTAGTTGTAGCAAGTCTCCAAAGACTATTAAGTGTTTTCTTCCAAAAGTACAATGTAGTCAGTTTTTAGTATTTGCTGCATTCTTAAATGTATAAAAGCTGGAATTAGGTTAGACATCATGTTGACTTCATCAATAATTAGCAGCTTTAATTTCTTTAATACTCTTGCCACTTCAAGACAAGCATCACCAGAGAATGTGTTGTATTGTAATTTGTTGTCGTGTTCAACAGGCAGCATTAGTAATCGATGAAGGGTAATTTCTTTAACATATGAGCAGCTAAGCCTGATGGTGCAGTGACTACACACGACAAATTGGAATCTGTTGTCTTCATTAGATAACTTGTCAGTACTTTAATCAAGAAGCTTTTTCCAGTTCCAGCTTGACCACTTATGTACAAAAGAAGTGGTTTGTATGTACAAAATGCACACTTTTTTTCTCATGGAGAAAGCCATATTCTAGTTTACCCTTTACCTTTTCAAAAAGTTCTTTCTGATCTGCAATCAGTTGCTGTATTAGTAGTTCTAGATGGTACAAAAGGGGGTGGTGATGGACAGAGCATCAGAACCAATCAAACACTCACACCCAGACAACAGATCTGGGTTTGATCCATCACCATTCTTTAGCCCACTCTGCCACCCCAGTTCAGACATGGCCATATGCAAATCAGTCTGACCCTGTGCCTCTTGGGAACAGTCCAGCCCGAACTGCCAAGCCATGCCTTCCCTGGACCGGAAACAAGCATCCTAGGACCGGTTTCTGGCATTTCAGCCGTCTTCAGCCAGGCTTGCTTGAATCCAGTGGCAAAGTGAGCAAGGGACTCACGTCTGAGCATACCCTGCCAACTTATGGTGAACAAAGCGGTACAAAAGGGGGTGGTGATGGACAGAGCATCAGAACCAATCAAACACTCACACCCAGTCAACAGATCTGGGTTTGATCCATCACCGTTCTTTAGCCCACTCTGCCACCCCAGTTCAGACATGGCCATATGCAAATCAGTCTGACCCTGTGCCTCATGGGAACAGTCCAGCCCGAACTGCCAAGCCATGCCTTCCCTGGACCGGAAACAAGCTACCTAGGACCGGTTTCTGGCATTTCAGCCGTCTTCAGCCAGGTTTGCTTGAATCCAGTGGCAAAGTGAGCAAGGGACTCACGTCTGAGCATACCCTGCCATTTTATGGCGAACAAAGCGGTACAAAAGGGGGGTGGTGATGGACAGAGCATCAGAACCAATCAAACACTCACACCCAGTCAACAGATCTGGGTTTGATACATCACCGTTCTTTGGCCCACTCTGCCACCCCAGTTCAGACATGGCCATTTGCAAATCAGTCTGACCCTGTGCCTCATGGGAACAGTCCAGCCCGAACTGTCAAGCCATGCCTTCCCTGGACCGGAAACAAGCTTCCTAGGACCGGTTTCTGGCATTTCAGCCGTCTTCAGCCAGGTTTGCTTGAATCCAGTGGCAAAGTGAGCAAGGGACTCACGTCTGAGCATACCCTGCCAACTTATGGCGAACAAAGTTCTAGATCCACAGTTCCCCGTCTTACTTGCTGCATTGCATTCTCCACTTCCTTCATAGCTATTGCAGCTTCTTTTTCAATGATTGGCTGTCCAAGAGAATCTTGACTTCCAGGTGCTACTCTGAGAACTCTCTCTCTTGCTATCTCAGCAGCAATTGTTGCTTCTTGTTCAATCTCTTCTTGCAACATTTTGAAGATACACTGGAAACACACAACACTCAATGCTGTCTTTCACAGCATTGATAACAGTCAAATTCTCTAAGTAGCTCACTTTCAGCTTGCTATGGCTTAAACAACTGTAACAAGGCTTAATAGAAAAACTCTCTTTTGTCTGGAGTTTGGCAACTCAGCTTTCGATGGTTGATTAGATTTCCTTTGTCATGTCCAACTAAACATCCTTCACGTCCAGCCACAGCAAAACTACCTTCATCTATGTTTTTACTGACATTACTTCTGAAAGTATAATGTTGAAGTATAACATAGAGCAGGGGTCTCCAACCTTTTCTGTAGTGAGATCTACTTCTGATCAATGAAAATCGTCGTGAGCTACTTAAGGCCGAGCAACTTGCGTATTTTCAAAAGAGATTCTCCCATGCCCAGCTTTATTGACTTTAAGCCTAATTTCTTTGCAGCTCATACTGTGATTTGAACAAAATACTCATTGTAGCTCTAATCACCTTTTGGCCTCACAAAATTAAAGCTGGTGTGGGCAACTAAAGGGGAGCACAACAGAATGCAGAGACAGCATAAATAAATGTGCTTAATAAGTGCCTCTTCTTCGTCAGGGATCTTATCCTAAGGTAGTTCTGCCTAATGAGCGTCATCATGTATTCATTCATGCATCTGTATACTGGAAAATGTGTAATAAATGTCATTTATTCAAGGGGCTTGCAGTGGCCAAATTTAGACACAGAGCCGGGTTTCATCTTTTTTATATGGTGCTGATTCCTTCAACCTGTGCCAGAAGTGTGAAACTTCAGCCTGGTACCACAAAAGGCACTTTGAAAGTGAATCCTTGGTTAATTGGTATGCAAGTGTTTTTTATATTCCTTTGAAACTTAGTCACTTCTGCTCTCACATCTACAGAATAAAGCACTACCTTGGCTTCAAGTTTTTGATTAAAGAAAACGTTCTGCTAAAATTCATCTGGCACTTTAAATAAAACTATCACAATTATTTCTAAGTAAAAGTCCCACCCACCCCCCCACTAAGAAACCAATTCTTAGAAGGAAAAAAAAAGACTTTTCTGCCTCTTTCACATGGCCAGACAGTGCATTTAGAAGAGTTTCTCCTACTCTTTTCAATCTCACAAATAAAATAGATTTGACAGGCCCAGCTTTAGCCCACTCACTATTCTTAAACTTGGAAATGAGGATAGTGAATACCGAGCTTTACATTTAGTAAAGCGTAGTGGCAGCAGACTCTAAAATCAAAGGGCATTGCCTGCACCGAGCCGCTTTCAATGACTACTACATGAAGGCAGATAAAAAGTGCAGTGCAGTTAGTGTAAGCGGCTCGGTGCATGCAAGTCTGTTGCCACAGCGTTTTACATCTGGCAATGCTGGGACTGAGACGCTTGCACTGAGGGCCATGCCGCTTTACATGTCTGGTAACCACGCTTTATTCTAATAAAGCATGGTGGCAGCTGAAGTTAAAATCAAAAGGGCTTTGTATGCACTGAGCCGCTTTCACTAACTGCACATACAAAGCGTGGTCAGTGAAAATGGCACAGGGCGCGCAATGCCCTTTTATTTTAACGTCTTCTGCCACTGCTGTTTACATTGAAAGGCAGATATAAAGCATGGTGCCAGTCCGTTAAAATCGAAGGACTTTGCAACCACAGAGCTGCTTTATATCTCTAGAAACTGTGCTTTAAATCTAGTATAGCACAGTGGCAACCAGCGTTAAAATCAAAGGGCCTTACGTGCACTGAAATGCTTTCACTTACTGCAGGTTACTAGAGATGTAAAGCGACTCAGTGCACACAAGGCCTTTTGATTGTAATGTCGGCTGCAACCGCGTTTTACTATGGAAGGCAGATATAAAGCGCGGTGCCAGCCAACGGTAAAATCAAGCACCTTGCATGCGTGGAGCCGATTTACAAAATATACAGCTATGAGACCAGTAGTTCACTTACCGATCTGCTGCTCTGCTAGGCGTAGGATCAAAATGCAGATCTCTAATCATGCCGCAAGCCTGGAAAAGGCAGGTAGTGTGGTTCCCGCTTGTGCCAGACTTCAGGAAGAACGTCATGTTCTTCGGCTTGCCCCGCCCCAGCTAAACTCAGCTCAGCCAATCTGAGCAGCTATTTTGAGTTAGGGTGGGCAAACAAGGAAAACAGGATAAAAAATCTAAAAAGACAACGAAGGGCAAATAAATAATTGCTGGGGCTCCGAACGAAGCCTTAATTATCAGATGCCAGCACGAGCTACTACCAGGGGGTCGGCGAGCTACCGGTAGCTCGCGATCGACCGGTTGGAGACCCCTGACATAGAGACACATCCTTTCCAGATGATGACTTCTTCTTGGATAGCACGTATCCAGCATGTTACTCTTCAGAATATCTGCACTGTGTGGCTCAAATTCTGTAAGATATTACATTTCAAAAAAAGACATCAGTACTCTGTTACGAGTATTAGCAAGCCCTATACTCACCCATAGAACTCCTCTTGATTCAGAAAACAAACCAGCTGAGTTTAACCAGTCTACACATTCATAGGTGCCTAACTCTCTGTGAGAAAGCATTTTCAAACTAAAACTGCACAATTTCTCCATAAGACTCTTTTCTGCTGAAATCTCCTCCTTCATCCCCTTCATCTCAGTTTTCTCTGACTTTGTTACATAAGATGTAATGTACCACGCAACAGCAAATAAGGTGTCTGCAAAAAACTGTACATCTGTGTTTGCATTCCACATCTTCAGAATCACAGGGTTGTAGTCATTAATGTACTTGGAGGTCTCTGTTCTTCTTAGGTTGTGTGCATGTTTGACTGAAGACAAAAAGCTGTTGACTCTTCCGTGTGAGATGACAGGTCGTGGGAATCCAAAATGATATCTTGTATACAATTTCTCTTTTTTAACACCTAGGAATCTGGCTGTCCGGTATTAACCATAAGACCCCAAATACTACAGAATTTTTGCCCAGATAGACCCCCCTAGTTTTAGCTATAGGTCTTTCCCTTTCACATATTTCATTTAGCATTACCCACCACTCTGGTGCCCTGGGTGCCACCTTCGAAATCCATGCTCTTGTAATACAAAGATGAGCTGTGACTATAATAACAGAGAGAAAAAGCGTTAATTCCCATCAGACAAATGCTCATAGCCAAGCATTCTCTCTGCCTCGGTCAGTTTCAGGTTAAAACACAACCGATCTGCAGCTATCTGATCAATCTCTTCCCAGAAAAGTGTCAGATCGGGACAGGTAACAAACAACCAGGCTATCTTCAGCAATTAATCCACATTTAGGGCACTTAGCCTTATCACCTATGGCAGTCTCCCTACCGACTGACTATCGAGCAATTCACTCTGTGGTATAATATAGCATGCAAATGGTTTTGAATTGTTGCAATTTTAGGTTGGTGGAACACACAGCCTCGTCTAACGTACACAGTGCACTTTCGATATGTGCACGAGTAACCTGCTGCCTCAATGCCTCACACCACTTGGATGCCAATTTCAAATTGTCATTGCTCCAGAATTGTTCTCAAACCTCTGTGGCCTCGTAGATAATCTCTAATTTGTAAGTATTTATAAAACATCTGTTTAGGGAGACCAGCTCCCTTTGTAAATCATCAAAAGTGTGAAACCCATTTACATCATATAAGTGCCCTAGTTGGCTCGACCCGTACCTAGCCCACAGTTTTGCTTGTGTGTCATGAAATATTTCTGGAAATTGAGGATTGCACCACAATGGGACACTATCTTCGGGTAGGAAATATTTCTCGCCAAATGTAAACTATGTCTCGAAGAGTCTTAAATCAGACTCTTTTAAAAGAGTTAGGATAGTTGATCTTATATAGGAACATTCTACTGTCAGTGCCAATTAGAAGATTATAGAGGCAGCTTTGAGTATCAGCAGAAAGAAGACTATAAAGTCGCCCAGCACAGGAGGCCCAAAAATAATATTTGAAATCAGGGAATTGAAGCCCTCTCTGCCGTACGAGAATTTCAAATACTTTATTGCACAACGTTGCTTTTTGTAGTTCCAAATAAAGCTACTAAGTGCCCCCTCTAATTTCTTTAAAAAAAAGATTGGAACAAGTAGTGGAATTGCTCGAAATAAATAAAGAAATTTGGGCAAAATAATCATTTAAATTATGTTACAGCGCCCTATAACACTAATTGGTAATGTATGCCAATTCTTCATCTTTATGACAATCAACTTTAAGAGTGGATCGTAATTTAAACGCATGATTTGTTCAGTATTTGGAGAGATCTGAACCCCTAAATATGTTGCGACTGAGCAAGCCCCAGATACTGTCTGATTGGTATGAAAATTAAGAAGGAACTGAGTCTTAGCTATATTTAACTTATAGCCAGAAAAGGTGCCAAACCTTTCAGCTTCTGCTTGAATGAAGCCTACAGCTTCCGTAGGCTTTGCAGAGAAGACGGCTGTATCATCTGCCATTATTTTCATTTCGCCTGATTTTAATTTAACTGGGTATGAGTGAATTAGCAAGGAGCTACCTTATAAATGGTTCTATGTATAAAGCAAAGAGAAGAGGAGAAAAGGGCCAACCCTGATGAGTGCCACTTAATATCGAAAAAGAAGTAGATTGTGTTTGTTGATAAATTAATTTGCCTTTTGGCTGCTTCTACAGAGCCCTGACCCAGGTATAAAATGAAATAGACCAGGGATATTAAACCCCACTAAAGTGGCCCAAGACATTCCCAAGTAACTCAGTTGAATGCTTTCTCCGCATCGAGCATGACCATTCCTATTTCCAACTTTAGATTTTTTGCAGCATCAAAAGCTATTATAGTAGCATTTACATGTGCTGTGGTATCTCCACCCGGTATAAAACCATGCTGATGTTGTGAGACCAATTGTGACATAAAAGATGCTAGTCGAGATGCCAATACTTTTGCAAATACCTTAGTATCTGCATTAATAAGTGAGATTGGGAGGTATGACCCGCACTCATCTGACTAGGGCGTATCCCCATTCTCACTAATATATTATATCACTTTGATCATCAAAGGAACCATACAGTCCTTCAATGTTTTATAAAACTCAACACGTATTGCCTCATCGCAGGCAGCTTTGCCCGATGGGAGAGCCATATTGCATCAAGTATTTCTTCACTAGTGATAGCCATGTTCAAAGACAGTACTGTTCTTCCACGAGCCTAGGTAAATCGCACTTTCCAATATATTCTAAATATTTACTTTCATCAAACAGGCCAGAGCTACCATATACATTTTTGTAGTAGTGGGCAAATTCTTCTACTATTAACTGCTGTTGTGTATACACTTGACCACCTTCACCTTTAATAGCTTTCATCTCATGCCTCATGTTTATATCAGAGGGTTGGTATGCTAAGACCTTACCAATTTGTTCCCCATACTCATATTGCATAGCTCGATTTTTATTATATTTAGCCGTTATTTTCTCTTTGAAAATCCTCCCCAATGTCGCCCTTTTTTCAATCAAAGATAGGTATGTATGCAAATGTGACTGCATCACCCTTTGTATCCCAGCCTCTGAAGCATGAGCTATTTCTAGCTGTAGGAGCGCTTCACTAGCCAGTTTAAGAGCAGTGTTTTTACTCTTATTCTGCCGAAAGATGTACTGTTGAGTGACCCCTCTTATATGGGCCTTGAGTGTATCCCAGACTACTGGAGGGGGGACAGTACCCTCATTGTCAGACCAAAAATCCTTGATACTGATACAGTATCAGCCAACAGATATCGCGGGAAAGAAAACAAGCGTGATTCCCTACTGGCAAAGCCTATCGAAAATTACAGTAAAATAGGATTATGATTCAATACAATTTAAAGGGCAAACCTCACACCTGGCCGTACTCAGAATTCTGCTGTTAACAAAGGCCATATCGATCCTAGAATAGTGCTTATGTGGTGCACTATAATAGGTGTAGCCAGGCAGAGAAGGAAATAATTATCGTGGTTATTCTATCTTTAATATTAAGCAGAGGCGCCATCTCTAAAATTGCTGCTCTGACTTTCCTCATCCTAATTGAGGCAGCCCAATTAGTAGAATCTATTTTAGGATCAAGGATGCAATTAAAATCGCCCATAACAATTAGCTCACCTTGCCAATCTAACAGTTCTAATGCTAGGTTATCAATCATCTGTGGTTCATCAGAATTTGGTCCATAAATTGTGCATAATACAAACTTTTGATCTTTAATCAAAACCTGAACGATTATCCGCCTGCCTCTGATATCATGTGAAGCCTTGAGGAGGGTGCAGTCGAATGATTTATTTATCAAAATAGCTACTCCTCTAATAGATAGGGTCTGAGAGGTGCAGTCAAGTATCTTATAGCCTAAATGCCTTAAAAATGTCTGTCTTTTAAAGCTAGATGAGTTTCAGTAAGGGGGACTATATGAGGCTTATAAATTCTAAGCTCCTCCCGGACCATCTGCCATTTGTTAGCAATCTTTAAGCCAGCCACGTTCCATCACAGACATTTAATAACCTCCATGAGGCATAAGAAGCAGAAACCCAAGAGAAAATCTGCTTAGCTCCCCTACTGTCATTAATACCTGAGCAAGAAATATTATTAACAAAAGATTCACACCCAATCGAAAAATCCTGCTTGAAGCCATGTCAGCTATTCCAATAATCAAACTTGAGTCTATTCCCTTTGATCTTTTTTATTCATATCCCCCTCCTCTCAACCCTGTCTCTAACTGCAACCCTCCCCACCACCCCAAAGAAAACCGCACCCCCACCCCAGTTTCCTGAAGAAGAAATCATCCCACCTATGCTGTTGGTGATCTGACAGCTGAAAGAGAGCAGAAGTACACCCCCGTGCTACCCGATGTGAAGATTGCCCCCTAGGCGTAACAAAATAAGACCCCTCAAAATCAGTGAGTTAATCCTAATTTCACGGCATAAAGTAAGAAAAAGTGGGAAAGATAGGAAAGAAAATAGTGATATCAGCCCCCCATCATATCATTCCCTTCTATCTTTAGCCATCTTCTGAAACATCTATACTACTTCTAGCTTCTAGTGAGCATTATTATAAGAAGCTTATGAAACTAAACCAATAACCAATAATCAATTAACAAAATTCAGAAGACAGATTTTCGGAGAGTCCTTCCTAGCCGGGGACCCCGCAAGAGCTAAGTAAACTGCCGGGTCTGATCAGCCATATATAGAGTCCAAGTGTGTCCATTCCGTATAACCTTTAGACGTGCAGGTTCTTGAAGAAAAACTTGAGCCCCAGCAGCTATCATAGGTTAAATCAACTGGCGAAGTTTCCAGCGTCTTGTCATAGTTTCCTTACAGAGATCTTACCTAACAGAGAATGATAACAAGCTGGCTATGCCGGGGCGAACCCGAAGAAAGACAGCTTGACGTAGCAGAAAATCACCTAAGTAAATAATCATAGGGCGTGGATGTTGCCTATTAGCTCTGGATTCTTGGCCAAGAAATGGTGGGAGTCTATGGGCTCGTTGTATCTGTGAATCCCAATCCCAGTCCGATGAGTCAGGGAATGATTTCTGAAAAAGCTGTACAATGAATGTCCGTGGGTCAGCCCGATCTTTCTCCTCTGGTATGTCAAGCTGTCTTAAATTATGCCTTCGCTGACAATTTTCTAAGTCCTCGACCTTATCCTTAAGGAATAGCAGGTGACCTAACCGTTTTAGCTGTAGCTGCACATTGATCTTCTATGTGTACCACGATGTTGTAGTTCTGAGATCTACTGTGTCAAGCCGGCCACTTTGCTGGATACCTCAGACAGTACTTGCTGTATCAAATTGCTATCTTCCTTAGCTTGGGAAAATATTCTGGTGTTTCTGTCCTCTGAGCATGAAGCACCTGAAGAATCAAATTTAATGAAGGCTCATTACCGGACTCATTATTAGAAAGAGTCGCAATCAGTTTCAGGCAGACAGGAACCCCCCCCCCCCTTGTATCCACATCTCCATCCCCAAGTTTGGAGCTATTAGGTGTCTCCTGCCCATGAGACTCATTTCCTGAAGTGGAGGTTATAGAGGTAGGGGTTACTGATGTAGGAATGCCAGCGCCAAAAGATGAGACAGACAGCCTTGATATAATAGCTCTCACTTCGCCTTTGCCAGCAACTCATTTGCGGATAGTGCTCGCCTTATCAGTCGTTTTGCCATCTGACTGTGCCTTTAAAGCGCCACATGAAGCTACAGAGGGATTCTTGCCTTTTCCTGTGCCCCTAATTGACTTCTTTGAATTTAATTTCCTCTCAGCACTGTTAGAGGCACTATTGGAGGTACAAGCCAGTTTCTCAAGTTCTGTGCCGTTTATCTTAGTAGGAGCATCGAAAAAATCCTTCAAGGCGCCTGAGGCTGAAGACAGTAGAGATGAAAAACCGGCTTCACCTGAGACAGTATTGTTGCAATTAGAGTCATTACTTAAATATGAGGCCCAGCTACTTATTTGTGCACTAGCCCCTCCCCGTGCCTTACTCTTATCACTCTTATCACAATTCTCAGGATTAGCTTCCATAGACAACCCATCCTCTCCCCCATGTATCTGCAGGCTGCCGAGCCCAAGGCTCACTTCGGCAGCAACATGAGTAACCTGAACAGGCCCTCTTTTGTCTGACACAGTGGTTATTCTATCCATAATGAGACCCATCTGGGGCACAGCTAAGGAGTGGCAATCAGGGGAATCATCAAGCAAAGAAAAATTTGCTGGAATAGTTATTGCAGCAGCAGCAGCAGTTTTAGTACTGTCTGACATCAGGGTGGACTGTAGAAAAGAGTTACCTTGTAGCTGAGTACCGTTCTCAGCCATCTGAGCTGGATCGATCTCCTTGCCCTTCCTGTTGCCAGAAAAACTAGTAGCCACATTGTCTCCCTCGGGCTCCTCCTGCTGAACCGCTTCCAATAAAGCATCCACCATAGTCTGCTCCAAAGTAGATGCTGTTAAACCACAGGTCTGCAAAATATCAGTGGCTTTTCCAGTGTGTAGCAACTTTAAAATAGGCTTTCCTTGCTGGGAGCTGTGTCCCTTCGTTGCATTGGCCATGCGGCAATTTGCCGTCTCTGCCCGTGTTGATTGAGCGGCCAGAAGCTCTTTCTCGACCTTGTCGGTTTTGTCCGGCGATAGAAAGGCTGCACCAGGCAGACACTGGTTTCTCCCCCTGCATTGTGGAGCCATGGCTAATGCACGTCTCACTGAGATCAGCCCTGTGTAATTAATGGCAGATCGTCAGCCACCTCGCAGCTCTGGTAATCTGCCAAAAACAATGAGCTGCCCACGTCTGTATCGGGAACCTGAAACTGGAGAAAGTCCCCACCGGAATCCTTGAAAAATATTGCTGCAATGCCGCAGTCCACCAGTATCTCTGTGCCGCTACTGCTACTGCTTCTCCATTAAATCCCCATTAGAATAGCCACTTCGAGGATCAGCAAACCTGAGAACGGGAGCAACTGAAGGTACGTGCTATCTGTAGCAGCATCAGTCCACCATCATCGCTGACAGTATTTTCTGCATCTATGATTTTGGAATCGTAGAACTTGTCTTAATATGTTGTCACTACTCTCCTTTGGGATGAAGCAAGTTACATACTTCTCAATAAAAGACAACACTGACTCATCACTGTCTGTTCCAAACTTTGGGGCATCTTTTACCCATTTTTGTTTTTCTGAATCTATTTTATTGATTTTTAAAGTTTAGTACAGTGTTATGAATACAATATTGATCACTGGTAGGCATGATAAGCCATCATATATTGTACCGTGCTTACAAATAGTAGATTTACAGTTCATGTCCCGGGCAGTGTGCGAAGTTATCAAGGGCAAGGTTTTCAGGTATTCTTGCGACATAACATTAATAACCCATAACAGCATGTGAATATGGGGAGCACCTCTGGCTTGATACTATTTACGCCAAAATAAATCAATCACTTCACCAAGAGGCGGATTTATTTTGTTCAAGATGAAAGACATCATTGCTTTAAATCTGAGATTAAAATATCTGCAAACATTTGCACGGTCTAGTGAGCACAGTTCTCCTGACGTCTTCAAATGAATGTCTTTTATATTTGAATTTGCCTCGTGCAAGAATTCTATCAGGTCATCCCATGCATATTCGGAACAACTCAGCATCAGGAACCAAGTAGTTGTTCCAAGGTTCCTCAACACGCACTTCAGTTCACCATGACACCAATAGCAATATTCATTTGCCAACTCTGACATGCCATTAGGTTTATTGAGTTGTATTTCAAGTGCTCATCTTTTCCTTGAACTTTCTCCAAATGTTCTATTGCTGATATATTATGCAAATTAACTCCTGTTTGCAGAATATGATTCACAGCATATTAGAGGCCAGACAAGTCACTCTCAAATGATAGGTGAAATATATATGGAAAACACTGACGAAATCTAGGGTCTTCTGCATAAAGTCTACTACATCAGCTACAGGTATTTGCACAAGCTGCTCGTCACACCTACCACCTACTCCAGTAGGAAAAAGATGTGGGAAACACTGAGCTTCTAAACTTTTCCCCCACATCAAATGGAGCTCCTTTTGGTTCTTTCATTTGAAACAGCTCAATGGCATCACCAATAACCTCTTTAGAATGCAGAGGTGGATTTGATAATGTTTATAAATTTCTTATGGTCTGGACTGATCCACCTTCTCAAACTGACCTGTTGATGGAAATGTCTGATTCTCCATATGTGTGATAACTTGCAGGCTTTCCACATTTCTATAGTAAACATTGTTTTGTACCAGATATAAAGTTGCTTTTTTAACTTTGGTAACATCTACTAACTCCTGCCATATCTTCTTGTTCTTGGTAGGCACACCATTTATAAAAATTACTAGTCCTTCCTCTAAATCTCTATCTACCCCTACTGTTTTAATTTGTTTCTTGACATCTTATGGCAAATACACTACTCTACCTTTTAGACCATTCTGCTGCTCTGTTGGGGATAACTTGCCTGTCTTTGGCTCCATACGTACTATAGGCATGAAATGGATGTATAGTTTGGATAACTATGGACTCATAAATATTCAAACCTTGAAGTGCTTCTTGAATGGGAACCAGTTCTAACATGTTATGCATAGCTCTAGCAGGCATTTTATTATCCTCTAATGTATTGTAGCAGTACTTGTAGCAGTACTTACATATAACTTGTTGTGTGGACAAGTGAAATTGTTGTTCTACAAATATGTACAGTGCAAATATTTTCCAGTTATAATTATTCTCTTTTTCACTATACAAACAAACTCTGGTTTTCAAAACATACTTACATTTTGTAATTTCTTCTTCAAAACTATCAACTGTAGTACCTGTGTCCTGTTCTGCAACTCCTCCCTTTAGCAACTGTTCAATTTCCCTACAGTGATGTTCTGGACCAAAGAAACAAAACTGCACATCATCCCAAACCTTTTCTACCTCTGCCACAGTACCATGCAAAAGTGCCCTGTTCATTTCTCCTAAACATAAAGTAGGAGTCTTCACATAGTACAGCCTCCTAACTAAAGTTCGCATTGTTGAGTGGTGTACAGCTAACTTCCTAAAATGATGGAAGGTGCTTTGGCACACTTTCTTTGATAAACAAGCTAGTGAGTGTCTGTGCAAATGTGTATGCTTTCTTGGCCTGCAAGGATACAAACCTTATAAAGTACTTATTTTGTGTTTTAAAATTCAACATGGAAATATACGTAGGAATTTTCTTAATATATCAATTGATTGCTGTCTAATACTACAAACACTACTATAATTCCATTTGTATACAGGGGCCTGACTACACCTTCCTTGTACCTCTTCTGCAATAACCTCTTCTACATTTATAGTCACCATCACCTCTTTTGCTATAGGACTGCCATTCTTCATTTCATAACATTGTGCACTTTCCTCAATAGCATGAACTAATCTGTTATCCTGGAGACAGCTTTCGTCATTAAAGAAAGGCTCAGTGCTATAAGTATGCATCCATTCTCCACTAAAAACTGTACAAAAATTACTTCTATTCACTAATCTTTTCTTCTGGTTATGTCTCCTCATGCACAACACTATTTTGTCAAGAGTCTTCATTCTATTTAGAATCAAAATCAAAAGCCTCCTCTTCAAAGCAAAGGCCTAATCAACTACTCTCTCAACAGGTTCTTTCTGTTTAAGTGCATCTCGCCTTCTTCTATACTTTTTCAAATTTCTCAGTAGATTTACAACCACTCTCTAAAGAAATATACTGGCTCTGATTTCTTTAAACTGATTCTGTCTCCTGGTTAAGGTGCGTCCATGTGTTTTACAATCTTTTCTGTTCTTGCAATGTAAACTTTGTACACTCCTATTGTTTCTCATAGTCATAATTTCATTTTCTTTATTTTGGAATCTTTTACAAATTTCTACATATATTTTTAAGAAATAACTGTGTCCTCTTACCAGTAGCTCTTTTTTCTTTTACCACTTTTTCTGCATTTTGCCCCTTTTGTAACTCTTTTCTGCCAACATACTGTAAAAGCTTCTGTTGGTTTTTCATCCAAGCTTTTGTAGGCATTCTAACTCGACTTACACATAATACAAAGACAGTTTTTATGTTATGTTGCACGTTTAAATCTACAGATGAACCTAGATATATTAGTACATGCACTTACTTCAATATAACAAACCCAGAACAAAACACAAAGCTTCATTTTTTTAGTTACCTTTTAACATTTTAACACCCAGTCATACAACACAACTAAAGCATATATCACTTCTCACGTATACATAGTGAAAGAACAGTTTATCCCGTCTAAAGTAAATTTTAAAATGAACACCAAGGCACATTTCAGGGCATCACATTTTTTGACACACCAGCCCCGAGATGTGGTGCTCCATATTTACAAGGCCACGTAAAGTCACTCTGCATTGCTTTTCATGGCCTTAAAAATACAGGCCCTTTTCAGGCAGCAGTTTGCGTGAAAGGAGCATGCCATGGTTGTTGCTGTGGGTTTTCCCACGCAACACCCCTGGATTCTGCATCATACTCAAATTAACAACAATTCTTAAACCTAGGAATGCATCAGAATGCTACACCTCTCCAGGGGAGGTAGAGGGAGATGCAACGAGGAGAAATACTTTTCTTTCTCCTCATTTGTTCCTGTTTCTATGCGGAGAGCATTCTGCAGCACACATGGAAAGAGGAAAATATCTCTTGTGATTGTTTTTGTAGAGGAAGGTGTCCCTTCCTGCACAAAAACAATCATCTACACTACACAGGCACCGGGTGCCTCAATTGGTGCATGACAGCCAGTTGTGCATCAGCACAGGGGAGAGCATAGGAATCCATCATATTGTTGTAAATATGATGCATCCTTGTGCTTTGAAAGTGATGCAGCACGGTGCAGCGAAATGGCTTGAGGCTCCACACTGCATCACTTTCTTGTAAATTTAGCTCCACGTTTACAAGTACATACAGTGTCTCAACACTGTAAATCTGAAAACACAACAAAATAGCTATTGGATGCCTCTCTGCCACTGTGTTACTGGTGTATTTAGTATCTCAGTACTGTTCTACTTACATGTATCAGATTAAAAGTTTGGGAAACAGTGCATATAACAATCTGCACGTTAATCTCTATCAAAACATATAGCTCAATAATTCTTCCAAGTACATGCAAAGAGTGTGTCACAGCTTGCATATATAATTCACCAGATGGTTCTAAAAGACTACATATTCCTCAGTAAAACTTGTATAAACGTGTTTGTGGTTGAATACATGAATACTCTCTGAATGATTGATTTGGTGCATAGGTAGTGCCTAGGTGATTCTTTGAGGATACAGGTAGTGCCTGGATGATTTCCTGACTATATCAGAACTCCTTGGGTCATTCCATATCTGCACAGGTACTGCCTGCAAGTTTGCATGAGTATGTCACAACTATCACGGTGTTTGGATGAGTGCATGAGTAGTACCTGAATGATTAGATAAGGGCATGACTAATGGCTCAATAATTCAATACATGCATAGATAGTGGTTGAATGATTAAATGAGTGCAATTTTAGTGGCTGGATGATTACAGGAGTGCATAGATAGTATATAAGTGATAATGTTTGTATAACTCTTGTGACACAGATGTAAAGGAAAATGTACAGTGGAAAACCCAATAAAATGTTTTTTTTAAAAAGAGGTGAATTATAGAGTGCATACATTATTGTTTAAGTACATGCATAGCACCTAGCAGATTGGATGAGTGCATGAGTAGTGTTTCAGTGATTGCATGACTACATGGCTGCTGCCCATATGTTTTTGGTTCAGTAAACAGGTCGTGCCTGGGTGTTTGGATAACTAAATTGGTAGAGCCTTTGATAATTTAATAAGTTCATCAGTAGTGCCTGGATGATTAGATGTTGCATGACTAGTGTCTGAGTGATTGCATGACTCCATTGTTAAAGCTTGAGAGATTGAATGAAAGTAAGTGTACTGCTGGGGTGATTGTATTAGTGCAAGAGTATTCCCTCAGTAATTATATGAGAACATACCTACATGATGGATAAAAGGTTTACTACAATGGTAGTCTCTATGTAATTAGATGAGTGCATGAGTAGTACCTGGGTTTTTGCATGAGTTCATGCATGTGCCTCAGTATTTCAATGAATGCATGTGTTGTAAGTGGGTGTTTGGACGACTGCATATGTTCTGCACAACTGTTACTAGTGTCTGAGTGATTGCATGACTCCATTGTTAACGCTTGAGAGATTGAATGAAAGTAAGTGTACTGCTGGGGTGATTGTATTAGTGCAAGAGTATTCCCTCAGTAATTATATGAGAACATAGCTACATGATGGATAACAGGTTTACTACAATGGTAGTCTCTATGTAATTAGATGAGTGCATGAGTAGTACCTGGGTGTTTGCATGAGTTCATGCATGTGCCTCAGTATTTCAATGAATGCATGTGTTGTAAGTGGGTGTTTGGACGACTGCATATGTTCTGCACAACTGTTACAGTGACTGCATAGTTACAGCCTTGTTAATTGCATAAGTAAAGGATTAGTGTCTGGGTGATTAGATGAATGTATAGGTAGTGTCTACATAGCTCAATGACTACATAATATCTGCCTTCCCAAATCAAAGAGTGTGTTTGTATTGTCTAGGTAATCTAATAACTCCATGGATACTGAATCACTGATTTGATGACTGCCTCACTAGTGGTTGGGTGATTGCATGAATGCCTGAATGCTGCCTGACTGACTGTGAAAGTACCTTCATTATTATTAGATACATAACAGTTGTGAATATATCTCTGACTCATTGGCTATCTCCTTATGTCAGTATCAAACTACCTGTTTTAATGTATATATGCTGTTCTACTGAGCTATATGTGAGTGAAGTCTGGATATCACACTTGGTATGTAATTGCATACATGGATCTTTAGGAACATACATTGCTTTGTTTCTGAGCTTGCACTAGCATTAGTAAGTTTCTAAAATAGAAAACAAAATGTTAACACTTTTCAAAGCACAAAACCTTTTGTGAATGGTATACCGATATAATACCTGAAATACTTCTTCTGCTTCTAAAACATATATTCAGCATTTCTCAAACAAAAGTTACACTTCAAATGAAGCTAGCACAAGAACTATCACGACATTCTGCACTATTAATCCTCCTCAATTTTAAACAAACCATGTTTAAAGAAAAACACCATCATCACTATATATTGAATATGCTACTTACCAGTATGCATCTGTTCTTGGCATGTAGGGCTGCTGACATTCATATCTGTGTATAGATCGCCGCCTAGTGTTGGGTCCGGATGTTGCATGTTGTTGTCCTGGAAGAGTCTTCGAAGTATCCTGGGATAGGTGACTCCTCCCCTGTACCACAGTGCGCATGGGCATCCTCTCCATCCTCAGATTGTTTTTCGCCATTGTGGCAGTGATGGAGTAGATACAGAAAGTGATGACCATGCTTACAGTAATTCTGAGAGCTGCATCTGCTACAGGCGCCGGGGAGGAGGGTGGGCGATATGAATGTCAGCAGCCCTACATGCCAAGAACAGATGCATACTGGTAAGTAGCATATTCAGTTCGAGGCATGTGGGCTGCTGAATTCATATCTGTGCATAGAATACATAGCAGTACCTCCCATTAGCGGCGGCTACCAGTGCCAGCTGCAGCGGTCTGAAAAAGAGTTTTGAGAACAGCCTGTCCTACAGCTGCCTGCTGTTTTGATTGCACATCTACACAGTAGTGTTTGGTAAATGTGTGTGCAGTGGACCAGGTGGCTGCTCTACATATATCATGCAAAGGGATGTTTCCCAGGAAAGCCATGGAGGCCCCTAACTTACGTGTTGAGTGGGCCCGTGGTGGAATCGTTAATGTGCGTTTAGCCTTTTGGTAGCAAATTTGAATACATTTAACGATCCATCTGGCTATACCTGCTTTGGAGATAGCGTTGCCTTTGTGGTGTGGGGCAAAGGCAACGAAAAGTTGTTTTGTTTTCCTAAAGGGCTTGGTCCTGTCGATATAATACATGAGGGCCCTCTTTACATCTAGTGTATGGAGTGCCCTTTCTGCGACAGTCTGTGGGTTTTGAAAGAAAACAGGCAGTTCAATAGTTTGATTCATGTGGAACTGCGATATCACTTTGGGCATGAATTTGGGGTTGGTACGTAGTACGACCCTGTTGGCGTGAACCTGTATAAATGGCTCTTGAACGGTTAGTGCCTGGAGTTCACTAACTCTTCGTAAAGAAGTTATCGCTACTAGGAAAGCTACTTTCCAGGTAAGGAATTGAATCTCGCATGAGTGTAGAGGTTCAAAGGGTGGACCCATCAGGTGTGTGAGGACCAAGTTGAGGTTCCACATTGGAGCTGGTGGGTGGCTAGGTGGAATGACTTGTTTGAGTCCTTCCAAGAATGCTTTGATGGCAGGCACTCTGAATAGAGAGAGGTGCTGCCTGGTTTGTAGATAGGCTGATATTGCGGTCAAATGGACACGTATAGAGGTGTACGCCAGATTGCATCGGTATAGATGTAATAGGTAACAAATAATGTTTTGGATGGATGCGTCTAGCGGGTTAATGTCATTATTATTGCAATAAATGACAAACCTTTTCCATTTGGCTGCATAGCAAGCTCTGGTAGTGGGTCTCCTGGCCTCCTTAATGATGTCCATACAGTCAGGTGGCAGGTTTAGGTAGCCAAACTCTAGGACTTCAGGAGCCAGATTGCCAGGTTCAGCTGTTGCGGATCTGGGTGCTGAATCTCTCCATGGTTCTGCGTCAAATGCTCGGGTTTGATCCGCAGCCTTTGATGCGGCACCACGGAAAGTTCGAGAAAGGTGGTGTACCATGGCTGGCGTGCCCACGTTGGAGCAACCAGGACGAGCGTCAGTGAGTGTTGTCTGAGTTTGCGTGCCACCAGCGGTATCAGTGGTGCTGGGGGAAAAGCGTACGCAAATCTGCCAGACCAGTTCATCCATATCGCATTGCCCTGCGACTGCGGATGTGGGAACCTGGCGGCAAAGCTTTGGCATTTTGCATTTTCGCTTGTGGCGAATAGGTCTATCTCTGGATGACCCCACTGCTGGAAGTACGGTTGGAGTACTGATGGGTGTAACTCCCACTCGTGCATCTGGTGGCTGTGTCTGCTGAGCAGATCCGCCACCTGGTTGTCCTTGCCGGGGAGGTGTTCTGCCATGAGGAACACGTTCCTCTGAATGGCCCACTTCCACATGCTCTGAGCCAGATGAGACAGTGAAGAGTGTGTTCCTCCCTGCTTTTGTATGTAGTACATGGCGGTCATGTTGTCTGTCCGGACCAACACGACTTTGTTGCACAAGTGTACTTTGAATGCTTTCATAGCGAGGAAGATTGCCATCAGCTCTAGAAGGTTGATGTGCATCTTCTTTTGTTGTTGCGTCCATAGTCCCTGCACTGTGTAATGGAGTACATGAGCTCCCCATCCCTGGAGAGACGCGTCCACCGTCAGTATTATCTGTGGGACAGGCTCTTGGAACGGTCGGCCCTTGCAAAGGTTTTGTGGATTCCACCAATGCAGAGAGTTGTATGCCCGACCGCTCACCAACACTAGGTCTTTCAACTGTCCTTGAGCCTGATTCCACTGATGTGCTAAGCACTCCTGAAGCGGGCGCATATGTAGTCTCGCGTGTGGGACTATGAAGATGCAGGAGGCCTTCATGCCTATCAACTGCATGAACTCTCGCGCGGGAAGGGAGTGTTGTGGTTTGAATTTGGAAATCAGCGTTTGCATGCTGTTGATTCTCACTAAATTTGGCTGAGCTGTGGCTGCCAGAGTGTCTATAGTCGCACCTAGGTACTGTTGTACATGTGCGGGCTGGAGATGAGATTTTGGGTAATTTAGTGAGAACCCCAGACTGTGAAGGAGGTGAATGGTGCGGGACATGTGGCTGGCACATTGCTGGGCTGACTTCGCTTGAACGAGCCAGTCGTCCAGGTAAGGGTAGACGTGTATGTGCTGCCTTCGTAGATGTGCCGCCACAGTAGCTAGGCACTTTGTGAACACCCTGGGTGCTGTTGTCACGCCCTAGAACAGTGAACCTGAGGTATTTTTTGTGTGAGGGGTGAATGGGTATGTGGAAATACGCATCCTTGAGGTCCAGTGTGGCCAGAAAGTCTCCCTGCTTGAGCAGCGGGAGGACATGCTGTAGAGTGAGCATGTGAAAATGCTCGGAAAGAATGTAGTGGTTCAGGGGTCTCAGGTCTAATATAGGTCTGAGTGACCCGTCCTTTTTTGGTATTAAAAAGTACAGGGGGTACACCCCCGTACCTTGCTCGTGGACGGGTACGACCTCTATTGCGCCTTTTAGAAGCATACTTTGCACCTCCTGCTGTAAGAGCGTTAAGTGCTCTGAGGACATAGGACGGTTTTTTGGAGGTATTGTTGGTGGAGTGGAGGTTAGTTCTAGACAGTAACCGTATTTGACAATATCTTTGACCCACCTGTCCGTGGTGATGGAGTTCCACGTGGACAGAAACCTCTGTAGCCTTCCCCCGACAGGTGTTATGTGGTCGGGAGGAAGGGAGAGGGCGTCACTGCTTGTTCTTGGGGGAGGACCTGGTATTGCCGTAGCCTCGTCCTCTGCCCTTTGTGCGGGAGCCACGATATCCACCCCGGGTGTTTTTATCGTAGGTGTTTTGCGTGTTGCCCTTGTTGTATGTTTGCTGTGACCCCTGTCCTCTACCTGCCCCTCTATTTCCGGGGCGACGAAAGGAGCCGCTCCGAAAGGACTACGTTTGTAGGGCCCCCATGGACTTTGCAGTGTCTGTGTCCTTTTTTATTTTCTCTAGGGTGGTGTCAACCTCCGGCCCGAATAAGTAGTCGGGGTTGACAGGTTGGTTGAGAATGTTATTTTGTACCTCCGGTTTGAATCCGGAGATTCTCAACCAGACGTGTCGTCGCAGCATGACGCTAGTGTTTATGGCTCTAGCAGCTGTATCTGCGGCATCCAGTGCACACTTAATGGATGCATTTGTGAGCAGTTGTCCCTCCCTGATGAGGATCTCTGCACCTTCTTTGAATTGGTCAGGGAGATGTTGGAGTAGTTGCTCTAACGTGTCATAGTGCGCTCGATCGTAGCGAGCGAGGAGCGCTTGAGTATTTGCAATGCGCCATATGTTAGCTGCCTGGGCGGCAACCCGTTTGCCGGAGGTCTCTAGCACCTAGGACTCTTTGTCCGGGGGAGGAGCGTCACCTGTTGTTTGCGAGTGTGCTCTCTTGCGAGCATTCGCAACGACAATGGAATCGAGAGGTAACTGGCCTCTAATGTAAGTAGGGTCCCCAGGCGCTGATCTGTATTTCTTGTCGATCCTGGGGTTTATCACTCTTGCCCTGGTGGGTTCCTTGAAGATGTCCTTTGCTGGTTTTAGGACCCCCTTTAACATGGGCAAAGTCTTTATATTCCTTTCTGAGGATGCGAAAGTATCCATAAGAAAGTCGTCCTCGATGGTGTCCGAGTGAAGTTGCACCCCATGATTGGCCGCAGCACGTTCAATTAGAGCGTTGAACGCGGCAGTGTCCTCTGTGGGAGATGTTTTTGCTCCATAGAGTTGTGGGTCCTGTGCATCCATAGGTGCACCTGGGTCTACAGGGTCATCCCAAGCTTGATCAGGGTCCTGTTGGCCTTCAGGGTCCATGTCTCCGGGGTAGGGGACTTGCTCACCCTTGTAGTCCTCCAACGCATCCGTGTCGGAGTGTGTGGGAGAGAAGGATTGTGGATCCTGGTAGGGTGAATGGAAAGGTTCGTAAAGAACTGGTTCCGAAGCCACTGGCAGCTTTCTCTTAAGTGTGATCCGGAAGGAGTCCAAAGCTGGCTCAGAAGTTATTCTCCTTTTGTGGTTAATCATCCTGCCGGTGTCGGCGTCGATGAGATGCGATGGAGACGTCTCCGTAGAGCGTTCGGCAGGCGTGATTGTGGTGTGGGTGACCCGTGTCCTGATTTGAACAGTTTTGGGGCCGTGGATGGTGGTAGGCCAAAAGTAATGTTGGCTGGTTGCGAAGAGGCTGTTGGAGCTTTTATTGGCTCGGAGCCCGACGTGTCCTGGAGGACCGTTTTGTTTTTGGTACGTTGCGCAGCAACGGGTTGCACCTGGAGCGCCCTCGATTCCTTTGCGCCGACCGGTTCTGTGGAGGCGGGCGTGGACTTTTTCGGCGCCGGTGAGTCATCGAGTCGAGGGACGGGAATGGCCGTCGACGTTTTCGATGAGTGTGGCTTTGGTGGTGCCGTCGAAGCGGTGGGAGACGCAGCAGGCAGTTTGACCTTTGGGATCGGAGCCGATTGCGTCGGTGCCGGGAGCCGAGTAGGTTTGTTGGCACCGAAGGTCTTCTTCCGTACGTCGACTGCGACGTCGGCCGCTTCAAGCTCGGCACCGAAGTCTCGTTTCTTGCGCTCGGTGCCGACGTGTTTTGCTGGCGTCGAAGGTGTGGAGGGCCTCGATCCAACCAGCGCCACTTTCGGTTTCGGTTTCAATTGAACCAATACAGCTTTCGGTTTCGGTTTCGAAGATGGGAAACCAGCCGGTTTGGGCATTAATGGCTGCCGCTGAATGTCCGAGGCCGGGCCCGAGGGCGGGGCCGAAGAACTGCGGGATAGGTCTTGGGTAAGGCCCGAAGGCGATCCCTCGACCGGAGCCATAGACTGTTGCACTGGGCTTTCCTCAGTCTGTACGGGTAGGCCTTGCTCGTCACCGGAGCTACTCTCTTCGGCCCCTAAGGCCTCATTGTAGTCTCCTACCTCGGTGTCGTCTTCATCTCTGCGAAAGAGTGTTTCGTCGACGTCTTCCGATCCGGAGTCATGTTCGGAAGCGGGACTGGAGGGTAGGTTCTCCACTTCTTCGACATCTTCTGTCTCGGCGCTGAAGATGTCGGCCGGGGCCGGTGCCGCTTGCTGCGCCTCGAGTCTCGCCGCTCGTCGATTCCGGAGAGTCTTCTTGGATCGAAATCGGGCACAGGCCATGCATGTAGATTCGTCGTGATCCGGTGAGAGGCATTTGTTGCACACCGGATGGACGTCGATGTGGGGATATTTCGCATTGCATACCGGACACCGCTTGAATGGTGTCCTCGATTCCATCGTCGATGTCGTGGTCGATGGTCGGGCAAGATGCGAAAAAGTTGGTTCTGGAAGTTAGTAAACTAACAAAGATACTATCGATACCGATCGGGAACAGTACCGACGCGAACTAAAGGCCTTTTGGCCTGGAAAAAGTTTTTCCTAACTTGAGTCAAGATAAGCACATCCGAACCCAATGGCGGAAAAAAACAATCTGAGGATGGAGAGGATGCCCATGCGCACTGTGGTCCAGGGGAGGAGTCACCTATCCCAGGATACTTCGAAGACTCTTCCAGGACAACAACGTGCAAACATCCGGACCCAACACTAGGCGGCGATCTATGCACAGATATGAATTCAGCAGCCCACATGCCTCGAACATGATATTTTCATCAGCCTTACTAAACATAGATCACCATGTAGACATATATGCGATTTCTTAATAAATGTACACCTTCAAGCCATCTTTCCAAAAACATATACCTCTCTGCATCTTTATGTAAACTCAAAAGTCCCAACGTATATAGCTATGGGCAACCACAAGGACCATATCTCACCATCTAGGCATATGCAAAGCGGTGATATAAGTTAAAAACCACATTGGCAAACACTTCCCAATACATACCTAACAAGTATTACTTCTCTCTAATTCATATACAGGTAGACAACATGTTCTCATCATTTATTTGTGACTACACTACTCCGGTTTAATAATGTTACTAAATGTACTACAACTCCCAGAATGCAAATAACAGATGTATCTATTCTGCACACGATGTTTAGACATTTAAAACATTCTTAGTTCCTCATTGCAACTTTCCACAATACTATGGTATTTTTTTCAATAAAGTACATAATGTAATAAAGAATCACTAATTCATTTTTTTCTTACTTCCGAAAACATTCACCACTAATGTCTGTAACACATACCCTCAAATAGATACAGTACATTTTTCATATCACTGTGATACTTTTTTTTTATCAAATTCCCATATACATCTTCATTCCTAATGTACTTTTTATAAAAAAATTAAAAAGTTATTTATATACCAGTGCATTAAGTTTGTAGATTATATTGTTGTTTTAGCTGTTTGTGGATAGTTTTGACACTGTTAGGAATTATAAAAACTAAGCACAAGAATAGAATGGTACACCACTCTCATACAAAGCAACCATGAAATGGCACCCTCTTTAACTTTACACTCCATGAACATGAGAAAGACAGTAAATGAAATCATGGCTTTCAGTTTAGAATACAAAATTTCCACTTGTGAAAGGTTAGAATCTATTAACCCTTTCCCTCTCTTTCAAAAAGAGATTTCTATCTATGTGTGTTTGTGATTTTTTTGTGATGATCGTGGAGAAATCAGGAGAAAAAAACTATATCTGGCTTGATTTTTTTAATCTAAATACTACACGACAGCTCATTACATAGACCTGAGTTGCAAATTAAAGCTTGCCATTACTTAAATTGTATCATCACTCCTCACATTTAAAAAAAAAACTTCCGTCTCTTTAACACCCTTTTTCCATCAATACACTCTTAGCTTAGTGTACCAAACTACCCAGTTAAACAAGCAGGTCACAAATTTACAGCACATTATAGGCGAAACATGCTACTTCCAAATAAGATACAGCAGGTGTGGTTTACACCACAGATTCAAAAGCATATCCATCTCTGTATAACATTTATTTTTTTAAACAACAGCCAATAATAAGACGTCTTCCTAAGGCATCTAACACACTACCTCATTTTATTCACTTTCATGCCGACAGCATCCAATGAAATATATATATATATATATATATATATATATATATATATATATATATATATATATATATATATATACATATTCACAGAAAAAAAATAGGTTTCAGGGGTGTTATGGTTAGCTGGACATTTCACTCGTACAAAACCATAGAAATTCCTTTGTTATGGTTAGTTCTGCTAACTATAACTTGTACGCCCGCAATGCACTGCTGATGATGTCACATATTACATCATTCATGACATGGTCAGTGACATCACTGATGACATCACTGATGACTTCTCAAATGACATCACTGATGACGACATCACTGATTACATCATCCAGTGAATGTGTTTTAGTTTGAAATTTAAATATGTATTATATATACCAATCTGTATTGAAGATTGAGTGGATATATAACTGTCTGGATGGAGGATTTAGTAGCTGTCTGACTGTCTGTTTAAGTGAGTAATTAAAAGTGTCTCACTTAATACATGGATTAGTAACTAAACTATGTGAATGTGTGCATCACTGTCTCTGTTGTATAACATGCTGCATCAGTTGGTCACTAACTACATGGGTGTGTATATTAGTTATTGATTAGTTGGGTGAGTATTTGTATGGGACACTGAGTTTGTGTGTGGTTGGTTGGATGGGGTGTGTGTAACTCTATGCATAGATGTGTGAATGGTTGATTGACTAGGTGTGTAGGTTTAAGAGTGCATGTGTAAACAGTTGTTTGGGTGACTGAGTGTATTTATTTGTGTGTTGGTGAGCGAATATATGTTTTAGTTGTACATCTTCAACAAAGTAAAAAAATAAAAGGCATTGTATGTGAGAGTTGTTGTATATAAATAAGTATATATAAGAGTCAGTGATTGTGAGAGTAACTATATGAATGAGTGTATAATTGTAATGGTGATTTTTTAACATATTAACTATGACTTACTATGTGTTTGAATAAATTAGGTATTGTGTGTATAATTGTATAAGTGAGTAAATGTAAGTGTGATAAATTTTTTTCATGAGTGAGTAGGATGACTGCATAACCGACTAAGATGACTGCTGATGTGTCAATGTCTCTATATGTGTATAAGTGCATTTGATAGTGTTCTATTAATTAGTGACTAAATGTATAAGTGATTCTGTTGTTGAATGGGTAGTTGTGTGTGTAGACAAAGGAATCAGTGAGTGGGTATGTAGTAACTGGTATTGGTGTGTCAATGTTTTCAAATATGGTACTCTGTATTTTACAGTGAGTGATGAAAGGTTATTCTAGTGTATGATGACGTGTATCAGATTGTCGCGTGGATGATGTCATCAGTGATGTCATCAGTGATGTCATTTGAGATGCCATCAGTGATGTCATCAGTGATGTCACTGACCATGTCATGAATGATGTAATATGTGACATCATCAGCAGTGCATTTTGGGCGTGCGAGTTATAGTTAGCAGAACTATAATGGAGGAATTTCTATGGTTTTGTACGAGTGAAATGTCCAGCTAACTATAACACCCCTGAAACCTATGGTTTTTTCTGTGAATTTCTAAGGTTTTTTAAATACTATTTTCTAACTATAACGTCCCTGAAACCTATTGTTTTTTCAGTGAATTTCAAAGCTTTTTTAAATTCTAAATTCTAACTATATCGTCTCTGAAACCTATGGTTTTTTCAGTGAATTTCAAAGGTTTTTTAAATGCTAATTTTTTAAGTGTAGTAGTAGTTATACCTATTTTTTTGTACTGATTTTCTACAGTTTTTTAACTGTTTATTTATAAATATTTTATTCATTAAATAACATTATATATTTTTCTGAAAATTGCACAAAAAAGTTTTTTACAAAAATTACAACTGAAATATTAATTTTTTTGTTTTTTTTTTATGTTAATGTATCTATATTATTTTCTTTTAAAAAAAAAAAAATCCCAATTTTTTTTGGAGCCGCGAGCCTAAGCGTACACATCACGGTGGGTGCGTGGATTGTAGCCGCCATTTTAGAAATGTGGTGAAGGATCTGCATATGGTGTGCGACGGCTGCGTGTTATTCAGTTACATCATATACATTTAATATTACGTGATGTGCGCGATTGGCATGCGACACATGCGCATTATGGTACGCGACGCTTGAGCGGTGGCGGGTCCCGCGTGACTTCATATACGTGATGGGCGCGCTGGGTGCGCGACTCCCACAAATTTTTTTAATGTTCTAAAATGATATGTATGTGTGTTTAATATACATATTAGGGCAAGAGACTATCTAAGATATTCATAAAAATAATATATTTGTACTTATAATAAACTTATATTATTTTTAAATATATTTTCACGAAGTCGGATCGGGTGCGTGCTTCATGAGCGCAGAGTGCGCGGATCCCATGTGACCTAAAAAAAAAGATTTCATTGGTTCATAACATTTCCCACTGTAACTATTGAAGGACCCCACCCATTTTAATCATTCTTGTTGGACCATCTTTAGAGAGACATCTTTTTTCCTACAAGAACCCTGTTTGAATGTTTTTTTTGTGTTTTTCAAAAAATATCAAACAAAATGGCATATGGACAGCAGCAGCAGCAGGAGGAAGTATCTTCTGAAGAAGAATTATTGCAGGAGGCACCACGTCCACAGAGGCCGGAATCTGTTGTGTGAAAATTCTTCACTTTTCCACCTGGAGAGAAGAAAGTAAATGCGAGAAATGTGACGTGCAAAATTTGTGACCAAGTCCTGTCAAGAGGCAGTGAAAAAAAATACTCTTGTGGCACTGCTTCTATGTACAAGCATCTCCGGACCACACATCCTCTCAATCTTGCTCGGGAGGAAATGAGGCGAGCTGCTTTGAACCCCTCACCTGCTGTGGCAAGTACATCTGGAGCATCCTCAGGAACACCTGCAATGGACATTAGGCCAGAATTCGCCTTTATCGAGCAACACTGCGTGAAGTGTAAGAAACTTATATGCTTCAGTGAGCAGTCGGTGGATGCAGTTTGTGCTGCGCAACACAACCATCGTTGTTAATTTTTTTGTTTTTGGAATGATAAGTAATTCCAAATGTTTCCTGTTTTATTCGTTCTTTTTTTGTTCATTTTTTGTTAAAATACCAAAAAAATACAAAATTGTTAAAAAAATAAAAATAAAATACCAAAGAAAAAAGAAGGAAAAATAAGTTCTTATCAGAACTACCTTATCTGGCTAAAGAAAGAACTATAATTGCAAGGTAATGTATGAAAGTTTGGTTGAATATATGTATACAGTATGATTGACTGAAAGAATGCATTAGTAGTGTAAGGTGAATTTATAGGTGAAGATTTATGAGGAAGTACTGCAGCGTGACACTGCAAGCTCTTTAGCTATACTGCACTGTGGCACTTCCGAAGCACAGGGATGTGACACATGTACATGAATATGTTGCAACTCTGTGCTACCCTCTGCACTACTACACAAACTGCAGCCATGCGGTGACACAAGCACCCGTGCACCATGGTGCAAGGATGTCTGTGTTGTGTGGAGATTGTTTTTGTGCAGGAAGGGACACCTTCCTGCACAAAAACAATCAGTAAAGGCATTTTCCTCTTTCAATGTATGCTGTGGAATGCTGCATGCATTGAAAGAGGAAAGAATGAGGAGAAATGAAAACAATTCTCCTCGTTGCGCCTTGCTACACCAACTCTAGGATGGCGCAGCATTCACACACATCTCCAGATTTATGATTTCTCATAAATCTGGAGATGTGTCTTGTTCTATGGGTGTTGCGTGGGAACACCCACAGCAACACCTATGGGACGCCCCTTCAACGCAAAGTTCTCTGTATGAAGGGGTCGTATTTACAAGGAGAGGAAAAACCACACAGGGTGGCTTTTCCTCTCCTTGTAAATATGAAGGAGTGCCTGGCGCCATCACTACATTACAAAAAGTGACATACTGGTGGCGCAGGGTGCTTGTAAATCTGCCCCATAAGTGCTTAGGTATTGGCAGACTGATACAATAAGAACATATTGCTGGATGGGTGATTGAAGAATTGCATGAGACTGACAGGAGGAATCCTACGCTGCATGGGTACTACTTCAGTATTTAATGGAGTGGACCAATAGTATGTATCTGCTTAGAGACTTGTAGGGATTATGCACAGAATATTTTATGTGTACTTGTGTTGGTGCCTAGGTCATTTTATAAGAATACCACTAGTAACTGAAATGATGACAAGTGCTGCAAACAGAGTGAACACTTAATTTATGAGTTCTTAAGTATTGGTGGAGTGATAGGATAAGTAGATAGAGGTAGATAACTGATTAAAGAAGTGCATGGGACAGACTGGACGATTCCTACACTGCATGAGTACTAACTGGGTATTTAGAAGAGTGTATCAATAGTATGTAGCTAGTTAGAGGTCTGCTTGGATAGTGCACAAAATATTATAGATGTACTTGTGTTAGTAGCTAGTCCATTCCATAAGTTCATGACTAGTAACTACAATAATTACAGTATTACAAACAGAGTGTATAGTGAATTTATAAGTGCTTAGGTATTGGTGGAGTAATAGGATAAGTAGATAGTGCTGGATGGGTGATTGGAGAAATGCATGGGACAGACAGGAGGATTCCTACACTGCATAGGTACTAACTGGGTATTTAGAAGAGCGTATCAATAGTTTGTAGCTGGTTAGAGGTGTGCATGCATAGTGTACAAAATGTTGTACCTGCGCTTGTGTTTTTGACTACGCCATTCCTTAAGTATACGACTAATAACTGAAGTAATTTCAGTGCTGCAAAGAGAGTGCATGCTCAATTTATAAGTGCTTAGGTATTGGTGAAGTGATAGGATACGTAGATAGTGCTGGATGGATGAATGGAGAACTGCATGGGACAGACAGAAGGATTCCTAGACTGTATAGGTACTAACTGAGTATTTAAAAGACTGTATCAATGCTATGTAGCTGATTAGAGGTCTGCATGCATAGTGCACAGAATATTGTAGCTGTACTAGTTTTCCTGGCTAGGCCATTCCTTAGGTGCATGACTAGTACCTAGAATAATTTCAGTGCTGCAAAGAGAGTACATGTTGAATTTATAAGTGCTTAGGTATTGGCGGAGTGATATGATACGTAGATAGTGCTGGATGGGTGATTGGAGAAATACATGGCACAGACAGAAGGATTCCAACACTGCATAGGTATTAACTGGGTATTTAGAAGAGCGTATTAATAGTATGTAGCTTGTTAGAGATCTGCATGCATAGTGTACAAAACATTGTACCTGTACTTGGGTTAGTGGCTAGGCCATTCCTTAAGTATATGACTAATAACTGGAGTAATTTCAGTGCTGCAAAGAGAGTGCATGCTAAATTTATAAGTGCTTAGGTATTGGCAGAGTGATAGGATACGTACATAGTGCTGGATGGGTGAATGGACAAGTGCATGGGACAGACAGATTCCTAGACTGCATAGGTACTAACTGAGTATTTAAAAGACTATATCAATACTATATAGCTGATTAGAGGTCTGCATGCATAGTGCACAGAATATTGTAGCTGTACTAGTATTGTGTGTCTATGGTTTCGAGAATGGTAGTCTGTATTTTAGGGTGTGAGGAGGTGCATCAGATGATCATGTAGATGATGTCATCAGTGATGTCATTTGAGATGTCATCAGTGATGTCACTGACCATGTCATGAGTGATGTAATATGTGACGTCATCAGCAGTGCATTGCGGGGCGTGAATTATAGTGAGCACAACTAACTATAACGGCCGAATTTCTCTTGCTTTGTACGAGTGAAATGTCCAACTAACTATGACGTCCATGAAAACTGTGGTTTTTTCAGTGAATTTCTGAGGTTTTTTAAATGCTAATTTCTAACTATAATGTCCCTGAAACTTGTGTTTTTTTCAGTGAATTTTATATATATGTATTTAATCTCCTCTCACTCTTACAAGGAAGGAATCAGGACTCAGGTTGTAGTTTGGAAGTATTTAATCTGCAAAGGACGTGACCCACGCGTTTCGGCTCGTCCGAACCTTGATAACGATACAAGACGTCATTGTAGCATCCTTATTTAAATGTACATATGCCTCCAGTTGCCAACATTAACAAAGGACTACGTATTACTTTAATCCAAAAAGCTGGCGGCCATATTGGCCTGGTCACGATGTGAAAATTCAGGAATTGATACAATAAAGAAAAGAAAACAAGTGTCAATATGCACACAATGTCATTTCAGCATATCTTGCCCCGTGACCGCCATACCTGTATGTTCGTCAACGTGACTTATTCATATTAAACATACTTAGAATTGCAAACATCAACATAAACAATGAACTACACATTACTTTAAAGTGAAAGGCTATCGGCCATATTAATCTGGGCATGTTGCGTATTATAATGGTTCTTACACGAAAGAAAAGGAAAAAAAGGGGTGTTAATATACACACAGTATCCCTAAAGTTCTAGCGATTATAGTTCCATTCCATTCACAGTTCATTTGAGATGTCATGAGTGATGTCATGTGTGATGTAACTGACCATGTCATGAATGATGTAATGTCTGAGGTCATTAGCAGTACATTGTGGGGGCGTAAGTTATAGTTAGCTCAGGTAACTATAACTGCTGAATTTCACTGGTTGTGTATGAGTCTAACTATACCGTCCCTGTAATCTTAGTTTTTTTCAGCAAATTTCTAGTTTTTTTTTAAATGTTAAATAAGATGCATATCACAATGGATGGTGGGGGGTTGGAAGAAGGGCCTTGAATTGTGCTGCCCCCACCCAAGCTTGCTGCTCCTGCCTTCCCTCCTCCTAGCCATCCATTGTCCAAGTCCATGTCCCTGCTCTCTTATTACAGCCCTGTGTGGCCGTTGTTCTGCCACTGGCTTTCCCGCCTTCTCTGAACAGTTAGCTTGCTGCCTCATCCACCTCCTCCCTATCCTCTGTTGTCTGAATCCATGGACTAGCCTCCTCCCCCCTGCCATGCATGGTCTGATGTGCTGTCACTGCTCTCCATTTAGCATGTTGTACCAGTCCTCTCCTCTTGCCCTCCATTGCCCAATTCTATGCCCCATCATTGGCCTCCTGCTTAGCCTCTGTGCTTAGCTTGGTGCCCCCATTCTCCTTCCCCCTGCCCTCTGATGTCTTTGTGCATGCCCCTGCTCTATCCTTTTTGCCCACCATGTTCCATGGACCTGCCACTCCTATCTACTCTGAGTGTTCTGTTGAGCTGCCACTCCCCTCCTACCTGCCTAGCATTGTCAGATGACTGTAACCTGTCCCAGCCACCTCCACCCCACCTGTCCACATTCCATGGCCCTATCCCCTTCCTCCTGTCCTCCATGGTCCATTTTACTGCCACAGCCTTCTGCCCTCCCTAGTCTGTTGTGCTGCAACTGCTCCTCCTGCCTGCCCTGTGTGGTCTGCTGTGAGGCCCCTTCCCCTGAACTCTCTTGTCTGTGCCTAGGTCCTGACCCTCCCTTCTATCCTTCATGGTCCTTTGTGCATGCCCCTGCACCCTCCTTCTTGACCATCATAGCAATTGTGCTGCCACTAACCCTCCCGCTTGCCATGCATGGTCTTCTGTGCTGCCACGGCCCCTCCTACCTTCCCTGTGTGGTCAGCTAGCTGCCCCTGAACCCCTCCCACCTTCCCTCCATGGTCTGTGTGTATGCCATCATAGTCTCACTGTTGCTCTCCATGGTGTGTCTTGCTTCTAGTGCCCATCCTGCCTGACCTCCATGGTCATCTTGCTGCTCCTGCCCTGCCCCCTTGCCCCCAGCCCTCTGTTTCCATGTGCAGACCCCTATTCCCTCCATCCTGGCTTGTATGTTCCATTATAATGCCCCTGATCCATCCCTCCTGCCCTTTATGGTCTGTTATGCTGCAGCTTTCTCTCCTGTCTGTCCGTTATGGTCAGCTAGCTACCATTGCCTCTTTCCCCTCTGTTCTCTGTTGTCCATGTGCATGGTCCTGTCCCCTCCCTATTTCTTTCTATGGATTGTTGTGCTGCACTAACCGTCCCGCATGCCCTGTGTGGTGTATTGTGCTGCTGCAAACCCTGATGCCTGCCCTGTAGGGTCAGTTTGGTGCACCTCTCCATGTCCCTCCTGTCCTATGTTATCCGAGTTCATGTCCCTACCCCAATTCCTCCTGCCTTCGTACCATACTTTCTAACATTTTGAACTTGGTAAGAGGGAGATTTTGAAAACAAAACTGGGGTATTGATTTTCCCCTTTGACTTACATTGAAAAAGAGGAGATTGTAGACAGGAGACAGATCAAATAAAGCCCATTTGGGCTTAAAAACATTGGACGTTTCCTGGCTGAATCGGGTCTGTTGGCATGTATGGTTGTACTACCACTGCCTCTTCCTTCTGCCCACAATGGCCTATTATATGGCCACAGCCTCTCTTGCCAGTCCTGCATTGTTGGTTTGTTGCCCCTGCTCCCCTTTCCACTGCCCTCCATAGTCTGTTGTGCTGCCACTGCCCTTCCTGCCTGCCTGCCGAGTGTGGTCCAATGGTTGCCTCTGCACCCTCCTACCTGCCTTCAATTTTCAGAGTCCGTGCCCCTGGCCTCTGCCTCTCAACAGTATCCTAATGAACAACTAGATTGCTAACATTCTATATTTATTACAAAGTGTGGAACGCCTGACGTCATCTTGATGTAATCAAAACTGTAATACCTAGAGCATTTTGAACTTGGTAAGAGGGAGATTTTGAAAAAAAACTGGGGTATTGATTTTCTTCTTTGAGTCACATTGAAAAAGAGGAGATTGTAGACAGGAGACAGATCAAATAAAGCCCATTTGAGCTTAAAAACATTGGACGTTTCCTGGCTAAAATGGGTCTGTTGGCATGTATGGTTGTACTACCACTGCCTCTCCCTTCTGCCCACAATGGTCTATTGTATTGCCACAGCCTCTCTTGCCAGTCCTGTATTGTTGGTTTGTTGCCCCTGCCCCCCTTTCCACTGCCCTCCATAGTCTGTTGTGCTGCCACTGCCCTTCCTGCCTGCCCAGGATGGTCAAATTGTTGCATCCGCACTCTCCTACCTGCCTTCAATTTTCAGAGTCCGTGCCCCTGGCCTCTGCCTCTCAACAGTATCCCAATGAACAACTAGATTGCTAACATTCTATATTGATTACAAAAGTGTGGAACGCCTGACGTCATCTTGATGTAATCAAAACTGTAATACCTAGAGTATTTCCCTTAGAAATTACATATATGAGAGGGTCTTATTTGCATCAAAATTATGGTTAGTGCTCTAAAAAACTAAAATGAGGACATATTTTCAGAGTTTTCAAATAGCGACAAAGCACTTTTAAATTATTTGTTATCTTTATGTTTTTTTATCCAGTTGACCACTTGATTAAATGTTGCACTTAGGGGAGAGGATGTGGTGTTACTTCCAGAGCTGCAGACTTTGCAACTGGGGAACCAGGTCGGAGTTTCTGTTTCAGCTCGACATTCTGTGATTCTGGTCAAATCACTTAATCTCCCCATGTCTACAACCAAAATGAATTTGTTCTTGTGTGATGTAACCAATGCTCATGTAAAGCACTCCAATACCTGACAAGTCTGCACTATATAAAACTGCAAAAACACAAAAAATAAAAAGTGTTTGCACACTTCTGTCATTGGGCTACATGTGGGCTACATCTGGGTGATATTTGGACTACATTTGGGCTCTTTTGTCTCTGGTGTCCATCTTGGGAGACTTATTTGTTATGAAGTTTCCCAATTTCCTCATTTAATACAGTCTCCTCAGTAGGAAATACTTTCAGTTTTTTACTTTGATTCCATCAAGAAGGCATTCAGATGTGTCACACATTAGCCATAAATTCAGAATATTAGCACTCTAGTTGCTCATTAGATCACTGTAGTAAAGCTACTGCTCACCAGGGAAGTCTGCTGCTGGTACTGAAAGTGCATGTTTCAGTCTGCATGTCGGATTTTTTAATGAAATAGAAGAGGATTTGAGAAGTCACTCAAAATGTGCCCTCAGTTTTCTTTCTGCAGCACTAATCATACTCTCTATGGCAAAAAGAACCCCCTCATTTTGTTTATTTTTAAATTAAATGTTTTAAGAATTACCACTTTATTCCAATCAAGATGGCTTCAGGTGTGCAATACGTTTGTCATAAGTAGGACTGTTAGCGCTCTAGTTGTTCTTTAGCATAGTCAAAAAAATGTTACTTCTGACACCATTGATAGTACACAACCTTACTTGCCAGATGGATTTTTTATTTATCTCTGGATTGCAGTTAAATGCATATCGAATCTATTTTTTTTTTTTACATCAAGACATGTTGTTCCTGTGCAAAGCCTACTTGAAAAGTAACTAAGTGCTCAAAACAGTGTACAATAAACTGAAAGAAAAAAATCACAATAAAGAATTTATAGGCAGAAACTGCCTAGAGCTTATATCTGTACATATAGCAAGAAAACCGATAATTCAATATATACATGAAAAATTATTATACAGATTACAAACGTCAGGCACTGCAATTTTGTGTGTGGAGAAAAGTCCTACTCTCTTCTTTAAGTAAAGGTACGGGGACTCCTTTTCATGAGGTCCTCGCAGTACAATAGTCTTTTTAATGCCAAAAGGAGGTCGCCTCTAAATCTAGAAACCAGGTTAAAAAACCGTATTAAATGGGCTATAAATAGTCAGAATGTCTTGACATCTATTTATCCTGGGTTCTTTAGGCTCGCCTCATAGGAAAAATAACCAACGCGTTTCGACCTTCAGCGTGGCGCTTCTTATATCAGAGGTCTTCATCAGGGTGGAAATATTTGTACGAGGAACTGGTGGTATCTATTTATAAAAAAGACGAAGACTAATCAGGACTTGTTAAAATGTAGAAAGTATTTTAAAGTGAAAATTTGTTTTTAGCTGGGAGCATTACGTACTACATCTGTCTTTAATGAGTTTCAAGGTTCTTGGCTGTCTTGACGGAGAAGAGTCTTTAGGCTAGGGGAGGAAGGTTGGCAAACGCGTGGTCACTATCATGGGTCTCAGTACTAGTCTCCTTGGTAGCCCTAGATTAGTTTGTTATAGTGTGCCTCTCAGTAGTACACCAACAAGTGTATATGATATAAGAAATCTAAGGGAGAGTGACAGGGGATGTTAAGGGTTGTCACAGTGGTTTAATGGACGCGCAGTGATAAACGCTTATTATCTGAGCATCTTGAGAAATCTGTGCTGCTGGTTCTCTTAAGTGTCTTAAAAGTGTTAGACAGACCACCGCTCCATCGTGCGTGCGAACGGGCATCGTAACTACCCTTTAAACCCTGGTGTAAAAACCATTATTAGAACACGTCCCAGAACCCGGAAATCTTTCCGTGGCTATCTCGGCTTAACTGCAGGAAAGATTCTCTATGTCCCGAGCATGAATAAGAAAAGAGATTTCTGAGCCGTTTTGAAGCTGCCTCTATGCCAGAAAATTTGAAGGCACTAAACCGCCGAGCTGCGCCACCTCCGAAAATAATCCGGGACCATTTGGGAGATTGACCGTTGGGGCCCACTCCTAGATACCGTACAAGTCTTTCACCGGCATCACAAGGTAAAGACTGCGTGTTCTAATAATGCTTTTTACACCAGGGTTTAAAGGGTAGTTACGATGCTCGTTCGCACACATGATGGAGCGGTGGTCTGTCTAACACTTTTAAGACACTTAAAGGAACCAGTGGCACAGATTTCTCACGATGTTCAGTTAGTGAGCGTTTGTCACTGCGCGTCCATTAAACCACTGTGACACCCCTTAACATCCCCTGCCACTCTCTCCCTTAGATTTCCTATATCATATACACTTGTTGGTGCACTTATTGAGAGGCACACTATAACAAATTAATCTAGGGCTACCAAGGAGACTAGTACTGAGACCCATGATAGTGACCACACTTTTGCCTACCTTCCTCCCCTAGCCTAAAGACTCTTCTCCGTCAAGACAGCCAAGAACCTTGAAACTCATGATGTGGTACTTAATGCTCCCAGCTAAAAACAACATTTCACTTGTAAATACTTTCTACATTTTAACAAGTCCTGATTAGTCTTCCTCTTTTTTTATAAATAGATACAACCAGTCCCTCGTACAAATATTTCCACCCTGATGAAGACCTCTGATATAAGAAGCGCCACGCAGAAGGTCAAAACGCGTTCGTTATTTTTCCTATGAGGCGAGCCTAAAGAACCCAGGATAAATAGATGTCAAGACATTCTGACTATTTATAGCCCATTTAATATGGTTTTTTAACCTGGTTTCTAGATTTAGAGGCGACCTCCTTTTGGCATTAAAAAGACTATTGTACTGCGAGGACCTCATGAAAAGGAGTCCCAGTACCTTTACTTAAAGAAGAGAGTAGGACTTTTCTCCGCACACAAAATTGCAGCGCCTGACATTTGTAATCTGTATAATAATTTTTCATGTACATATTGTATGATCTGTTTTCTTGCTATATGTACAGATGTAAGCTCTAGGCGGTTTCTGCCTATAAATTCTTTATTGTGATTTTTTCTTTCAGTTTATTGTACACTGTTTTGATCACTTAGTTACTTTTCAAGTAGGCTTTGCACAGGAACAACATGTCTTGATGTAAAAAACATAAATAGATTCGATATGCATTTAACAGCAATCGAGAGATAAATAAAAAATCCATCTGGCAAGTAAAGTTGTGTACTATCAATGGTGTCAGAGGTAACATTTTTTTGACTATAGTATTGGGATTCCAACCTCTGTACTCCTTAACAGAATCATTCCCCTGTTTTTTTATATTAACTAGTTGTTCTTAAGAACACTCTGGGAAGCTGCAGTAGAACACAAAGGAATCAACTGACAGTCTCTGCCCTTGTTGGATGTACATGTTTTACTGAGAATGTCAGACGTCATTCTCACATGACTGAGAAAGTTGATGTAAATTTACAGAAAATGTGCTCTCAGTTTAGCTTATAGATCACCTTCCAAACCTCTGTGGGAAAAGCATGAGAAAATAGTTTTCTCTCAAACATGATTCATGATATCCCAGCAGAAGGCTTTTTCAAATGGTAAAATCACCTTAGAACACACCACAATTCCTAAAATGAGTATGGTACCATCAACAAATGATTTATAATGTAACTAAAATCTTCAAGCTTTCTAATAACTGCAATGCTTTTTTAATGAGCTGCTATCATGTATATTGGTCCCAAGATGGCTGCCGACACTTCTTGGATGAAGTGCTGACAGCCAATCAGATCTCACAATGAGATGTGTGGTTAGGCTCCACTCAGATTATATATTTCTTTTCCCATTAATATTAAAAACTACTGAATGGATTTACACCATTTAACTAAAAGGCACAACTCTGAACCAAGGGCTACCTTTTTGCCAAATGTGGTGTAATTCCGTTCAGCAGTCCGGGCCTTCAGCTGCGACTAAAGGTTCCTATGGAAAATTGAATGGGGAAAACAAGTTTGGGGACCCCCCTTTTTTCTCAGCCCCCGCTTGCCGAATAACACTGAAACTTTCAAGATAGGAGCGGACTGGAGCGCCCCACGAGTTTTGAAAATTTCGCGAAGATTCGTCAATTGGCGCCAAAGTTATTGGGAATAGAATGTTGCGATTTTCCTATGGTAACTAGGTCCTAACTATAACTACCTACTGGCGACCGCCAGTAGGTAATATATATATATATATATATATATATATATATATATATATATTCCAACGTAAAGGTTGCCCCAAAAGAAGACGCCGACTCACAAGGAGGATTGCTTCCTTTAATGGAGGACTTCAGCAGGGCAGCAACGAACACCATCCCAATTCATAAAATCGCCCAACGCGTTTCAAACACCTCTGTGTCCTTGATCACGGGCTTGAAGAACTGCAGTCAGCAGCATCCAGGGAACACCTGATAAACTTTCCAAGTCCCGCCCCTGTGGGCGTGTCTCAAGGTATGCTGGTACTTGTGGTTCCCCTTAGTTTTGCTCAAGTGAGTGCTGCTGTGCCTTTCAAATAAATCTCGTTTTAACCCCAGTGGGCAGGAAGGGTGAAAACCACTGCTCGAACTGATTTTTGATAATGTCCCCTCACACGGACCTCCTCGTTCCTTGAACGCGCTTAGTGTTTGCCAAACGCAGGATCTGCCAAGGAGGCAGGGGGGCGTCTTCGCGACCGGGCAGGCCGGGGACATTATCAAAAATCAGTTCGAGCAGTGGTTATCACAGCAGGACTGGCCATATTTTTTTTCACACAAATAGAGGTGTCCCCTTGAAGAAGCCACACAAAGGGGGGGTAGAATTCAGCACTTTATTGCGAAACCGACAGCTTCATGATCAGCACACAACACCTATACTCTTGAGCCAGACGCGTTTCGTGCACAGATTGCACTTCCTCATGGGCAGAGTCCAAGAGCACACGCACAACAAAAGGAGCACTCCAATATACTGAATGGACCTGCCCCAATGGGCGTGGACGGTACTGCTGCCTGCTGGTGCTCGTAGTGCTGTAAAGTCATCCTCAAGTGAGTCGTATGTACGGTGCGCCAGCTGGTGGACAGTAGTTTGTTGGACACGAGGGGCGCTGTGCAAGCTTTGCAGGACCATTTGGATTTTTCAGGACATATCATCAACCCACTGGGAGTTTCATTGGGTTTTATAAGGGCACCGCATATACGACTTACTTGAGGATGACTTTACAGCACTACGAGGACCAGCAGGCAGCAGTACCGATCACGCCCATTGGGGCGAGCCATTCAGTATATTAGAGTGCTCCTTTCATTGTCAATCAATCAATCAATCAATATGAACTTTATTCGGATAAAAACAACATGTCCATAAAAGTACAGAATAAAATAGCATTCAAAAAAATTGATAAAAATACAAGAATATTATACACTTAAGAAGAAATTCTACTAATCTGGATGCATAGAATTACGCATACGCACCACCATTTTTAAAAATGATCCTACTCGCAAACATAACTCATCATCAACTATAGCTAGCACCATCTCATAAGCCAACTTATAATCAACAACATGTCTGGTTTTAAAATATGGGATCAGAAATTTTTTAGTGGGGGCTGAATAATAACTACAGAAGAATAAGAAGTGTAACATAGATTGCTTTTGAATGTTATTACAGCGACACAATAGTGAATCAAAATTGGGAGTAAAACCAATGGGGAATGACAACAGATATTTCATTGTGTCTGTCCTTAGCCTGAAAAATAAACCCCTTTCCCAGCAGCCGATTGGTTTCAATAGATATCTAGGCGTAGCAGGGTACATTTCTATCTGCATATATCTAGCAACCGAAGTTTTATTACACTCAGTTGCTACTCGTGCTTCTTTATATGAGGCGTAGAGAATCTTTTCCAATGTTTTAATGCTGATAGAGCTGTGTTGTAAGGGGTTTTAAAAAAAGATTTTCCATATTCAGGCTGCTTAAACTTTTACGGACCCCTACCAACCATGGTATATCCATCCCTTTGTCACATTTTAAGCAATCTAGAATTATCTCTCTTGTTAAATGTGCAGCCGGATTCTTCCAGATTCTTAGCCAAAACAGAGTTGGGCGAGCCTTAATAAAATCCTCTATATAAGGTAGATGAAGTTCTCCGTGAGCGGCATACGTGGAGGAAAAAAAAAGGTGCGCCCAAAATCTTGCGACACAATCTGTTCTCCTCACGTTGGATAGGTGTGCAGGCTGTATGCCCCCAGACCTCTGCCCCATATGTTACAGTTGGTGTGCATTGCAATTTATACATTTTAATAATGGATGGCACAATCCCTATGTTCCTTGGCTTAGGTAGCCTAAGTATAGTGTTAATAGAGTTAATAAATTTTCGTTTACAATGGGCTAAATGGTCATTCCATAATCCATTCGATGCGAATGACAGGCCAAGATACGGGAAAGTGCAAGTGCCTAATAATTGATTCGAGTTTATGACAATTGGGGGATTAGAATATTTCTTAGACCCACACGACATTAAAAATGATTTTTTAAAATTGGTGCATAAATCCAGAGTTGCCATAAACTTAACAAAGTCCTGCACCAGGGCGCGTAGGGCTTTAGGAGTGCGCCCCATTAAAACTGCATCATCAGCATATAATAATGCAGGGATTTTATTTCCACCAATCATTGGAACATCTTTAGTTGAGATCAACAAAGATTTGGTTATGTCATTGATATATAAAATAAATAGGAGGGGGGCCAGTACACAACCTTGTCTGACCCCTCTACCTACTTCAATGGCTTTGGAGATCTCACCATTCATGCTAATGCGCACCCTAGCTTTTAGGTCTCTGTGTAAGTATGCCAAAAAAGAAACTAACGATTCATCTAGCCCAAGATTCAACAAAATTAGCCACAATCGTGATCTATTTACGAAATCAAAGGCCGATGTAAGGTCCATGAATGCCAGGTACACAGGAGCTTTCTTAGCTATATTATATTTACTAATAATCAGATTGAGGTTAAGGCACTGTTCCACAGTGCCAACCTTACTCCTGAATCCTAGCTGGCATGGATGTAAAATCTGAGATTTCTCAGCCCATGTCTTGATCCAATTAAACAACACCCTACCCAAAATTTTTAGAGTGTTGTCAATCAACGATACTGGCCTGTAGCAACTCGGATTTGACCGGTCACCCTTCTTAAAAATTGGGACTATAGTGCTACAAGACCAGGTTCCAGGGATGGATGAATTCGTCAGATTATTAAAAACATTTGTAAGTAGTGGTGCCCAAAACTCGGGATAACTCTTAATGAAGTCGATCGGGAGACCGTCTGGGCCGGGGGCTTTACCTCCCAGGCTTTGAGTAATAGCTTCTTCGACTTCAAATAATTCAATCTGAATATTGGTAGTGTATATAAGCTCCTTAGGTTCACAAGTATCAGGGGCAGCATAGATTTTACTGAAATGAGCCTCCCAAGACTCACTTGAGATATTACAGCTAATTGGTGTGGATGTATTTCCCACAAGTTTCATATCTTTTACAGCTCTCCAAAAATTCTTGCTATTTTTTAATTCATTTGCATGCACAAGTTTAATCTATTGATTAATAGTGATTTCCTCCTTCCTGCGTGCGATAGACCTCTTATAGTTCCTTCTCAGTGTCGATACGAGGGAACTATCTCTAGGTTTACCTACAAGTGCCTTTCTTAGTGCTCTGTTGGCCGCAGAACAATCTGCGTCAAACCATCCTTGGTCCAAATTAATCTTTTTTATTGGCTTTGACAATATATTTTTAATACCCAAACAGAGTTCTGAGAAAGCATCGACTACCTCTGTGTTACTTTCTATAAAAGTCAAACAGGTATTGACCAAGTTAATCATTGTTTGGAATAAAGCATTATTGTCAATACCACGCCACACAAGTCAGAGGTTATCGGTTGATGTCATTGATGTCATTAGGTCACTTGCCCCTTGCGTGCAATCGTATGTTGGACGACGTGTAAAACTTAAAATAGTGCTGATAGGATTGTGGTCCCCTTGTATTGTTGGGATAACCTCTACCTTTAGCACGTTACTTGCAAGGGGAGCGGTTACAAAAATATAATCAATAACGGAGGTTGAACCCCGACTTCTATAGGATGGTACTATCCATCCATCAGTGGCAGCAATCTCCATGGTATCTATAAAATTATGTGAGCTTAGGAGATTCACTAGCTGCTCTCCTCTCTTACTTAGTGGACCATTAATGTTAGGCCAAATAACTGAATTAATATCCCTAGGGAGTTTAACATTGAAATCACCACCTAAACATATACCACTGTTTAGGGCACCACAATCTTTTTCTAATTTTGAAATAAAATCAAACAACTTAGAAAAGTTCATATTGGGAACATTTTTAAATCATTATTATAAAAATTAATCAAATACAATGAAACCCCCCGTGTATAGAGGGATGCTTGAAATGTAGCGCTGTTTGTATGTACAATTCTAGTGCGGCCACATGCCTTGATGTTTACACAAGTAGAAAGGCCACCAACAGGCCTTCCTGATATAGGGATGGGGGACAAAACATTAAAACATTCAAAACCCTCTATAGACAACTCCTGGGTCGCCCAGGTCTCTTGGAGCATCACAATATCCTGGCTACTTATTAGCTCCTTCCAATCTGAAAAATTCAACTTGGATGCCAAACCGGCAACATTCCAACTCAGAATTTTAAGTGTCGAGTCATCTTCCAATGTGGTAGGTATAAACAGTTTACTGGGCTGTATACAATTATCAGTTAATACCATTACTGATGCATCACACGGTGTTTCACTCGTTAACAGAGTTGGCAGTCAATCTTGGCAATCCAGACCTGATAGTGGTGTAAATCTATTAGTAGTTAAAGTGAAATTATACAGATTAGGAAGGGATGCTTCAAATGTGGGTTTATAAAAGTAGCCTAAAGGTAATGCCCATATACCGGTACTATGATTGGTCTCCTCTATTTGTGGGGATAATATTGCTTTCGCCATAGATTGCCTGCGAAAGTTTATGATTATACAGTCCCCTTTAATATTTTTTGGGGATGTTCCCAGCCAGCCCACACGCCGTACCATAATGATATTTTCAATTAGAGATGACCTGAATCGCTTATGTTTTGAGAGCCAATCAATGCATTTACAGCGTAGTTGCTCCCAAGATTCTTTCTGGTCTTTCCTTAAGGGGGGGGCGCCAGCTAAAACCACAACGTATGGGCAGGCCTCCGGGGGTAGGTTTAACACCACATTATTTCCCTCGGTTAGATTTTTAGAAGTTAAATCAGTATCTACGGCTTGTTGTCTATTAGCCATACTGTCACCTTAATGTGAAGAGATAGGAGCATTAGTGAGGGTTACCATATTATTTATTGGGTTGGCGTTGTTAGACCTAATGATGTCTTCAGCCCGACTTTCTGCCCCCGTAGTACCCTTCTTATCTAAGCATGAGCGAATTTTATTGCATGTCATACAGTCAATAATACTCGGATTAGAAGTAAATGGGGCAGAAGTATTTTGGTGGACAGTAGGGGTATTGATAGTAGATTCATTGTGAGCCGACTGTCTACCATTTGTAAGAACAGGTAACTTAGGGTCAGCTCGAGAAATAGTGTTCATAGTCTGTAATACAGACTGTACATTTTGCACTAACTGGCCATCAGAAATACAGTCTTTCAGTGTGGAAAGGAAGTTATTAAATAAAGGTTTGACGCAGTCAGTAATCATATCAATCAACTTATTAATATCAATAGCCCTAGTGTGGTTATCATTGTCCATAATAATGGGGAACGAGAAATCAGTCTGAGTTCCAATTGAGTGAGAAGACGATTTAATCAGTGAGGCATGCATGGTCAGTGGAGCGTGCACTAGAGCCTCAACAGATGTTTGATTGGAGGTTGAGCAAATCCAAAAATTTTAATTGTGCGGGAAGGACATGGGCGGGTTGGTTGTTTCCTTTTCGCGCAAGTTGACTTTCCTGGTTTCCTCTTGCGCTTTGCCCCTAGGAGCAGGTCATTAGATGTAACGAGATTCAATTCTGCTGAGTCTGATGTAATTATATCACAAACCTCTTCACATGCCAGGGCGGGAGCATTAGAAATGCTTGAAGTTAAATCAGTAGTTTCAACAGACAGTCCTGAGGGTAGCGTAGATTGCCCTAAACCAAGGGATAGGCGCGTCTCAGTGAGCTCGATCTCGTTGCTCACGATACTGACGGCTCTTTCCAGCATGTTCTCAATACTTGTTGTGGCCGATTTAGTAACTGGTGGAATAGTGCGCTTCCCCATTGTTATTCTACAGGTGCTTATTAACAACTGCACAAGTGATGTGGATTACGGCAATAGCTTACGCTCACCTGGATAGTGGCCTCAGGGATAACCAAAACAGAAGAGTAGTGGCCCAGCCCAGTCTCCTCCGGGCGATGACGGACAAGGACGGGCCCGCCCTTGGCCCAGGCTTCACCCGGGCACCGCCCGCGCGCGTCCCACGCTGCGGTGTTTCCAGGCGTTTTTATAGCGCGCGTGCCGCTATGGCTCCTCCATCCAATTGGCAATGTTTGCTGGGACTAGTAGTCCCCCTCCTTCAGGCAACAGCGTCTCAGTCGATCAGCGCGTCCCGCGCTGCGGTGTTTCCAGGCGCTTTTATAGCGCACGTGCCGCAATGGCTCCTCCCTCCAATTGGCAGTGTTTGCTGGGACTAGTAGTCCCCCTTCTTCAGGCAACAGCGTCTCAGTCGATCAGCGCGTCCTGCGCTGCGGTGTTTCCAGGCGCTTTTATAGCGCGCGTGCTGCTATGGCTCCTCCCTCCAATTGGCAGTGTTTGCTGGGACTAGTAGTCCCCCTCCTTCAGGCAACAGCGGCTCAGTCGAACAGCGCGTTCCGCGCTGCGGTGTTTCCAGGTGCTTTTATAGCGCGCGTGCCGCTATGGCTCCTCCCTCCAATTGGCACTGTTTGCTGGGACTAGTAGTCCCCTCCTTCAGGCAACAGCGTCTCAGTCAATCAGCGCGTCCCGCAATGCGGTGTTTCCAGGCGCTTTTATAGCGCGCGTGCCGCTATGGCTCCTCCCTCCAATTGGCAGTGTTTGCTGGGACTAGTAGTCCCCCTCCTTCAGGCAACAGCGTCTCAGTCGATCAGCGTGTGCTTGTGGACTCTGCCCATGAGGAAGTGCAATCTGTGCATGAAATGCATCGGGCTCAAGAGTATAGGTGTTGTGTGCTGATGTTCAAGCTGTTGCTTTCACAATAAAGCATTGAATTCTACCCCCCTGTGTGTGGCTTCTTCGAGGGGACAACTCTGTTTGTGTGAAATTGAATACGGCCAGTCCTGCCGTAAATGAAGCCCAGCCGCATGAGAAGTGGACCTTGCTGACTCCAGCTGGTGTACAGCAGTTTGATGGACAGGAGAGAGGTGCGCTGTGCAAGCTTTACAGAACAGCTTGGATTGTTCAGGACATATCATCGACCCATTGTGGGTTTCATTGGGTCTTACATGGGCACCGCACATGCGACTTACTTGAGGATGACTTTACAGCACAACGCGGACCAGCAGGTAGCAGTACCGTCTGTGCCCGTTGGGGGCGGGTCCATTCAGTATATTAGAGTGCTCCTTTCATTGTGCGTGTGCTTGTGGACTCTGCCCATGAGGAAGTGCAATCTGTGCACGAAACGCGTCGGGCTCAAGAATATAGGTGTTGTGTGCTGAGCTTCAAGCTGTCGCTTTCACAATAAAGTGCTGAATTCTACCCCCCTGTGTGTGGCTTCTTCGAGGAAACCCCTCTGTTTCTGTGAAATTGAATACGGTCAGTCCTGCCATGAAGGAAGCCCCACCGCATGAGAAGTGGACCTTGCAGATGCCAGCTGGTGGACAGCAGTTTGTTAGACAGGAGGGGCACTGTGCAAGCTTTACAGGACAGCTTGGATATTTCAGGACATATCATCGACCCACTGGGGGTTTCATTGGGTCTTACATGGGCACCGTACATTCGACTCACTTGAGGATAACTTTATAGCACTACGAGGACCAGCAGGTAGCAGTACCATCAACGCCCATTGGGGCGGGTCCATTCAGTATATTAGAATGCTCCTTTCATTGTGTGTGTGCTTGTTGACTCTGCCCATGCGGCAGTGCAATCTGTGCACGAAACGCGACGGGCTCAAGAGTATAGGTGTTTTGTGCTGAACTTCAAGCTGTCGCTTTCACAATAAAGCGCTGAATTCTACCCCCCTGTGTGTGGCTTCTTGGAGGGGACACCTCTGTTTCCTTTAATCTCTAAACACAGAGACGCGTGTTTGAGAAGTAACACGCGTCTCTGTGTTTGAAGATTAATGTTACTACTGGTCGCAAGCTTATCAGGGTTTGCATCCACATTGTGACCATGTTTATTTAATATGTTGCCGAATAATGTGAGCAAGTACATACGGTCCTGAGATTGAAACGGGACGTGATTAATGGAAATTGGAACAGGACAGGACTAATGATACAAGAGTACCTGGACCCAAGATTCATCTTCTGAACTTAGTAGTGGACTTATTTATAATTGACCTGACCTTTTGGACATGCACTTACATATATTATAATTGCCCGGCCCAATAGTTTTTGCTTTCGAGCTCGCAATCTGACGTTGCCTTATGAAGTGTTTACATCAGACTACATCAAGATAATTTACTTATATCACCTTGAAATAGTCTAGGATTAGACGACACACGTGGCGAAAGATCTTGTACTGGAAATTTGTGAAAAAATAATAAAAAGAGAATGAAAACCAACAGATGATTTCTTTGGACTACTTGTATTTTCTGTATACCTGATGTCTCATTAGATTGTCTTCACAAATTTTCCATTAAAACTCGGACCTTGTCTATTACCTATACAGTACTGTTTTTGGATTGTTATACTCTATCAGTGGTGTGCTGCAATAGCTTTGTTCTTTGGTACATATAGCACCATCAACACGAGTGACACTCTAAATTTGCTCACCTCAAATGTTTGCTTTTCTATCAAAGTTTTTGAGCATGGAATTAGCACATTGCTATCCACGCCGAGATAGAAACGGACAAAGTCTTTTGCCATTTATACAGCAAAGTCTTTAAGCATAGGATTAGCACAGTTCTATCTATGCTGCTGAGCTGTAAAATGACAAAAGCCATTTATCCCTCCAGGCACAGTATTACAGCTTTGGATTGCTAAAATACCATCCAAGCCAACCTGAAATGAATAAAAGAAACCCCTGACACGTGTTTTGTTTTCATTACAGCTCTTCAGAGAGGTTTAGCTGTGTCCAGACACAAGGGAGCTCCAAGTATAAGTCAAAACAATACGCAATTATGCAAAAAGAAACAGAGAACGCTGGGTAGTTCCCAAGTTTAGGTAGAAGGCAGCTCTTGTGTAGAGCACCCTCAACCCCAGCGACACTCTAAATTTGCTCACCTCAAATGTCTGCTCTATACAGGAGCTGCCTTCCACCTAAAATTGGTAACTACCTAGAGTTCTCTGCTTCATTTTTGCATAATTTATGCGTCATATATATATATATATTTATATAAAAAAAAAATATATATATATATATATATATATATATATATATATATATACTTTGGCGTCGTTTGATGAATCTTCATGAAATTTTCCAAACTAATTCTTTGTTCATATCAGCTCCTATGTTGAAAGTTTGGAGGTGATTCATCAAGGGGGGCCGAGAAAAAAGGGGGGGCACAAAACGTGTTTTCTCCATGTTCATTTCCATAGGAAACTTTAGACCAGGCTACAGGTCGAATGGGTGAACGGAATTTCCCCAAATTCGGCAGGCAGAAGAGGCTTGGTCTAGAAAGCACGCTTTTGTTTATTGGGTGCAAATCCATTCAGTAGTTTTGGAGAAATATCCAAATTTACAGATATCGATATTTGGGAATTCTGCCATCTGATTGGCTGATGCGTTACGAGCACGAGCTTACTGCTTATTGGCTGCGAGTGGTTCGAGCGGTTGCAACTAGTAAGTGATGGCAGCCATTTTGTGATTCTGTTGAAGCGAGTAAGAGGAAAAAAGGGCAAAAAGAGGAGGAAAGAGGAGGGTAGGAGCGCTGTGAGCTCTGTGGGGTAGTTAGGAAGTGCTATACAGGGAGTGTAAAGCAATGTATTCACCCCTACCGGTGTGAAAGTACTGTTTTGCCCAGAGTGAGATGGTGCTGAGGTGAGGTGCCGGTACACTCGAGGATGAAACCGTGAGCTGATTGCTGTAAACTGACATGCTCTGGGCACTGTAGCATACTGGCTGCTGTAGCATAGATGTGCAAGTGGTGTTAGTATGGGTTTAGATTATAGCGGGAGTGGGAAGCAAACTACTCACCCCTACCGGTCTGAAGACTCAAATGGAGTGTTTTAGCAAGTAGGAATAAAGAAATAATCGTGAAGAATATAATGCAGAATGTTGCAATGCCACAGAAGACAAATGGTGAAATCAGATGTGTTTAAGAAAGTGGCTGTGTGGGATAAAGCGATGGAGTCTGCAAGTTATATAAAAAGGGTCTTTATTTAAGTGACATAAATGGACCAACTGGTGCAAGAGCTAAGGCAGCCAGCTAAGGCAAACTCCAACCGCTTCTGCTGTATTCAAACCTAAGCTCCTGCATCAGTCAATTCCACATTACATGTTACAGTTCCATGTGACATAAACAATACCTATTAGACATGAATGACTGTAAATTGTAGGATGAAAATAAAGGTAGAATACGATTACCAAACTGTGCCAACCAGTTCCGAAACAATGCCGTGTTTTTTAATCTTGATCGCCAGCTCGTGAGCAGAGGCTGACGATGAGCTAATTTGTGTGAAAGGGCTTCGTGGATAACAGGCAGGCAGAGAGACATGTGTACAAAGAATAGACATGGTTTCAAAATGAATGTTGGGTTTAGGCTAATTTAGCAAGTAAATAGCGTATTTACATGGGCCATACATCACCCATCCCTGGTTAGCCTGGAGACGTAAGGGGCAATAATGAAAACAGAGTTAAAATGCCTAAGCATACTTAGAAAGTTATTATATGAAAATAGTTCAATTGAAGTGTATTACAAAATTCTATAGAAAAAAGTAAAAAAAAGTTGGAAAAAATCAATCCAAGAATATAGTGAATTTCTTACAAGTCTTCGAGATTGCAGTCTGGAAGTTCTTCAGCAGCTAGAGATGCGTAATATTCTAATAGGCGATTGTTGCCATCGTGTGAGAAAAGTGAAGCGATCCAATTCATATCCTTGAAGGGACAGTAATGTTGCACGAATATTGGAGCGGCAATTTGAATTGGCAGGCAATCTGCGATGTTCTCAAAGGTCGCACGTTGCAGGAGATCTTTCACGGCTGCGCAGAAATCCCATTCCGCCAGGATACCTTTTTGCGTTGCATCCGCCATTGCTCCACTGCCCGAACAATCAAGTTCATGGTTTTCAAGGTACTCCATTACCTGCTGTATATCGGGAGCGTTCGCTGGGATGTTGGCAAGGCATAGATCCATTCACCAGACGATTTAGCAAGTTTTGCAATAAAAAGATGGTTGCACGCAGACTGTATATGTGTAAATAAATGTCATGTTGTAGCTGGCTCCGATATTAGATAGAGGCAGGCAGCCGAAAAGTTGTTCCATTTTTTCACGGTATTGATGTAGCTTCGCGTAGAGGCGTATTCTGTCGGACATGCTTGTTACCACAGGGAGCGCAGCCATTTTTTACAAGCTAAAATTGTAGTAGGATGGCCGCAAACAGAGCGAGAATTATGGGCACTGTTCCTGTTATTCCAGAGATGATCGAATGAATGAAGTCTGGTATTATACAAAAAACAGTTTGAACGCCTGTGACAAGGCCGGAGGAGACAGTGTTAAAAAAGTGTGCCAGAGCTTAAATGTCAGATGTGTTGAAAATTGTGTAACAATTCACAAAGTGTAATGGGAGGTTCGTATTTAAAAGGGAGTGTATTTTACTTGAAGTTCGTGCTATCTGCAGTTGATAAATTACTTTTGGAGAAGTGAGGGACACTTCTGTTTGAAACAAAAGCGCTTTCAGTTTGCTCCGTTTAATAAAATCTGTTTTCAAAGTAGGTATTGAAGGCCAAGTTAAACTTTGGGAGTTACTTTCTGTGGGTGGGAATAGAGATTGCCACAGGAAGTTATCCGGTTTGAAACAGTAAGGACATCCGGTATGCCAGCTCACATTGAGTAGCAGTCCATGTTATTAAGAAGCAGATAACTGCCGTTAGAAAGCAGTGTGAATGTTGGTCTGATTGTGGGAGTTGGCGTGCTTTTAAGAATGCACGCAAGATTGGGGGCTGTAAGGTTAGAAGCATCGTGCAGTTGGACATTCTCGCATAGTAATGAATGACTGCCATTGTGGTCCCACTTTTCACTTGTGAGAAAGTTCTGTATGCTCTTTAACACAGCGATATATAAATGGGACAAACCACTGCTCGTAAATAAACGCACTACCTTATATAATCACATACAACATGACAAACAACATGTACACCTAGCAGACACAACAACATCACGTACTGTGGGAACCGTGTCTAGCCATGTACACAAACCAAACATAGCACCTCTGCCACACAATGCAGAATGCGGGGAGAGATGGGAGCAAATTATGTGCGATGTTGGCAAGTGGTTCTCGATTATAAAAGTATACAATACAAAGTGTTGAGGGGATGTGCCGGACAGACTCGAGTATGCAGAGCACAGACATGTACATGTCAACATACACTGATGGTCTATTGAGTGAAGTGGACAGTGGACGCAACCATGATAGTACAGTCAGTAGGGAAGATTACGAAAACCTAGCATGTACGTGCCCCCTCCCCCCTAAAATCTTTAGTGTAGTGGGCTTGCTCGGCATACGCAAGGCTAGCGTAGGGGTATGAATAAAAGGCACGTTTCTCTGGGTGTGGTTCTCTTCCTGAATGGCGAACATGTCTGTCAGGTCTGCGCAGTTTACACTGCCATGAGGCTGACGCCGTGACTGAAGGTGGCTGCGAGAAAAATGCTCTCAGCCTGCTGGTACCCAGAAACCATCATGGCCGCTGCGACACACATATGCCCCACAGTTCACCTTTCGACACCACCGTATGTGAAAGAGGGTCCACCACGTGCCAGCGGAAGCTTTTGGGCCGAGGTCTGCGAGCTGGGAAGACTCCTGAGATCAACACTGGCTACCGCAACACAGGCAGACAGCGCCCAGCCTGAGGCCCAGCACCGTGGAGTGCTCTGTATACTACTAACACAGTAGTTCAACAGGTACCAACAGTGGAACGGTGTCTTGATCCCACAATGTACGATGTTAGAACTGCATCTGAGAGTGGAGATGAAGGTACTCCCATCAACCAGGTGCAACCAACTCTAGGTCCCAAGTGGAACGGTGTCTTGATCCCAAAATGGACCATGTCCAATATTACCTGCTGCTTGTTTTTTACAGAACTCCCTCCGTTGAGGTGCATCAGACTCTGTGCTTCCGTAGCTAACTGCTGCACATGATTATTGGGCTTGGCTGACTGCAGTCGGTGGAGTACACTGCGGTACAGCAGGTGGCAACAGTGAAACGGGGTCTTGATTCTGTGATTGAGGATGTCAGAAGTTAAAGTCTGTGATGATTTGTGTGTACCCCCTCCAATCAGGTGCAACCTACTCCGTGCTTTGGAATCCAACGGCACGTGGCTGTGAGGCATTAATGACCACTGCCTCTGGCCTACACTGCGGTCAGCAGAGGTCACAATTCAGATCGAGTGATGATTGTTTATTACAGAATCCAATAGGCAACTAACTACAATGTCTATTGAAATATACACAATAGCCTTTTAGTATACTTGCTTGAAGAATTTTTTTTAGATGACTTATAGCTCTAGTACAATTACCAAATTCTTCTTGGTAGTGGGAAAGAACACTGAATATCAGTCTACACAGTGGACAGCAGAGATCGCAATTCAAATTGTTTTGATTTATTTATTGCAGAGTTTTTTGTAATTTATGTTGTTGTATTTTGTGAAGAGGAAGTGAGACAAAGTATTCATGGATGACTGTGCTCACTACTACCTTCAATTTATACTGCAGACAGCCGTGTTCACAATTCAGATCGAGTCGCTATTGTAGATGACGCAGTCCTGTAGGCAAAAGACATTGCTCTAGTGCGCTCTGTCCGCACCACGCATACGCATCATCACAGGGTCCGCACGCGGTTTTTGTTGCTTCGCGTATGACAAACTAGGCAGCTCAAGTCAACGGCACGTGGCTGTGGGCCTTTGCTGACCGCTCTCTGGCCTACACTGCAGACAGCAGTGTTTACAATTCAGATAGAGTCGCTATTGCAGATGAGGCAGTCCTGTAGGCAACAGACATTGTTCCTGGTACGGCCCACCCGTAGCACGCATCATCGCTGGCTGTGCACATGCTGAATGCTTTTGATGTGGCTATCTGAGTGCACTAGACCTGATGGACCCTTTATGATACAATCTTTTTGTGTATTATTTCAAATCTACTCCCTGTATCTCAATATACCAAAAGTTATGTTTTTTTATGATAGAATCTTTTCTGTATTATTTCACATCTAGTGTCCCTACCTTACTGCAGCACAAACTATTGACCCGTTTATTATTGATTCTCTGTGTGTGATCCAATGATTACTGTTGTAGCTGATGCTAGAAGCAACCATTCCCTGAGGGCTGGTTTACACTCACTCCACACGCATTCAGCACAGACGTCACTGGATATGTGACCCTGGTATTAAAAAGTCAAACGCATGTGCCCGTATCCACTTCCAGTATCTATCTGTGTCCGTGTGTTCATTATCTATGCATGATACTGCCCCTGGGCCGTACCACATTACATTGTGCTGTGGACAGCGTATGCAACCATGTTACCGCTGGCAGTAGGGAAAACTTCTGTTATGTAGCTTTTAGATGCATGGCTATCACCGGTGGAAGGCTACTTTACAGAGCATGGATATTGATGAAGATGATGGTTGCATGTTGTGTGTTGTGTCAGATATGTGTACATAGCAAAAAGTTTTCAGAAAAGCTCTCTAAGCAGAAGAGGAGTCTCTCATCAAACGCTGTAGAGAGAATGACTAAAATGGGTGGGGTCCTCCAACTGTTACAATGGGAAATGTTATGAACCAATCAAATGCTTTTCTTTAAGGTCACATGGCAATCGCACACCGAGCGCGCAAGGAGGCCGCACCCGACGCGATTTTGGGAAAATATATTTACCATAATATAAGTTTATTACAGTTAGAAATATATAAATGTTTAAAATATTTTAGATTATCGCTTGTTCTCATATACACTTTAAACTTATTTAGATATAGTTTTGAGACAAAAAAAATGAAGGAATGGCGTACCCGGAGCTATCCTGGCTGATGACGGCTGATAGCCAGAAACCGGTCCTAGGATGCTTGATTCCGGTCCAGGGAAGACATGGCTTGGCAGTTCGGGCTGGACTGTTCCAATGAGGCACAGGGTCAAGACTGATTTGCATATGGCCATGTCTAAACTGGGGTGGCGTAGTGGGCAAAAGAACGATGGATTTAACCCAGATCTCTTGACTGGGGGAGAATGTCTGCATTGTCAGCATTCCGTCCATCATTTGTTTGTTGTAACGCTTTTCGCCCTAAGTGGGATGGGTATTCCCAGACGTGGGACCCATGCTCACTACGCCACTGGAGTCAAGCTATCCTGGCTGATGACGGCTGATAGCCAGAAACCGGTCCTAGGATGCTTGATTCCGGTCCAGGGAAGACATGGCTTGGCAGTTCGGGCTGGACTGTTGCCATGAGGCACAGGGTCAAGACTGATTTGCATATGGCCATGTCTAAACTGGGGTGGCGTAGTGGGCAAAAGAACGATGGATTTAACCCAGATCTCTTGACTGGGGGAGAATGTCTGCATTGTCAGCATTCCGTCCATCATTTGTTTGTTGTAACGCTTTTCGCCCTAAGTGGGATGGGTATTCCCAGACGTGGGACCCATGCTCACTACGCCACTGGAGTCAAGCTATCCTGGCTGATGACGGCTGATAGCCAGAAACCGGTCCTAGGATGCTTGATTCCGGTCCAGGGAAGACATGGCTTGGCAGTTCGGGCTGGACTGTTGCCATGAGGCACAGGGTCAAGACTGATTTGCATATGGCCATGTCTAAACTGGGGTGGCGTAGTGGGCAAAAGAACGATGGATTTAACCCAGATCTCTTGACTGGGGGAGAATGTCTGCATTGTCAGCATTCCGTCCATCATTTGTTTGTTGTAACGCTTTTCGCCCTAAGTGGGATGGGTATTCCCAGACGTGGGACCCATGCTCACTACGCCACTGGAGTCAAGCTATCCTGGCTGATGACGGCTGATAGCCAGAAACCGGTCCTAGGATGCTTGATTCCGGTCCAGGGAAGACATGGCTTGGCAGTTCGGGCTGGACTGTTCCCATGAGGCACAGGGTCAAGACTGATTTGCATATGGCCATGTCTAAACTGGGGTCGCGTAGTGGGCAAAAGAACGATGGATTTAACCCAGATCTCTTGACTGGGGGAGAATGTCTGCATTGTCAGCATTCCGTCCATCATTTGTTTGTTGTAACGTAGCCGGCGCGACACCATATGTCTATGGTGTAACACAGGGCCTGGCAGCGTGCACGACCCCATACGTACATGACGCAAGGCGCAGCTTGGTACTGCGTACCCGCTGCATACCAAAGTAGCAGCTGGTGCGACCACATACGTATATGATGTTTCACGGGGCGCGGTGCCACGAACCCGTCGGATACGAAATGCGCATCCTTTACGAGTTTAGCAATATGGCGGATAGGATTCGCGTACTGATGGAGCTTGGCACACTACCGGTACGGGACTTTAGTTTTCTCCCCAAAAAAAAAAAGATATAGATACATTTTTTTGAAGATATTAAACATTACATATTTTTTTTAATTAATTTAAAAAAAGGATAATAGAGTTCCAAAATATTACAACAAAAAAATAGAAAAAATATAGGTTTTATAAATATTAAAATATGAAATTAGCATTTAAAAAACTTTCGAAATTCACTGAAACAACCATAGGTTTTACAGACGTTATAGTTAGGAATTAGCATTTAAAAAAACCTTTGAAATTCACTGAAAAAACCATGGGTTTTACAGACGTTATAGTTAGGAATTAGCATTTAAAAAACCTTAGAAATTCACTGAAAAAAACCATAGGTGTCAGGGACGGTATAGTTAGTTGGACATTACATCACTCATGACATGGTCAGTGACATCACTGATGACATCTCAAATGACATCACTGATGACATCACTATAACGGGCAAATTGCTCTGATTTTATATGAGTCAAATGTCCAACTAACTATAACGTCCCTGAAACCTATGTTTTTTTCAGTGAATATATATATATATATGTATGTATGTATATATATGTATATATATTTATATATGTGTGTGTGTGTGTGTGTATTTGTTTTTAAAACACCTCCATTTTAACTGCTTTTCCTTTGGAAAACTACCTCATTCAGCTCCATCCTTCTCCCGACTACTATTGCTTCTTCACTTCAAAATGCTTAGAGTATGGATTGTGGGCCACAGCTATATCTATTGGGCTAAAGAGGCTGCAAAAAAGAAAGGTATTGACAGGAACTTGGGTTTGCTAAGTATTCAGATTGCTTGTTTTGGCCACAGAGGGTTAAAGTATTATCAGTTGCTGGCTTTGGTTAAATCCATTGTGGATTCCCAAGCTCCTCACCTCATGATTGTGCACTTGGGTGGCAATGACCTAGGCACATTGAGTTGGGTAGGGCTGGAAATCCTAATGATACAAACCTTTGCAGAACTGATGTCACTTTTCCCTCACACTGTCTTGGTGTACTCTAATATATCTACAACTTATCAAGGGAGGGAAGTAGAAGAGTCTTGTGGTCCCACTCAGGTTCCAGTCATATAGCAAAACAATCAAAAGTAGAGTGGGGCATCTAGGCCTGGAGGGATCTTGATGGAAAATCTGTGTGACCCTCTGCAGCCATTTTCCGCCATTGGTATGTGTTTTGCCATTAGCATAATCATGGTTGATAGCATCATCATAGGGTCTTTCTTGTGCCTTCACCAAGAGGTGATCCCAAGAGGTTTACAGGGATCTGTTTATATAAAAGTGAATTAAAATTACCTCTTGTCGTAGAGTTGATTTATTAAAGGATGCAATATGGGTAAGATTTAAAAACAGAAGTGGATGTGAGGGTAGGACATGCAATGTATCCTTCACATCATGAAAAACACTGGTCTACATGTTTCAGCCCACATGAGCCCTTTCAGAGCCATTGGCTTTCGACAGGACCAAACTTTAAGGGGGTGAGTGGTCCCACTTTTTTTTTCTCTTTACTTATGTCAGGTGAAACACTGTCCCCTGGATCAAATTTGTAAGCCAGTTATGTTCATTCCAGTAATTGAGAAAACATTGTTCTCAGCTGTAAATAAAAAGAGAAATTAGCCAACATATTTTTCAAAACTTTGTGTACTTTTTTGTGTTGTCTAGCGATGTGTGCTATTTGCACTCAATTGTACTTCATTGTGAAAGGAAGGAAAATTCTAATGGTCTACTAATACTCGGTTTTTAGATTATACATTTCGTCATACTATATATACATACATTTTGTTTAATTGGTATTCAAACAGATTCAGAGAAGTGTCATGCTTTTCTAAGGATCGTAATTATTATCTAGATCCCAATGAAAGGTTACTCTAGAGGTTATTCCCCAATTTGTAGATGATGTTTTGACCAGTTAACAACTAAGACGTGCTCTCCTTTTAGTACGTGGTTGTTGTCTAGATCCTAAAAAAAAGTTTTGGATCACTATGACTCCCAACCATTGTCATCCACTCTTTTATTTTACCTTTTAAAGTAAATAACGACTTAGCGTAATTTCTCTGTGTTTTTGAACTACAAATACGGGTGAACTACATCATTTATAACAACGGTATTTACCTTATTTTTGTTTCAGATATGCCCCATAGGGTGTAGGGGGGAGACGATCTGACAGAGAAATCGTATCAACACATTTTACTCCAAGACGCAGGTTTGATAATCGTTAGTACCAAGCCTCCGTTAATTGCACAACCGATTAGTTCTCTTCCAATAACCTGTGACCACAAAGTGACAGATCCTTTTGCGTGCACCTTTATGACATGGAACATTGCAGGGTTGAAGGCGAAAAAGGACAATGAGCAGTGGTTAGCGATAATAAAGGCAGGTTACATTATTGCACTTCAAGAAACGTGGGATACGTCTGACTCCTTTGAAATGGATGGTTTTGCCCCATATTTTAAATCTGCATCCCCATCAGCTGTAGGACAAGCAAAGGGTGGCTTGCTTACCCTAATATTGCTTCATTTGCCATGTATTATCAAGGGTTTGCCTATCTCCTCTCCACACCTGATAGCAGTAGAATTAACCTTTTCAAGCAGTGTAACTTTGGTGATTGTGAATTTTTACAATTCATTTTGTAGGGATCATGATAGTGAACATTTAAATGATATCGAAAGTTTTATAGAGGAGAGACACACTCCCTACGAAACAATCATAATGGGGGACTTTAATGTACACCATTCCCAACTAAAATGTTTATTAGAAGGGGAGATTTCTAAAGACTTACCACCCGTGGCCCATTTTGAACATTCCATTCAAGGGGTCCGGCTAGAAAGTTTATTAGCTAGTAATAATTTATACTGTCTAGATTCTGGGAATGAAGCAGAGGTAATACCTTCGTTTTATGGGAGAGGGAGCAGTTCAACTATAGATTACGTTGTAATATCAGCCACTCTATACCAACATATGCTGGAAATCAGGGCGGGCCGGACCGGTTTCAGCGATCACAATCCCATCATTTGCTGAATCTAAAGGTTTAATGGTTTTCCGGGGTGCTGAGTTAAGAACCTTCGCAAACAGGAATTTTCCGCCCACGGATCAGGATCGGAAAATAAGATGGGAGAAAATCGTCCCGAGCTCTTTTTAGCAGTTATACACTGAGGGTAAAGAGAATATTGAGCAGTGCCTTAATGTACATAACGAGCCCACTGAAGTACTAGAGGCTTTTGACAAACTGACAAAGCGAATTGGTAAAAAGCTGACAGGTAAAAAGAGGTCGGTGGGTACTAAGGGGGCTCAGTGGTTTAATGCCGATTTCTCTAAAGCTCACAAAGTCCTTATGGTAGCACTAAAAAGTTTACCTAGAGATCCTGAGCTGATTAAAAGTCGAAGGATAGCATATGATTTGGCTCTAAGACAAAGGAAAGCTGCTTTAAGGGAACAGGCATGGGAGGAACTAACACAGGCAAGTGCACAAGCCGATAGTGCCAAACGACAAGAATTGAGAACGTTATTCCTGCTTACCTGTGGGTTAGTCATTTTGAGCAGATCTATACAGAGGTCGCTATAAAACAAACAAACTCATCCTGGGTACCGAGTGCTGCACCACTCGCTTTAGGATTTGAGGTAAAAGAGGTACAGAAAGCGATTGAGGGTATGTCTGCACGGAAAGCCCCTGGTCCCGATGGGATACCTATGGACCTCTATAAATCAGATTCTGGTACATGGGTGAAAATTTTAACAGAGGTGTTCAATGCGGCTGCAAGGGTAGGTCTACCCCACTCATGGTCAACGGTGGTGATTTTTCCAATTTATGAAAAAGGTGCCAGGGACGATCCTGCCTGTTATCGCCTGATCTCCTTGCTGGATTCCGCAAAAAAAATAATGGGCAAAGTAATTTTAGATCGTCTAAGCATTTGGTTGGAAGAAAATGATGTGTTGTCCGAACTGCAATTTAGTTTTCGCAAGGGTAGGGGCACAGTGGAGCAATGTATGAACCTACTCATGATCACCAACAAATATAACCTAGCCACAAAAGGGCGTATGTTTTTGGCATTTATGGATGTAACGTCCACTTTTTGATAGGGTAAACAGGTCTAAGCTATGGCAATTGCTGCTCGAAATAGGGATGGGTAGGATACTTAGTATGTTTCCTGCATTGGTCCCATCTTAATTTGACTGCCTCGGTAAGGTAAAACGAGAATGGCTACCTAACTAAAGCCTGGAAGGTAAAAAGAGGAGTGAGGCAGGGGTGCATTCTTGCACCGGTTTATTTACACTTTATATGAATAAGTTGGGGCAGCGCTATCAGATTCATCTTTAGACATCCCAAGTAGGTTCTAAATTAATTCCAGCTCTTTTATATGCAGATGATGCAGTTTTACTTGCCAGGTCTCCGATTGCTTTGAAATGTTTAGTTAATACTTTTATTGATTTTATGGTAGCTCTTGACCTTGTGGTTAATTTTACTAAATCTCATATAATGTCAATTGGTAATCTAAAGCGAGAGAAAAAATCCCTTACATTTAAAGGTGGAGTGCTAATCAATGTACCAACATACCCATACCTGTGTGTGTTATTCGATGAAAATTGTACTTGGGTGGCACAGCGAGCATTAAAGAAAAACATTTTGGCAAGAGCAGCTGGAGCCTCACTGGATTTCACTAGAAGATTAGGGAGTAAACCCATACCATCACTGCTGCAGATTTATAATGAGAAATGTGTCCCCATGACAGTGTATGGTAGTGTGGTATGGGGCTATAAGGAATGCAATGACTATAAGCAGTTGAAAACAAACACTTACGTAAACTCTTAGATGCTCCTTCAAGGATTCCAGCTTTTATGATATATGAGGTACTAAGGCAGGGCTACATTACAGATAACATTGCTGCAGCACCCTCGATATTGTGGCTGAAAATTTGGTCTAGAGATAAGCCAAACCTAAATCAAGTTATTTTAGAGGACTGCCTGATGTTAGACAGGGTTGCAGATATTCCCTGGTTAAAGTATGTCTCTCGACAGCTTGCAGCTCTCGGGCAACCAGAGCTATTTAATCAACCGAGAAAGCTGCACCCTGAGGATGTGAGAGCTATAAAAACTCAATTCTTAATAAGGAGAAATCTGGATAGGGAATTAACTGAACTTAAGAAACCTACATGCAGACATTTTATGATTATAAGTCCTGGGATATTAAACCAACCTTTTTGGTCTTTTGTTAATAATTTGCATCATCGTTTTCTTTTATCCAGGTTTAGATTTAATTGTATCCACTGGTCCCTTACTGTACCTAAAGGTTTCTCAAAGATAGGAACCCTACAACCATGTGCATGTGATAATTTCTCTGACCAAGATGTGTTACATTTTATGTTTTTCTGGGGTTTTTATACTGAGCTGCGAGTTAAACATATTTTACCACTTTTTAGAGATTGATGTTTTGCACAAGTAAGACCAGTACTGATTTATTTACAAATGCTTTCCTCGCCACTCATTTGCTATGGGGTTGCAAGATTCTTATCAGGGGCAATACGTAAAAGGAAAAATATGGGTTGATAACAGCAATGGCTTGGGCCTATCTGAAAAAAAAATTAATAATATGAATTAATTTTATCTGTGCTTTTATCACATTTGTTGTGTAGTTTTAAATCCAAAATGTATGTCTTCTTTTATGTAAAATGTACTTGTACCAGAACGTGGCCGAATAAAGTTTCTATTGAATTGAATTGACAACCGTGTTAAGATGGGCTCATGCTTGCTGTAGGAAGGTGGAATCTGACTATATGGTTGCCCCCACTTTTTTATTGGTGTTTTGCTAGTTTATGACTTAGTTGGACTTTGATCCTGCTATTCAGGGCCCCAGTCTATCTGCTTTCTCTGTAATATGATTCCATGTACATTAGGTACATTTCTAATTGGATTCTGGAGTGCCTTATAAGCCCCTAGTATATGGTATACTGTGTACCTATGGCATAGTTACCTCAGAGGTCTACCAGGGGCTCAAGCATGTATTATGCCACCCGTGAGAATCACTCCAAAATGACACCACAGGTGTGCTACTGCAGCCTGGGTAAGGTGGTGGTGCCTGCACCCCTTACTGTGGTTTAGGCTACCTATATCACTACCATTGCACACACATATAAAACCTATAAGTCACTCCTATGGCAGGCCTTGGCAATCCTGAAGGCAGAGTGCTTGTTTTTTATGTGAGCGGGTGACCCTGCATGAGCAGAGCCCCTCTGCAGCGCTCGGAGTACCTCCTCTGATGCTGTTTGTGGTGCAGCCTAACCATATACTCTTAAGCGCATTATAACCTCGCCGTAAATGCTAACTTTGGACTGGCTGCACAAAAACATGTCGTGTTTGGTGTCAAACACTTTGGAATACTACCTCCCCCCCCCACCAGTCCTGACGGCAGGGGTAGCATTCCACACTTCTAGAGGGAGAGACATGTTCACACTGGTCTACCCGGTAAAGACTTTCTAAAGCCCTGGCATCACAAAATGGATACTGCTTCCACAGACACGGGTCTGACCTCCTGCTGCTGACCGAAACTCCGGCAGGGGAGGCCTGAACAATAGGTTTCCTGTCCCAGGGAGGTGTAACCACCTCCCCAGACAGGCAGATGTGTATTGGGTCTGGGTGGGAGCACTCTCTGGTGCTTTGAAGTCCTGCACTGGGGGCACACTTGGTGTCCCTGTGCATAGTCCAGTTCAAACCGGTTGCAGGGGCTACCTGCCCCTGCTCTGGTGCGAAACTGGACAAAGGAAATGGGTGTAACCACCCCTCTTTCCAAACTCTCCCATAGGTGGGTCCACAGAGTATGTCCAACCCCCTACCTTAGTATAAGTATGGGACCCCTGTTCTTAGGACTTTAGGTTACCCTGGACGAAACTCTGCAACATATATCCCGGACCTTCGACTTTCTATTTTGACTAGAAGATGGACGAAATCTCCCTTGGGGTCAAGGAGTGACTTCCCTGCTTGGCAGGCACCAACGAAGCATTTTGCCGGTCTGCATCCTCGAAGCTCCCGCCAGACTCCGAAGTAATTGCAGCCCAGGAAGAGGATTTACAGACATCGCAGAGGCCGACCCGAGTCCCCAGCAAAGCTGAGACACGCAGCCCTTGTGAGTAGCATGGAACCGGAACTCCTGGTCACCGTGCATTTCTGCAAGTGCATTGACTTCCCGACATCTCTGGAAGTCGTGCTGGGGCTAACTTGTAGCTCCTACCTCGAGCACCGAATCCACCAAAGATTGTCAGCCTGGTCATTCCGAGGGACCCGTGGGCCGCCATTTTGTGTTTCGTCTCAAGGTCCCTACGCGATCCCTGGTCCGTTGACTGGCGGGTCCTTGAGGGGGTAACTTTGTATTTCCTTGGGCTTCCCTGGTTGCTCCCGACGTGCCCTGACTTCCAACCAAGTGGTGAGTCTCCAAGACCTTGCTGGTCTGCACCGAAGCATTTCTTCTGTTTCTGCGTGGGTTGCTGTTGCCAAGGCTTGTGGTGTCCAATCCGGGTACCGATGCTGCAGCACTCGACATCCTTCATGGGACAGCTCGAATCCAGGTCCTGGTTGTCCTCGACACCTCCTGGTCCTCGTGGCTGAAGAGTCAAGCTTCACCTCCTTCACCGGAAATCACCTGACATCGGTGGTTATCTGTCCATCGCCTTCCTGGTCACTGGCAAGTGACCCAGACTCTGTCCCCTCTACTTTCAGGTTCTTCTCATCCTCGATCCAGGCTTGGATCTCTTCGGACACTTTGCACTTCACGGCAGCAGCACTTCTTCGCCAGCTCCCATTGAAATCGACGACGCAACCAGACACCAAAAGACACCTATGCACCCGGATTCCCTGGGTGAGGTAACACGAGTACTCTGGTGCTCCCATGTGTGCTAGTCCTGGAACTTCCTAAGTGCAAAAGGGTTTGGTCCTGACTCATTTCTAAGTGTCCCTAATCTTTAAAAATCTAACCGCGACTTTCCCCATAGAAACTACCGGGAGCTCGCTCCTGTGTTCTCACACTGCACACGGCCCCCGTGGGTCCCCTGTGTCACTACCTTGGGTGGTTCCTTGGGGTCCCAACGATTCTACAGGCTCTAGGCCTTGTGTCTAGTTTAGTCGTGGTTCTTATACCTCTATTTTAGTATATGGTTTGGCTCGCCCCTAGGGCCTGACGTGTATTTGTGCTATATTACTGTGATTATTGAAGTGTAACTTATGTGTTTTGACCTCTAGTCTCATAAAGAGACTAGGAGGGTGTGTTTAGTAATAAATACATATATTTTATATATATACCTGGTGTGGATATCTTTCATTTAGTGACTCAAGAGATTATAGACTGGTAAAACAAGCTGCTTTACATTCCTTCAAGACTTAACTTGAAGGCTGGTCTCCATAGCTACCACTAGGATAGCTTTCAATAAAGGTTGTCTTTAACCTCTAACCATTAAGGGGTTGTTTGGACTGATACAAGGTGCCCACTAGAACTAGTGGACAGCATATATCAGGGCAACTTCTCACACTTGCTTTCTAAAAAGACGATGTCGGCGTAACTTACTTGTCGGGACAGCCTGTCTTTCGTGATCCAGTCTCTCCCATTCTGAATGTTACCTGACTGGGCTTCCTGGTTCGTTTTAAGTGGCATCTGCGCTGATTGGCCACAATGAAATTCCTTGGAGGAGAAAATAGATTAGAGAAATGCCCATTTATTGTCAGAGAAGTGATTTGAAGAGAAGAAACAGAGTATGTATGGCCTGTTATTCTATTTATAGTTTTCTGGTTGTTCATCGTTTGGAGAAGGAGGACGGAATTTCCCAGCAGTATATTTATATTTTCAGGGTTTTCATGTTTAGAATCATTTATTTATTCCGACAAAAGGGTGGAAATTCTTCATATATTCTTTTTGGCGTCCTTTTTCTGGCCACATTGTCAGATTGATTATTTTATCAGGTTTGTTTTCAGTGGGTCCCTACAAGAAGGTGAAAGTTCAGGATTGAGCAAAGAACTCCATTCTCCAGGAAGGGAGAAGGCAGTGGATGTGGTCAAATTAAAATTAGAATTGGAAAAGATGATATCAGGAAATATTGATCTTTTTAAAAAAGATTCCTATCAAGAGAATGTACGTATCTATGTTTGCAAAGAAGTCACTAATGGCCTTATTACAAGTTCAGCGGTCCGTGGACCACCGTACCCGTGGTCTGACTGCCACGAGCTCAGCGGTCTGATCACGATATTATGAGTTAGTCTGATTGCCTTTGCAAAGACTGTGTAATGCTGACCTGTTGTTTCTGCAGGAGCGGGAAGCAGGGTCTGATACAGGGCCCCAACTTCCCACACCCACTGGGCTAGCCCAACAAGGTCAAAGCCAACGCAGTGGGGGTGGGCGAAGAGGGGAAACAAAACAAGGGAAGGAAGAAGGCGATGAGTCACTGTCGTAGGTCTTGTTACCCCCCTACTGGTTTGTGTTTTTCAGGATATCGCCTATGGAACACTTGTAACAGTTGAGGGGCGTGTACATGGCAAGCGGGTTCCCATGAACGATCTTCTGGCCAGTAACCCTTCCAGTGGATCAGGTACTGTAACCTGCGTCTTACTCTGTGTGAATCCACAGTAGCCTCTACCTTATATTCTGCCTCATCATCCACTAAAACCAGGGTTTGACGGGCAGTTTAGTGTCTGTGACAACTGGTCTCAGTAGGGAAACATGAAAGACCGGATGGATCTTCAGAGAAGGTCCAACTTCATGGCTACTGGGTTACCCTCCTTTAAGATGTTATAAGGTCCAATAAAACTAGGCTTGAACTTCTGTGTACCCTTCACAGTAATGCTTTGTGTTGACAACCATACCCTGTCCACGTGTATAATCAGGAGACAGTCGCTGATGGAGTTCTGCACTATTTTATACATGCCCTTGATTTTGTTTTGCTGTTTTATGTGTTTCATGAATGGTGTTTACAAAGCTTAAGCCTGCAGGAGTAGGGGTTGTAACAGGAGGAAGCAAAAGCTGGAAATGAGGATTAAAGCCAAAATTACAACAACAAAAGAAGAATAGCCAATAGAAGAGTGTTTCCCGTTATTGTAAGCAAATTCAGCTGCCCAAAGTAATGTATCCCAATCATCAGAGGAAAGAAGCAACTGGCATCTTAAGTATTGCTCTACATTGGTTCACTCTTTCTGTTTGCCCGTCTGTCAAAGGATGATGTGCAGATGGGAGCCTCACATCTATATGTAACAAGGAGTCCAACCCTTTCCAGAATTTGGATATAAACTGGGGACCCCGGTCTGACACAATGATAGATGGAAGGCTGTGTAATCGTACTATATGCTGTAGGAATACAGTGGCTAGTTCTCTGGAAGTAAGTAGCTCTTTCTGAGGGATAAAATGTGACATCTTTGTCAACATATCCACCACCACTGGAATGACTGTGTATCCTTGAATGGTTTGTGGCAGCTCGACAATAAAATCCATGGAAATGGAATGCCATGGTTGAGGGGATATTGCCATAGGAGTTAGCAACCCGACTAGTACTTGGTGCGTACTTTTGCTTTGAGCACAGACATGAAACTGTTGTATAAACAGGTGATATATTGAACCGTAGTAACCACCAAAAGGATCGTCTGAGTAATTCAATGGTTTTCTTATAGCCTGGATGTCCTGATAACACATGGGAATGACACCAATTAAGTGCCTGTTGTTGTAAGGACTTGGTAGGAACCACCAAACCCCCTTGAATTTAGAGAAGATCCTGCACTCTTACTCCCATGTGTTTTGTTTTAAGTCCTCTACCTTTCTATTGTTTTATTATGCTTGCAACACTTCCTTCAAGAAGACCTCTTCTGAACATATAGCCCCCAAGATTCGTTCGGGTGCTATAATAAGGGTCTGATTCTGAGTAATGGAGGCTTCTGATTCATCAAAGCCATAATGTGATAGAGCATCCATCTTACCATATTTCTTGCCTATCTGGAATTGTATCACATAATCAAAATTACTGAAGAAAATTGTCCAACGCATTTGTTGCATAGATAGGGCCCTAGTGGTTTTTAGGAATTGTAAATTCCTATGATCCGTAAGAATGGTAACTGTATGTAGAGCACCCAACAGATATTGGCATTACTCCTTGAAAGAACGTTGTATAGCTAGAAGTTCCTTGTCTCCCATTAAATAGTTTTTCCTCAGCTGGTGTTAACTTATGTGGATAAAATGTCACAGGATGTAACTGTCTGGTTTCTTTATCTCTTTGTGACAGAATTCTCCCAATGGCTACTTGAGGCGGATAAGCTTCAACGATAAACAGTTGAGAGGAATCAGGATGTTTCAAAATGGGGCAGTAACAAAAGCAGTTTTTAGTTTAGTGAAGGCGTCTTCACCTTCAAAAGTCCAGAAAAAGGGCGTCCTTTTTTCAATAGCTTTGTAATGGGAGAAGCCAAAGATGCAAAATCATCTATAAAACATTTATAGAAATTGGCAAATCCTAGGAAACTATGTACTCCTTTTACAGAAGCACGGGAAGGCCAACTCTTGATAGCCATAATCTTTTGTGGGTCCATTATCAGTCCCTCAGAGGACAGCACACACCCTAAAAAGGTTACTTTAGCAGCGTGGAATTCACACTTATCCAATTTTATGTATGAATTATGTAGGCATTCTAATACAGTTTTCACACGTCCTATGTGGTCTTTGGTGTTAGAGGAATAGATCAAAATATCATCTATGTAGGTTAAAGCACTGATGTCCAACATCTCTCTCAGGGCTTCATTAATAAAAAAAAACTAGAAGGCGACAGGAAATTCATAAGCCTGAATTTTGTGTGAAACACCGTCCTCCACTCGTCACAGTCTTGTACCCTCACCAAATGATAGGCCCCTCTCAAATCCAATTTGGTAAACATTGTGGCATCTTTTACCTGATCTAGTAATGATTGAATGAGAGGTAAAGGATATCTATTCTTTATGGTTATGTCATTGAGGGCACAATAATCGATGCAGCATCTGAGACTTCACTCTCATTTAGGGATGAAGAAGAGAGGAGAAGAGGCAGGTGACCCCCCTGAAGGACGAATGAACCCTATCTTCAGCATTTCATCCAGATATTCTCTTAGATAGATGTTTTCCTTTTCGTGTGGTGGTAGTACAGAAGCTTTTAGTTTATCAAACACCTCCCTTAAGACATGATAACTGGTAGGTAGTTCAGGTAGACTAGATTCTACTAGTATGGCTACGTCCTTTGATTGTGTAATTTTGTTATTGCAGTGTGTCATGCAAAACTCAGAGGTAAAAGATATGGAATGATTTCTCCAATTGATGTCTGGATTATGACACATTAGCCAAGGAATACCCAATATCGCTTGGAATTGAGGTGAACAAATCAAATCAAATTTAACTGTCTCTGTATATTCTTCATACATATTGCGTTCTACTTCGGCAGGGGAATGAGTGACGGGCCTGATTTTATGTTACTCCCATAATTGGTTTTGACTTCATCCACTACCATTTTTGGTATTACAGTAGTGGCCATATGCTTGGCCCATTGGGTGTCACTAAAGTTACCTGTTGCTCCAGAGTCAATCATGAACTGGATGTCCACAGACTGATCTCCACTGAGTAATTTTGCTTTGACCATAAAATGACAAAGAAGGGGGAAAGCATGGCTCTGAGTCAATAACTGGGAGACTATTAATCCTGACCTACTCGAAGACCTTTTATCGACTACTTAAGCCTTTTATTTTTAACGGGACAGTCTCGTAGAAAGTGTCTGGATTTCCCACAAAAGAGACACAACTTATTGCTTCTGCAACGTTTTCTCACTTCATCTCTCAAGGGGCTTCTAATGCCTATTTGCATAGGCTCAGGGTCTTCAGCAGCTTTCTCTGGTTCTGTTTTCTTCTCTTTAAACTTGGCAAACCTGGTCTCAGATTGTCCTTTTTCTTGTTTTGTCTCATGTAATCAATGGTCCAGTTTAGCCATGAGGTCTATTAGAGCGTTACATGATTCAGTAGGTTCTCCTACTTGGGCCTACAAGTCTTTCAACTCGTCCTTCAGCCCTTTATAAAACAGAGCACTTCATTTAGCTTCAGGTCAACCTGCTTCAGCCACTAACCTGTTGAAACAGGAGATATGTCATCAAATTCCTTGTGCCTTGTTTAAGGTTCAAGAGTTCCGTGTCTACAGATTGCATAAATGAATACCTGTCAAATAATCAACGCAATTTAACTCAGCATAGTTATATAATAAGGGGTCATTGTGTTCTACTAAAGGAATATACCAAGTGGCAGCCATTCCCCCAAAATAAGATAAGACAAATGCAACTTTCGCTTGTTCAGTGGGGAAACAAGATGCCTTGCAAACTCAGCTGGATCTCCTAGAAATTGCTCTAGGAGAGCTAAGGGTATAGAGGATGGAGTGATTACGTGAAACAACAGGATGACCATGTCTTGCTTTGCACTTCCAGATAATACAGAATACCACTCTCCGACACGGTGGCTCAAACATGACAAAGCAATAAACATTACACAACATCCCCTGTAAAGGGATTTCACTTTATAAAATGAGGCACATCAAAGACTGTTTTCCGAATAAGGCTTGGTGTTTTATTTATGCAATGCTCTCTAACAGAAAGGCTTTCCCAGATGTCAAATAAACAACATTCAAATGTATATAGAGATATATATTTATATGCAAGTAATAATAACACACTTGGCAAATGCAACTGTTACATGCATGGATAATAAAAATCAAGCAGGAATAACACTCATGCAAGTTATACTGGAAGTCCTGCAAGAAATTAGAAGGATATATACACTAAATACATCAAACGATTACCTTGGATGTGCACACAGACTCTCACACATCACAAAGTCAATAATCGAAGAAAACACCTCAGATGATTATAGCCACTTGAAATTGAATGTGCACACAGACAGCCAAGCATCACAATGACTGTTATAGCCACTGAAAATTGAATATGCGTACAAACAGCCACACATCACAATAGCACCAATCAAGAATCAAGCACTTCACCTGGTGCAAAGTTCATCCTGGCCCACTCCAGACTGGGGGATTCACAGTCGGGGTCAAGAGACTCAGCAACCAGATGCCTGCACTGACGATGTGTCTACTGTTCAGGCTCAACAATCCCAGTCTCTAAGTCAACAAGCCTCAGCTTTATAATCTCAAAACACACTAGAAGGTTCCGAGAGACCTTCCCCCTGCACCAAGAAAAATTACTGTAATAGGCCACTTTCCATGCAAGCATTCTGAAGGCAAAGGAGTTCCCACGTTCCTTCTACATTCTCATGGGATCCAGCCTTTATCTTAACAAACCTTACGAAAGTCCCCGACAGTACATTCAACAATAACAAAGCAACCTTGAACGTGAATAACCTAAACAACTTCAGTAATCTGGGGTACTGCCTGTGCGCGCAAGAAGCTCAAGCAAGACAGATTCAGAATTCAAGATGACATGAGGCAAATAGTAAGAATGTTGTAATACTTTCCAATGTACAACACAATGCACATTTGTGCACCACTGCCTATAGCATCACACACTTCATCTGCCAATGTACAACATAATGCACATTTGAACACCACTGCTCATTACACTGCACTCTGAGACTAAGTAGTACATTATGCACCTCTCTCTCTCTCTTTCTCTCTTGTGCTTTCAAATGCACATCCCACACGTTCTGTTCTTGGCAAGGCTGTTCTACTCTGTGACTGCTCCCACTTTAAAACTGCAAGATACGAAAGAAAGCTTCAAGGGAAACGTGCACATGCAGGGAAATGATCGTACGTTCAGGCTAGGGTAAAACAAAACACCAAAAGTCAATTAAAATGATGATAGTCAAAGGTCATCATGTGGTCTCAAAACATGTGAGTGCCTCTAGCACTCCATTCCACGCCATGACCTTTGACTATGATAACATACATATCAAAAAATCAACTTCCTAAGTGAAAGCACGAATATAAAATGAAGCACACATTAAAACAGTGACATTATAAAAGCATGTAACATAGTACTTAATCTAAAATTTGATCATGAATATTTGAGAATAACACAGCTTCAGGAATAAATGTATGATGAATACACAAAATGAATGCACAAATAAAAACATGTTAACACATTGATGCTCCTAGTGTTATAAATGGCTAATTCTAGAACTTCTACTCTTGACGCAGCCAAATTTATATATTTTGCCTACAATAAACTCTCTGGATTTAATGAAAAATATCCTTCTGCTTAAACACAGCTTTCTTGCTTTGAAATTATATCTTTGAACATTGTTTTCTACAGTTTAACAGTATCAGTTCATTGTCAGTGGAAACTGTCTTTGCTAGATAAGTTCATCTGGTTGATTCAGTCAAAGGATGTCAGCAACAATGTCAGTCTGCGCCATCAGGTGGTCACTTCAGGGTTGGGGGGGTCCCACACCCTCACGGGCCCACTCAGACAAAGGCACCCACACTCTGGACAGGGACATCAGGTACACCAACACATCACAGTATGATATGGAATAAAAACAAGCATCACACTTATTGCAAAAAAGAATATTTTCCAAAAAGCACAGGTCTTCCCTTTTCTGTTTTGGATTAGTTGGCACAGTTGTATCTGTCCTGCCTGCACTGATTTCAGCTGGCTCTGGGGAATTATCTGTGAATTCTACCCACTCTATGGCCTCTGAATTCTTGGTATTGGAGTCATTTTTCCCACCCCAACTCCATATTTCCTATGTCACCCTTCTTTAATTAATATGGCTATTAGTAACTCTTCTATGTCCCTTGGACCAGTTTTTTGATGAGCCTAAGTATACCCTTTGACTTTTAATAATTTTCTTTATTACTTAGGGCAGCCCAATTTTAGCCCCTTTCCATGCACTCATTTTTTATACCATTATTTCACTTCTCTCAACCCGTGTTTATACTAGTATTTTCTCTATGGCCCTTGGACTGCTTTCAGTCAGATGACACTTCACGTTTCCCACGTCAGGTTAGAGGCCATAAATGACAGCCTGACTCGGCCTCGGGGTTACTTCGTTTCTGGACCGCAGAGACCACGTTTGTCAACCTGAATAATGTGGTGTGTGCTTGGACACCGCTTGAGTCCCTTTTTGCGCATCTTAATTAATCAGGATCGGCCTGTGCATGACCTAATTTCTCCCTTTAATTTAAGCCGGTTTGAATATATGCCTCATGGTGAGGGCCACCTCATATGCGCTTGGCTTTTTGTTTTAACTTTAACTTGTGGGCCGGCTTCAAACCTCTTTGCCGCCTCAGCCAGGATCTCCTCCACACACTGGGGAGTTGTGTATATTTGCCAATTACCCAAGACCATACGAACACCTGCCAGACTCTGCGATTTGCTAACGACCATTTCCGTGTCCCACGGCAGGGAGATAACATCCACATGGACTGCCCCAGTTTGCTATAATTGCACTCCAATTACATACCTTAATACAGGGGGCATTTTAACGTTGACACTATCATGGAGGATCGGTTTATTATCACTGGGCTATTTTGATTTACTGCTCCTGACATACACCTTTTAATTACAGTTTTCATGAACTTTCTTGAGGATTCTTGGTAACCTCTTGTTACTCTTCCTAATAACTCAACGTGCAGCAAGACATGTATGTTTTTATGTCCTGGGAAGGGTGCCATGCGTTTTATTTTTAGAAGCATCTGCTTATTACATTTAATTGATGTGCACCTATCACACATGATGATCTATGGAAAGACATTCTGTTATATTGACATATGTATTTTAGGTGTGTCTCTCTCCCTGAACTTCCCTGTCTAACTTCTGAATTCTTGGATTAATGAGAGTTGATGACTGTACTTTATGCCATTTCAAATGTATTTTCAATTCAAACCCTAACGTTTGTTTTCTTTCTGTTTTTCCCCTTGTTTTTCCTTTCTTTCCCTTTAGCCTTTTGTCCTCCCTTCTTTTGCCCTGTCTCCGGTTTCCTATCTATGCCCTTTCTTGCTTTCGTGGCTGTAATCACTTCATTTACATCCCTTGCATATTCACTGGTTTGGGTTCACTCTATTTTCTGTATTATGCACTCATGATGTATCTTTCACTTATATTTGTGGGGACTATTACCTATCAGCCCTGAGAAAGCCCTCGGCCGACCGGCCACCGGGCGAAACACGTGTTGGGTGTTTTTGTCTTTCCTCAGCATTACTTTGTACAACTAAGAAAACAAAAAAAGTAGCAACCACTGTTTTTTGGAACCCCATTTTTTGGAATATTAACTTCCACAATCATATCAGGATTAAGGGGTACAAACCTCCACCAACTGCCTGATTTTCTTCTTTTCAATGGCTTTTTGGGTGTAGCCATTTGTGAGGCGTGTCCCATCACCATATTGGGTCTCCACAAGGGTAGCGTGAATCCCACTTTTACCAATACCCTGGATATCATGCTCCATACACAAGCAACTGTGTATGCTCAGTGTCTGTCAGAGCACAACTCACAAGCAACTGTATCTGCCCTATGTCTATCAGAGCAAAACTCTAAAGCAACTGTATCTGCCCTGTGGCTATCAGAGCACAACAACACACAAGCAACTGTGTCTGCCCTGTGTCTATCAGAGCACAACTCAAAAGCAACCCTGTCTGCCCTGTTTCTATCAGAGCACAACTGAAAAGCAACTGTGTCTGCCCTGTGTCTATCAGAGCACAAACCACACACACAACTGTGTCTGTCCAGTGTCTGTCACAGTGCATTGAAACACTAGCAACTGTTTTTCAAAGGGAGGAAAACATTCTCCGGCATCTGACAATGTTTCAGTCTAAAAACCCAAGAGCACCCTCTTCTTTCCTTGTTTTTCCTGCATATTACATATGGCACACTTCCCCTGAACTGTCACATGTAACTCAATGTCTCCTTTCTGTATTGGCCAAAAATCTGAAACACATTGCATATTCTCTTTTGCAGATTCAAAAGCACATTGCTACTTTTCTCCCCACTCAGAGCAATGTTTAAAAATGACATTTTTCATCATTTCTTTTTTCAGAATAACGTCTCTCCATGTAAAGCAAGGTTTGTCATTTACTGACCAGTCTGATTTGTAACTGCAACCAGCAATCGCTAGTTCTAACAGGCTGATTTGTTTATCTTTTCTGTAGTTTCCAAAATATTCCTAAACGTTTACATTTTCTAGATTCAACATTACTTCAGAAGCTTCTAATTCAACCAAAATACCAATAATTTCTAGCTGAGAAAAGTCCTCCAAATAATTAATTTAAATGTCCTGTGAGCATTGTAAATTAACCTGCAGGTGTTCTACAACCACATTCTCCATGAACAACTCACCCTGGCTATCTAAACAGTCTGATCAAATAAACTGCGTGGATGCTTGGCTTAGTTCCAACCCTCTTTTCAATGATTTATTTTCACATGTTAAAAGGTGTGACTTTTATTAGCTTTAGCAAACTCTTTTTGCATTTCATTATGTTCTTTTCCTAACTGAAAACATTTTTGATAAATGTTGTGCAATGCATCCAAAATGACAACACTTTTTCTCTCTGAAATACCAAGTTGTTTTCCCTTTTGTGAAGAAAAGGTTTCTAAACATTTAAATATCCATGATTGTCCCTCATCTGTTAAACATTCATTAGAGGCAACTTCCCACTCAAATAACTCAGTTGGTATCTGGGAATCTGCAACTGAAAACATTGACATTTTAGAGAGCATGCTCCCCTATTTAAATATAATTTTTGTAAATCCTGCAGAGTGAAGCCAAAAATGTCTTGCTTCACACTTCCAGATAATACAGAATACCACTCTCCCACACGGTGGCTCACACACGACCAAGCAATAAACATTACACAACACCCCCTGGAAAGGGATGTCACATTAAAAAATGAAGCATATCAAAGACTGTTTTCAGAATAAGGCTTGGGGTTTTATTCATGCAATGTTCTCTAACGGAAAGGCTTTCCCAGATGTCAAATGAACAACATTCAAATGTATATAGAGACATATATTTATATGCAAGCAAAAATAACACACTTGGCAAATGCAACTTTTAAATGCATGGATAATAAAACACAAACAGGAATAATACTCAAACAAGTTATACTGGACATCTTGCAAGAAATCAGAAGGATATATACACTAAATACATCAAACGCTTACCTTAGATGTGCACAAAGACTCTCACACATCACATATCAATACTCAAAGAAAACACTTCAGAGGATTATAGCCACTGTAAAGAGAAGGTGCACGCAGACAGCCAAGCATCACAATGACGGTTATAGCCACCGAAAACTGAATATGCACACAAACAGCCAAGCATCACAATATCACCAATCAAGAATCCAGCACTTCACTTGGCGCAAACTTCATCCTTGCCCACTCCAGACTGGAGGATTCACAGCTGGGGTCAAAAGACTCAGCAACCAGATGTCTCCACTGACGATGCGTCCACCTTGCAGGCTCAACAATCCTAGTCTCTAAGTCATCTAGCCTCAGATTTATAATCTCAAAACACACTAGAAGGTTCTGAGAGACCTTCCCTCTGTGCCAAGAAAACGTACTAGAGTTTGCCACTTTCCATGCAAGCATTGCGAAGGCAAAGGAGTTCCTATGTATAGGAGAGTAGGATCTGCTTCACATGTTTACCTCCACTTGTTGCTGGTGTTTCACTGTTTTTCAACTTTAGTCTGGCTGGGGCCCTGCTATTCAGGGCCCCAGCCTAGCTGCTTCCTCTCTAAATTGATTGCATTTACTTTAGGTACACCACAGATTGGATCCTGAGGTACCCTTGTGAATCCCTAGTATATGGTGTACTATGTACCCAGGGCATAGGTACCCCAGAGGCCTACTAGGGGCTGAAACATGTACTATGCCACCCCTGGGAAGCCACCTAAAATGACACCACAGGTCTGCTACTTCAGCCTGGGTACGGTGGTGCATGCACCCCTTACTGAGGTATAGGTTCACTATACCTCACCTATCACTGCACATACAAATCTATCAGTCACTCCTATGGCAGGCCTTAACAATCCTGAAGGCAGAGTGCTTGGTTATATGTCAGAGGGTGCCCAGGCATGAGCTTAGCCCCTCTACAGCCTTCGGAATCTCTTCTCCGGGGTTGTCAGTGGTGCAGCCTGACCATATACTCTTAAGTGCATTATATCTTAAATGATTAATGCTAACCTTGGACTGGCTGCACGGAAACATGTTGTGTTTGGTGTCAAACACCTTGGGATCATACCCCCACATCAGTTCTTGATGTGGGAGTATGATCCAACCCTTCTAGAGTGAGAGACATGGCAGCACTGGTATACCCGGTAGAAATCTAATAGAGCCCTGGCATCACAAAATGGATGCTGCAGCCACAGACACAAGTGTGACCTCCTGCTGCTGACCGAAACTCCGGCAGGGGAGGCCTGGACAATAGGTTTCCTGTCACAGGGAGGTGTAACCACCTCCCAGACAGGCTGATGTGTATTGGGGCTGGGTGGGAGCACTCTCAGAGTGCTTTGAAGTCCTGCATTGGGGGCACAATTGGTGTCCCTGTGTATAGTCCACTTCAAAGCGGTTCAGGGACTTCCAGCCCCTGCTCTGGCGTGAAACTGGACAAAAGAAATGGGTGTAGACAACCCTCTTTCCAACCCTCCCATAGGTGGGTCCCAAGAGCTAGTCCAACCCCTTCCTGAGGTATAAGTAAGGAACCTCTGTAACCAGAACTTTAGATATCCCTTGGGGTCAAGGAGTGACTTCTCTGCCTGGCAGGCATCAACAAAGCAATTTGCCGGTCTGCATTTCCGAAGCTCCCGCCGGACTCCGAAGTATTTGCAGCCCAGGAAGAGGATTTCCAGACATCGCAGAGGCTGTCCCGAGTCCCCAGCAAAGCTGAGACCCGCAGCGCTCGTGAGTAACGTGGAACCAGAACTCCTGGTCACCGTGAACTTTTGCAAGTGCATTGACTTCTCAACGTCTTTTGAAGTTGTGCTTGGGATTACTTGTAGCCCCCATCTCGAGCAGCAGATCCACTGAAGCCTAGTCCCCCTGAGTGACCCGTGGGCCACCATTTTGAGTTTCTTCTCAAGGTCCCTTCGCTATCCCTGGTCCGTTGACTGGTGGGTCCCTGAGGGGTTAACTTTGCTTTTCCTTGGGCTTCCCTGGTTACTACAGATGTTCCCTGACTCCCAATCAAGTGGTGAGTCCCACAGACCTTGCTGGTCTGCACCGAAGCATCCTTCTCGTTTCTGCGTGGTTTGCTGTTGCCAAGGCTTGTTGTGTCCAATCCGGGCATCGATGCTGCAGCACTCGACATCCTTCATGGAAAAGCTTGAATCCAGCTCCTGGTCATCCTCGACGCCTCCTGGTCCTCGTCGCTGAGGAGTCAAGCTTCACCTTCTTCACCTGAAATCACCCGACATCGGTGGGTATCTGCCTATCATCTTCCTGGTCACTGGCTAGTGACCCAGACTCTGTCCCCTCTGCTTTCAGGTTCTTCTCATCTTTGATCCAGGCTTGGATCTCTTCGGACACTTCTCATCTTCCCGGCTGCAGCACTTCTCTGCCAGCTTCCACTGAAATCGACGACTCGACCTGAAACCATTTAACACCTATGCACCCGGCTTCCCTGGGTAAGGTAACATGAGTACTCCGGTGCTCCCATGGGTGTTGGCCTTAGAACTTCCTAAGTCGCAAAGAGTTTGGTCCTAGTTCGATTCTAAGTGTCCCTAATCTTTAAAAATCTAAGCGCGACTTTCCCCATAGAAGCCAACGGTGGTTCGCGGCTGTGTTTTCACACTGCACACGGCCCCAGTGGGACCCCTGTGTCACTAACTTGGGTGGTTCCCTGGGGTCCCAGCGATTCTGCAGGCTCTAGGCCTTGTGTCTAGTGAAGTCGTGGTTCTTATACCACTATTTTAGTATATGGTTTGGCTCGCCCCTAAGGCCTGACGTGTATTTGTGCTTATTACTGTCATATTCGAAGTGTAACTTATGTGTTTTGACCTCTAGCCTCATAAAGAGACTAGGAGGGTGTGTTTACTAATAAATACATATATTTTAGATATATATACCTGGTGTGTTGTCTTTCATTTAGCCATTCAAGAGATTATAGACTGGTAAAACAAGCTGCTTTGCATTCCTTCAAGACTTAGCCTGAAGGCTGCTCTCCATAGCTACCACTAGGATAGCTTTCAATAAAGGTTGTCTTTAACCTATAACCAATAAGGGGTTGTTTGGACTGGTACAGGGTGCCCACTATAACTAGTGGACAGCATATATCAGGCCAACTTCTCACACTACGTTCCTTCTACATTCTCATGTGTTATAGCCTTTATCTTAACGAAGCTTACGAAAGTCTCCGACATTACATTCAACAATAACAAAGCAACCTTGATTGTGAATAACCTAAACAACTTGAGTAATCTGGGGGCCTGCCTGTGCATGCAAAAAGCTCAAGCAAGACAGAGTCAGAATTCAAGATGAAATATGGGGATGTCAAAGCCAATAGTAAGAACTTCACAGTACTTCCCAATGTACAACACAGTGCATATTTGTTACCACTTTGCTTTTTAAAAGGGCCAATGTCCACTCATCAGACCCCCTCTGACACCTTGGGACGTAGTTGAGGCTTAGTGCAAACCAACCCCCACTCCTATAGCATTAGTGTGTAGAACCCTTTTGGGCCCCCAGGTAGCTTGACTGATATGTAATAGCAATGACTGAGGGCTGGCCATAGTAGTCCCGTAAGCTCGCTCCTAGAGGAAGGTTTAGATCTAGGCAGGCAACTTACTGGTCTTGGCATGGGGGTAGCTCACCTAAATACACCTTCTGTCTCTATGCCTCCTGTGGCTCCCTGTGGCCCTTCCCCAGGGGTAGACTGTGCTAGTTTTCCCATTTCCCATCCTCATTTGGTGGCCAACACCAAGGGTGTTATGACGGTGCCAGATGATTCCATATATCAGATTGAAATCTTGTTTTGGAATATTGCAGAAAATGGAGGATGATAATTTGGTTGCAGTAACTGCTAGAAACGTGGTCCTTAGATCTTGTTAGCATAGCTGGGCTTGCTGCATATATGGTACCGGCAACTCTATCACCTGCCGGTCGGGCCAAGGTTGTTTGATGGCTTACTTGTGACTTACTCTGGGTTGTAAAATCTCTCCGCTTTACTTTGAGTGCCCTGCTACCCAAGCCATTTTGTTAACTTGGCCTAATGGTGTCCTTTTGGTCATCATTCATTTTTACAATGGTTTCTTTGGAGCTGAGGAATGTTATAACAACTTTAAGCTGTCAAGTTTTATTTTGGGGCTCAAATCAGAATGATCACACCTGAATTTGAGGTTCCATGTTGTGGGTGGGGGAGATTTTAACATCAAGCTTGGTTATTTGTTCGAGGTGGATGAGCCAGCCATCCAGAGTACAGCTTGTATGAGACAAGGGGATCCCTCAAGTTGTTGGACCCGAAAACCTGGGCTCTCTTGAATGTTGTTAACAGGTTTGGCCTCCTCAATGCTTGTGAAGCCATTGATCCAACTCACTGTTCAAAAGCTACCTTTGTCTGGGGTAGCTACGGTCCATTTTTTAACATATTTTTGTCTCTAGGTCCCCTAGGAAGAATATCACATGTGAGGGCACTATTGTCACTGCATTGGGTGATCACAATCCTCCCCTCTTCTTCTTTATCTGTTAAGTTCCAGGGGCTTTGCCCAGTCTGGTGGAATGTGGGCCAAGTGTGATGCTAAAAACCCTGTGTACTAATCAAATTGATATTATACATAATTGTACAAATTCACTCTGATCCATGTCTAACTGTCAACAACTTTGTCTGTCTGAGGACTGCCATTACTAGCCTACTTATGAAACCAGTCAGGCCGGTATCTGCCCGGGCAAACTGATTTGCCTCTTCCTATAGAAAAGCTTCCACATCTCTGCATAGGGCCCTAAAGGAGATACCTAGAGACTGTATTCAGAGAGGTGTACAAAAGGGCTTTGAAAGGGTGTAAAGAAATAAAAAGGAAGCATTGAGGGAGGTTGGTACCATCTTGCAGGAAAAAGTGTTCTACGTCCTTCTGGAGGGTTTTCAAAGATATTAGCTCCTTGGAATCCATTGACAATTCACCCATTACCACCATCAGACCAGAGGCCTGGGAGAGCCACTTCCATGCTTTATATCATTCGGATATGCCACGGGATGCTCAGAAGCCCGAGGGGGCCTACCCAATTCCTAATAGATTTATCATTGAAGAGATCTGTGAGGTTGTCACTGAGGGCCTCATGTAGGTAAATAAATTTTACCGTTTCTTAAATACCGAGCCGTACCGAATCGGTAAATTAGAATCGGTAAGTTATATGTAGGTAAAAATTCGGTAACAGTTACCGATTCGGTAACATTCGGTAATCACGAATCGGAATTCACCGAATCGGAAAATACCGAAGTGGTATTTACCGAATCGGAAAATACCGAGGTGGTATTTACCGAATCGGAAAATACCGAGGTGGTATTTACCGAATCGGAAAATACCGAATCGGTATGTACGGATTCGGTAAATAAAATCACATGACGTGACGAAACAGCTAATCCTGTGCAACCACAGCCCACCCAACCAGGAAGTGGCCACACCCAGGCAGGTGTACATAATTAGCCGACCCTGGAGAGGCTTGGAGTGCAGAGGAGAGGCAGGGAGCCGGTGCCTGTGCGAGCGGGAAAACGAACATCATGTCCAGCCAGAGAACACAGAGAGACGGAGGGGAAAGGAGGAGGAAGCTGAAATTTAGCCCCAAGGAACTCCAGGTGCTGGTGGAGGAGGTGGTGAAGCAGCACCAGAAGCTGTTCGGAAGGCAATCCCTGCAAGTGCCTGAGGCTGAAAAGCGCAACATATGGCTGGCCATCCAGGCCCAGGTGAATGCTGTGGGAGTGACCCACAGGGACATAGAGGTCCTAAAGAAGCGCTGGTATGACCTGAGGATTGTAACCAAGAGGAAGATGGGCGACATCCAGAAGGAGGCCAGCCAGACTGGAGGTGGAACCAACAGGGCACCTGCCCTCACCGAACTGGAGGAGCTGGTGGGGGCCACAATCGAGCAAGAGAGCGTCGTGGGTCTTGGGGACGCCGACAGCTCTGCCAGAGCCGCCACACAACAAGGTAAGACGAAAGCACAGCAATGTAGCCCCCCCTATCCCTATCCCACATCCCCCATTGTGAAACGAGAATCACACTGCAGTCCACACGTGTCAGTGCAGACAGGCAATGCATTCCGGGAGATGTAGTCAGGGAAACACTAACCATGACGTAAATGTTACAGGGCAACAAGGCATGTCACGCACTCGAGGCACAAGGAGACAGAGGACCTTTTGGAATGTGAAATGATTCATTGTGACGCTTTCAATGCAGCCCTTCGGGGACACTGAGCCAATGTTGTATTTCTGTCCACAGATGTGACATCATGCAAGACAGGGCATGCTGCAGGAGAGACGGCACACCGGCCACAAATATCACCTCTAGCCAGCACAAGTGCAGACCAGGGAGCAGGCCCACTGGCACCCGCACCACCAACACAGGCAGCCTCGCCGCAGCCAGAGCCAGCATCACCTCGCCCAGAGCCAGCATCACCTCACCAAGAGCCAGCATCGCCACTCATGTTTGAGTCACCGGCCACATCTCCGCTTGCAGGTGTGAGAATGAGGAGGCGTCCAGCAGCCAGGCTACGAGCCTTAGACACCTCGTCAGACGACAGCATGGGCCCTGACGAACTCACCATGTCCCAGGAAGGGAGCCATGCCACTGTGCCCCACACCTCACAGGCAGCACAGACGGGAGCAAGAGGGCGCCGCAGGTCGCGTGTCCAGAGTCCACCAGCACCCATTGACGGCCATGGTGTCTTCTTGGGTCTCGAGGGCCAAATGTTGAAGCAACAGCGCCTGCAAACAAAGGCAGTCATGTCAGTCCAGAGGCACATGCGGGTGATGAAAACCACATTAGTCACCATGGACAATAACATCAGCGGCATGGCTGCGGGCATTCGGGACATGTCCCAGTCAATCCAGCAGTTGTGCAGCAAATTAGATGCTGACATCGAAGCACGGCGCCGGGAACGCCAGAGAAGGGACACTACCAACAGGGCACTCAACCGTCTGGCAACTGCGACTTCTCTACTGTGCCGGCGCTCTGTGACGATGCAGGAGGGCCTAACACAGTGCTGCAGCGACCTGTCTCGGGGGATGGTGCAGGTGACAAGTGCACTAGGGGTGCTATTAACTAGTCAGGCGTCGACAACTGCTGCAGGGGATGCTGCGGAGAGCATCGACACCAGCAGCAGGAGCAGCATCACACCCCCCATCCCAGAAGGACGCAGGAGCAGCAGGCGGCTTGGGGTTGGCTCTAGTGAGGATGCACAGGCCGTGCCATCCACCACTGCAGCGCGTATGCGCAAACATTGATGTAGCCCTGCTTAGCCACTTCCCATTGGGTGACGTAACCCTGGACTTACTCCTTGTATAGATGGGATATTGCCAGATTGGCTTGTTCATGTGTTCATGGCGTGGTGCCACATTAAAACTACGTCATGACTTCTCACAACTGGCTGTGTCCCCTTACTTACTCAGAAATAGTTGCATGTGATCTCTGCCCGTCTCTCTCTCCCATCGATTGCAGTTGGCACTCTAGCTGCGTTGCCCTGTGGCTGGCCTGACTCATCCTCGTTGTCCTCAAAATATGTTAGTTCCACATCTGTCCCTTTTTTCGTGGCAAGGTTGTGCAGCATTGCACAAGTGGCAATAATCTTGCAGCAGGTGATGGGTTTGTACTGGCGTGCGCCTCCGCTCTTGTGGAGGCAGCGGAACCTGCTCTTCAGTAGTCCAAACGTGCGCTCCACCACATTGCGTGTTGTTTTGTGTGCCACGTTGTATCGTCTCTCACTCTGGGTTGATGGATGTAGGTAGGGAGTGAGGATGAATGACCGGCATGCATATGCACTGTCGCCTAGATGAGTAAAAGGGTAACATCAGTAACATGCCTCTATACACTATGATTTGCAGGTTGCAAGGGGCGTCACTGTTACTTACCTAGCAGGTATCCCTCTCCGAATTCTCCGGCACTCAGTAGTGTGTAGATCCCACTATTCTGGAAGATGTAAGAGTCATGGGTGCTTCCAGGAAACTTTGCAACAATATCTGTGATGATGTTCCCTGCATCACAGATCACCTGCACATTGATGGAGTGGGTGGACTTCCTGTTCCTGTAGATGTGCTCTGTGTCAGCTGGTGGACAGATTGGGATGTGTGTACCATCAATACAGCCGATGACATGGGGGAACTGTGCCATGTGATAAAAGTCTGTTTTTGTTTTCTGCAGTGCAGCCTGTGTGTTGGGGAAGCTGATGTAGTGGTGCATTCTCTGCATCATGGCATCCAGGAACTTCCTGAAGAAACGTGACAGGCAACTCTGGGATACCCCACCCACCGCAGCTATCACCACCTGATAACTGCCGGATGCCAGCAGATGTAGGCTGCAGAGCACCTGCACATGTGGGGGTATGGCGTGCGCCCTTCTTATTGGCTGGTCTAGGAGTGGGTGAAGGTCCCTGATTAAGTCCATGATGGTTTCGGGGTGTAGCCTGTACCTCTCATGTATCTCTGCATCAGTCAGCTGGAATAGTGTGATGCGCTGTCTGTAGATGCGTTCCTCCCGTAGCCAAACCCTCAGTCCTGCTGCCTGTAGACGTAGGCGCCTTGCAATGACATACATAGCGGCCATGTTGTCCACGCTGTTGCATTTTGGGATTGCTAATATGCACTGTTGATGGTTACCACCTGCTTTCAATCCGTGTTAATTACCGACTCTTATTTACCGATTTTCTTGGATTTCTTAATTACCGAGTGCTCCTACATGTCATTTTAATTTTTACCACTTCATATTTACCACTTCATAATTACCGATTCGTTAAGTATGTATTCGGTAAATCTGATTCGGTATTTTAGAATTCGGTAAATATGATTCGGTATTTACCGCCTCATATTTACCGAAAAGTGGTTTTTGGACTCCTACATCTCACTTGTCTGAATACCGGTCGGTAACGGCATATTTACCGAAAATCGGCCGTTACCGACCGGTATTTGGCTACCTACATGAGGCCCTAAGTCTCTCTCTAATAAGGCAGCGGGTCTGGATGAGGGGATATATAAATATGCCCCAGAACTGTGGGACCCATTACTTTGTTATTGCTTTAATGCCTTTACTTACTTTGGTCTTCAGAATTCATGGCATACCGCCATCATTGTCTCTATTTTTAAAAAAGGCGACCTGCAGTCCCCCAGCTGTTATCCTCCAATATCGTTGTTGGACTCCACGTTCAAAATTGCTTGGAGGGTAGTATTAAACCATTTGTTTTCTTGGGTCACTGAGTCTAACAAACTGTCAAAGGTTCAGTATGATTTCTGTGAGGGGCTGGGCAAGGTGGAGCAAAGTCATCATTTATGTCTGCTTATTAGCAAGTATACTATCGCTCAGCAGGGCTCCATCTGCCTGGCCTTCATGGACCCATCTAGTGTCTTCGACAGTATGGTTAGGTCCAGGTTGTGGGACATGCCCAGTGATCTGGGGGTGGACCCTGGGCTTGTTCAATTCCTGTGTGCACTTTACTTTTACTTATCAGCATCTGTTAGGGAAAGCCCTGTTGGCGAGCTCACCCTCAGCTTTCCCCTGGGGAAGGGCATCCTTCAGGGGTGTGTATTTGCCCCATACTCTTCCTGTTGTATGTCAATGGAATTGAGGAGACTCTTTCCGCCTGTGTGGTGGACCTACAGATGAGAGGCGGGAAAAAAGTCCCTGCATCACTTTACGTGTATGACGCTGTCCTAATGGGTAGAACACACATAAGCTGAAACACCCTCTTCTAGAAATGTGTGAGCTTCATGGGGTCCCTGGCTTAACCACCAATTGTTCTAAAACCTATTTCATGTCCTGTGGGCCAAATCCATGAAACAGAGAAGTGTTCATCTCCAGGACTACCAGGTTGCCCCTACCAAGGAGTTCTGCTATCTGTGGTGGTTCTGGATTCCAAGGGCAATTGGGGCCCTTATCAGAACAAAACAGCCCAAAGGTTTATATATGCTATTGGTTTCATCTATAGCATAGCTTGTGCATCAGCAGAAAGCCCATGCCCCCTTGCTGGAAGTTTCTAGAAGGAAATGCCTCCCCATCCTTACTTATGGGGCTGGCATATGGGGCTACTCCAACAATTGTGCCCTCCAGATCAAAGAGAACAGGGCCCTGTGTAGTCTTCTGGGTGTTCCTCCATTTTGTGCCTTGTATATTGTTCATCAGGAGCTTGGAGTTGGGTTTGGTGAGGAATCTATTAAATTGGCCCTTTTGATACTCTGGTGTGCCATCTGGGCGAACCAGCATGCAGGCCTGAACAGGAAGGCGACCCTAGATCGCCTTGCTTGTGCTAGAGACCTAGCTATTCCATGGCTGACTTATATCAAACAGGAAATGATCGATCTGGGGAGACCCAAGATTTTTTCTGCCCCCTCCTGTACTTCGAAAGCCGTTCTATCTTGGGCCAAAAATGCATTCATAAATAGTTATTGACGGCGTAGGAAGCTATTTGAAGCAATCATCATTTTCGTTACGCAATATGTTAGCTTGCAATCCATGGCCCATATGGAACCCTACTTGTCATGGATGGACACCACCTGGGACAGTCCTGTTAACTAGATTTAGGCTGGGCCTAGCAAGGTGACAACTAAGCTTTCCACATGGTCAATTTAATTGCACTAGTGTGTTAATTTGTCCTTGTGACGAGTCCTCTCAGCGGAGCTTTCTTCATTTGACTTTTTTCTGTAAATATTACAGTGCCTACTCCAAACAGTCGAATACATCAGAGAATGTGGCATTAGAAGATGTGCAGATGCCTTGTTGTACCTGCAATCACTGAATTCCCCCACTTTCTTCTGCTTCATTTGTTCCTTTTTAAAATGTATTCTCAGTAGGAGAAAACAAATGGCTTTTTGATGTTTTGCTACTGTGTTTTGCTGGCATTTTGCTCATGTTTTTACCATGAGTATTTTATTGTGTATTTATGACTTTTTAACTAATGATTAATTGTGGATATATTCTGTATTATGGATGTTTTACATGATTGTATTGTGTTTAATTGCTTTGTCTTACTACCGAAATAAAGATTTTGAAATGAAATTAACTGTTTCGTTCTTGTATAACTCCTACTTACATTCTTTCTTGCTCAAATTTTTGTTTATTTTATATTAAAATCACACCAGTGTAGCACAGCTTGCTTGCCACTCTAGTGTGTCACATCCAGTGTGACCAATCTTCCTGAACCGGTTGGCCATCTTGTATGGATTTGTGAGTGTATCATTGTCCCACCTTTCTAAGTCGATCACCATATTTAGAAGCAACATGGTTGCTTTCTTGGATCAATACAACAATTATACCCCATTCATAATACCAATCCTTGGCAGGCAGGAAAATACCTACCCTCCTCTTTGCTGATGACACCCTCCTGATCTCAAAAACCCCGGCAGGCTTGCAGAGCTTATTAGCTAACTTTAAGTCTTTTTGTGACATGAGAGGGTTGGTTATTAATACTGCAAAGACCAAGTATTTGGTCCTCAACCCCCCAAAGAAGTTGGCTAAACCACCTACTCTAGATCTTGTTGCCCTGGAAAGAGTCTCAGAGTTCGACTACCTTGGTATTCGGCTCTGCGACTCCATGAGCTGGAATTGTCATCTCCAAAAAATGCTGTTGACACACAAGAGGGTGGTGGGTGCTCTGCTCAAAGAACATTGTGTGACTTCCTCAAAACCCATTGCCGCTGTTCTGGATATCTATAGGGCAAGGAGTGTTAGTGCTGCTCTATATGGGGCCGAACTCTGGGGGGCTCATAAGGCAGACCATCTTTCCCGCTCGGAAAGTAAGTTTCTTAAAGATTTAATGGGGCTCCCCTACAGCACCCCAACCCTTCCTCTGTTTCTAGATACGGGTATTCGACCAATAAGCGACCAGGCTAGACTTCGCCCTCTCTTATTATGGGCGAGATTATGGAGAACACCAGAATTGTCCAGCTATGCGGATGGCCTAACCGACGTGCTGGGGTCTCCTGACTGGGTCAAGATCCCATGGCTGAGGGAAGTCAAGCGTCTTCTCTTTAGCCTTGGCCTCGGCGAAAATTGGAATAACAGAACTGCTCCTCCTAAATTAGAGCTAAAAAAGATTTACTGAAGCTGGGTAGCTGGCTCCAGAAGCAGTAATACCAACTTGTGTAGGTCCTCTATGGACTTTCTTCTGATTAAGGAAGTGCACTTCTGTGAACCTTACTTGGATATTATCACAAATTGTAAGGACAGGAAACTCTATTTCCAATTCAGGGTAGGCCTACTCCCTGTTGGAGAATTGACCTCCAAGTGGAAAGCTCCTTCTCAGACAATCGTTTTTTGCCCCTTCTGCGAAACAAGGCCCGAGTCTGTCCCCCACTTTTTGTTCGAATGTCCGGCATATGCAGCCCCTCGGAGCCGTTGGCTCAAGCCTCTCTGCAGAGAACTTGGAACTAGACTCCACGCAGAGGCTATGCGCATACTAAAAAATGATCCACGGCCCCTCTTTGCCTGTGGGTTAGCAAAGTTCCTAGGCTGGGCTTGGCGTATCAGGTCAGCGAGGCTTTGTATCTTGTTTAATTAGATCTTATCCACAAATGTCTTGGTTTTTATGTAATTTATTGGCATCAGTAGCTGTTCTGAAACATTGTTTAACTATTTTGCACTGGTTCCTTTTATCATTTTATTGTGTACCATCTTATTCTGTATTATTGCAATTCTGCTTTTTATGATATATTTATATCGAAATAAAGCCTTCTTGACTGACAATACCAATCGAATATGACTGTCCAGTGCAATGTTCACTTAGCTGCGCACGTGGACCATTATTGTGCATGGAGTTTCATTGCCTTCTATAGGTGGTGGCCATGTTGGACCATAAAAACAACTATACACTTCACATAATACCATTCCAAGATGATTAACATGTGTTATTTTTAATTTTTCATGTATTTTATTTTCATTTAGGCAACATCCATTTTCCTCTTTTCTACTGTTCTTGTATTACTATAGCTTCCTTATACTTTCTGAATTTGTTTGTGTTTCTTATTGTAGAGGCTGAGTAAGTGAATGCAACAGAGAGTAATTATCCTAGTATTTCGACCAGTTCTCCCTACCTGGAGCTCTTACGCATGCCGGCATATGGCAGTACATGCATTTCTTGGGCATCACTATATTGAATGAATACTGTTTAAAATATATTTGGGCTCCTTCCCATCCAAGGATTGCAGTGAACTGGTAATTTAGCTAGGGATATAGCAATTTAGCTAGGGATATAGTCAGTGTGGGCTTAAATCAGAGCAAGAGAGACAGAGAGAGAAAAAGAAAAAGAGAAATCAAGCTGGATGCATAGATGAACTAGATATTCCATATTCTATGTCTGTCAGCATTGGTATTATCGTAGCTGAAAGACCACTGGTATAGACACAATGTACAGATATAGTGAGGGACGTAAATGAGCCTGTCGCTAAAAGAGGCAGAAGATAAGACAAAGTATGGTTCTTACCAAGTCTGCAGCATGTAAAGGAAATGATGGACAAAGGGAATCCTTCTCGTTCCTTATCACCACATTGAAGGTATATTTTGCTGATTTAATCTCATACTCTCTTTTCTGCAGCACCTTCTCCTGGACTGTACAGAAAAACACAAAAAGGCATCAGTTCTTCAGGCCCTTGGTAGGTTCTGGTCTTGCAAGTAGCAGGTTTGAGGATCATTATCCTACAGTATGTTCTCTGATTACTTACTGGGGTGTTCCACCTTTACATCACAGGAAGTACAACAGGAGCCATTAAATTGCAGGTAAGTTTTGCAATATTTACATTGGAAGCCATTTCTTAGCAGTTAAGCAGATAAGTATTTTTTAAAAAGCTGCAAACATACTTAACCTTATCCAAAATAGATCAATAAATTAATACATCGGAGTGATTCGTCAAGTGGGGACCAAGAAAAAGGGGGTCCCAAAATGCACTTTCCCCATGCAATTTCTCATAGAAATATTATATACAGCTACAGCCAAAACTGCTGAACTGAATTACAACAAACTTGGTGTAGCTAGATCTTGGCCCAGAAAGCGTGTCCTTATGATGTGGTGTAAATCCGTTTAGTAGTTTTGAAGATATGAAGGTTCAAATAAGTATATTTTATGACACTGAGGATCCACAACATCAACAAAGATGTGGCAGCAGCCATTTTGGGACTTAATAACTCAATCTTCTCTCCTATAGAAAAGTTTTTTAAAAACCCATAAAATTGTCTGGGTAGGGGTTTCCTCCACCGCTAGGCCAAAATCTTTTTTTAAACTTGTTTACCGCAAATTTACAGAAGATGCCTTTAAGCAAAAAAGAAATGGGAGTAGCAACCCCCAGAGGGGATGCACCAATGTAATCGTTTGGGAAAGGGGGTCATGCAGCCATCCCGCCCTGAACCATTGGTTTCCCAGGGGATCCCATCTTCCAGGGCAACATTACAACATAACGGGGAGGGAGGCATGCTGCCCCCTTTCCCAGGCTACTAACAGGACCAGGGAGTCCATGCCCCTGGGCTGCTACACATTTAAAGGGGATGGGTGTTTGCGGCCTCCTTACTAGGCCATTAACAGGCCCTGTGGACCACATCTTCTAAGGGAGGTCGCCATTATTAAAAGGGAGGGGGCTTGTTGCCCACCTCGTCAAGCCATTAACAGGCCATTAGCCCCATCCCCCAGAGCCGAAACACATTACAATGCCAAGGTGACCCAGTGCCCACCCAGGACACCAACAGCAATGGCAGTCCATGGTTTGCAAGGGGAACTGCATGGTCCCTGCTGCCACTGCTGTCTCCCCTGTCCGACTGATCATCTTGTGACAGGAGGTGGCTGTGGTGATTTGCTCCCCGACAGCAGGAGCAGCTTTTTTCTGCTCAGGCCGGAAACAAAGATACCTGTTTTCCCTGCTTCTTGCAGGCAGGATACTGAAGTGCCCAGGGGTTAGGATCACTGGGACATTGCTTCCATCACTACCGGGATGGCGTCCCTGGGCACACTGGATCGCTCGGACAGGGGCTCATGAACCCCTCTCCAAAACAAATATGACCGCCCCAGGGAATGAGGTTCTCTACCAGGACCCTTTGATGGCCTGGGGAGGGGGGACCCATGACCCCTCCCAAAAAAAGAAAACAGCCCCAGGGGATGGGTGACTGGACCTGTAGACGGCTTATGGGAGGAGGCAGCACTACCCCTTCAAAAAAAATAAAAATCATGCCCAGTGGGTCAGGAACAGGGGCCCTACACCACTGCTCTCTTTACAAAAAAACAAATGGCTTCAGGGATGGGGGTTCCCTTTGCATATAGGAGGGTTGAGGAGGGAAGCTGTACACCCCTCTCTACCCAACCAATAAAAGAAATCGGCACTGGGGCATGCGGTCCTTGGGGGTCACAAAATGCCTTGGGAGAGGGAGGCAGCATGCCCCTCCTCATAATAAACAAATATATATATATATATTCCGTGAAAAAACAATAGGTTTCACACACGTTATAGTTAGCTGGACATTTCACTCGTAAAAAACCATTGAAATTCCCCCGTTATAGTTAGTTAAGCTAACTATAACTCGCGCACCCGCAATCCACTGCTGATGACGTCACATATTACATCACTCATGACATGGTCAGTGACATCACTCATGACATCACTGATGACATCTCAAATGACATCACTGATGACATCATCCAGTGAATGTGTATTTTTCTGAAAATTACATATGTTTTATATATGTATATCTCAAGGTCAATGGAAGAATACATGGGTATATAAGTGTCTAAATGGATGATTTGTTTTTGAAAAATTGATTGTGTAACTGACTGATTAAGTGTATCATGGTGAATACATGGCTTAGTGAGTAATGTTTAAATATGTAAATATCTGTATCAGTCTCTCACTTTGTGTATAAGTGGCTGCATGGGTTGGTGAGTAGCTACATGGGTGTCTATATAGGTTATTAGTTGGTTTTTTGAGTATCAGTCTGAGTGTCTGCATGGTTCGGTGGGGGGTATTACGTAGTGCATAGGTGCATGAATGAGTGACTCACTGTTTGTATGTGTTGAAGACAGCATGTGTGCAGGACTGTATGGGTGGATGAGTGTGTGTAAGGGTGTGTTAGTGAGTGAATGACTGTCTCAATAGTGTCTTTATGAGTAACTACATATGTTTTAAACTAGTATATGTGACTATTGGTGTATATAAGTGAGTATATGTGAGAGTGAGAGATTGAAAGAGTTCCTGTATGAATAAGTATGTGTTTCTATAAGTGATTGTTTAAAAGACTAAATATGTGTAAGTTTCCGTAGAAGTAAGTGTGGTGGTGTGTGTATAACTGTATATGCAAATAAATCTATGTATGATTCTTTATTTTCATGAGTGAGTATGTGTGTCAGTAACTCTGTGGATGAGTGGCATTGTGTAGCAGGATGTATAGGGGTATGAGTACATATGATGAGTGAGTACATGTATGATTGACTGTACAGGACTGTTCGTGAATGTGTGGATGTGTATGTGGATCTTAGAATTACTCAAGAGGTTGTTGTAACTGGTATTGGTATGTCCATTTTTTTGAAAATGTTAGTCTCTATTTTTGAATGTGTGTTTCAAAGGTTATATTAGGGTGAGAGGAGGTCTGCCACTCTGTCACAAGGAGGATGTCATTAGTGATGTCATTTGAGATGTCATCAGTGATGTCATGAATGATGTCACTGACCATGTCATGAGTGATGTAATATGTGACGTCATCAGCAGTGGATTGCGGGTGCGCGAGTTATAGTTAGCTTAACTAACTATAACGGGGGAATTTAAATGTTTTTTTACGAGTGAAATGTACAGCTAACTATAACGTGTGTGAAACCTATGGTTTTTTCACTGAATTTGCATGGTTTTTTAAATGCTAATTCCTAACTATAACGTGTGTGAAACCCATGGTTTTTTCAGTGAATTTGTATGGTTTTTTAATTGCTAATTCTTACCTATAACGTGTGTGAAACCCATGGTTTTTTCAGTGATTTTGTATGGTTTTTTAAATACAAATTCTTATATTAAACGTGTGATTTTATTTATTTTTTTTTGCAAGGTTTTTTACATCTTTTTATTTTTACTTTATATTCTCTTTAAATACTATGCTTAAATTAAAAAAATTCTGCAATATATTATTTTTTCTCATTTTTTTTTTACCAAACAGGTAAGATATATTAGTATAACATAGTGATTCTTTTTTTTCTTTTTTTTTTTTTTACGTGCGCGTACGGTAAACTTACGGTAAGCGTACGTTTTGCGTAATGTACGTAATATTTCTACTCTTTTTGCGTATGGTTACGCAATTTACGTAGTCGTGCGTACTGCGTACGCGGCGCGTAAGCGCATACGTTACACGCGTACGTTACGCGGGAGACCTTTGCACAACTGTTTTCACTTTTCCCTAAAACTACCTTTGCGTATTCTAATATATGCCAAAGGCAAAAATGGAACTGGTCCAATCAGTTTTGTCCACAGATTGACAAAGCAAGAAAGCACGTCAACAAATCTGTTTCTGCTTTCCTCCGGGACTATGGTATGGGTTCCATTTACCACAACAACTTGCGTTACAACATGCAAGACATTTATAGAGGAGATGGTGTACACTTCACTGATGAAGGGAACAGAGTCTTCCTCTTGAACCTTAGACTCTGCAACGGTACTTACTTGTAGGTACCACTAAAAAATCACTTCATAAACACAACGGCTCTTTTTAGAGCCCCCTAATATCTATATCTATATATATATATATATGAGTAGAACCGAAAGCTTGCTGCGAATGCCACTCCACACCGTCACAGCATAAACGGACACGGACCAAAGGTTGAGTGCTGGTTATTTTATTTTGTGCCTTTCTGCCGCCATAACGTTTCGGCTCCTCCGAGCCTTGATCACATGACAACATGAACCAGTAAAGAGTTGACTTATAAAGTGACTGTGCAAACATTCGATTGATCATGTGACTGCCTACAGATAGATATAGACAACAGACTTGACTGATATAACTGTGCAAAACAACGCATTTAAAAGCAGTAAACGCACGGTAATTAGAATTATAAATAATTTTAAAAAACCTATATTGGTATATACATCAGATAAATAAATATGAATTATTTAAAATCAATGTAAGTGCAAATAGCAAACAGTTGTACCAAGAATAAATAAATAAATATTTTTTCATTTGTGCAAAATATCGCTGTTGTATATGCTTAGCGCAACCACCTGAGTATATCATAAAGGCATATTGATTTCCACATGCCTACACCCATAGACGTATGTCAGTTATTCAACAGTTATAATGTAAGAATACGATGCTAAAACTAAGGGACATCAAAAAGATCATGAGATAAAATACTTCATGAGTCTACAATAATACAAGTCTAATGACAAGGTCCAATAGAGAAAATGCATCTGATGTATGGTGAAAGGATATCCCTTCTTGTGTGTGAACTGTAAAGGAACATTTTTACAGAGAACATCACAATAGCCTTCCACTGTCATATTCAAATCTAAGTTGACATTTGCGGGATATATATATATATATATAATCTACTGGTCGCCAGTAGATAGTTATAGTTAGGACCTATTTTCCATAGGAATTTCACAACATTCTATTTCCAATAACTTTGGCGCCGGTTGACGAATCTTCGCGAAATTTTCAAAACTCGTGGGGCGCTCCGGTCCGCTCCTATTTTGAAAGTTTCGCGGTGATTTGTCAAGCGGGGGCCGACAAAAAAGGGGGGTCCCAAAACATGTATTCCCCATGCAATTTTCCATAGGAAACTTTAGCCGCGGCTACAGCCCGAACTGCTGAACAGAATTACACCAAATTTGGCAAAGAGGTAGTTCTTGGCTCAGAAAGAACCCTTTTTGTTAAATGGTGTAAATCCGTTCAGTAGTTGCTGAGAAAATCAAAATTAAAAACACATATATATCTATGGCCGCGCAGGATCTGCGCACCCTCCTGATGGCGAGCTTTTTGCTAATTTGCTGTCAACACTCCAAACCAGGAAGTGTTGGCAGCCATCTTGTGCCTCGGTAGAACAGAGGCATAAGAAAACAGAAAAATTAATGCGCAAAACGCAAAAAGGGGGAAGGGTAGAAACACCCTGACCCCCTAGGCCTGCTCAGGGGGTCCCACAAGGGCCCCCAGGGCCCAAAAAAGCCTTTTTTTTTTTAAAAGAAAAAATCGTTGAGATCTGCGCACCCAGCGCAAATTTTGGCCAAAATTATTTTTTAAAACGAAGCGCGGACTCCCGCGCTTTGTTAATATTTAGTCCCCGGTTGGCCCAAATTCCAGGGGCAATATTTGTATTGGGATGGGGGGCCCAAAGGAACCCCCCAGCCCCGGGGACCACCACCCCGGGGCTTTTCAAACTTAATTGCGGGGGGCTCACTGCCCACCGCAGCCGCCACCCCTAGGGCTTCTTAGTTTAATGTTGGGGGGCCTCTAAGGCTACTTAATTGTTATTGCGGGGGGCACGCTACCCTCCCCGCAGCCCCGGGGACCGCCACCCCCCAGGGCTTTTAAAAAAAAACATGTGAGGGGTGCTCAAGCCCCCCCACATGCCCCGGGGACCGCCACCTCCCCGGGGCTTTGTAAATTGTGGGAGGGGGCCACGCGGCCCCCCTCCTGGAGCCTAGTCATGGCCCTGGGGACCGCCAACCCCCAGGGCCGGCTCCTGCAGTGTCCCGGGGTGCCCACCCCCGGGACACTGTAGTTTGCTATGGCAGGGCGGGAGTCTTGCGGCTCCCGCCTGCCATAGCAAACTTGGTTAGGATTTTGAAAGAGAGAGCAGGAAACCTGCTCTCTCTTTCAAAATGCAAACCAAATTGCTTTTCCACACGGGGAACTGCATCTTAGCAGCTCCCCATGTGGAAAAGCAATGCCGGCTCCCGAGGGACGCGGGGAGCCGGCGGGACCGTGGGGGGATTGGGGACCGCCCCACGGTCCCCTACGGAGAGGGCTAGCCCAGGGTGATGGGGTCCCCGGGGCTTCAAGTGGCCCGGGAGGGGGGCCATGTGGCCCCCCTCCCCAAAATTAAAATAAATAAATAAAAATAAAAGGCCATGCCCCGGGGTTGGGGTACCCGGGTCCGATTAAGGCCTCAGTAGGGGGGCCACGCGGCCCACTTCCAAATTTATTTATTTTATTTTTTTAAATTAGGGGGCAGGCCCAGGGGGATCGGGTCCCCAGGGCCAATAAATTAGAATAAGAAGGGGGGCCACACAGCCCCCCTTCTTAAAAAATAAAAATAAATAAAAGACCGGCATCACGCCGAAGGCCACGCCCCCTCCTTGCAGCACTCTGCAAACACGCCCCCTGGCCCGTTTGCAGATGGGGAACTAATTCCCCTTGAATACTGGGGGTCCCTGGGGACCAACTAGCCCACCAGGAACCTCCAGTATGCGCCAGGGGGCTGCGTTGCAGAGAGGTGTTCTGAGGCTACACCCCTTTTTACACCTCTCTGCAACGCAGCTCTGGGGCGCTTAATGGAGGTAGCTGGTGGGCTAGTTGCACCCCAGGGACCCTCAGGATTCAAGGGGAGTTAATCCCCCAACTTAAAACACGCCACGGGGCAAGTTTGCACAGTGGTGAAGGGAGGCGGCGGGGCCTGAGGTTACATGTGTGCAAACACGCCTTGTGGCGCGTTTTAAGTTGAGGAATTAATTCCTCTTCAATCCTGAGGGTCTCTGGGGGCCAACTAGCTCACCAGGTACCTCCAGTGAGCGCCACGGAGCTGCGTTGCAGAGTGTTGTAAAAAGGGGCGTGGCCTCTGAACACCTCTCTGCAACGGAGCTCTGTGGCACTTACTGGGGGTACCTAGTGGGCTAGTTGGCCCCCAGGGACCCTCAGGATTAAGGAGGAATTAATTCTCCAACTTAAAACGCGCAACAGGGCGTGTTTGCAGATATGTCACCTCAGGCCACGCCCCCTTCCTTCACCATTGTGCAAACGCGCCCCCTGGCGAGTTGTAAGTTAGGGAATTAAGTCCCCTTCAATACTGAGGGTCCCTGAGGGCCAACTAGCCCAACAGGTATCTCGGGTATGCGCCAGGGAGCTGCATTGCAGACAGGTGTTCTGAGACCACGCCCCTTTTTACACCTCTCTGCAACACAGCTCTGTGGCGCTTACTGGAGGTAGTTTGACCCTAGGGACCCTTAGGATTCAAGGGGACTTAATCTCTCAACATAGAACGGCCACAGGGTGCGTTTACACAGTGGTGAAGGGAGGGGACGGGGTCTGAGGTGACGTGTGCAAACAAGCCCTGTGGCACGTTTTAAGTTGGGAAAATAATTCCCCTTCAATCCTGAGGGACCCTGGGGGCCTACTAGCCCACCAGGTGCTTCCAGTAAGCGCCACTGCGCTGCGTTGCAGAGAGGTGGTGCAGGCCGTGCCCCTTTTTACACCTCTTTGCAATGCAGCTCTGTGGCGCTTACTGTAGGTTTCTAGTGGGCTAGTTGGACCCTAGGGACCCTCAGGATTCAAATGAACTTAATCTCCCAACTGAAAACGGCCACAGGGCGTGTTTACACAGTGGTGAAGGGAGGGGACGGGGCCTGAGGTGACATGTGCAAACATGCCCTGTGGCGTGTTTTAAGTTGGGGAAATAATTCACCTTCAATCCTGAGGGACCCTGGGGGCCAACTAGCCCACCAGGTGCTTCCAGTGAGCGCCACCGCGCTGCGTTACAGAGAGGTGGTCCAGGCCGTGCCACTTTTTACACCTCTCTGCAACGCAGCTCTGTGGCGCTTACTGGAGGTACCTAGTGGGCTAGTTGGACCCTAGGGACCCTCAGCATTCAAATTAACTTAATCTCCCAACTAAAAACGGCCACAGGGCGTGTTTACACAGTGGTGAAGGGAGGGGACGGGGCCTGAGGTGATGTGTGCAAACACGCCCTGTGGCGCGTTTTAAGTTTGGGAAGTAATTCCCCTTCAATCCTGAGGGTCCCTGGGGGCCAACTAGCCCACCAGGTGCTTCCAGTAAACGCCACTGCACTGCGTTGCAGAGAGGTGGTCTAGGCCGTGCCCCTTTTTACATCTCTCTGCAACGCAGCTCTGTGGCACTTACTGGGGGTACCTCGTGGGCTAGTTGGATCCTAGGGGCCCTCAGGATTCAAGGGGACTTAACCTCCCAACTTAAAATGGTCACAGGGCGTGTTTACACAGTGGGGAAGGGAGGGGACGGGGCCTGAGGTGATGTGTGCAAACACGCCCTGTGGCACGTTTTAAGTTTGGGAAGTAATTCGCCTTCAATCCTGAGGGTCCCTGGGGGCCAACTAACCCACCAGGTGCTTCCAGTAAGCGCCACTGCGCTGCGTTGCAGAGAGGTGGTGCAGGCCGTGTCCCTTTTCACACCTCTCTGTAATGCAGCTCTGTGGCGCTTACTGGAGGTATCTAGTGGGCTAGTTGGACCCTAGGGACCCTCAGGATTCAAATGAACTTAACCTCCCAACTAAAAACGGCCACAGGGCGTGTTTACACAGTGGTGAAGGGAGGGGACGGGGCCTGAGGTGATGTGTGCAAACACGCCCTGTGGCGCGTTTTAAGTTTGGGAAGTAATTCCCCTTCAATCCTGAGGGTCCCTGGGGGCCAACTAGCCCACCAGGTGCTTCCAGTAAGCGCCACTGTGCTGCGTTACAGAGAGGTGGTCCAGGCCGTGCCACTTTTTACACCTCTCTGCAACTCAGCTCTGTGGCGCTTACTGGAGGTACCTAGTGGGCTAGTTGGACCCTAGGGACCCTCAGGATTCAAATGAACTTAATCTCCCAACTAAAAACGGCAACAGGGCGTGTTTACACAGTGATGAGGGGAGGGGACGGGGCCTGAGGTGACGTGTGCAAACACGCCCTGTGGCGTGTTTTAAGTTGGGGAAATAATTCACCTTCGATCCTGAGGGACCCTGGGGGCCAACTAGCCCACCAGGTGCTTCCAGTAAACGCCACTGCACTGCGTTGCAGAGAGGTGGTCTAGGCCATGCCCCTTTCTACATCTCTCTGCAGCGCAGCTCTGTGGCACTTACTGGGGGTACCTAGTGGGCTAGTTGGATCCTAGGGGCCCTCAGGGTTCAAGGGGACTTAACCTCCCAACTTAAAATGGTCACAGGGCGTGTTTACACAGTGGGGAAGGGAGGGATGGGGCCTGAGGTGATGTGTGCAAACTCGCCCTGTGGCGCGATTTAAGCTTGGGAAGTAATTCCCCTTCAATCCTGAGGGTCCCTGGGAGCCTACAAGCTCACCAGGTGCTTCCAGTAAGCGCCACTGCGCTGCATTGCAGAGAGGTGGACTAGGCCATGCCCCTTTTTACACCTCTCTGCAACGCAGCTCTGTGGCGCTTACTGGAGGTACCTAGTGGGCTAGTTGGACCATAGGGACCCTCAGGATTCAAGGGGACTTAATCTCCCAACTTAAAACGGCCACAGAGCGTGTTTGCACAGTGGTGAAGGGAGGGGACGGGGCCTGAGGTGACGTGTGCAAACACACCCTGTGGCGCGTTTTAAGAGGTAGTTTTAATCCCCCTGCCCTATTATATACTAGGGGCTTACAGAGGAGGTCATGCTAATCACAGGGTGGCCCCGACGCATAGTGTTCCCTAGTGTATGTAGGTATTTTCACTGTATTCTAAGTGTCTTTTAACATAGCACTGGCTCTAGGACTGGTTAGTCAGACTCAGTTACCACCAGTATCCGTCTGAAAAAGTTGAGGGTACAGGATGTTTTTGCAACAAGGCTTCTTTCTGCTCTTCTGTTTGTTCTTTCTGCACGTTTTCCTTCTTCCTGCATTTTTCTTCGTCTTTGAGGACTTCTGTTGCTTCTTTCTGCATTTCTTTTTCTTCTTTCTTCACATGTCCTATCTCTGTAGGCATAGTTAGAAATTAGCATTTAAAAAACCTTAGAAATTCACTGAAAAAAACATAGGTTTCAGGGGCGTTATAGTTAGCTGGACATTTCACTTGTACAAAACCATTGAAATTCCCCCATTATAGTTAGTTCAGCTAACTATAACTCGCACGTCCGCAATGCACTGCTGATGACATCACATATTACATCACTCATGACATGGTCAGTGACATCACTCATGACATCACTGATGACATCTCAAATGACATCACTGATGACATCACTGATGACGTCATCCTTGTGATAGAGTGGCAGACCTCCTCTCACCCTAATATAACCTTTGATACACATATTCAAAAATAGAAACTGAAATTTTCAAAACAATGGACATACCAATACCAGTTACAACAACCTATTCTGTAATTCTAAGATCCACATACACATCCACTCATTCACCAACAGTCCTATACAGTCGCTCATACATGTACTCACTCATCATATGTACTCATACACCTATACATCCAGTTACACACCACCACTCATCCATAGAGTTACTCACACACATAGTCATTCCTGCTAATAAAGAATCAAACATCCATTTACTTGCATATACAGTTATACACACACACCACCACACTTACTTCTACAGAAACTTACACATACTTAGTCTTTTAAACAATCACTTATAGAATCACTTATAGAAACACATACTTATTCATACAGGAACTCTTCCAATCTCTCACTCTCACATATACTCACTTATATACACCAACAGTCACATATACTAGTTTAAAACATATGTAGTTTCTCATAAAGACACTATTGAGACAGTCACTCACTCAGTAACACATCCATACACACACTCATCCACCCATACAGTCCTGCACACATGCTGTCTTCAACACATACAAACAGTGAGTCACTCATTCATGCACCTATGCACTACGTAATACCCCCCACCGAACCATGCAGACACTCAGACTGATACTCAGAAAACCAACTAATAACCTATATAGACACCCATGTAGCTACTCACCAACCCATGCAGCCACTTATACACAAAGTGAGAGACTGATACAGATATTTACATATTTAAACATTACTCACTAACCCATGTATTCACTAAGATACACTTAATCAGTCAGTTATACAATCAATTTTTCATTATAAAAATCATCAATTTAGACACTTATATACCTATTTATTCTTCCATCGAAATTGAGATATACATATATAAAACATATTCAATTTTCAGAAAAACACACATTCACTGGATGATGCCATCAGTGATGCCATCACTGATGCCATCAGTGATGCCATCAGTGATGTCATCAGTGATGTCATGAGTAATGTCATTGACCATGTCAGGAGTGATGTAATATGTGACGTCATCAGCAGTGCACTGCGGCCGCGCGAGTTATAGTTAGCTGAACTAACTATAACGGGGGAATTTCAATGGTTTTGTACGAATGAAATGTCCAGCTAACTATAATGCCCCTGAAACCTATGGTTTTTCAGTGAAAAAAAATAAATACAAAAATATATATATATATATATATATATATATATATATATACACACACACACACACACTGAAAAAAACAGGTTTCAGGGACATTATAGTTAGGAATTAGCATTTAAAAAACCTTAGAAATTCACTGAAAAAACCACAGATTTCAGGGACGTTATAGTGAGGTTGATATTTCTCTCGAACAAAACCAGAGAAATTTGCCCTTTATAGTTAGCTGAGTTAACTATAACTTGCATCCCCGCAATGCACTGCTGATGACGTCACATATTACATCACTCTTGACATGGTCAGTGACATCACTGATGACATCTCAAATGACATCAGTGAATTTCGAAGGTTTTTTAAATGCTATTTCCTAACTATAACGTCCGTGAAACCTATTTTTTTCACTGAATTTCTAAGGTTTTTAAAATGCTAATTTTAAACTATGCCTACATAACTAGGACATGTGCAGAAATAGGAAGAAAGGTGCAGAAAGAAGCAAGAGAATGCAGAAAGAAGCAACAGAAGTACAGAAATACAAAAAAAAGGTGCAGAAAGAAGCAAAAGAAGTGCATAAAGAACCAACAGAGGTGCAAAAAAAAGGCCTGCTTCGACTGTACCTTACAACAGACTCATACAAAGTAACCTAATCACTAATCTTTCTCCCAAGATGTGTTTAACCTCACTTTTCTCTTGAAGGTTCACTATTAATCAACTGCTCAGAATGTTAGGCCTACCAAATATAAAACAGCAATCCTAAGCATATCACTGTTGTAAGTCTGACCATGTTTGTGAAGGAATCCATGCATGTGTCTGCTTTTACCTACTGACATGTTACATAAAAATAAACATACACATACTTAAAAACCTGTATTTCAAACCTCATACTCAGTAAATATGTGTACAAAAAGGTGTATGTATTTCTTTCTGCTCATATTAAATGGCACATGGGTATTCAATAGTATATGTGAGGGGCTCTATTACACCTATATGCATAGAAAATGTCTGCCTGTGCAACTGGATAAAAGAGCACAACTGAGAAGTTTTGGCCACCTATAGGAGAAGTTACCCACTTTTTAAGTAAGCTACCATCTTCTGATGCATAACACATGTGAGAATATATATACAAGTAGACATATACCTCAGTCATAAGAGCACGCCGACCTTTAAACTTGACAGCTTGGACTTCCCATTTTAGTAGGAGAGAAGTGCAGAAAGAGGCAAGAGAGTTACAGAAAGAGGCAAAAGAGGTGCAGAAAGAGGGAACAGGGGTGGAGACAGAGGCAAGAGAGGTACAGAAAGAGGGATAAGGGATACAATAAGAGGTAAGAGGGGTACAGAAAGATGCAAGAGAGGTACAGAAAGAAGCAAGATCAGTGTAGAAAGAAGCAACAGAGGTGCAGAAAGCAGAAAGAAGTGCAAAAAGAAGCAGAAGTGGTGGAGAAAGAGGCAAGAAGGGTGCAGACAGAGGCAGGAAAAGTAGAGAAAGAAGGAAGAGGGGTGCAGAAAGAGGCAAGAGGGGTGCACAAACTTGCAAGAGAGGTGAAGAGAAAAGCAAGAGCAGTGCAGAAAGAACCAACAGAGGTGCAGAAAGAGGCAAGAGGGGTGCAGAAAGAGACATAAGAAGTGCAGAAAGAAACAACAGAGGAGCAGAAGGAGACAAACAAACTGCAGAAAGAGGCAAGAGAGTTGAAGAAAAAGGCAAGAGAGGTGCGGAAAAAGGTAACAGAGGTGCAGAAAGTGGGAAGAGCAGTGCAGAAGGAGGGAAGAGGGGTGCAGAAATAAACAAGAAGGTGTAGAAAGAAGCAGTAGATGTACAGAAAGAAGCAACAGAGGTGCAGAAAGAGACAAGAGAGGTGCAGAAAGCGGGAAGAAGGGTACAGAAATAGGCAAGAGGGGTACAGAAGGAAGCAACCGAGGTACAGAAAGAGGCACGAGAAGTGCAGAAAGAAGCAACAGAGGTGCAGGAAGAGGCAAGAGGGGTTTAGAAAGAGGTAAGAGAGGTGCAGACATTTGCAAGAAAGGTGCAGAAAGAAGCAAGAGCAGTGCAGAAAGTGTAGGAAGGTGAAATCTGACTGCATGGTTGCCCCCACTCTTTTCTTGGTGTTTTGAAGGTTTTTTACTTAGTTTGGCTTGGAACCTGATATTAAGGTCCCCAGCCTATCTGCTTTCTCTTATAAATTGATTCCCTGTACTTTAGGTACACCACAGATTGGATCCTGAGGTACCCTTGTGAGTCCCTAGTATATGGTATACTATGTACCCAGGGCATAGGTACCTCAGAGGCCTACCAGGGGCTGAAGCATGTATTATGCCACCCTTGGAAAGCCACCAAAAATGACACCACTGGTCTGCTACTGCAGCCTGGGTAAGGTGGTGCATGCACCCCTTACTGAGTTATAGGTTCACTATACCTCACCTATCACTCCACATACAAACCTATCAGTCACTCCTATGGCCAGCCTTAACAATCCTGAAGCGGTACAAAAGGGAGTGGTGATGGACGGAGCATCAGAACCAATCAAACACTCACACCCAGTCAACAGATCTGGGTTTGATCCATCACCGTTCTTTAGCCCACTCTGCCACCCCAGTTCAGACATGGCCATATGCAAATCAGTCTGACCCTGTGCCTCATGGGAACAGTCCAGCCCGAACTGCCAAGCCATGCCTTCCCTGGACCGTAAACAAGCTTCCTAGGACCGGTTTCTGGCATTTCAGCCGTCTTCAGCCAGGCTTGCTTGAATCCAGTGGCAAAGTGAGCAAGGGACTCACGTCTGAGCATACCCTGCCAACTTATGGCGAACAAAGCGGTACAAAAGGGGGTGGTGATGGACGGAGCATCAGAACCAATCAAACACTCACACCCAGTCAACAGATCTGGGTTTGATCCATCACCGTTCTTTAGCCCACTCTGCCACCCCAGTTCATACATGGCCATATGCAAATCAGTCTGACCCTGTGCCTCATGGGAACAGTCCAGCCCGAACTGCCAAGCCATGCCTTCCCTGGACCGGAAACAAGCTTCCTAGGACGGTTTCTGGCATTTCAGCCGTCTTCAGCCAAGCTTGCTTGAATCCAGTGGCAAAGTGAGCAAGGGACTCACGTCTGAGCATACCCTGCCAACTTATGGCGAACAAAGCGGTCTGGGTTTGATCCATTTTTTTTTTTTTTTAAAACATGTTTTTTATTGCAACATTTTCAGCAACATAACCAGCGGGGCAACCGGCACCCCCTACAATCTCCGGTCATATTCTTCGGTTTAGCAATGCACACAGCCATTCAGCCCACATCCCGGGGGCCGGGCGGCATATATAAACAGTTAAGCAATGTAACACAACTATCGCCTCACAGCGGTGCCTGGATCATGCCCCATGGGAGCCTCTGCTTTTCTGTCCCAACAGCTACATTCCTCCTCCAACTCAATTTAGCATTACCCTCCCACCTCAGGAACTCCCCCCCCTCCCATCCCACCCCCCAACTGCTGCTGTTGCGGGCCCCTCCAGTGGTCCCTAACTCTAAGTCGTGCCATCCATCAGGGGTACATCTATTGTCCTCAGCCTCAAGGAATTCCGTTCTCCTCGCGCTCCCGTTCCGCCCGCTCGAGCCGGCAATCCTGCAGGGCCTGCTCGATCTGCTCCCATGCCCTTACCCACTCTAACCCCTTTTCATTGTCCGCCTTAATCGCTTGGCGCCGTCTGACTTCACTCTCACATCTAGACCATTTTAATAATTCGGAGATCCACCGCCCGATTGATGGGCCCTCCCGGGACTTCCAGTGCCACGTAATCTCTCTCTGAGCCAACATAAGCCCCAAGTCAATAAATTTACTCGTCACTTTTGTCTTTGCTGTGTGAGGGAACCAGAGCAGCAGGCACGCCCCCATATCAAACTCGACCTCCCTGTCCGTCGCAGTATTCAAGATCTCTCCCACCTCAGTCCAGTACGACCCGAGCTTCGGGCACCCCCACAGCATATGCTCTAGTTCAGCTCCCAGTGTGAGGCAGCGCGGGCAAGCGGCCTCCTGCACCTTAAAGTGCCGGCTAATCTTTCCCGGGGTCAAATACGCCCTGTGAACGATGAAGAAGTGCACCTGCTGAAAGCTGGGTTTGATCCATCACCATTCTTTAGCCCACTCTGCCACCCCAGTTCAGACATGGCCATATGCAAATCAGTCTGACCCTGTGCCTCATGGGAACAGTCCAGCCTTCCCTGGACCGGAAACAAGCTTCCTAAGACCGGTTTCTGGCATTTCAGCCGTCTTCAGCCAGGCTTGCTTGAATCCAGTGGCACAGTGAGCAAGGGACTCACGTCTGAGCATACCCTGCCAACTTATGGCGAACAAAGCGGTACAAAAGGGGGTGGTGATGGACGGAGCATCAGAACCAAACAAACACTCACACCCAGTCAACAGATCTGGGTTTGATCCATCACCGTCCTTTAGCCCACTCTGCCACCCCAGTTCAGACATGGCCATATGCAAATCAGTCTGACCCTGTGCCTCATGGGAACAGTCCAGCCCAAACTGCCAAGCCTTGCCTTCCCTGGACCGGAAACAAGCATCCTGGGACCAGTTTCCAGAAACCGGTCCTAGGACGTTTGATTCTGGTCCAGGGAAGACATGGCTTGGCAGTTCGGGATGGACTGTTCCCATGAGGCACAGGGTCAAGGCGGATTTGGATATGGCCGTGTCTGAACTGGGGTGGTGTGGTGAGCAAAAAAACGATGGATTTAGGCCCAGATCTCTGTACTGGGGTGAATGTATGACATTGTTCTGCATTCTGTCCATCAACTGTTGTTTTTGCAAGAAAATAAAAATGACACATCAAAATCTTTCAGCTGACGCCACTGCTGATTGTCTTCTTTTTTTCCCTACCCACTGCTAGTCTCACCCGCTGCATTGCAAGCAAAATGAAGAGTGTTTGATTGGTTCTGATGCTCCGTCCATCACCACCCCCTTTTGTACCGCTTTAACAATCCTGAAGGCAGAGTGCTTGGTTATATGTGAGAGGGTGCCCAGGCATGAGCTGGAATCTCTTCTCCAGAGTTGTCAGTGGTGCAGCCTGACCAGATACAGTGCATTATATCTTAAACGGTTAATGCTAACTTTGGACTGGCTGCACGGAAACACCTTGGAATCATACCCCCACACCAGTAACTGATGTGGGAGTATGATCCCACCCTTCTAGAGGGAGAGACATGGCAGCACTGGTACACCCGGTAGAAATCTAATAGAGCCCTGGCATCACAAAATGGATGCTGCAGCCACAGACACAAGTCTGGCCTCCTGCTGCTGACCGAAACTCCGGCAGGGGAGGCCTGGACAATAGGTTTCCTGTCACAGGGAGGTATAACCACCTCCCAGACAGTCTTATGTGTATTGGGGCTGGGGTGGGAGCACTCTCTGAGTGCTTTGAAGACCTGCAATGGGGGCACATTTGGTGTCCCTGTGCATAGTCCAGCTCAAACCGGTTCAGGGGCTTCCAGCCCCTGCTCTGGTGCAATACTGAAGACATGGCTTGGCAGTTCGGGCTGGACTGTTCCCATGAGGCACAGGGTCAAGACTGATTTGCATATGGCCATGTCTGAACTGGGGTGGCGTAGTGGGCAAAAGAACAATGGATTTAACCCAGATCTCTTGACTGGGGTAGAATGTCTGCATTGTCAGCATTCTGTCCATCATTTGTTTGTTGTAACGCTTTTCGCCCTAAGTGGGATGGGTATTCCCAGACGTGGGACCCGTGCTCACTACGCCACTGGAGTCAAGCTATCCTGGATGATGACGGCTGATAGCCAGAAACCGGTCCTAGGATGCTTGATTCCGGTCCAGGGAAGACATGGCTTGGCAGTTCGGGCTGGACTGTTCCCATGAGGCACAGGGTCAAGACTGATTTGCATATGGCCATGTCTGAACTGGGGTGGCGTAGTGGGCAAAAGAACGATGGATTTAACCCAGATCTCTTGACTGGGGGAGAATGTCTGCATTGTCAGCATTCCGTCCATCATTTGTTTGTTGTAACGCTGGTGCAATACTGGACTAAGGAAATGGGTGTAGCCGCACCTCTTTCCAAACCCTCCTATAGGTGGGTCCCCACAGCTAGTCCAACCCCTTCCTTAGGTATAAGTAAGGAACCTCTGTAACCAGAACTTTAGATATCCCTGGATGAAACTCTGAAGCTGAATCCTGGAACTTTGATGCTCTACTCAAGACTAGAGGACTGAAGAAATCTCCCTTGGGGTCAAGGAGTGACTTCCCTGCTTGGCAGGCACCAACGAAGCAATTTGACGGTCTGCATTTCCGAAGCTCCCGCTGGACTCCGAAGTATATGCAGCCCAGGAAGAGGATTTCCAGACATCTCAGAGGCCGACCCGAGTCCCCAGCGAAGCTGAGACCCGCAGCCCTCGTGAGTAACATGGAACCGGAACAACTGGACACTGTGCACTTTTGCAAGTGCATTGACTTCTTGACGTCTCTTGAAGTCGTGCTTGGGATTACTTGTAGCCCCCACCTCGAGCAGCTGATCCACCGAAGATTGTCAGCCTAGTCAGCCCGAGTGACCCGTGGGCCACCATTTTGTGTTTCCTCTCAAGGTCCCTTCGTGATCCCTGGTCCATCGACTGGTGGGTCCCTGAGGGGATAGCTTTGCTTTTCCTTGGGCTTACCTGGTTGCTCCAGACGTGCCCTGACTCCCAACCAAGTGGTGAGTCCCACAGACCTTGCTGGTCTGCACTGAAGCATCTTTCTCATTTCTGCATGGGTTGCTGTTGCCAAGGCTTGTTGTGTCCAATCTGGGCACCGATGCTGCAGCACTTGACATCCTTTATGGGACAGTTAGAATCCAGTTCCTGGTCATCCTTGACACCTCCTGGTCCTCGTGGCTGAAGAGTAAAGCTTCACCTTCTTCACCTGAAGCACCCGACATCGGTGGGCATCCGCCTATCGCCTTCCTGGTCACTGGCAAGTGACCCAGACTCTGTCCCCTCTGCTTTCAGGTTCTTCTCATCTTCAATCCAGGCTTGAAACTCTTCGAACACTTCTCCTCTTCCCGGCAGCAGCATTTCTTTGCCAGCTACCATTGAAATCGACGACGCGACCCAACACCATTTGACACCAATGCACCCGGCTTCCCTGGGTGAGGTAACACGAGTACTCCAATGCTCCCGTGTGTGTTGTCCCTAGAACTTCCTAAGTCCCAAAGGGTTTGGTCCTAGTGCAATTCTAAGTGTCCCTAATCTTTAAAAATCTAACCGCGACTTCATCCATAGAAGCTAACGGGAGCTCGCGGCTGTGTTCTCACACTGCACATGGCCCCCGTGGGTCCCCTGTGTCACTACCTTGGGTGGTTCCTTGAGGTCCCAGCGATTCTATCGGCTCTAGGCCTTGTGTCTAGTTAAGACGTGGTCCTTATACCACTATTTTAGTATATGGTTTGGCTCGCCCCTAGGGCCTGACGTGTTTTTGTGCTTATTACTGTTATATTTTGAAGTGTAACTTATGTGTTTTGACCTCTAGCCTCATAAAGAGACTAGGAGGGTGTGTTCAGAAATAAATACATATATTTTATAAATATACCTGGTGTGATTGTCTTTCATTTAGCCATTCAAGAGATTATAGACTGGTAAAACAAGCTGTTTTACATTCCTTCAAGACTTTTAGCCTGAAGGCTGCTCTCCATAGCTACCTCTAGGGTAGCTTTCAATAAAGGTTATCTTTAACCTATAACCAATAAGGGTTTGTTTGGAATGGTACACGGTGCCCACTATAAGTAGTGGACAGCATATACCAGGCCAACTTCTCACATTGGTGTGCAGCGTGTGGGATTCCAGCTTGCTATTGTTTTAACAGATATTCTCAATTGAGTGACTAACTGAAAACCACTAAAGGTGACCTAGGTACCTATAATACAAGCTTTAGGATACAGTAAGTTCTACTGAACTTAGAGTTGTGTGTTAGGGGCTAGCACACCCTTTCTACAACTCAAGAGAGTTTAGTAGGCCACACTAGAGTAGGTAGTGCAATACACCACACCTCACTAGTAATGTCTTCAAGGCCAGACCCGTGGGTCCCTGCCAGAAGCCAATGAGCTTCTAGTTTCCAAATATGATAACCTCCCATTCATGGAACTGAGAGCATTATGTACAGCTAGGAAACTGAAGATAGGCAAAAGTCTAACCACCCAGCATCTCATAGAGGTACTCAAGCTGGATGATCTCAGAAGACCTATAGGGTCTGAAGGGGTAGGCAGAGTGGGTGGTGCAGCTAATGAAGAAGGGCCTAGGGGTGAAATTCCCCATGACCTGACCTCTAATGCTGACCAGGAAGATGACAATGATCTTGACCTGGAAAATCCAGCTTCCCCGGAAGATGAGGGGTGTGAGAAGGTGGCCTGATATATGCTGTCCACTAGTTCTAGTGGGCACCCTGTATCAGTCCAAACAACCCCTTATGGTGAATGGTTAAAGACAACCTTATATGAAAGCTATCCTAGTGGTAGCTATGGAGAGCAGCCTTCAGGCTAAGTCTTGAAGGAATGTAAAGCAGCTTGTTTTACCAGTCTATAATCTCTTGAATGACCAAATGAAAAGACAACCACACCAGGTATATATTCAAAATATATGTATTTAAGATTAATCACACCCCTCTAGTCTCTTTATGAGACTGGAGTTCGAAGTACTTTAGTTACAAGTGTTTAAGCATCAGTAAAAGCACAAATACACGTTTGGGCCCTAGGGGCGTACCAAACCATATACTATAAAAATGGTATAAGAACCACGACTGTAATAGACACTAGGCCTGTTGCCTCTACATTCGCTGGGACCCCACGGAACCACCCAAAGTAGTGACACAGGGGACCCACGGGAGCCTTATGCAGTGTGAAAACACAACCACGGGTTCCTACTATCTTCTGTGGGGAATGTCGTGGTTGGAATTTTAAAGATTAGGGACACTTCTAATCGAGTCAGGACCAAACCCTTTTGGACTTAGGCAGTTCTAGGGCTAGCACCCACGAGAGCACTGGAGTACTCGAGTTACCTCACCCAGGGAAGCGGGGTGCATAGGTGTCTTTTGGTGTCGGTCGCATCGTCGATTCCAATGGAAGCCTGCAAAGAACTGCTGCTGCCGTGAAGAGGAAAAGTGTCCGGAGAGATCCAAGCCTGGATCTGGGATGTAAGGAACCTGAAAGCAGAGGGGACAGAGTCTGGGTCACTGGCCAGTGACCTAGGGCAGGATGGACCAATGCCCACAGATGTCGGGTGCTTCAGGTGAGTTGATGGGTGTCTTGACTCTTCAGCCATGATGTCCAGGAGGCGTCAATGAAGTCCATTAGACGGATTTGAGCTGCCCACGAAGTCTGTCGAGTGCTGCAGTGTCGGCGACCAGAAAGGACCTAACAAGCCTTGGCAACGGCAAGTCACTGGAAATTAGAGAAAGGACTGCGGTGCAGACCAGCAAGGTCTGATGGACTCACCCAGTGATAGTAAGTAAGGGCACGTCTGGAGCAACCAGGAAAGCCCAAGCAAAAGAGGAGTTGCCTTCGTGGGGACCTGCTAGCCAACAGGCTAGTGATCGCGAAGGAGCCTCGAGCGGTCGCACTTGAAGCTGGCCCACGGGTCACTCATGGAGTGGAGGCCAACAATCTTCGGTGCAGAAGGTGCTCAAGGCTGGGGCTACTCGGAGCTCAAAGCACAACTTCGAGGATGACCAGGAAGATAGTGTTGCTGCAAAAGTTCACGGTGTCCAGGGGTCACAGTTCCATTTCACCCACAATAGCCACAGGCCTCAGCTTTGCTGTGGACTCAGGGTAGCCTCGTGGAAGTCTGGAAATCCACCTCTGGAGATGCAGAGACTTCGGCGTCCAGTGGGAGCTTCAGAATTGCAGACCAGTCAATTACTTCTTTGGTGCCTGCCAAGCAGGGGAATCCTTCCTTGACCCCAAGGGAGATTTCTTCCGTCTTCTAGTCGTGATAGAAAGTCGAAGGTCCAGGATATATTTTGCAGAGGTTCGTCCAGGGTAATCTAAAGTCCTAGGGACTGGATTCCTATACTTATAGTAAGTTTAGGGGATGGACTAACTCTAAGGCCCCACCTATGGGTGGGCCAGGAAAGAGGGGTGGTTACACCCATTTCCTTTGTCCAGTTTCACACCAGAGCAGGGGCAGGTAGCCCCTGCAACCGATTTGAACTGGAGTATGCACAGGGACACCAAGTGTGCCCCCAGTGCAAGACTTCAAAGCACCAGAGAGTGCTCCCACCCAGCCCCAATACACATCAGCCTGTCTGGGGAGGTGGTTACACCTCCCCTCGACAGGAACCCTATTGTCCAGGCCTCCCCTGCCAGAGTTTTGGTCAGTAGCAGGAGGCCAGACCCGTGTCTGTGGCAGAGGCATCCATTTTGTGATGCCAGGGCTCAGGAATGTCCTACCGGGTTTAGCCAGTGTGAACATGTCTCTCCTTCTAGAAGGGTGGAATGCTACCCCCGCCGCCAGAATTGGCGGGGGCTACTATTCTAAGCCAATAAGGGTTTGTTTGGAATGGTACACGGTGCCCACTATAAGTAGTGGACAGCATATACCAGGCCAACTTCTCACATTGGTGAGCAGCGTGTGGGATTCCAGCTTGCTATTGTTTTAACAGATAGTCTCAATTGAGTGACTAACTGAAAACCACTAAAGGTGACCTAGGTACCTATAATACAAGCTTTAGGATACAGTAAGTTCTACTGAACTTAGAGTTGTGTGTTAGGGGCTAGCACACCCTTTCTACAACTCAAGAGAGTTTAGTAGGCCACACTAGAGTAGGTAGTGCAATACACCACTCCTCACTAGTAATGTCTTCAAGGCCAGGCCCGTGGGTCCCTGCCAGAAGCCAATGAGCTTCTAGTTTCCAAATATGATAACCTCCCATTCATGGAACTGAGAGCATTATGTACAGCTAGGAAACTGAAGACAGGCAAAAGTCCAACCACCCAGCATCTCATAGAGGTACTCAAGCTGGATGATCTCAGAAGACCTATAGGGTCTGAAGGGGTAGGCAGAGTGGGTGGTGCAGCTAATGAAGAAGGGCCTAGGGGTGAAATTCCCCATGACCTGACCTCTAATGCTGACCAGGAAGATGACAATGATCTTGACCTGGAAAATCCAGCTCCCCCGGAAGATGAGGGGTGTGAGAAGGTGGCCTGATATATGCTGTCCACTAGTTCTAGTGGGCACCCTGTATCAGTCCAAACAACCCCTTATGGTGAATGGTTAAAGACAACCTTATATGAAAGCTATCCTAGTGGTAGCTATGGAGAGCAGCCTTCAGGCTAAGTCTTGAAGGAATGTAAAGCAGCTTGTTTTACCAGTCTATAATCTCTTGAATGACCAAATGAAAAGACAACCACACCAGGTATATATTCAAAATATATGTATTTAAGATTAATCACACCCCTCTAGTCTCTTTATGAGTCTGGAGTTCGAAGTACTTTAGTTACAAGTGTTTAAGCATCAGTAAAAGCACAAATACACGTTTGGGCCCTAGGGGCGTACGAAACCATATACTAAAAAAATGGTATAAGAACCACGACTGTAATAGACACTAGGCCTGTTGCCTCTACATTCGCTGGGACCCCACCGAACCACCCAAAGTAGTGACACAGGGGGCCCACGGGAGCCGTATGCAGTGTGAAAACACAACCACGGTCATGTCATGTTTGACACCAAACATGACATGTTTTGATGCAGCCATTCCAAAGTTAGCATTTACCGCGAGGTTTAAGAGTATATGGTATGGCTGTATCACAGAACAGCCATTATCAAGTATTTCCGAAAGCTGCAGAGGGGCTCAGCTCGTGCATGGGCACCCTCTCACATAAAACCAAGCTCTCTGCCTTCAGGATTGTCAAGGCCTGCCATAGGAGTGGCTTATAGGTTTATATGTGACCGTATAGGGTAGTGATATAGGTAGCCTATACCACAGTAAGGGGTGCAAGCACACCATTACCCAGGCTGCAGTAGCAGACCTGTGGTGTCATTTTGGAGTGCTTCCCAGGGGTGGCATAATATATGTTGCAGCCCCTGGTAGGACTCTGAGGTGTCTATGCCCTAGGTACATAGTATACCATATACTAGGGGCTTATAAGGCACTCCAGAATCCAATTAGATATGTACCTAATGTACATGGAAACCATTTTAGAGAGGAAGCAGCTAGGCTGTAGTCCTGATTAGCAGGTCCACAGCCAGACTAAGGTCGAAAAACAGTGAAACACCAGCAAAAGTGGGGGTACCCATGTGAAGCAGATCCTACTCTCCTACAAGGGGGAGGGCCACAATGGTCCCCTCTTTGTGTCTCTTGGGAGAGTTGGTGGTGGGCCTAGAAGGTAAAGATCTCCCTCAGTGGAGTCTAACCATTCTAACTCATCTATAGGGACCTCTATTTCCTCTCATAGGAGGGAAACCTCTCAGGAGAGGAGAGAGAGACTGCTTAAGTATGAGAAGCTCAGCTTGAAATCAGAAGTAAGCAGGTAGCCCTAGATAAGGAGGCTCCAGAGCTCTACAGTTGGAACTAGAGTCCCGTGGTGGCAGCAACATCACTAGAGATAGCGAGAGGTCTCATGACCATAGAAACCTGAATAAGATTATCCCTCCCTACCAGAGTGGGGATGACATCCACAAATGGATAACTGCACTGGAAAGGGCCTGTAAAGTTCAAAGGCTCCCCCAGGAGCAGTGGGCAGCAATCTTATGGCTCTCCTTTGCAGACAAAGGTAGAGATAAGCTCCTCACTGTTAGAGAAGAAGATGCTGACAATTACAAGGTCTTGAAGAGTGCTCTGATTGGTGGGTTTGGCCTAACCACTGAACAGTACAGGTTGAAGTTCAGAGACACCGAAAAGGATCAGACTCAAGACTGGGTTGACTTTGTAGATTGTGCTACTAAGGCGCTGGAAGGTTGGATACATGGCAGCAAAGTGCATGATTTTCAAGAAATGTAAAATTTGAGTATGAGGGAGCAGATCCTTAATAATTGTCAAAACTAGCTTTTACACCAGTACCTGGTGGACTCTGATCTGACCTCTCCCCAAGAATTGGGAAAGAAGGTAGACAAATGGGTCAGAACCAGGGTAAGGCCTAAAAATCAGGGTGGTGACCAGAAGAAAGATTCTTCCAAGTCCCAAGAGAAAGGTGGGGATAAACCTAAAGATAATTGTCCTACAGGGCCCCAAAAGTCCTCCCCTGGGGGTGGATCCCAAACTCCTTCCTCTCCTGAAAAGAAACTATATTGCCATCTTTGTAAAAAGTCTGGCCACTGGAAAACTGATCCCAGTTGCCCCAGGATTGGCAATAAAGAAAATGTTCCTTCAACTAATACTACCACTCCTCCTGGTACTACTAGTAGTAATCCCCCAGGCGGTAGTATTGCACCCAAAACGTTAGGTGCTTTTGCAAGTGGAACAGAGGTAGGCCCTAATTTAAGAAGGGCCTCCCCACCTGACTCCTCTGACTCTGATGGTGGTATGGGATTTGCCACTTTTACCATAGGACCCAATGCATTGGGCAGGTACAGATTGAAGCCACTGAATAATGGTCAGAAAGCTGTGACATTCAGGGACACAGGGGCTAGTGTCACTGTTAGACCTGGCACCATTGGCGTGAGTCTCCCTTCCATTTTTTCACTGTGCCACCTGTTTTTCTGGTGATAAGATGCTCTGGGCGCTGCACCAATGCCATTCAGTGCCGCAGCGCAGATGCTCCCTGTATAAAGATGACATATGAATTGGTGTATCCCTGATTGGCTTATTTGGTCTACCTGTTAGTCCCTAGTAATGTGGCCTGTGTGGGCCCAGGGTTGGTAACCCAAATGCTGCTGGTGGGCCTGCAGCGCTGATTTGCGCCACCCACAGAAGCAGCTTGTAAAGTGTGTCTCAGACCTGCCACTGCAGTGTCTGTGTGCAGTCTAGAACTGCCATCTTGGCTGTGAAGTGCCCCCACTTCCCAGCCCCTGAACCTTCCCTTGGCATCCTGTAAGCCACCCCTATAGTAGGGTGCATTGTATGTGTAAGGTAGGACATGCTGTGATGTGTGTAGCATGTCCTGGTAGTGAATTACACCCAATTTCGTTTTTCACTACTGTAAGGCTACCTGTTCTCCATAGCCCAGAATGGGAGGTTTTGGCTATTACATTCTATAGTCCTAACTGACCCATAGAACATGGTAGAAAAACGAATTTAGTATGCCTGAGCTCAGAATATTAAAATACATCTTTTAGTGAAGGTTATTTTTATATTCTGTGTTTGAAAATACCACTTTTAGAATGTAGGTACTTTCTTGCCTAAGCCTTCCAGTGTGCTCTGCTGTAATGTGTATTGGCTGTCTGGTTTTGGAGGGACAGGGCAGGCTGAGTCAGACCCGGGTTGAATAGAGAGATCTGCCTTGGAGTGAGGGGAGGGGTAGCTACTGCACTTGAATAGGTCTGTGCCTGGCAAGGTGAATGCTGCCTCCACCTCCCACTGTGCCTCTGAGGGCAGACCCCCTCTTTCTGAAAGGAAGGATGCAGCCTGGTAAACAAAGTGCTTCAGGGCTGGGCAGAACTGGTTCTGGCTGGGTTCAATGACTTGTGACTCTTTAGAACAAAGACTTTTGGGATATAAATATCTGTGCTGAAACCCCTACAATTTGTATTGCCCCTGGATTTCAAGCCCAACCTCTGTCCGTGGAACTAAAGAAAGCTGCAGGAGAGGACTGTCCTGGTGTTGTGTGCTGTTCCCTGGATTGGCCTGCAGTAGTTTTCATTGGACTGGAAAAAGGAGGGAAAAGGAGCTGTAAGAGAACTTTTTAATCTTGACCCTGCAATCACCCAAGGGCTAGAGAGAAAACTAGCCTCCTGACTGAAGTCTCAGGACCAGTAGACTTCATTTTCGTCGCTAAGGCCTGTTAGCGAGCCGCCGCAGCCAAGGAGCATGAAGAAAATCATCGCTACACCTACAGAGCGTAAAGAAAATCATCGCATCGCTGCCGCTGAAGGCTCGCTGGCCTGATCATCGCCCCGCACGTTTGCGGCCAGAAAATCATCGCTACAGCTGCTGAGCGTAAAGAAAATCGTCGCATCGCTGCCGCTGAGGGCCGCTGGCCTGATCATCGCCCCACACGTTTGCGGCCAGAAAATCATCGCTACAGTTGCTGAGCGTAAAGAAAATCGACGCATCGCTGCCGCTGAGGGCCCGCTGGCCTGATCATCGCCCCACACGTTTGCGGCCAGAAAATCATCGCTACAGTTGCTGAGCGTAAAGAAAATCGTCGCATCGCTGCCGCTGAAGGCCCGCTGCCCTGATCATCGCCCCGCACGTTTGAGGCCCGAAAATCATCGCTATAGCTGCTGAGCATCCGGAAAATCGTTGCTAACCCCCGTTAGCGAGCGGCCGTGACCAGAGCGTGAGGAAAAACATCGCTAACCCACCGGAGCGACATTTCTTGTGGATTTTTTGCCAACATCCCAGAACTGTGAGTAGAGGGGTCGCACATCCCACTGTCCTGAACTGAACTTTACCTTATCCATTGGAACTATTTGTGCAGCACCCAGAGAGAACTGTTTTTTTACAATATTGTGGTTTCCTCGTTATTTGGTCTTGTGATAAGTCTCTATAAATATAACTATTTTCTTTGATAACTACCTGTGTTGTGTCCCTTTGTAGTGTTCCTCACTGTATTTACTGTGTATGATCATCAACACTTTACACACTGCCTCTGAGATTAGCCTAACTGCTCGTGCTACGTTACCACAAGGTGGAGCAGGGGTTGTCAAGGGGGTGCATCCCTTCACTCTGACTTAGAAAGAAGGGTCCCTGCTTGGACAGTGGCCATCCACTGCTAAACAGAGACCCCCATTTCTAACAGTCACCATGGTGACAGGGAAACTAGTCCCTCCTCAGCAGCTTTTACCTGAGTTTAAATACCAGGTGACCAACATTGATGGTGTCAGAACAGATCACCCCATGGCCATAGTCAATCTCAGCTGGGGAGGGGTCACAGGCCCCAAGAGAGTGGCAGTGTCCCCAAACTTACCTGTAGATTGCCTGATGGGCAATGACCTGGAAAGTTCAGCCTGGGCTGAAGTTGAACACCAAGCCCATCTCAGAATGATGGGCATCCCTGAAAAAGTTAGGGGGGCTGTGATAGCCACAGTTCCATGCCAGGAAACTTTTGGAGTGATTGAGCCTGAAAGAATGGCCCACTCTCCTCCACAAGAGAGCACAAGGGTTGAAGAAAAGTCTTCATCCCCCCAGACTTTAGATAAGGGTCAGCCTCCTCAGGGAACTGATCCTACCCCTAGTGAAGGAACTGCCCTAGAAGTAGGCAGGCCTGTCCTGGCAACACCTCTGATGGCAGGGGACCCTTCCAAGGTGGTACCCAGTCTGGAGCAGGTAACCTGCCCGTCTCTACCCTGCCTCAGTCAGCCCAGAGCTGCAGAGGTCAGGGAGGTCAGTGGATCCCACAGGGCCCCCTGTCCAGACGAACCCCCCCAACAGCAGATTAGGGGCACCCAGTCTAGTAACCCTAGCCAGGTGAAAATTTCTCAACCCACTGAAGGATCCCCCATACCTCTGTGTAGGGACCTCCCCCAGAAGGACTCTGTTGGGCAAGTGCAAACCTGGGACCAAAAGGTTCCAAACCTGCCATGTCCATCTAGTGTTCCACACAAAGGGACCCAACCCCCAGCTGTAGGCAGCCTAAGGTTGACCCTTAGAGCAAAGTGCAACTCAGTCATGGAAAGAGACGCATACATGGTCGCCAGTGATCTGAGGAAGCTGAGACCAACTTTATTAGGGCCTCACTTCCCTACTCAGACACCTCACCAGCCTTTTACTTTACGAAAACACACCACAGGTAGTAATTCCCCATAGTAGAGACCCTCTCATACCCTTAGGGTGAGGGATAGCCTAGTGGACCATAAGACAGGGGGTAACCATGCTAGTGCAGGTACTTCCTTATATGGCCACTTAGTCAATAAAGGCTCAACTAGGCCAGGTTAGCCTTATCTCCTTTCGTTTGGGGGGGTTATGTAGGAAGGTGGAATCTGAATGCATGGTTGCCCGCACCTTTTTTCTGGTGTTTTGATGGTTTTTGACTTAGTTTGGCTGGGAACCTGCTATTCAGGTCCCCAGCCAATCTGCTTTCTCTTATAAATTGATTCCCTGTACTTTAGGTACACCACAGATTGGATCCTGAGGTACCCTTGTGAGTCCCTAGAATATGGTATACTATGTACCCAGGGCATAGGTAACCTAGAGGCCTACCAGGGGCTGAAGCATGTATTATGCCACCCCTGGGAAGCCACCGAAAATGTCACCACAAGTCTGCTACTGCAGCCTGGGTAAGATGGTGCATGCACCTGTTACTGAGGTATAGGTTCACTATACCTAACCTATCACTGCACATACAAAACTATCAGTCAATCCTATGGCAGGCCTTAACAATCCTGAAGGCAGAGTGCTTGGTTATATGTGAGAGGGTGCCCAGGCATGAGCTGAGCCCCTCTGCAGCCTTCGGAATCTCTTCTCCGGGGGTGTCAGTGGTGCAGCCTGACCATATACTCTTAAGTGCATTATATCTTAAACTGCTAATGCTGACTTTGGACTGGATGCACGGAAACATATCATGTTTTGTGTCAAATACCTTGGAATCATACCCCCACACCAGGAACTGGTGTGGGAGTATGATCCCACCCTTCTAGAGGGAGAGACATGGAGCACCGGTAGAAATCTAATAGAGCCCTGGCATCACAAAATGGACGCTGCAGCCACAAACACAAGTCTGGCCTCCTGCTGCTGACCGAAACTCCGGCAGGGGAGGCCTGGCCAATAGGTTTCCTGTCACAGGGAGGTGTAACCTCCTCCCAGACAGGCTTATGTGTTTTGGGGCTGTGTGGGAGCACTCTCTGAGTGCTTTGAGGTCCTGCACTGGGGGCACATTTGGTGTCCCTTGGCATAGTCCAACTCAAACTGATTCAGAGGCTTCCAGTCCCTGCTCTGTTGCAAAACTGGACAAAGGAAATGCGTGTAGCCACCCCTCTTTCCAAACCCTCCCGTAGGTGGGTCCCCAGAGCTAGTCCAACCCTTTCCTTAGGTATAAGTAAGGAACCCTGGTAACCAGAACTTTAGATTACCCTGGATGAAACTCTGAAGCTGAATCCTGGACCTTCGATGCTCTGCTCAAGACCAGAGGACTGAAGAAATCTCCCTTGGGGTCAAGGAGTGACTCCCCTGCTTGGCAGGCACCAAAGAAGCAATTTGCTGGTCTGCATTATCGAAGCTCCTTCCGGACTCCCAAGTATTTGCAGCCCAGGAAGAGGATTTCCAGACATCTCAGAGGCCGACCTGAGTCCACAGCAAAGCTGAGACCCGCAGCCCTCGTGAGTAGCGTGGAACCGGAACTCCTGGTCACCATGCATTTCTGAAAGTGCATTGACTTCTCGATGTCTCTTGAAGTCGTGCTTGGGCTGACTTGTATACCCCACCTTGAGTACTGAATCCACTGAAGATTGTCAGCCTGGTCATTCCGAGTGACCTGTGGGCCACCATTTTGTGTTTCGTCTCGAGGTTCCTTCGCGATCCCGGATCTGTTGACTGGTGGGTCCCTGAGGGGGTAACTTTGAATTTCCTTGGGCTTCCCTGGTTGTGTCAGGAATCGGACGAGCCGCGCAAGGGGGATTTAGGCTTCGGTGTCGTGCAGGAAGTCACGCGTAATTCTGCATCCGTTGGGTTTCACTCTCTCGGCTGAGGGAGTAATTGAAGCAGGAAGCCGTCGTGGGGAATCCCGAGGACCAGAGATTCCGGGCTGGATTGTTCGCGACCGGAGGACGTCCGTGAGTACCGTGTGGAGGGGAAGTGGGAGGTCGGCTTCCTCAAGGTCAGAGACGGATTTCCTCGTGGTTGTGGCCGGAGCGGGATACTGCGGGGCTCCACGTATGGCCGTCTCCAAACTTTGATTTTACTTTAGGTGCGAGGAAAACAGCGGAGTACGGCGGTGGTCGCACCCGCGTACTACCGTGTGTGCCTGTTTCGTTTATAGTGCGACGCTGTATTTAGCAGAGTACGGCAGTGGTCGCAACTGCGTGCTGCCGTGGGAGCTCCTAGGATATAGGGGGCTGCATTCTCAGCGGAATACGGTGGTGAATGGTAACCACGTATTGCCGTTGAATACTCTGATGTCTCGTGTTCATTTTTTTCCCTTGGAGATAACATTTGAACCTGCAGGCAGACTCTCAGCTAAAGAACCTACCTTGAACTCCCTTTCTGGATATCCCCTGGAACCATCACTCTTGTTTACGGAGGTGAAGCCAACCCCGTAGAACTAAGTGAATTGACCCGTGATTTTACCTCAGAGCAGGGAGCGAGGTTCTGCCTTTACGTTACTACACCCCCCGGGGGCCCATTGCTAGGGTACTCCGAGTGGGTTCCTGTTAGTTCTTGATGATACGGTGATGGGGACGAGAGGGTATGTATGAAAAACATAGGAAAATTGAGGAAATAAAGGGGATGCTTGTGGATGTTAAAGCTTGTGTGTTTTTTCCCGTTACAGCCCCACTAACTGTCCTCATCACTGTTAGGATCCCCAAAAGAGGCTTAGCAGCGATAGTCATGCTCAGGTACCCGATACTATACCCTAGCGAGATATAAACGAGAGTTGACTGGTACACATGATTAACCCTGTGTGTTTTTTGTTTCAGGTTCTATTCCACTGCTGTCCTTTCCTTTTCCCCTTCCCTCACCTGATCCCTCGAATACCCTGTGTTCGTTCCTGTTTCAGGGTGTTGGTGATATCAGGAGGTGGACCCTCTTGTCTACCACGACTGAATCCCGTGGAGCTGGGCCTGACAGGTTGCTCCAGACGTTCCCCGACTCCCTACCAAGTGGTGAGTCCCACAGACCTTGCTGGTCTGCACCAAATCATCTTTCTCGTTTCTGCATGGGTTGCTATTGCCAAGGCTTGTTGTGTCCAATCCGGGTACCGACGCTACAGCACTCGACATCCTTTGTGGGACAGCTTGAATCCAGCTCCTGGTCAGCCTCGATGCCTCCTGATCCTCGTGGCTGAAGAGTCAAGCTTCACCTCTTTCACCTGAAATCCCCATACATCAGTGGGCATCTGTCCATCGCCTTCCTGGTCACTGGCTAGTGACCCAGACTCTGTCCCCTCTGCTTTCAGGTTCTTCTCATCTTTGATCCAGGCTTGGATCTCTTCAGACACTTCGCATCTTCACGGCAGCAGCACTTCTTCGCCAGCTCCCATTGAAATCGACGACGAGACCCGACACCAAAAGACACCTATGCACCCGGCTTCCCTGGGTGAGGTAACACAAGTACTCCGGTGCTCCCGTGGGTGCTAGCCCTAGAACTTCCTTAGTCCAAAAGGGTTTGGTCCTGACTCATTTCTAAGTGTCCCTAATCTTTCAAAATCTAACCGCGAATTTCCCCATAGAAGCTAACGGGAGCTCGCGGCTGTGTTCACACACTGCACCCGGCCCCCGTGGGTCCCCCGTGTCACTACCTTGGGTGGTTCCTTGGTGTCCCAGCGATTCTACAGGCTCTAGGCCTTGTGTCTAGTTAAGTCGTGGTTCTTATACCACTATTTTAGTATATGGTTTGGCTCGCCCCTAGGGCCTGACGTGTATTTCTGCTATTTTGCTGTGATTATTGAAGTGTAACATGTGTTTTGACCTCTAGTCTCATAAAGAGACTAGGAGGGTGTGTTTAGTAATAAATACATATATTTTATATATATACCTGGTGTGGATATCTTTCATTTAGGAACGCAAGAGATTAAAGACTGGTAAAACAAGCTGCTTTACATTCCTTCAAGACTTAACCTGAAGGCTGCTCTCCATAGCTACCACTAGGATAGCTTTCAATAAAGGTTGTCTTTAACCTATCATCAATAAGGGTTGTTTGGACTGGTACAAGGTGCCCACTATAACTAGTGGACAGCATATATCAGGCCAACTTCTCACATTGGTGTGCAGCCTGTGGGATTCCAGCTTGCTATTGTTTTACCAGATAATCTCAATTGAGGGACTAATTAAAAACCACTAAAGGTATCCTAGGAACATATAATGCAAGCTTTAGAATACAGTAAGTTCTACTGAACTTAGAGTTGTGTGTTAAGGGATAGCACACCCTTTCTACAACTCAAGAGTGATTAATAGGCCACACTAGAGTAGGTAGTGCAATACACCACACCACACTAGTAATGTCTTCAAGGCCAGGAACCAGTAGGTCCTTGCCAGAAGTCAATGGGCTTCAAGATTCCCAGTATGATAAACTCCCATTCATGGAACTGAGAGCATTGTGTACAACTAGGAAACTGAAGACAGGCAAAAGTCCAACCACCCAGCATCTCATAGAGGTACTCAGACTGGATGACCTTAGCAGATCTTTAGGATCTGAAGGGTTAGGCAGAGTGGGTGTGTGTAGGAGAGTAGGATCTGCACTTATGTTGCCCCCACTTTTTTTCTGATGTATACACTGTTTTCTGGCTATAGTCTGGCTGGGTCCTTGCTAATCAGGGCCCCAGTCTCTCTGTTCTCTCTAAACGACTTGGAGTGCATACTAGATACACTAGTGATTGGATACTGTGGTGCCTTATGAGCCCCTAGTATATGGTACCCTAAGTACCAAGGGCATAGGTACTTAACAGACCTACCAGGGGCTGCAGCATGTATTATGCCACCTCTGGGAAGCAGACTCAATCTGACACCACAGGCCTGCTACTGAAGCCTGGGTGAGGTAGTGTTAGCACTCCTCACTGAGGTATAGGTTTCTATATCTCACCATACACACACATATAAACCTATCAGTCACCCCTATGGCAGGCCCTATCAATCCTGAGGGCAGGGTTCTTGGTTTACAATGTGAGGAGGTGCCTCTGCATGAGCAGGACCCCTCTGCAGCTGGCAGAGTCTATTCTCTGTGGTTGTTTGTGAATGCGGTTAAACCATATACTCTTAAGTTCATTATAACCCAACAGTAAATGCTAACTTTGGAATGACTGCATCAAAACATGTTGTGTTTGGTGTCAAACAACTTGGAATCATACCCCCACACCAGTAACTGGTGTGGGAGTATGATCCCACCCTTCTAGAGGGGACGACATGTACCTACTGTGATATAACGGTAGAAATCTGAAACAGCCTTGGCATCACAAAATGGATGCCACCAGCACAGACACTGGGCTGCCCTCCTGCTGCTGACCGAAACTCGCAGTGGAGGAGGCCCAACAATAGGCATCCTGTCACAGGGAGGTGTCACTACCTTCCAGACAGGATTTAGTGTATTGGGGCTGGGTGGGTGCACTTCTAGAGTGCTTTGAAGTCCTGCACTGGGGGAGCAGTAGGCTCCTCTGTACATATGCCAGCTCAAACCGGTTCAGGGGCTACCTGTCCCTGCTCTGGCGTGAAACTGGACAAAGGGAAGTGGGTGTAACCACCCACTACCCTGACCCTCCCAGAGGAGTGGTCATAGAGCTAGTCCCTCCCCTACCTTCATTATAAGATAGGGAAACCTTGCCATTGCAAGTTAGATAACCCTGGACAACGCTTTACAAGAAGAATCCTGGCCCTTCAACATTCCACTACCTTTGGAAGACAGAAGAATCTCCCTTGGAGTCAAGGAGTGACTCCACTGCTTGGCAGGCACCAAAAACCTTAATCAACAGTCGCAAACTTTCCCACTCCCGCTGGAGTCCGAAGTCCCTGCAGCCCCGGAAGTGGATTTTTTTACTTATTGATGGCCATTGTGAGTCCCCCGCAAAGCTGTGGTGATTGGCCCCACAAGTGACGAGGAACAGCAATTCCCGGGTACCGTGCACTATTGTTGAGTGCAACCCCTTCACGATGTTCTACGAACTTGTGCATTGGACCATTTGTGGCCCAAGTCTCCAGCAGGTATTGCAGTGAAAATCAGAGGCCTACCGCATCCCGAGTGACCGTGGGCTCCTGTGAAGCATTTCCTCATGAGGCGTCTTTGCGATCCCTTGCCCATTGGCTTGTGGGTCCCCCGAAGACTATTTCTTTGAACCAAAGGGCTCCCCTGGTTGCTCCAGGCCTGCCCTCACTCATCCTCACTGGGTGAGTCCCTCAGACCTTGCTGGTCTGCACCGCTGACATTCTTCACATTCCACAAGATTTGCTGTTGCCGAGGCTTGTTGGCTCCAATCCAGTTGCCGACACCTCAGTAAGCTGCAGATGTTGTGGCACACTCCGAATCCAGCTGCTGGTCATCATCGATCCTTCCTGGATCTCGTGAGCGAAGAGTCAAAATACCCTTGATGACCTGAAATCACCCGACTTCCGTGGGCATCCATCTTCCTGGCCCCGAGTCACTGGCAAGTGACTGTGAACACTGTCCCTTCTGCTTTCAGGTCATCTTCATCTCGAATCCAGCCTTGGATTCCACCGGACACTTCTTCAGTCTTCGCAAGCAGCAAATCTTCTTTGGTCTCCATAGAAAACAGCGACGCGACCCGACACCAAAAGACACCTATGCACCCGGCTTCCCTGGGTGAGGTAACTCGTGCACTCCGGTGCCCTAGTGTGTGTTGGCCCTCAAATTACTTACCTTGTAAGTGGCTTGCTTGTAGACTTCCTCGAAGTACCCTAGAACTTTAAAAATCCAACCGCGACTTGCTCCATTGGAATCAAACGGGAACCCGCGGCTGTGTTCTCACACTGCACGCGTCTCCCGTGGGTCTTTTACTTACCTGCTTCTTCTGCATTAGTGAAGCCCCAGCGATTCTACAGGCCCTAGGCCTTGTCCCCTTGCAAGTCGACTTTCCTAAACCTCATTTTTAGTATATGGTCTGGTATGCCCCTAGGGCCCCAGCCATATTTGTGCTTAACTTATTGTGAAACGTTGGTATTTGAATGTGTTCCTGGCTTCTAATCTCATAAAGAGATTAGTAGAGTGTGTCTAGAAATAAATACAAATATATTTGATATATATACCTGTGTGGTGTCCTTTCATTTGGTAATTCAAGAGATTATAAGGTAAAACAAGCTGCTTTACATTCCTCTGAGACTTAGCCTGAAGGCTGCTCTCCACAGCTACCACTAGGATAGCTTTCTTTAAAAGGTTGTCTTAAACCTATCTACCATAAGAGTCGAATTGGACTGGTGCAAGGTGGCCACTATAACTAGAGACCAGCATATGCCAGGCCAACTTCTCACATTGGTGGGCAGTGTGTGGGATTCCAGCTTGCCATTGTTTTACCAAAAAATCTCTATTTGAATTACTAACTGAAAACCACTAAAGGTACTCAAGGTACATATAAAGTCAAGCTTAGTATCAATAAGTTCTACTGAACTTAGAGTTGTTTGTGAAGGGATAGCACACCCTTGCTACAGCTCAAGCTAGGATCAGTAGGCCACAAACTAGTGTAGGTAGTACAACACTGCACAACACTAGAATGTCCTTAAGGGTTGCAACCAATGGGTCCACCCAGCCTCAGTACAAGGACATGACCTTCTTTGACCTGAAGGCCATGTGTGTTGCAAGACACCTGAAGCTAGGACAGAGTCCCTCCACACTACACCTGATAGATCCATTGACCACAGATGATCTTAGATTAGCTCTAGGAGCTAATAGGTCTGAATCAGGGAGTGGGTCAATTACAGTGTCTGGGTCAGATGATGAAAATCATGATGACCAGGACTCTGTGGTTGAAGGGCCAGATCCACAAGGATCTGAACAGGAGAGAGTAATTCTCCCTAAGAGAACTTACAGAGTGGAAGAAAGGCCTAGGTCACCCTCAAGGGAATCTGACCACTCATACCACTCTGGAAGAGAATCTGTCCATCAGAGGAACTCATACTTTCCCAGAGAGACCTCCTCTGAAAGAAGGTACAAGATGCTCCAGTATGAGGAAGCTAGACTTGCCCTCAGAACCAAGCAATTGGCCTTAGATAGAGAAGCCTTTGAGCTCCAGGGAACTTCTAAGAAAGAGGGGTTAGAACCCCCTGCTAGCAGCAACAGTATCCCTAGAGGCAGAGATTACATTCCAGACCATAGGAACCTATCCAAGGTTGTTCCTCCCTACCAGAGTGGGGATGATATACACAAATGGATAACTGCTATGGAGAGGGCCTGTAAAGTTCAACAGGTCCCCCAGAAACAGTGGACAGCAATCTTGTGGCTCTCCTTTTCTGATAAAGATAGAGACAAGCTCCTCACTGTTAGAGAAGAGGATGCTAATGACTATGAAGCCCTGAAGAGTGCATTAATAGATGGGTTTGGCTTGACCACTGAACAGTACAGGTTGAAGTTCAGAGACACCCAGAAAGCACAGACTCTGGATTGGACACTAGCACCTGTGTCCCTGATTGTTGATTGTGCAACCAAGGCTCTGGCGGGTTGGCTGGTTGGTAGTAGAGTTACTGATTTTAAGGGATTGTATAATCCTATCATGAGAGAACAGATCCTTAATAATTGCCAAAAACAGTTGTTGCATCAGTACCTGGTGGACTCTGATCTGACCTCTCCCCAAGAATTGGGAAAGAAGGCAGACAAATGGGTCAGAACCAGGGTGAGGCAGAAAACCCAGAACCAAGGGGGTGACACCAAGAAGCAAGATCCTAAAGGCTCAGATAAAGGTGGGGATAAGGCAAAAGATCAGAAGTCTTCACAAGGGCCCCAAAAATCTGCATCTGGTGGGGATTCACAGTCTACAAAGGGAAAAGGCCAAAAGAAGCCCTGGTGCAAATTCTGTACACAGAAAGGGCACTGGACTTCTGATTGTAATAAGTCCAAAGACCAAACCACCACCACTCAAGCCCCTAAGGCAACTGTTCCCCCTAGTACAAATACTGGTGGAGGTGGTAATCAGAATAAGGGTGTAGTAGGGTTGACCCTGGGTTCTGATGTAGACGCTGGCCTAGTCAGAGAAACCACACAGGCAATGCTGGTTTGTGAGGGAGACATTGACATGTCCTTCCTAGTGAGCCCCAGTAATCTGGGCAAATACAAGCAGCAGCCTATAATTAATGGCAAAAAGGCTTTGGCATTCAGGGACACAGGTGCTAGTGTCACCTTGGTGACAGAGGACCTAGTGGACCCTGCACAGATCATCCTGGGTGAAATGTACCAGGTTACCAATGCAAGCAATGTCAGGACCAACCATAGTCTGGCAGTTGTGAATTTCTCCTGGGGAGGGGTAACTGGCCTCAAGAAAGTAGTAGTCAGTGCAGACCTCCCTGTCGAATGTCTATTGGGCAATGATCTAGATACTTCAGCTTGGTCAGAAGTGGAGTTATGGACTCATGCTGAGCTGTTGGGCATACCTGCAGAGGTATTTGCTGCGACCAGGTCACAGGCCAAAATGCATAAAGCTGAACCAGCTCTGGATCCTTAAACTATGGACCAGATGCTAACCAAGAGGAGAAGCAGTAGGGTTAAGGCAGTGCCTTCCCCTCTGTCTCAGATCTCAGATTCCCATCCTGAGGGAGGAGACGCAGATCCTGAAGAAGGAACTGCCCCAGAGGGACTTGAGCCTGATCAGGTTGAGTTCTTGGGGGCAGTGGGCCTTCCAGGGAAGATCTGAGTAAGGAGCAACAGTGCTGCCCCTCTCTTGAACCCCTCAGACAGCAGGCTGCTGCTGAGGCTGCTGGGAGTGCTAGTGGGTCCCATAAAGTTTATTGTGATGAGGGGCTCCTATATTCTGAGGCTAGAGATCCTACCCCTAGAGCCACCAGGAGGTTGGTAATACCTCAGAAGTTTAGGGGGTTCCTCTTGACCCTAGCACATGACATCCCATTGGCAGGACACTTGGGCCAAAACATGACCTGGGACAGGCTTGTCCCTCATTTTCATTGGCCACACATGTCAGAGGACACCAAGGAGTTTTGTCGCTCCTGTGCCACTTCCAAGCCAGTGGCAAGTCAGGTGGCACATCAAAAGCCCCCCTGATACCACTACCTGTGGTGGGGGTTCCCTTTGAAAGGCTAGGGATTGACATTGTTAGTCCCCTTGACCCTCCAACAGCATCTGGGCACAGGTTTATCCTGGTGGTAGTGGATCATGCCACCAGGTACCCAGAAGCAATTCCCCTCAGGACCACTACAGCCCCTGTAGTGGCAAGAGCCCTCATTGGAGTCTTCTCCAGAGTGGGTTTCCCTAAGGTGGTTATATCTGACAGAGATACCAACTTCATGTCAGGGTATCTAAAAGCAATGTGGAAGGAGTGTGGTGTAAACTACAAGTTCACTACTCCCTTTCACCCACAATGCAATGGGTTAGTTGAAAGGTTCAACAAAACCCTAAAGGGAATGATTAAAGGCCTCCCAGAAAAGCTTAGGCGAAAATGGGACCTTTTACTTCCCTGCCTTCAGTTTGCATACAGGGAGGTTCCACAGAAGGGGGTTCGCTACAGCCCTTTCGAACTTCTGTTTGGGCACCCTGTCAGAGGCCCATTATGTTTGGTGAAGGAGGGCTGGGAGTTACCTCTCAAACCTCCCAAACAGGATGTGATGTGCTATGTACTTGGTCTCCACTCCCGGATGGCAGAGTACATGAAGAAGGCAACTAAAAACCTGGAGGCAAGCCAAGAATTACAAAAAGCTTGGCATGACCAAAAGACGGTTCTGACTGTTTATCAGCCAGGCCAGAAAGTATGGGTGTTGGAGCCTGTGGCCCCAGCAGCTCTCCAAGACAAGTGGAGTGGCCCCCATACAATTGTTGAGAAAAATGGAGAAGTCACCTACTTGGTGGATCTTGGAACTCCTAGGATCCCCTTTAGGGTGCTCCATGTCAACAGATTAAAGGCATATATGGACAGGGCTGACATGGGCTTGCTCATGGTAACTGATGAGGAACAGGAGGAGGAGAGTGACCCTCTCCCTGACCTGCTCTCACAGAACCCTGATGATGGGTCAGTTGATGGTGTTGCCTCACTGATCCTCAGCAAAATAAATGCAGACAAGTTCTGCAACAGTTCAGACATATGTTTAGCCTGACCCCAAGTCAGACTTCCTGGTGCACCCATGAGGTGGACACTGGAGACAGTCTGCCTGTAAAGAGAAAAATCTACAGGCAACCTGACCATGTCAGGGATTGTATCAGGACTGAAGTCCAGAAAATGTTGGAACTAGGTGTGATTGCGCCTTCAGATAGCCCTTGGGCTAGTCCAGTAGTCCTTGTGCCTAAACCTCATACCCAGGGTGGTAAGAAAGAAATGAGGTTTTGTGTTGACTACAGAGGCCTCAATGCAGTCACCAGGACTGATGCCTATCCAATTCTCAGGGCAGATGAACTGATAGATACTTTGGCCTCAGCCAAGTATCTTAGTACATTTGACCTAACAGCTGGCTACTGACAAATCAAGTTAGCTGATGATGCCAAGGGCTGAAGCAGCATTTTCAACCCCTGGTGGGCACTATCACTTTGTGGTAATGCCCTTTGGTTTGAAAAATGCACCTGCCACTTTTCAGAGGTTGGTGAATAAAGTTCTGACTGGTATGGAAACTTATTGCTCAGCTTATCTTGATGATATTGCTGTCTTTAGTTCCACCTGGCAGGATCACCTGGTCCACCTCAGAAATGTTTTGGAGGCCCTGAAAAAAGCAGGCCTCACTATCAAGGCCGCTAAGTGCCAGATAGGGCAGAGTCAGGTTGTGTACCAGGGCCACCTTGTAAGTGGAGGCCAGGTTCAACCATTGCAGAGCAAAATCCAGACCATAATGGACTGGGTTGCTCCAACTACCCAGACTCAGGTGAGAGCCTTCCTAGGCCTGACTGGGTACTATAGAAGATTTGTCAAGGGGTATGGAACAATAGTGACACCCCTGAATGGCTTAACCTCTAAGTCAATGCCCAAAAAGGTTCAGTGGACAGCTAGCTGTCAAAAGGCATTTGATGACCTGAAGCAGGCCATGTGCACTGCTTCCATTCTGCAAAGTCCTGACTACTCCAAAAAGTTCATTGTCCAAACAGATGCATCTGAATTGGGGGTAGGGGCTGTACTGTCGCAGTTGAATGATGAAGGTCAGGATCAACCAGTAGCTTTCATAAGCAGAAGGTTGATTCCCAAAGAGCAATGTTGGTCAGCCGTTGAGAGGGAGGCCTTTGAAGTGGTTTGGGCTCTGAAGAAGTTGAGGCCATAACTATTTGGTACTCACTTCATTGTTCAGACAGACCATAAGCCCCTCGTATGGCTAAAACAGATGAAGGGTGAAAACCCCAAATTGCTCAGGTGGTCCATTATTTCCCTACAGGGGATGGACTATACAGTGGACCATAGACCTGGGAGTAACCATGCCAATGCAGTTGGACTCTCCAGATATTTCGACTTAGAACATGAAGACTCAACTGGTCACGGTTAGTTTAATGTCCCTGCGTTTGGGGGGGGTTGTATAGCAGAGTAGGATCTGCTTCACATGTTTCCCCCCACTTTTTGCTGGTGTTTCACTGGTTGTCGACTTTAGTCTGGCAGGGCCCCAGCCTAGCTGCTTCCACTCTAAAATGGTTCCATGTACTTTAGGTACAGTTCAGATGGGATCTGAGGTGCCCTTATAAGTCCCAAGTATATGGTATACTACGTACCCAGGGCATAGGTACCCCAGAGGCCTACCAGGGGCTGAAGCATGTATTATGCCACCCCTGGAAAGCCACCCAAAATTACACCACAGATCTGCTACAGCAGCCTGAGTAAGGTGGTGCATGCACCCCTTACTGAGAGATAGGTTCACCATATCTCACTATATACTGCACATACAAACCTATCTGTCACCCCTATGGCAGGTCTTATCAACCTTGAAGGCAGGGTGCTTGGTTATTTGTGAGGGGGTACCCAGGCATGAGCCAAGCCCCTCTGCAGCCTTCAGAATCTCTTCTCCGGGGTTGTCAGTAGTGCAGCCTGAACATATACTCTTAAGTGCATACAACCAAACGGTAAATGCTAACTTTGGACTGGCTGCACAGAAACATGTCTTGTTTGGTGTCAACCACCTTGGAATCATACCCCCATACCAGTAACTGGTGTGGGAGTATGATCCCACCCTTCTAGAGGGAGAGACATGACAGCACTGGTATACCAGGTAGAAACTTAATAGAGCCCTGGCATCACAAAATGGATGCTGCAGCCACAGACACAAGTCTGGCCTCCTACTGCTGACCAAAACTCCGGTTGGGAAGGCCTGGACAATAGGTTTCCTGTTACAGGGAGGTGTAACCACCTCCCAGACAGGATTATGTGTATTGGGGCTGGGTGGGAGCACTCTCTGAGTGCTTTGAAGTCCTGCACTGGGGGCACATTTAGTACCCCATGCATAGTCCAGCTCAAACCGGTTCAGGGGCTTCCAGCACCTGCTCTGGCTCAAAACTGGACGAAGGAAATGGGTATAGCCACCCCTCTTTCCAAACCCTCCAATAGGTGGGTCCCCAGAGCTAGTCCAACCTCTTCCTTAGGTATAAGGAAGGAACCCCTGTAACCAGAACTTTAGATTACCCTGGATGAAACTCTGAAGCTGAATCCTGGACCTTCGACGCTCTGCTCAAGATCAGAGAACTGAAGAAATCTCCCTTGGGGTAAAGGAGTGACTCCCCTGCTTGGCAGGCACCAAAGAAGCAATTTGCCGGTCTGCATTATCGAAGTTCCTTCCAGACTCTGAAGTATTTGCAGCCCAGGAAGAGGATTGCCAGACATCTCAGAGGCCGACCCGAGTCCCCAGAAAAGCTGAGACCCACAGCCCTCATGAGTAGCTTGGAACCAGAACTCCTGGTCACCGTGCATTTCTGCAAGTGCATTGACTTCTCAACATCTCTTGAAGTCGTGCTTGGGCTGTCTTGTAGCCCCCACCTCGAGTACTGAATCCACGGAAGATTGTCAGCCTGGTCATTCCGAGTGACCCGTTGGCAGCCATTTTGTGTTTTGTCTCAAGGTCCCTTCGCGATCCCTGCTCCGTTGACTGGTGGGTCCCTGAGGGGGTAACTTTGAATTTCCTTGGGCTTCCCTGGTTGCTCCAGACATGCCCCGACTCCCTACCAAGTGGTGAGTCCCACAGACCTTGCTGGTCTGCACTGAAGCATCTTTCTCGTTTCTGCATGGGTTGCATGGGTTGCTGTTGCCAAGACTTGTTGTCTCCAATCCGGGCACCGACGCTGCAGCACTTGACATCCTTTGTGGGACAACTCGAATCCAGCTCCTGGTCATCCTCGATGCCTCCTGGTCCTCGTGGCTGAAGAGTCAAGCTTGACACCCAACACGACATGTTTCCATGCAGCCAGTCCAAAGTTAACATTAACCGTTTAAGATATAATGCACTTAAGAGTATATGGTCAGGCTGCACCACTGACAACCCCGGAGAAGAGATTCTGAAGGCTGCAGTGGGGCTCAGCACATGCCCGGGCACCCTCTCACATATAACTAAGCACCCTGCCTTCAGTATTGATAAGGCCTGCCATAGGGGTGACTGATAGGTTACTATGTGCAGTGATAGGTGAGGTATAGTGAACCTATACCTCAGTAAGGGGTGCATGCACCACCTTACCCAGGCTGCAGTAGCAGATCTGTGGTGTCATTTTGGGTGGCTTTCCAGGGGTGGCATAATACATGCTTCAGCCCCTGGTAGGCCTCTGGGGTACCTATGCCCTGGGTACGTAGTATACCATATACTAGGGACTCACAAGGGTACCTCAGGATGCAATCTGTGGTGTACCTAAAGTACATGCAATCAATTTAGAGAGGGAGGAGCTAGGCTGGGGCCCTGAATAGCAGGGTCCCAGCCAGACTAAAGTCTAAATACAGTAAAACACCAGCAAAATATGAGGGGTAAACATGTGAAGCAGATCCTACTCTCCTACAGAAGGGTGCAGAGACAGTTGCAGAAACAGGCAAAAGAGGTGCAGAAAGAAGGAAGAGCAGTGCAGAAACAAACACCAGAGATGCAGAAAGAGGCAAGAGAAAAGCAGAAAGAAGCAAAAGAGGTGGAGAAAGGGGCCAGAGGGGTACAGAAAGAGGCAAGAGAGGGTGGGAAAGAGGCACGCGAGGTGCAAAAAGAGGGAAGAAGCATGTAGAAAGAGGCAAGAGAGGTGCAGAAATGTGCAAGTGAGGTACAGAAAGAAGCAAGAGAGGTGCATAAAGAAGCAAGAGAGTTGCAGAAACAGGCAAAAGAGGTCCAGAAAGAGGGAAGAGGGGAGCTGAAAGATGGAAGAGAGGTACAGAAAGAAGCAACATAGGTACAGAAAGAAGCAACAGAGGTGCAGAAAGAGACACGAGAGGTGAAGAAAGAGGGAAGAAGGGTGCAGAAAGAGGCAAGAGGAGTGCAAAAGAAGCAAGAGAGGTATCGAGAGAAGAAAGAGAAATGCAGACAGAAGTAACCAAGGTGCAGAGGGTGGCAAGAGAAGTGCAGAGACAGTTGCAGAAACAGGCAAAATAGGTGCAGAAAGAAGGAAGAACAGTGTAGAAAGAACCAACAGAGGTGCAAAAGGAAGAAAGGGGGTGCAGAGATTTGCAAGAGAGGTACAGAAAGAAGGAGGAGCAGTGCAGAAAGAAACAACAGAGGTGCAGAAGGAGGCAGGAGGGGTGCAGAAAGAGGCAAGAGACGTGCAAAAAGAAGCAAAAGAGGTGTAGAAAGGGGCAAGAGAGGTACAGAGAGAGGCAATAGAGTTGGAGAAAGAAGCAAGAGAGGTGCACAAAGAGGGAAGAAGTGTGCAAAAAGAGGTAAGAGAGGCAAAGAAATGTGCGAGAGGTGCAGAAAGAAGCAAGAGAGGTACAGAAAGAAGCAAGAGAAGTGCAGAAAGAAGCAACAGAGTTGCAGAAAGAGGCAAGAGGGGACCAGAAGGAAGCAAGAGAAGTGCAGAAAGCAGCAACAGAGGTGCAGAAAGAGGCATGAGAGGTACAGAAAGAAGTGAGAGGTGTAGAAAGAAGCAAGAGAAGTGCAGGAAGAAGCAACAGAGATGCAGAAAGAAACAAGAGACTTGCAGAAACAGGCAAAAGAGGTGCAGAAAGAGGCAAGAGGGCTATAGAAAGATGCAAGAGAGGTGCAGAAAGAAGCAAGAGAAGTCTAGAACCAAGCAACAGAGATGCAGAAACAGGCAAAAGAGTTGCAGTAAGAGAGAGGAGAGGTGCAAAAAGAGGGAAGAGAGGTACAGAAAGAGGCAAAAGAAGTACAGAAAGAAGTAAGAGAGGTGCAGAAAGAAGCATGAGAAATTCAGAAAGAAACAAGAGAGGTGCAGAAAGAGACAAGAAAGGTGCAGAAAGAGGGAAGAAGGGTGCAGAAAGAGGTAAGAGGAGTGCAGAAAGAAGCAAGAGAGGTACACAAAGAAGCAAGAGAAGTGCAGAAAGAAGCAACTATGGTGCAGGAAGAGGCAAGAGGGGTCCAGAAAGAGGTAAGAGAAGTACATAAAGAAGCAACAATGGTGCAGAAGGAGGCAAGAGAAGTGCAGAGAGAGTTGCAGAAACAGGCAAAAGAGGTGCAGAAAGAATTAAGAACAGTGCAGAAAGAACCAACAGAGGTGCAGAAGGAGGCAAGAGAAGTGTAGAAAGAAGCAAAAGAGGTACAGAAAGGGGCAAAAGGGGTACAGAAAGAAGCAATAAAGATGCAGAAAAAAGCAAGAGAGGTGCACAAAGAGGGAAGAAACATGCAGAATGAGGCAAGAGGGGTACAGAAATAAGCAAGAGAGGTGCAGAAAGAAGCAAGAGAAGTGCAGAAACAAGCAACAGAGATGCAGAAATAGGCAAGAGGGGTGTAGAAAGAACCAAGAGAAGTGCAGAAGGAGGCAACCAAACTGCAGAAAGAGTAAAGAGAGTTGTAGAAACAGGCAAGAGAGGTACAGAAAGAGGGAAGTAGGGTGCAGAAAGAAGCAAAAGAGGCACAGAAAGAGGCAACAGGGGTGCGGAAAGAGGCTAGAGATGCGCTGAAGGAGGCAAGGGAGGTGCAGAAATGTGCAAGAGAGGTGGAGAAAGAAGCAAGTGAGTTGCAAAAACAGGCACAAGAGGTACAGAAGGAGGCAAGAGGGGAGCAGAAAGAGGGAAGAAGAGTGCAGAAAGAGGCAGGAGGGTTGCAGAAATTTGCAAGAGAGCGTCAGGAAGAAGCAAGAGCAGTGCAGAAAGAACAAACAGAGAAGCAGAAAGAGGCAAGAGAAGTGCAGAAAGAAGCAAAAGATGTGCAGAAAGAGGAAACAGGGATGCGGAAAGAGGCAAGAGATGTGCAGAAAGAGACGAGAGGTGCAGAAAAAAGCAACAGAGGTGCAGAAGGAGGCAAGAGGGGTCCAGAAAGAGGCAAGAGAAGTACAGAAAGAAGCAAGAGAAGTGCAGAAAGAAGAAAGAGAGGTACAGAAAGAGGCAAGAGAAGTGCGTAGAGATGCAAGAGAGTTGCAGAAACAGGCAAAAGATGTGAAGAAAGAGGGAACAGGGGTGCAGACAGAGGTAAGAGAGATGCAGAAAGAGGGAAGCGGGATGCAAAAAGAGGCAAGAGGGGTGTAGTAATTTGCAAGAGAGGCACAGAGAGAAGCAACAGCTGTGCAGAAAGAATTAACAGAGGTGCAGAAGCAGGCAAGATGGGTGCAGAAAGAAGCAACAGGGGTGCAGAAATTGGCAAACAAAAGTTGCAGAAAGAAGCAAGAGAAGTCCAGAAACAAGCAAAAGAGATGCATAAAGAGGCAAGAGCAGTGCAGAAAGATGCAAGTGAAGTGCAGAAAGAAGATGCAGAGGTACAGAAAGAGGCAAGAGAAGTGTAGAGAGAGCCAAGAGAGTTGCAGAAACAGGCAAAAGAGGTGCAGAAAGAGGGAACAAGGTGCAGAAAGAACAAAGGGGATGCAGAAAGAGGCACAAGTGGTGCAGAAATTTGCAAGAGAGGTGCAGAAAGGAGCAAGAGCCGTGCAGAAAGAACAAACTGAGAAGCCGTAGGCACGCAAGAGGAATGCAGAAAGAGGCAAGAGAAGTGCTAAAAGAAGCAAGAGAGGAGCAGAAAGAGACAACAGCGGTGCAGAAAGAGGCAAGAGATGTGCAGAAAGAGGCAAGAGAGGTGCAATAATATGCAAGAGAGGTACAGAAAGAAGTAAGAGAGGTGCAGAAAGAAGCAAGAGGGATGCAGAAAGAGGCAAGAGAAGTGCACAAAGAAGCAACAGAGGGGCAGAAAGAGGCATGAGAGGTGCAGAAAGAAGCAAAAATGGTGCAGAAATTTGCACGAGAGGTGCAGAAAGAAGCAAGAGCAGCACACAAAGAACCAACAGAGGTACAGAAAGAGCAAGAGAGCTGCAGAAACTGGCGAGAAAGGTACAGCAAGGAGCAAGAGATGTCCAGAAACAAGCAACAGAGATGCAGAAAGAGGCAAGAGCAGTGCAGAAAGAGGCAAGAGAAGTGCAGAAAGAAGATACAGAGGTAAAGAAAGAGGCAAGAGAAGTGTAGAGAGAGCCAAGAGAGTTGCAGAAACAGGCAAAAGAGGTGCAGAAAGAGGGAACAATGTGCAGAAAGAACAAAGGGGGTGCAGAAAGAGGCAAGAGGGCGGTAGAAATTTGCAAGAGAGGTGCCGAAAGAGACAAGAGCAGTGCAGAAAAAAACAACAGAGGTGCAGAAGGAAGCAAGAGGGGTGCAGACATTTTCAAGAAAGGTGCTGAAAGAAGTAAGAGCAGTGTAGAAAGAGCCAACAGAGGAACAGAAACAGGCAAGATGGGGGCAGAAAGAGGCAAAATAAAGTGCATAGAGGTGCAAAAATATGAAGGAGAGAAAGAAGCAAGAGAGGTACAGAAAGAAGCAAGAGGGATGCAGAAAGAGGCAAGAGAAGTGCAGAAAGAAGCAACAGATGTGCAGAAAGAGGCATGAGAGGTGCAGAGAGAGGCAACAGAGTCGCAGAAACAGGTAAAAGAGGTGCAGAAAGAGGGAAGATGGGTACAGAAAGAGGCAAGAATAGTGCAGAAATTTGCAAGAGGGGTGCCGAAAGAAATAAGAGCAGTGCAGAAAGAACCAACAGAGGTGCAGAAAGAGGCCTGAGAGGTACAGAAAGAAGTGAGAGGTGCAGAAACAAGCAAGAGATGTGCAAGAAGAAGCAATAGAGGTGAATAAAGAAGCGAGAGAGTTGCAGAAACAGGCAAAAAGGTGCAAAGAGGCAAGAGAGCTATAGAAAGAGGGAAGGAAGGTGCAGAAACGGCAAGAGGGCTACAGAAAGAAGCAAGAGAGGTGCAGAAAGAAGCAAGAGAAGTGCAGAAAGAAGCAACAGTGGTACAGAAAGAGGCCAGAAAAGTGCAGAGAGAGGCAGCAGAGTCGCAGAAACAGGTAAAAGAGGTGCAGAAAGAGGGAACAGGGGTGCAGACAGAGGCAAGAGTGGTACAAAAGAGGGAAGATGGGTACAGAAAGAGGCAAGAATAGTGCAGAAATTTACAAGAGGGGTGCCGAAAGAAACAAGAGCAGTGCAGAAAGAATTAACAGAGGTGCAGAAGCAGGCAAGATGGGTACAGAAAGAAGCAAAAGGCATGCAGAAATTGGCAAAAAAGAGTTTCAGAAAGAAGCAAGAGTAGTCCGGAAACAAGCAAAAGAGATGCATAAAGAGGCAAGAGCAGTGCAGAAAGATGCAAGTGAAGTGCAGAAAGAAGATGCAGAGGTACAGAAAGAGGCAAGAGGGGTGCAGAAAGAGGCATGAGTGGTACAGAAATTTGCAAGAGAGGTGCAGAAAGAAGCAAGAGCTGTGCAGAAAGAACAAACTGAGAAGCTGAAAGATGCAAGAGGGATACAGAAAGAGGCAAGAGAAGTGCTAAAAGAAACAAAAGAGGAGCATAAAGAGAGAACAGGGGTGCAGAAAGAGGCAAGAGATGTGCAGAAAGAGGCAAGAGAGGTGCAGAAATATGCAAGAGAGCTACAGAAAGAAGTGTGAGAGGTGCAGAAAGAAGCAAGAGGGATGTAGAAAGAGGCAAGAGAAGTGCATAAAGAAGCAACAGAGGTGCAGAAAGAGGCATGCGTGGTGCAAAAAGAAGCAAATGGGTGCAGACATTTGCAAGAGAGGTGCAGAAAGAAGCAATAACAGTACAGAAAGAACCAACAGAGGTACAGAAAGAGAAAGATGGATGCAGAAAGAAGCAAGAGAGCTGCAGAAACTGGCAAGAAAGGTACAGCAAGAAGCAAGAGAAGTCCAGAAACAAGCAACAGAGATGCAGAAAGAGGCAAGAGCAGTGCAGAAAGAGGCAAGAGAAGTGCAGAAAGAAGATACGGAGGTAAAGAAAGAGACAAGAGAAGTGTAGAGAGCCAAGAGAGTTGCAGAAACAGGCAAAAGAGGTGCAGAAAGAGGGAACAGAGTGCAGACAGAGGCGAGAGGTGCAGAAAGAACAAAGAGGGGTGCAGAAACAGGCAAGAGGGGTGTATACATTTGCAAGATAGGTGCCGAAAGAAACAAGAGCAGTGCAGAAAGAACCAACAGAGGTGCAGAAGGAAACAAAGATGGGTACAGAAAAAAGCAAGTGGGCTGCAGAAAGTGGCAAGAAAGGTACAGAAAGAAGCAAGAGAAGTCCAGAAACAAGCAACAGAGATGCAGAAAGAAGCAAGGAGCAGTGTGGAGAGGCAAGATAAATGCAGAAGATGGAACAGGGGTGAAGACAGAGGCAAGAGGTGCAGAAAGAACAAAGAGGGGTGCATAAAGAGGAAAGAGGGGTGTAGAAATTTGCAAAAGGAGTGCCAAAAAAAACAAGAGCAGTGCAGAAAGAACCAACAGAGGAACAGAAACAGACAATATGGGGGCAGAAAGAGGCAAAATAAAGTGCAGAAAGAAGCAACAGAGGTGCAAAAGGAGGCTAAAGAACTACAGAAAAAGGCAAGAGAGTTGCAGAAAGAGGCAAGAGAGGTGCAAAAATATGCAAGAGTGGTACAGAAAGAAGCAAGAGAGGTGCAGAAAGAAGCAAGAGGGGTGCAGAAACAGGCAAGAGAAGTGCAGAAAGAAGCAGGAGGGTGCAGAAATTTGCAAGAGAGGTGCAGAAAGAAGAAAGAGCAGTGCAGAAAGAACCAACAGAGGTGCAGAAAGAGGCAAGATGGATGCAGAAAAAAGCAAGTGGGCTGCAGAAAGTGGCGAGAAAGGTACAGAAAGAAGGAAGGAAGTGCAGAAAGAAGATACAGAGGTAAAGAAAGAGGCAAGAGAAGTGCAGAGAGAGGCAAGAGAGTTGCAGAAACAGGCAAAAGAGGTGCAGAGAGAGGGAACAGGAGGGTGCAGACAGAGGCAAGAAAGGTGCAAAAAGAAGCAAGAGCAGTGCAAAAAGAACCAACAGAGGTGCAGAAGGAGGCAAGATGGGTGCAGTAAGTAACAAGAGGGGTGCAGACATTTACAAGAAAGGGGCTGAAAGAAGCAGGAGCAGCGCAGAAAGAAGCAACAGAGGTACAGAAACAGACAATATGGGGCAGAAAGAGGCACAACAAGTGCAGAAGAAGCAACAGAGGTGCAAAAGGAGGCTAAAGAACTGCAGAAAAAGGCAAGAGAGTTGCAGAAAAGGCAAGAGAGGTGCAGGAAAGGGTAACAGAGGTGCAGAAGGAGGCAAGATGGATGCAGAAAAAAGCAAGTGGGCTGCAGAAAGTGGCAAGAAAGGTACAGAAAGAAGCAAGAGAAGTCCAGAAACAAGCAACAGAGATGCAGAAAGAAGCAAGAGCAGTGTGGAGAGGCAAGAGGAGTGCACAAAGAAGATACCGAGGTAAAGAAAGAGGCAAGAGAAGTGTAGAGTGAGCCAAGAGAGTTGCAGAAACAGGCAAAAGAGTTGCAGAAGAGGGAACAGGGGTGAAGACAGAGGCGAGAGGTACAGAAAGAACAAAGAAGGGTGCATAAAGAGGAAAGAAGGGTGTAGAAATTTGCAAGAGGAGTGCCGAAAGAAACAAGAACAGTGCAGAAAGAACCAACTGAGGTGCAGAAGGAAGCAAGATGGGTACAGAAAGAAGCAAGAGCAGTGCAGAAAGAACCAACAGAGGTACAGAAACAGACAAGATGGGGGCAGAAAGAGGCAAAATAAAGTGCAGAAAGAAGCAACAGAGGTGCAAAAGGAGGCTAAAGAACTGCAGAAAAAGGCAAGAGTTGCAGAAAAGGCAAGAGAGATGCAGAAAAGGGTAACGGGTGCAGAAAGAGGGAAGAGGGGTGCAGAAAAGGAGAAATGGGGAGCAGAAAGAAGCAAGAGAGGTGCAGAAAGAAGTGAGAGAGTTGCAGAAACAGTCAAAAGAGGTGCAGAAAGAGGCAAGAGGGCTGTAAAAAGAGGGAGGGAGGGTACAGTAATGCAAGAAGGCTACAGAAAGAAACAAGAGAGGTGCAGAAAGAAGTGGGAGGTGCAGAGAGAGGCAAGAGAGTTGCAGAAAAGGCAAGAGGGGTGCAGAAAGAGGCAAGAAAAGTGCAGAAATAAGCAACAGAGATGCAGAAAGAGGCATGAGAGGCGCAGAAAGAAGTGAGAGGTGCAGAAAGAAGCAGAAGTACAGAAAGAAGCAACAGAGGTGCATAAAGAAGCGAGAGAGTTGCAGAAACAGGCAAAAAAGGTGCAGAAACAGGCAAGAGGGCTGTAGAAAGAGGGAAGGAGGATGCAGAAGCAAGAGAAGTCTAGAAACAAGCAACAGAGATGCAGAAAGAGGCATCAGAAGTACAGAAAGAGGCAAGAGAAGTGCAGAGAGAGGCAAGAGAGTTGCAGAAACAGGCAAAAGAGGTACAGAGAGAGGGAACAGGAGGGTGCAGACAGAAGCAAGAAAGGTGCAGAAAGAGGCAAGAGGGGTGCAGAAATAAGCTAGAGAGAAGCAGACAGAAACAAGAGCAGTGCAAAAAGAACCAACAGAGTTGCAGAAGGAGGCAAGATGGGTGCAGTAAGAAACAAGAGGGGTGCAGACATTTACAAGAAAGGGGCTGAAAGAAGCAAGAACAGAGCAGAAAGAAGCAACAGAGGTACAGAAAGAGACAAGATGGGGCAGAAAGAGGCACACAAAGTGCAAAAGAAGCAACAGAGCTGCAAAAGGAGGCTAAAGAACTGCAGAAAAAGGCAAGAGAATTGCAGAAAACGCAAGAGAGGTGCAGGAAAGGGTAACAGAGGTGGAGAAGGAGGCAAGATGGATGCAGAAAAAAGCAAGTGGGCTGCAGAAAGTGGCAAGAAAGGTACAGAAAGAAGCAAGAGAAGTCCAGAAACAAGCAACAGAGATGCAGAAAGAAGCAAGAGCAGTGTGGAGAGGCAAGAGAAGTGCAGAAAGAAGATGCAGAGGTAAAGAAAGAGGCAAGAGAAGTGTAGAGAGGGCCAAGAGAGTTGCAGAAACAGGCAAAAGAGTTGCAGAAGAGGGAACAGGGGTAAAGACAGAGGCGAGAGGTGCAGAAAGAACAAAGAGGGGTGCATAAAGAGGAAAGAAGGGTGTAGAAATTTGCAAGAGGAGTGCCGAAAGAAACAAGAGCAGTTCAGAAAGAACCAACTGAGGTGCAGAAGGAAGCAAGATGGGTACAGAAAGAAGCAAGAGCAGTGCAGATAGAACCAACAGAGGTACAGAAACAGACAAGATGGGGGCAGAAAGAGGCAAAATAAAGTACAGAAAGAAGCAACAGAGGTGCAAAAGGAGGCAAGTGATTTGCAGAAAAGGCAAGAGAGGTGCAGAAAAGGGTAACAGGGGAGCGGAAAGAGGCAAGAGAGGTGCAGAGAGAGGGAAGAGGGGTGAAGAAAAGGAGAAATGGGGAGCAGAAAGAAGCAAGAGAGGTGCAGAAAGAAGCAACAGAAGTACAGAAAGAAGCAACAGAAGTGCAGAAAGAGACAAGAGAGGTGCAGAAAGAGATAAGAAGGGTACAGAAAGAGGCAAGAGGGGGCAAAAGAAGCAAGAGAGGTATAGAAAGAAGCAAGAGAAGTACATAAAGAAACAAAAGAGGTGCAGAAAGCGGCCATAGGGGTACAGAAAGAGGTAAGCGAAGCGCAGAAATGTGCAAGTGAGGTACAGAAAGAAGCAAGAGAGGTGCATAAAGAAGTGAGAGAGTTGCAGAAACAGGCAAAAGAGGTGCAGAAAGAGGCAAGAGGGCTCTAAAAAGAGGGAAGGAGGGTGCAGTAATGCAAGAGCGCTACAGAAAGAAGCAAGAGAGGTGCAGAAAGAAGTGAGAGGTGCAGAAAGAGGCAAGAGAGTTGCAGAAAAGGCAAGAGAGGTACAGGAAAGGGTAAAAAAATAAGTAAGAGAGGTGTAGAAAGAGACAAGAGGGGTGCAGAAAGAGGCAAGAGAAGTGCAGAAAGAAGCAACGAAGATGCAGAAAGAGGCGTGAGAGGTGCAGAAAGAAGTGAGAGGTGCAGAAAGAAGCAAGAGAAGTACAGAAATAAGCAACATAGGTGCATAAAGAAGCGAGAGAGTTGCAAAAACAGGCAAAAGAGGTATAGAAAAATGCTAACTCTGGGATGGCTGCATCAAAACATGTCGTGTTTGGTGTCAAATGCTTTGGAATCATACCCCCACACCAGTAACTGGTGTGGGAGTATGATCCCACCCTTCTAGAGGGATAGACATGTACCCACTGTGGAAACACAGTAGAATCCTGAAGAGCCCTGGAATCACAAAATGGATGCCACCAGCACAGACACTGGGCTGCCCTCCTACTGCTGACCGAAACTTGCAGTGGAGGAGGCCCAACAATAGGCATCCTGTCACAGGGAGGTGTAACCAGCTCCCAGACAGGGTTTAGTGTATTGGGGCTGGGTGGGTGCACTCCTAGAGTGCTTTGAAGTCCTCCACTGGGGGAGCAGTAGGCTCCTCTGTGCATATGCCAGCTCAAACCGGTTCAGGGGCTACCTGCCCCTGCTCTGGCATGAAACTGGACAAAGGGAAGTGGGTGCAGCCACCCACTCCCCTGACCCTCCCATAGGAGGGGTCATAGAGCTAGTCCCTCCCTTCCTTGCAGTATAAGTTAGGGACCCCTTGTCATTGCAAACTAGATATCCCTGGACGATGCTCTGAAGAAGAATCCTGGACCTTCGATGATCCACTACCTTTGGAAGACTGAAGAATCTCCCTTGGAGTCAAGGAGTTACTCCCCTGCTTGGCAGGCACTAAAACCTTGAATCAATGTTCGCAAACTTTCCCACTCCCACGGGAGTCCGAAGTCCCTGCAGCCCTGGAAGTGGATTTCCTGACTTCTCCAAGGCCATCGTGAGTCCCCAGTGAAGTTGAGGAAAGTGGACCCCACGAGTGAAGAGGAACTGCAATACCTGGGTACCAGGCACTATTTTCGAGTGCCACTCCTTCACGACATTCTATGAACTTGTGCATTGTACCACATGTGGTCCAAGCCTCCAGCAGGATTCCCTCCGAAGATCAGAGGCCTACCTTGTCCCGAGTGACCGTGGGCTCCTGGTGAGTGAATCCTCCTGAGGCATCTTCGTAATCCCTTGCCAGCTGGCTTGTGGGTTCCCAGAAGACTTTTCTACAAAACCAAAGGGCTCCCCTGGTTGCTCCAGGCCTGCCCTGACTTACCCTTGTTGGGTGGATCCCTCAGACCTTGCTGGTCTGCACCGCTGACTTTTTACACTTTCCACAAGACTTACTGTTACCAAGGCTTGTTGGCTCTAATCTGGTCGCCGACACTGCAGCAAGCTGCAGACTTTGTGGTACACGCCGAATCCAGCTCCTGGTCATCGTTGACACCTCCTGGACCTCGTGGCTGAAGAGTCAAGACACCCATGATCACCTGAAATCACCCGACGACTGTGGGCATCCAGCTTCCTTGCCCCGGGTCACTGGCAAGTGACTTTGAACACTGTCTCCTCTGCTTTCAGGTCTTCTTTCTTCTGAATCCAGCCTTGGATTCCACCGGACACTTCTTCTGTCTTCACAAGCAGCAAGTCTTCTTTGACTCGCATTGAAAACAACGCCGCGACCCAACACCAAAAGACATCTATGTACCTGGCTTCCCTGGGTGAGGTAACTCCTGCACTACGGTGCTCCTGTGTGTGTTGGATCTAGAACTACTTACCCTGTAAGTGACTTGCTTGTAGACTCTCCTGAAGTATCCTAAAACCTTAAAATTCCAACCGCGACTTTCTCCATTGAAGTCTATTGGGATCCGCTGCTTTGTTCTCACACTGTATGCGTCTCCCGTGGGTCCTTTACTTACCTGCCTTGGGTGGATTAGTGAGGCCCCAGTGCTTCTGAAGGCCCTAGGCCTTGTCTCTTCTCAAGTCGTTGTTCCTAAGTCTCTTTTTTAGTATATGGTCTGGTACGCCCCTAGGCCCCAGCCATATTTGTGCTTAATTTATTGTGAAACGTTGATTTGTGCATATGTTCCTGACTTCTAATCTCATAAAGAGATTAGTAGAGTGTGTCTAGTAATAAATACATATCTATTTTATATATATACCTGTGTGGTGTCCTTTCATTTAGTAATTCAAGAGATTATAAGGTAAAACAAGCTGCTTTACATTGCTCTAAAGACTTAGCCTGAAGGCTGCTTTCCACAGCTACCACTAGGATAGCTTTCTTTAAAAGGTTGTCTTAAACCTATCATCAATTAGAGTCGAATTGGACTGGTGCAAGTTGTCCACTTTAACTAGTGACCAGCATATACCAGGCCAACTTCACATTTATTGTCATGTCTTGTACAATGTGCATGAAAACGTGAGCTGAGTCTGTCTTCACTCGTTAACAGACCTCAACATGTGTGTATTTCTTTAATGTTTATACATTTTTGTTTGATGACCTTTTGAAAAACACTCAAATACAGCCACTTCCGGGTAAGAAAGTGACTTTGACAAAGACCGCGAGGTTGAAATGCGTCAGTCAATAAATGTCATTCTCTAATAATTATCCTGAGTGTGACTTTACCTGTCGTTGTATGACTGAAGAATTCTGCAACTATACATACAAGGCTACACAAAAACCGGGACAGGCCAGATATAAAAGTAAGAGTAAAGGCTTTAGTCCTATTAGTCCTATCTTTATTTCTGTCTTGTTCCGGTTTTTGGTTCTCAAAATATGGTCACCCTACATAGCAGCAGAGTTCTGATTTTGTTTAAACAATAACTCATCGGGCCTGGTTGTTGCATGAAAAAACGTGCAACGTGAAAGTAGAGTTAAGCTTGTGAAACTATAAAAGGCACATTTGACAGCACACTAACGTAGGAGATGGCTCAATGCCGCTTATTGTTAGAAATAAATATATTTGACATATATGTAAGCGGAATGGAAATTCAAAAGAAAGAGAGAAATTCAAAAAGAAGCAAATCAGGGTATACAGAGGCTATCATACATTTAAAAAATGTAGATGTGTAAAATATTTTTCAAGGTGCAACATAATGAATTGAATACACCGTGCACCGAAAAAGATTGCCAACGGAGTCGCCTTTATTTCTTATATTGAGGTGCGTTTAGTAATCGTTAAACTGCAGACAGCTGAGAAAATGTTCTGCTGCAATTTGGGTGTGCAGGTTGGAATCCGAGTAAGCAAGCCGACGCGCCTACATCCCTCTGAAGCCAATAAAGGAAGTGCATTTTGGGTTGCTTAAAAGTTTCACTCAGGCGCGCAATGCTCGTAGGGCTAAAAGAGCTTTATTTTACTGACACAGAGGGAGAATGCATTTAGTGAAAAGGCATCTCACACATCGGGATGCCACCTTTCTAAAAGGAAAAATACCAGCCATTTAAGGAGTCTACAAAGTGCCTTGACGCTAAATAGGGCTGTAAATAAAATGGAATGTATTCATTTGTAACATGACTTTCTGTCTTGTTTCCTTTAATTATTTGTCATGGATCATTAATGAACAGATAAGCGCGGTGGGGCAATGTGGGGCGGGTTGGGGTGGAAGTTGACAGTCAGCGATGTGGCTAGCGTAAGGTAAGTGGTTTTATTTTCCCTATTCCGGCATCTGTTGACATTCACTATGCTCACCCCACCCTCTGCGGTTAGCTGCACCAGCCGCAACTGCCTAGAACACATTTAACCCCTTGAGTGCCCCGCCCTTTCCACGCCCTGTGCCGGGCGTTTCATTAGCGGGCGGGGCTCATGACGAGATAGTCTCGTCATGGGCACTCAAGAGGTTAAAAGTGCTTTCTATTTCTATTTGTTGTTTGAAGTATGCACAGATGAGTGCTAAAAACGGCTTTAGGTGATTTTGCTTATTTTTATGCTGGTTGGGACATCAAAATACTGGTGGTGCTGGTAGAAATCGGTTCAGCAGTTAAACTCCAATCAGGATGCTGAAAGTTTGTTGCAGGATCAGCACATTATTTCCTCCACCCTCCATCCTTGATTGATGCCATGATATGAATAGTTTATCTTATATCTGAAAACCTATGACAACTCACTCCTTATTCTCAGTGCTCATCCTTCACTTTCACGCTCATTCTGCTCTCACAGTGATCACACTGCACTCACACTGCTCCCCATACACTCACCCCATTCACCCTTCTACCCTGCACTCACATGACCACACCGCTCACCCTGCAGGCACATGACACTGCACTCACTTGTCACTTTCACCACTCACCCTACACTCACAGCGATCACACTGCATTCAAGCTGTTACCCTGCACTCAAACCTTTCATCCTCATCTTACCCTGTGCTCACATGAGCACACTGCTCAATCTGCACTCATAGCGACCACACTGCACTTAATCCCCTAACCGTGAACTCATGCTGTTCTCCCTCCACTTACCCAGCAGTCACATGAGCACACTGCTCACCCTGCACTCACAGTAATCACATTGCACTTTCAATCCTCACCATGCACTCAAGCTTTTCACCCGGCACTTACACGAGCACAGTACTCACCCTACACTTGTAACACTTAACTCACCTGTCACTTTCACAGCTCACTCTGCAACCTTATTAAACAAGCTCATCACTCACCATGCATTAATTCCTCCCACTCTGCACTTTTACCTGAATCCAAACTTATATGTCACATAACTCACCCTGCAGTCACTCCTCTCACCCTACTCTTGCAATGTCACATCACTCACTGTATGTTCACATAGGCACTTCTGTCACTCACACAGCTTACCCTTCACTCACATGGGGACAGCACTCACCCTGCACTCACACCACACAATAATGCTCAGGACTCATACTGGAGTCACCGCACTCACCCTGCACTTCTTCCTCTCACCCTGTATTCACACGGACACACCTCTCAGCCTACATTCATACAGGCACTCTGTTCATCATGCCTGCACAGAGAGACAATAGTTTCCTGTAACTCATAGGGACACACCACTCATTCTACACTACCTTCTCTCACCATGCACTCATCAGTCACTCTCACAGATCACCCTTCAGCCTCGCCACTCATCCTGCACCACACACAGTCACACCACTCACCCTGCATTTACACCTCTCACACGACCATGCACTCTTTTCTCTAACTCTGTATGCACTCCTCTCACTTAACACTCATATGAGCTCGCCTCTCACATTGAATTCATGCAGCTCACCCTCCACTCACATCGGCATATTTTTCACCCTATACTTGCACAACTCATGCTGCACTCACTCACACTATTCACCATCCCCCAGCACTTACATGAGCACATCTCTTACTCTGCAAATATAAAATACACATATTTCTACAACGGCACCCACAGAATCCCTGCTCTTTCCATACTATTAGATGCCTACTCAATTCCATCTGCAACAACGGGGCTAGTGTAAGAAGGGAGAGTGGACTGAGAATGTGGGATGGCACAAGAGGGAGACTAGGGCTGATGCTTTTAAGTGTGGTGCTGGATTGAGGATAGTGTGACACCTTTAGCCATTCCTGTCTTTTCATTTACCACAATGCTTCAGTCTGAGACATGTAGTTGCTTTTTTTTACATTGTAAGTTGGGTCTCAAAAACTTAAAAATGCAAAGTGTCAGTGGATAAAATCCATGGTTGCAGAAGAAGTCAAGCATTTCATAAGATCATTTGGATGCAGTGATATTACATGTTAGAACGGAGATTAGTTCATTTCCAACACTGTAACTGCTTGACCTACACGTGAAACCAAATTAAACCCACGCACAGCTATTTTAAGCAAGTGCACTTTTCTTTCACATCATACTTGTAACAAACATTGCATCACAATGTATTATTATTTTTGAATAGCGTTGATCCAGCGTTAATTTCACAGTAATTTCTCAATGCAAAACATCATTTACTTCTAGTTTACCGCTTTAAAGGTGATGGACCTTTACCACCGTGTATCACCTTCAGGAGACTTTACATAAACATGAAAAATCTGAATGCAATTAATATTTAAGCCAATAAAGAGAGTTGTGAGCATTTCAAAGGGTTTTATCTTCTAGTCAAAAGTTAAGTTTCACTGTTTCTTTATTCATTAATCAATTTTCAATCAGGTTACAGAATTGAAAAATAGAAAAATAGAATTAATACAGAACATATTATAGATTGCATACAAAGCACTCCATAAAGAAAAGGGAAACCCCTAATTCTATGTCAGTCAGAACTCTTTAAAGAGTTTCAGGCAAAATATAATTCAAGAGTGAGTTTTGCAAGCCTAATTAATAATTGGCAAAAATCTCCCATAAAGAGAAATAAATGCATAAGAGAAAAACCTGTCCTGATCTCTCAGCTGCTCTCTCTTCACTGGTCTGTTCATTTGTCTTTCTCCCTCTCTATGTCAAACAGAGAGGCTGTTCCTTGAAAATGCCCTCCCTTCACAAGATGACAGAAGAATGTGATCTGCCTTGCCAAAAATATGACGTGCAAGGCTAGCCTACACCTCTCTGAAAAAACATGAGCAAGACCCCCTCCTCCCTCTGTGTCTCCTTGGATGCAATCTCCACCCAGGCTGCGGCCGCGACATTCACGTACCTAATCCAAATGATGTCTGTGTCAGATCTGCTCCTTCTCCTCTCCTCTAAGACTGACATGCCCCCTATGGGGTCATTTTTTATACTCTAATTCTTGGCTGACTATACTAATAATGTTGCAGTTTCAGTAGAAACTCGCACTGTGATTGGTTAGCACAGGTGACATAGGGGTCTCATCATCCTGTCCTCATTGCAAATCCAACCCATACGTTTTTTTTTTATAAAGGAAGCGTTAAGGCTTAATACAGTCATATGTATCACCATCAATAATTATAGAAAATTGTGTAATGTAAGAGAAAAAAATGTATCAGTCTATTTCCGCCTTGCTTTCACATCGCACACAGGGATGACACTCTCCCACAAAGACTGGTACATTGGCACAGTGACAAGAGTGTGCAGATCACTGTGGCCTTGACCCATGTGTCTTCACTTGAGGCACTTGGCAGTTCATACAGTTGGCACAATCTTCTGCGCATGCGACTCTCATTCAGCACACTGCTAACAATTCTCAGCCATGCTGGATTCCTAGCCAGCCATTTTTATTGTGGGCCCAAAAGCAAAACAAACAAAAAATAATATTAACCTCTTCAGTGCCACGCCCTTTCCCCGCCCTGTGCCGGGCGTTGCATTAGCGGGCGGGGTTCATGACGAGATAGTCTCGTCATGGGCACAGCGCAACCGCGCTCCATGACGAGACCATCTCGTCATGGGCACTGAAGGGGTTAATTTATTAAATAAAACCCATTATGTTTACCTCCCCATACTAGTAACCTGTATTAGTTATTACATTGTAAAAGCTATTAGTTTAATGCAGCTTTTCTATCATTTATGCAAAACATGCAAATAGTGTAATGTACAACATAGCATAAACATGCACCAATGCAAATTATCAAAGCGCAAACAATTAATACATACTCATAGCAACATGCTCTAATGTTTTAAATAGCTTTTCATGCAAAATGTGTTAGCCCCACTTGTGGTGCATAGCTGATTAATTAATACATATTATAAGAAGATGTGTTATGAACTGAATATGCATTGTCTAAATATACAACACAGCCAAAGTTTCCTGAGATGGGAACAGGGAGTGTAGATTACAAGGAAAAGGAGCTGGGAGGAGAGAACACACATTCCATTCTTATGTTCAAAGCTAAAGAGGCCACAGTGAGCCTTTTAAAGGAAACTGAAATGACAATGAAAAATAGAAAAATAGAATTAATACAGAACATATTATAGATTGCATACAAAGCACTCCATAAAGAAAAGGGAAACCCCTAATTCTATGTCAGTCAGAACTCTTTAAAGAGTTTCAGGCAAAATATAATTCAAGAGTGAGTTTTGCAAGCCTAATTAATAATTGGCAAAAATCTCCCATAAAGAGAAATAAATGCATAAGAGAAAAACCTGTCCTGATCTCTCAGCTGCTCTCTCTTCACTGGTCTGTTCATTTGTCTTTCTCCCTCTCTATGTCAAACAGAGAGGCTGTTCCTTGAAAATGCCCTCCCTTCACAAGACCACAGAAGAATGTTATCTGCCTTGCCAAAAATATGACGTGCAAGGCTAGCCTACACCTCTCTGAAAAAACATGAGCACGGCCCCCTCCTCCCTCTGTGTCTCCTTGGATGCAATCTCCACCCAGGCTGCGGCCGCGACATTCACGTACCTAATCCAAATGATGTCTGTGTCAGATCTGCTCCTTCTCCTCTAAGACTGACATGCCCCCTATGGGGTCATTTTTTATACTCTAATTCTTGGCTGACTATACTAATAATGTTGCAGTTTCAGTAGAAACTCGCACTGTGATTGGTTAGCACAGGTGACATAGGGGTCTCATCATCCTGTCCTCATTGCAAATCCAACCCATACGTTTTTTTTTTTATAAAGGAAGCGTTAAGGCTTAATACAGTCATATGTATCACCATCAATAATTATAGAAAATTGTATAATTTAAGAGAAAAAAATGTATCAGTCTATTTCCGCCTTGCTTTCACATCGCACACAGGGATGACACTCTCCCACAAAGAAAGGTACATTGGCACAGTGACAAGAGTGTGCAGATCACTGTGGCCTTGAACCATGTGTCTTCACTTGAGGCACTTGGCAGTTCATACAGCTGGCACAATCTTCTGCGCATGCAACTCTCATTCAGCACACTGCTAACAATTCTCAGCCATGCTGGATTCCTAGCCAGCCATTTTTATTGTGGGCCCAAAAGCAAAACAAACAAAAAATAATATTAACCTCTTCAGTGCCACGCCCTTTCCCCGCCCTGTGCCGGGCGTTGCATTAGCGGGCGGGGTTCATGACGAGATAGTCTCGTCATGGGCACAGCGCAACCGCGCTCCATGACGAGACCATCTCGTCATGGGCACTGAAGGGGTTAATTTATTAAATAAAACCCATTATGTTTACCTCCCCATACTAGTAACCTGTATTAGTTATTACATTGTAAAAGCTATTAGTTTAATGCAGCTTTTCTATCATTTATGCAAAACATGCAAATAGTGTAATGTACAACATAGCATAAACATGCACCAATGCAAATTATCAAAGCGCAAACAATTAATACATACTCATAGCAACATGCTCTAATGTTTTAAATAGCTTTTCATGCAAAATGTGTTAGCCCCACTTGTGGTGCATAGCTGATTAATTAATACATATTATAAGAAGATGTGTTATGAACTGAATATGCATTGTCTAAATATACAACACAGCCAAAGTTTCCTGAGATGGGAACAGGGAGTGTAGATTACAAGGAAAAGGAGCTGGGAGGAGAGAACACACATTCCATTCTTATGTTCAAAGCTAAAGAGGCCACAGTGAGCCTTTTAAAGGAAACTGAAATGACAAGTTTTCTGCACTGCAAAAGCACATGTTAATTCAGCACAATTATGTGCTACTTTAAAAGTATAAAAAAAATTCTCTAAATTAAATGTACATTCTATAGTGAGGTTAAATCTAAACTAAACACATTTAAGATCCATGATTGATTAATTAAGCATGGTTTTACATGATTTCATTTGCAGGCCTCTTTCATGTTTTTCACTTGACATGCACCAAAAGTGCCATTTAAAAATGCAGTCTGTCTGAAACACAAAAATAAAGTAATGCCTGAATCCAGATGAAATCTGAGCTACAACAACCCTCCCTTTGATGATGACAAATCATGATACCTCAAATGATTTGTAAATCATCACACTTATATAATCTCACAGGTGACTTTTTTTGTTTGTTTGCAAAAGCTGAACATATAACAATTTTACCTCTATTTCTAAGGCAACACAAGTTTTGTCTGTAATCAGATCATATATAGCCAAGCTCAAATGTTTAGTGCAGAGTTATGTAAGTAGCTTCTTGGAACTGTATGTCTTCTCTAAAATAAGTAACTAAAATAATAAAAGGAAAATTCAACAGGACAGTTTTTTTCCCCCTTTTTTCTTTCGTCATTCAAATATTCTTTTCTCTTCAGCTTTTGACAATTCCCAGTTATTTGTTTCAGCATTTCTTTGCTCTTTGTCATCAGCTTGCCATTATGGTGGCTCATACAGTGTGGCATTCTGTACTTTTTCCATGCAATTCGACCACTCAGGTGCTGAGAAACTCTGACAGAGCACCATCAATTCTTTGCACTTTTTCAATCAAAGCCTTTCACTTTTATTTTCACTTTGATCGAATTCAGATGTTTCAGCAGCATCTCTCTGATCAAAGTTTTGGCACCATCCATTATGCAGATCTTGTGTAGCAGCTGCAATCTGGTGAGAAACTGCACACTCCACATCAGCCAGACCTACACAGCAGTGGCTAGTCTTTTCATCTGTTGTTTTCACAAGTGCATTGCATGTACATATTCAAGCCACTTCAGTGATGCTGAAACACAGTCTTTTGCAAAGTGTAATTCTGTGCTGTCTTTGTGTTGCTTTATTATGCTTGAAACGTCAGGCAGACAGTTACAATCCAATCCTTGTCCAATCTGTGGTTCTCCACATATCATCTTTGAAACCTCATTATGATCTGGTTTCAGAGAACCTGGCAATCTATACCTGGGCATTATTTTTTGCAATAACACATTTTGCTACTATGCAGTTGTCATTTTTCTCAAAATTTGTTCTGATACAACCTTGTTGTTCTGTTTCTGAAATATTTTCTTCAGCCTCTATTAATTCACCTGTGAAGATTCCATTGAATGTATATGCTAACAGAACATAATTTTGTGCAACTGAATTCACATTTTTCTCTCCCATGACAACAGTGACTCCCATTTAAGCAGATATACTGCATGTTATGGTAAGGGCAATCACCCCTAGCCGTGCTCCTGGAATGGATAACATTCCCGGAGATGTGTTTTTGAATTATAAAACCTCATGGCGTCTGTACATAAAATATTTAGCAAATGCCATTGCGTGTGGGGCACCAATCCCAGCCTCTTGGAAAGGGGCCGAGATAATACCGGTTTTTAAATAGGGGGATAGATCTGTTGCCGCCAATTACAGACCAATAAGTCTTATAGACTCCATCCAAAAGATCATGGGCAGAATGATTTTACAAAAACTACAACTATGGATGGATGATGAGCAAATCCTTACCCCATTGCAAGTGGGCTTCCGCCCCCTTACGAGCACTATTGACCAGGTCTTCCATTTTATTAACATCTATTGGAAGACAGTTATACTGGGGAAAGGAGCCCTCTATGCGGTATTTGTTGATTTGAAGGCAGCCTTCGATCTGGTGCCACGACGAAGGCTGTGGGATGTCCTAAGCGAAATGGCGATGCCGGCTGAATTGCTGTCCCTGATCGTCCGCTTACATGAGGATAACCATGCGCGGGTCCGGTGGGGTGTTAAGGGTGAGGTTACTGAAGCATTCCCAGTTGACAGAGGAGTGCGCCAGGGTTGCGTGCTTGCGCCTACCCTGTTTTCGCTCTTCGTGAACGGGGTGGCCGATTTCCTCCTTGAGACCCCCACCGACGCCCCTGTATTGGCGAAAAAATATATACCTATCCTCATGTTCGCGGACGACACCCTGATAATTTCCAAGACCCCTAGCGGTTTACAAAAAGCCCTTAGCAGGTTTGAGGCCTTCTGTGTAACCCGAGGTCTTGTAATAAATACAGAAAAAACAAAGTTTATGACTTTTAATGAGCATAAATCTTTTAGGGGTAGGGTATTCATGAATGACGTACCCCTTGATAGAGTAGACGCTTTCACGTATCTGGGGGTTACACTCCAGTGAGACATGAGCTGGTCTAAACAAATTAACTTAGCCACCTTAAAACATAAACAACAGGCGGGGATTCTCATAGCTAACTTTAACACTTCTTTTTCCAAACCAATCGGCCCATTGATGGAAATTTATGGCCTGAAAGTCCTAAGCTCCACCCTATATGATGCGGAGCTATGGGGGTTCCAGAACCTTCAGACCATAACTGTTGCCGAAAACGCCTTTTTGCATAAGGTCATCGGCGTCCCAAAAAGCACCCCCATATGCCCATTATTCCTTGATCTGGGAAGTAAAGCACTTAGAGATTTGGCTAAACTTCGCCCTCTACTATACTGGCGAAGATTGTAGTGCACGGTTGAACTCTCTCATTACGCTAAAGGGGTAAAAGACGTAATGGACTTAGACCGTTTTTACAGGATCAAATGGCTACGAGAGTTAAGGTCGCTGTTGGTGAAATTAGTTCTCCTAGAACTTTGGGCTGACCCCCAAAATGCTTCTTTTCCCTCAAAAAAGATATTGAAGGAGAAGTATTGGGAGATGATAATGGTATATGCTCATGTGAAGGATGCAACAAAACATCTGTCAGGCCGTTTTCTTGAATTTAAGGCAAAACCCGTATTAGAACAATATTGGGACCTTATAGAGAAACCTCTAGACAGGAAGCTTTATTTTCAAATGAGGATTGGTACCCTACCTATAAGATTATTTACCGGCAATTGGGTTGGGGCTACTATGAAAGTCTGCCCAAATTGCCCAGATAAAGATGAATCGGTTAGCCATTTGTTTTTTTTTTTTCCACTGTATAAAAAACCTCAGGCCAAGTGGGTAATACCTATTTGCAAGCTTTTAGGCTTTAGTAAACACAAGGAGGCCCTAAGAATCCTTACAACGGACCCCTCACAGCCTATAGCTGTTGCAATGGCTAAGTTTCTAGGTTGGGCCTGGCTCATTAGATCTAGGGTGTTGACCAGGCTTACTGATTCTACTGCCCTCAGTCCCAAAGATATGAATTGCTTGAGATAAATTGAATGATCATGTATTTTAATGTTTTAGAATCAACTTAATCGGCAGTACTTATGTTTAATGCGTTTTTAAATGTTTTAGACTCAGTATATTTATAATCTTATTGTATATGTTTTAATGTATATGATCTGCTTTTATGACTAATCTGTCGAATAAAGCTTTGTTAAAGGTAAGGGCAATCAATTTCGAATTTTGGGCTGAGGTAACTACTGAAAGCCATGAAGCTTTGACAACATAATGTATAAGGAGCACAGCATGTAGTGCTCTTAATGTGTCTTTTTTACCTTTCAAATATGGGCCATCTACAAAATGGACATTGTTGGGCTGAATCAGACGTTCATCATTAAAATCTAACCTTAGCTTCATGCATATATTCATGATATCTAGACACTCATATTCAGTTTCATCACAAACCATTAGATTTGCAGGCATTTCTGTGACGTTAGGGTCAAAGGTCATTTGGAAATACATCACAGACCTTTGAACACATTCGTGTTTTTGAACAGACACTGAGAGAGCGCAGCCCTACTTCTCACTGCAAATTGGTGTATTTTCTTTTCAATAAACTTACATTCCTAGTGCTAGGGCGCAACACATTTTCTCTTTCAACTCTAGGAATGCTCCTGTGCAATTGTTGTCCAATGGAAGCGAATCAGACACATCCTTGTGTGTCAGCCTCAGTAAAGGCTTAGCCACTAGGGAAAGGTTTGGTAACCACTCACTATAGCAACCGACCATTCCCAAAAACATCCTGACTTCTTTCTGAATTTGAGGTGGATTTATCTGGTGAATTATTTCCACTTTCTCTGGTGACACCTTTCTAGCTCCCTTTCCAATTATGTGTCCCAGACATTCATTTTCTTTTTGACAGTACTCCTGACTACTCTTATGCAATGGCACTGTGACATGAGCTTGACAAAAATCAATAACAGTAAGCCATTCTTCAGCACATGGAATGTGAAAAAATATGGTGGCTGGATTCGGTACCATAGGACAACATAGAAAAGTTATGCTATTAATCTCCTGCACTATTCTGTTCTTTTCATTTAGTTTCTGTGAACTCGTGATCAGAAAGTTACATAAACTTCCAATCAATTCCATCAAAAATCCTTTACTCCGTTTATCTCCAATTATAGGCAAAATTTCTGCAACTGATGGGGTTCTTGAATAAGTCACTTGGTTCTAATTTGAATAAGACATGTTCTGCACATTTTATTAATCTGACATCCTTCTCTGTGAACTCTCTTATTTCTGTGTTTATTATTTTTTTCAAATCAGAAGGTAATTTTTCTACTGTCCTTTCTGAAAACAATGATACAGCTGTCTCTTGTTGGGACATTTTAAAATGCACATCCTCATCAGGAATCTGAAAATTAACATTATCTAGTGTACAGTAATCTGTGCTGTTTAATTTACAAAACAATTGTTTTCCTGTCAGGCCTTTATCACAAACAGCAAATTGGTAACTTTCCTCAAATGGGCCTATATTTGCTGCAAATTCTTAGAAAAAGTGGTTTGTAATTTTTTTTTTTTAAATTCCTACAACTAAGTCTGGACATTCCACTGCTTTCACAATGGACTTGGTAAATTCAGAATTGTTAGAGTTAAAACTCTCATTTTCAAATACAGTAACCTGTTGAAAAGGGTTCTGATTGTGTTTCTGGAAAGAATTCACGTTTGCTCTGGACAACTTATTTAAATTAATTTTTAGCATTTTCCATATTTCGTGGAAGTATCTGAGCTTATAAAACTACTGCCATTGGTACCTGTTTCTGAACTAACATATGCATTTGCTTGGCTGGCACATTTTGTACCTGCATTTCTCTCTGTGTTTGCTCATTTCCATTTTCTGCATCAGGTTTAAATTTGCATTTCTTATTCCAATGCTCAAATCTGTTATAAAGATGGCAAAAGGATACTTTTTCCAGCAGTGCAACATCCATACCTGAATTTGCATGAACCAAAACACCTTTACTTCCATCCTGTGTTCTTTTAATCTGTACCCAATTAACATCCTTTGCTGGCACTCTGCCCTTCAGGAAAGTAATCACTGCTACGTGTTTCTCCATAACAACCGAAAATGATAGTGCATTCATATAAACCCTTTTCATTGTCTCCTCACCTGGCCTTTGCACAACAACTTTAGATTCAAACCACAATTCAGTTTGCATGGCAATGTCAAAGAACATTTCCAAATTAATGCACAACTATTAAAATTTCAACAAATCCATCAACTTGTGGGTACCACAGCATTAGTTTGTCTCACAATTTTGGGAATGTGTTCAGAAATGCTGCAAGTTCACTTTTGTTCCGTGGCACATGAACATGCACTTCTCCCACCTTTTCTCTCAATGAGTAAGCAAAAGTGTCTCCCTCATCCTATTTATTATATTCTCTAACAAGGTCTGGTGGTCTCTTTATCTTATCGAGTTTCCTGGCTAGGCCTGGTGTTTTCTTTTTCTTCTCATGTTTTCTTGCCCACTTGTCTCCTAATTTCTCAAACCCATTGTATTAAAATATATATTTTATTATTTCTACAATGTGCAAATGCATTCCTGAAGAATGCATGGCCTCATTTGCCTCATCATCCATATGTACCCTGAAATTGTTCTGAAATGGAAAACTTCCTGAAACATCAACTTCATATTTTTGAGCCACCCTCCGCACAGCACCACCTGTGTGTCAGCCCCAGCTGCCGCTGCTGAGGAAGTTCGAGGCCCTCCACCACCCGCAGGCTACCACCTGCGCCTCATCCCTGGTGGCCAATGATAGGCCGTAGGTAGGATTGTTCTCACTGTTTTGCCTGTACTGCCTTTTTCCGTCATTGTTATGTCTGTAACTGCTGTTCTCTGTCCTCCCCCGCTGTCTGTACTTGCTCTGTGCCCGTTTTTTCCCTCCGTTCCCCTCGCTGCCCCCTTGTCTCTCTGCCCAGTTTTCCCTCTGTTCCCCTCGCTACCCCCGTGTCTCTCTGCCCATTTTGCTTTCTGTTCCCTCGTTGCCCCGGTAACCCTGTGCTCGTTTTGGCTTCTGTTCCATTCGCTGCCCCCGTATTTCTGTAACCTTTTTGCCTTCTGTAATACTCGTTGCCCCTCTAATTTTGTGCCTTTTTGCCTTCTGTAACACTTCTTGCCCATCTAATTTTGTGCCTTTTTGCCTTCTGTGCCCTTCGTCGTCCTGCACCACTCCCCTGCTGTGTTCCCTGCGACACACCCCCCTGACTACCCATTCGCTGCCCCCACCTCCCACCTCCCAGCTGCTCCTCCCACCCACCTCCCCATATATTCCGGCCGCTGTGCGGTGAGGTGAGCGACCCTTGACCCTACCTGGTAGGTCGCTCCCCCTCCGCACAGCACCACCTGTGTGTCTGCCCCAGCTGCCACTGCTGAGGAAGTTCGAGGCCCACCACCACCCGCAAGCTACCACCTGCGCCTCATCCCTGGTGGCCAGTGGTAGGCCGTAGGTAGGTTTGTTCTCACTGTATTGCCTGTACTGCCTTTTTCTGTCATTGTTGTGTCTGTAACTGCTGTTCTCTGTCCTCCCCTGCTGCCTGTACTTGCTCAGTGCCCGTTTTTTCCCTCTGTTCCCCTCACTGTGTCTCTCTGCCCGGTTTTACCTCTGTTCCCCTCGCCCTCGCTGCCCCCGTGTCTCTCTGCCCGTTTTGCTTTCTCTTCCCTCGTTGCCCCGGTAACCCTTTGCCCGTTTTGCCTTTTGTTCCATTCGCTGCCCCGTATTTCTGTAACCTTTTTGCCTTCTGTAACACTTGTAGCCCCTCTAATTTTGTGCCTTTTTGCCTTCTGTAACACTCGTTGCCCCTCTAATTTTGTGCCTTTTTGCCTTCTGTGCCCTTCGTCATTCCGCACCGCTCCCGCCGCTGCGTCCCCTGCGGCCCCGCCCCCTGACTACCCATTCGCTGCCCCCACCTCCCAGCTGCTCCTCCCTCCCACCTCCCCATATAAGCCATCCGCTGCGCGGCCATGCCGCTGGCGCGCCAAAGGCACGGCTAAGGCAAGCACATCTGCGCCCGCCCGCGCCGCGCCCAGCGCCAGAACCCCTGGTCCCTGCACCCGCCACAAGGAACGCCGCCACTACGATGCCAGCACTCTGCACGCTCTCAACTCCGGACAGACGCACACCTGCTTCAAGGCCGCAACGAAACGCACACACGTTCCCTTCACCTGCCGTAACTGCAGCAACACCAGCCTCAGAGCCGACGAACCTCCCGCCAAAAAAGACCTCAACCACCTCCGATGCATACTACTGAACACCCGCTCTGCACGCAAACATGCCATCGAGCTCTAGGACCTGCTCGACACAACATCCCCAGATGTCGCCTTCCTAACAGAGACGTGGATGAACGACTCCTCCGCACCCGACATCGCCATAGCCATCCCAGACGGCTACAAGATCACCCGCAGAGACCGCATTAACAGAGTCGGAGGAGGAATCGCCATTGTCCACAAGAACAGCATCAGGGTCTCGACCAGCACCGACGACACTCTCAGCACCGCCGAACACATGCATTTCCAGATTCACACAGACCCTAACTCCACCCTTAGAGGCACCCTCGTCTACCGACCCCCTGGACACCGCCCCCACTTCAACGACTCCATCGCCGACTTATTCAGCACGCACGCCCTGACCTCCACTGACTACATCCTCCTTGGAGACCTGAACTTTCACCTTGAGAACAACAACAACAGCAACACCACAGCCCTGATCGATAACCTCGCCAACCTCGGACTGAGGCAACTCGTCACTACGCCCACCCACTCCGCCAGCCACAATCTCGACCCCGTCTTCTCCTCAAGCCCGCACGTTTCCTTCAACCACACCACCGAACTCCTCTGGACCGACCACCGCTGCATCCACTTCACCTTCCAGAAACCCACCACACACCACCGCACCCAACAGATCCCCGCCGCTGCTGGAGCAAAATCACCGAAGATCAACTAAATCCAAACCTCGCTCTCAGCCCACCCACCGTACCCTCCAACACCGACAACGCTGCCCACAGCCTCAGACGCTGGATCGAGGACTGCCCCAACACCCTTGCGCCGCTGAAGAAACCCCCCTACAGAGACACCATCAAGAGGGCCAGCTGCTTCACCCCAGAACTCCTAGCCTCCAAGCAAGCTTGCCGGAAGCTAGAGAAGAAACGGCACAGTGAACAGACCCCGGACAGCCACGCAGCACACAAGGACGCCATCCGCAACCACCACCACCTCATCTGGGCTGCCAAGAGGACCTCCTTCAAAGACCACCTCGACAACAACGCATACGACAGCAAGGAACTCTTCAACATCATGAAGGAACTCTCCAACCCCAGCTCCAACACCAACGACATCCCGCCGTCGCAAGCCCTGTGCGACTCCCTCGCCACTTTCTTTCACCGCAAGATAGCATACATCCACGACAGCTTCAACACCCAGACAGCCCCAACAGACATAAACACAACAGACTCTCCTCACATCATCGACCATGACCCCCTGCTACCCTGGGCCTGCGTGAGCATTGATGACACCATCAAGACCATGAGCACAATCCATTCCGGCTCTCTGTCAGACCCATTCCCGCACCACGTCTTCAACAAAGCAAGCAGCTCCATCGCACCCCACCTGCGCAACGTCATCAACCTCTCCCTCGAGACCGCGACCTTCCCAGAGATCTGGAAACATGCCGAGATCAACGTACTACTCAAAAAACGCAAGGCAGACCCAAGAGACCTCAAGAACCTCCGGCCCATCTCTCTGCTCCCATTCCCGGCCAAGGTCATCGAGAAGATCATCAACAGACAGCTAACCCGATAACTCGAAGAAAACAGAATCCTGGACCCTTCCCAGTCAGGGTTCCGCAGCAACCACAGCACCGAGATCGCTCTCATCGACGCCACTGACAGCATCAGGACCCTGCTGGACAACGGTGAGACCGTAGCACTCATCCTCCTAGATCTCTCCACCGCCATCAACACAGTCTGCCACCGCACACTACGCGCACGCCTCCACGCCGCAGGGATCCGAGACAAGGCTCTGGAATGGACCACATCCTTCCTCTCAGGCAGAACCCAGAGCGTCCGCCTCCCACCATTCCGATCCGAAGCCTCCGATCATCTGCGGTGTACCCCAAGGATCCTCCCTCAGCCCGACACTGTTCAACATCTACATGACCCCGCTTGCACACGTCGCCCGACAGCACAACCTCAACATAATCTCCTACGCCGATGACACTCAACTGATCCTCTCCCTCACCAAGGACCCCATCACCGCCAAAGCCAAGCTCCACGAAGGAATGAAGGTCGTCGCCGACTAGATGAAGATCAGCCGCCTGAAGCTGAACTCGGACAAAATGGAGGTCCTCATCCTCGGCTCCAACCCTTCAGTCTGGGACAACTCCTGGTGGCCGATGGCACTGGGGACAGCCGTGACACCCACAGACCACGCACGCAACCTGGGAATCATCCTCGACTCAACGCTCTCAATGACCAAGCAAGTCAACGCCGTCTCCTCCTCCTGCTTCAACACCCTCCGCATGCTCCGCAAATCTACAAATGGATCCCAACAGATACAAGAAAGACAGTCACCCATGCCCTCGTCAGCAGCAGACTCGACTACGGAAACGCCCTCTATGCGGGAGCCCCGACCAAGCTCATCAAACGAATACAACGCATCCGAAACACCTCGGCACGTCTGATCCTTGACGCACCACGCCACAGCCACAGCCACATCGCCCCCCACCTGACAAACCTGCACTGGCTCCCCGTCAACAAGAGGATATCCTTCAAGCTCCTCATCCACGCACACAAGACACTCCACAAGACCAGCCCTGCCTACCTCAACAGACGTCTCTCCTTCTACATTCCCAACCGCCAGCTCCGCTCCTCCGACCTCTCACTGGCCACCGTCCCGCGCATCCGAAGAACTACCACCGGCGGGAGATCCTTCTCCCACCTCGCTGCCAAAACATGGAACACCCTCCCACTGAGCCTACGACAGACCCAAGACCTACTGACCTTCAGGAGAACCCTCAAGATCTGGCTGTTCGATCAGTAGCACCCCCCCAGCGCCTTGAGACCCTCGCGAGTATGTAGTGCGCTTTACAAATGACTAATTGATTGATTGAAATCAGTCAGTCTATCATGTGTAGTTACTGCACATGTAGCTGTTTCTTTACTCAGGGAAATTAATTCTTTCTCCTGACACTGGTTCACATTTTCATGATTTAAAAAGCAGGGACTGTTAATTTCTTCATGTTAAAATATTGAATTTAAAACACTAAGCTGTTTCTCTTTTTCAGGATCTGTGGTAATTTATTCCCCCATGCTCTCTATCTTTTTAATCACTGCTGCTTCTTCAAAGCAGGTTTGAAAAATCCCATCTTCAAATATATTCATTTTATTCTGGGCTATTGGTGTTGTAAAGACCATTTCTCCCCCACCTTTCAGTGCTTGGGCTGTCTGGGGTAGTTTCTCTTCAATAATCTGTGAATTCTGAGATTCTGAAATAAACCATGACTTAATTACTTAATTGCAGCTCTTTAAACTTTTCGAATAGGGGCCATATTAATTGGGACAGTCACAATTTTTCTAGGCACTGCCTGTGCATCTGCAGTTTGTGATATTTGGACTGAATCAGTCACATTTGAAGCAGTAACACCTGGAGACATCACTGTCAGTGCTGAATCAGCAGATAGTGAATGGGTCAATCTGAAATGTCTGCACAGCTCTCTCAATCTGTGTTTCTCTCTGTTTAACAGACGCAGTAGCCACTGTAGTACTTACTGGTACAATATTATCATTATTTTTAATGGGGACCACATAAGTTGGTGAACACTTAGTTAACAATGCATCCATTATTTCATCCCCTGAATCACTATTTATTTGAAGCTTTTTGTCATCATTAATTCCCTTCTCCTGTATCTGGTGCTTTACCTTTTCATCCTCACTTGCTTTGTCTCTTGCTACTTTTTCCCACATGCTTAAAGCCTCAAATTGTACCTCTAGATGGTGTCTTTATTTCACACTTGCATTAATTGTCAATAATTTGCAATTCAAAAGTACCATCTTTTGTAACCCTCAAAGGACCTTCTTTTTCAGTAACCTTGCACCATTGATGAACCGACATACATGAATTTTGTCCCAAATTGGTAGACAAAAAATGCACGGGTGTTCCTTCAGGAGCATCGCCCATTAAAGACAAATTTTTCACTTTACCTTCCAACAGTTTCTTTAAACCTTCAAACATTTTAATTTCTGCAATAGTTCAATTTCTTTTCTCCAATGCTGTCAGTTTCAATTTCAGTCAGTTTAACTCCTACTACTGACCCTCTCAAACAAAATCTTACTGCAATATTTTTTCTGAGTTTTCTCAATCAAAATTCTGTTAGTAACAACATAAAAACATTCGCTACTCTGCCTGTTCCACTAAATAAAGGATAGATTTCTTTTCACTGCGAGTAACACATTCCGCTTACTCTTCACAAAGTAAGAACTTCCGTTTACTCTTCAAACACTGCCAGTAAATCCCTTCAGCTTACTCTTCACTCAAGCTCAGAAGAACCTGCTACTCCTTCAGTGTTACCCTTTCTAGGTTATGTAAGACCAAAGTTTCACCAGCGAACTCTTTGCTGTCACTCAAGCTCGGAAGAACCTGCTACTCCTTCAGTGTGACCCTTTCTAGGTGATATAACACCAAAGTTTCACCAGCGAAGTCTTTGCTATCATTCACTCTCAATTTTACACAGAAAATTGTCCCTACTTTAACACTGCCAGCTCTACATAGCTTATCAGTGATATTCCAACAGACAAGTAACCTCAGAGCAGTATGGCTACTTCCACCACCCGCTATTCTTTTCCCGGGAATTTCCAGGTGTCACTGTACCTGTGCTTCCAGGCAACAAATAACGTGACACTAACTTTTCATGTTAAGAGGATATAATCAAAAATTCTGTCCTATGAAATTACCAATACAATCAATTCAAAATGAGCAAAATTTCACCAACAGTTAAAATCCTTACTATTTTTCCAACACCTTAAAAAACAAAACCTACCTGCTAGCATATTAACAACATTTCACAACCCTATTGATACTCACACCATTCCAGCAATCGCCTTCTTGCATCAATTTCCAGTACTGCTTTGTCAGTCTTCAGGTTTTGAGTATTGGAATCAGGAATCAGGACTTTTGAGAATCTTGACATTTATCTAACTTGGGCAATTATTTTCTAGCACTATTTAGGCTTTAAACTAAACTATGCTCCTTTTGGTGATGGTGCTAAACTTACCTCTGCTACCAGAAACTGATCCAGCGGTAATTTCACGGTAATTTCTCAATGCAAAACATCATTTACCACTAGTTTACCGCTTTAAAGGTGATGGACCTTTGCCACTGTGTATCACCTTCAGGAGACTTTACATAAACATGAAAAATCTAAATGCAATTAAAATTTAAGCCAATAAAGGGAGTTGTGAGTATTTGAAGGGTTTTATTTTCTAGTCAAAAGTTAAGTTTCTCTGATTCGTTATTCATCAAACAATTTTCAATCAGGTTACAGAATTGAAAAATAGGAAAAATAGAATTAATACAGAACATATTATAGATTGCATACAAAGCACTCCATAAAGAAAAGGGAAATTCCTAATTCTAAGTCAGTCAGAACTCTTTAAAGAGTTTCAGGAAAAATATAATTCAAGAGTGAGTTTTGCAAGCCTAATCAATAATTAATAATTGGCAAAAAATTCCCATAAAGAGAAATAAATGCATAAGACAAAAACCTGTCCTGATCTCTCAGCTGCTCTCTCTTCACTGGTTTGTTCATCTGTCTCTCTCCCTCTCTATATCTAACAGAGAGGCTGCTCCTTGAAAATGCCCTCCCTTCACAAGATGACAGAAGAATGTGATCTGCCTTGCCAAAAATATGACGTGCAAGGCTAGCCTACACCTCTCTGAAAAAACATGAGCAAGACCCCCTCCTCCCTCTGTGTCTCCTCGGACGCAATCTCCACCCAGGCTGCACCCGTGATGTTCAAGTACCTAACCCAAATGATGTCTGTGTCAGATCTGCTCCTTCTCCTCTCCTCTCCTCTAAGACTGACACGCCCCCTATGGGGTCATTTTTTATACTCTAATTCTTGACTGACTTTACTAATAATGTTGCAGTTTCAGTAGAAACTAGCACTGTGATTGGTTACCACAAGTGACATAGGGGTCTCATCATCCTGTTCTCATTGCAAATCCAACCCATACCGGTTTCAACAAAGGAAGCGTTAAGGCTTAATACAGTCATATGTATCACCATCAATAATTATACAATATTTCAACATTTATGCGAAAAAATGTATCAGTCTAGTTTCGCCTTGCTTTCATATCGCACACAGGGATGACACTCTTCCACAAACACTGGTACATTGGCAGGGTGACAAGAGTGTGCAGATCACTGTGGCCTTGACCCATGTTTCTTCACTTGAGGCACTTGGCAGTTCATGCAGCTGGCACAATCTTTTGCGTATGCGTCTCTCATTCACCACACTGCTAACAATTCTCAGCCATGCTGGATTCCTAGGCAGCCATTTTTATTGTGGGCCCAAAAGCAAAACAAAGACATAAGAATATTAATTTATGAAGTAAAACCCATTATGTTTACCTCCCCATACTAGTACCCTGTATTAGTTATTACCTAGCAAAAGCTATTAGTTTTAAGCAGCTTTTCCATCATTAGTGCACAACATGCAAAAATGTGCAATGTACAACATGGCATAAACATGCACCAAAGCAAATTTTCAAAGCACAAACAATTAATACATTCTCAAAGCAACATGCTCTAATGCTTTAAATAGCTTTTCATGCAAAATGCGTTTGACCCACATGTAGTGTTGGTGCGTGGTTGATTAATTAATACACATTATAAGAAGATGTGTTATGAACTGAATATGCATTGTTTAAATATATAACAAAGCCAAAGCCTCTTGAGACGGGAACAGGGATTGTAGATTACAAGGAAAAGGAGCTGGGAGGAGAGCACACACATTCCGTTCTTAATTTCAAAGCGAAAGAGGCCACAGTGAGCCTTCTAAAGGAAACTGAAATCACAAGTCTTCTACACTGCAAAAACACATGGTAATTCAGAACAATTATGTGCTACTTTAAAAGTTAAAAAAAACATTCGCTTAATTACATGTACATTCTATAGTGAGGTTAAATCTAAACTAAACACATTAAAAATCCATGATTAATTAATTAAGCATGGTTTTACATGATTTCATTTGCAGGCCTCTTTCATGTTTTTCACTTTGCATCCACCAAAAGTGCCATTTTAAAATTAAGTCTGGCTGAAACACAAAAATAAAGCAGTGCCTGAATCCAGATGAAATCTGAGCTACATCAGCGTATAGAGAATATGTTTTATTAAGCTTCACTAAAAGGTAAGGCAGGTATAGCTGAAGCAGCAGGGCAAGCTTTTCTAACACAATAAAAGCGGAATCACTAATGGAAGTGTGAGTGGCAGTCAGTGGCGGCTGGTATGGAATAGCGGGTGTGGGGTAGGTATAAATAAATATCACTTACCTTTGCACAGCCACCTTCTCTCTGTCGTTGTCTCTTCACCTTACTTCCTGACTCCCAAAAGTAGGAAGCACACATTCTACCCTAGGCCAATCACTACGCTGCTGCCACAGCATGACAGCAGCGTTGTGACCGGTCTGAGTGGCCCGGTTCGGCACTCAGACAGGAGTTGGAAGCCTGTGCATGTTCTCCACCCAGACTTTGCAATAAATACAGGTGGAGAACATGCTAAGTGCGTATGACTGTTTGGTCAGCCAAAGACGTCCGCCAAACCATCATGCGCACTTAAGGGACCATATTTCCTCCTCCTCCCTGCTCTAACAGTCCAGCCTGCCCTGCCCTAACCTGTCTCGCACTGAAAAATAGAATAATAATAACATTGTGTTATTATCCTATTATTTTAATTTTTTTGCAATGCTTAAAAGCAGTTGGGCGACCTCTTCTACCGTAGCAGAGAAGCCGTCGCTGGTGGCAGTGTGTCTGTGTGTGAGTGTGACAAGGTACACATGTACAAAAGAGTGCAAGAGATATAGTGAGAATGTGTCTTTGAGAGAATGTCGACATTTGAGTGTATGTTTGTTATATGTGCAAGTGTGCTGTTGATCTGACATACTGAAGGCCATGCTTGCCTTATGGACAAGGGACATAATAGCATATGGATGGGAGCTGTTATATAGGGCAAACTGCTGGCCCTGAGTGCTTCTATTAAGACACCATTATAGTCTATGGAGACATGAACTGTCTAACTGAGAAAGACGCTAGCCAAGTCATACCCAGCTGCAGGGACACGGAACACATTCTACCACACCCGACCGAAGGCCCTTACATGATAAATTTAATTCTTAGCATATGGGGTGGATTCATAGCAACATGTTGGAACTGATATTTGAGCTAACTTGTAATAAGATTTCTTGTACTCATTTTATAGGGGTGTCATTGACAAAATGCTGACCCTGGTATAGTGGAGTTAATTTTTAGAGGTACCCATGACTGTGGCTGTAGTATCCATGGTACATTTGTCGCACTGTCATATTGAATGTACTACGTCACATAAGGGGCTCACCCATGAAAAAATTATGACCTTGGTATAGTGGAAGTAATTTCTGACCTAAGACATTTGAAACAAGCATTTGCAATGCAATAGGTCTCGCATTTACGTGAGTTTGAGCTATTGACATTGCAAATGACAATGCCTTTTATTTTTGTTTCCGTTTAAAAAAATAAAATAAAAGGCATTGTTTTTTTTTTTTTTTTTTTTTTTTTTTGAAAACCTTTATTGAACAGTATGTGCAGACAAATACGGGCCTACAACCCTCAGGCCGGCCTCGACAATAGAGGGCACATCAGCAAGCAATTATGCAACTCAGCCGCATATCAGCACAAGCACGAATAGACCAGGTTACGTTATACACAATTGTGCCGCCGAGCGCAGGATGATGAGGTTTAATTTTATAAAGTTTTGAAATAAGTCCTTAGCAACAGGTCTGGAAGGATACGAAGCAGAGCAATGCAGTTAGGACTATAGTGGGCAACGATCATCAGAAAAGTCAGCAAGCATTATCCGTAAGGTAATCAATCGCACTCAATGAAATCAGGATAGGAAAGAAGCATATCACATGACGATCCCCAAGCACTACCCACACGTTCCCAATCCTCCCATCGACCCACAAACTAAGAAAGGAAGAACAAACGAAAAGAATAATGAGTAGAAAAGGAGAGGAGAAAAAGAGAAAAGAAAGAAAGAAAAGGAGGCCCATAGAAAAAAAACAACAAGAAAATATACCCCCCACCCTACACGCATGCAGAGGCTACGGCCTACCCCCCCTAGCAGTGTGTCTGTCGCCCCAGTAGAGTACCCGAAATTTAGAAGAAGAGAAAGAGAAGAAGAAGAAAAGGAATATCACGGTTAATCGGAGGAGGGCCAAGGATCTATTCAATGCGTAGCAAAATCGCTACCCGCGGTCACCCAACCCCAGGCCCCGACCTAACACCCATGCTACATGTACCTCCAGCAGTCACAAGTCCCAGTCCCAGCCATATACGTGTCCATGTGCGACAAGAAAAACCCCCCTTCCTCAGCCTTGGCCCCTTCGAACCTGCAGTCCAACAGAATCCAATTGCAGTACAGCCAACCTGGACAGGATGGGCCACCATGGAGTCTGTTGCAGAAGTCGAGGTGCAAAAAACAAGTCAAACTGGAGTGAAGCTCGGTAGTAAGGGGCCACAGAATGCGCCTCTGCTATGCCGTGGCTAGTACAACAGGGAGCGGGACGATGCATAAGTTCCAAAGTAGCAGCCGGCCGATGTACAGGAAGCAAGTCCAGGAGGACGCTCAGAAACGTGGCGCTCAACTCGGGGGATCCACCAACAGCCGACTGAAGATGTGGCTTAACACGCCGCACTGGAGAGTCATCATGGCCAGCTGAAAAAGTCGAATCTAACCGGTCCTCCAAATCAGTGGCAGAGTCGTGGAAGGCCAACCGCAGGTCCTCCAGTGCTGCCAGGATATCGCGAAGCCCCAGTGGTGGATCAAGGATGGAGGGTGCTGTTGCGTCCGCCATCTTAGGCAAGCAACCATCGAGCGCCCCGGGAAGCAAGCCCCCCTCAGCAGCCATCGGTATCTGGAAAGTGATGAGCTCTCTGCGGGGCCCTGGTGGTGCAGGAATCGTGGAGGCAGCCGGTCGTGGAGAGGCTTCAAGGGCAGGGGAATCTGTGGTGCAGGGAAACCCACCGGCAAGACCAGGGCCTCCGATGCGGAAGATGGCGTCCGCTGCTATGGGCTGCAACAAAGGAGCGATCCCGGCCCTCTCCCAGCTGGGCCAGGATACAGTATACGGGAGCCGGATACAATGTTGCAAGCGGGACGCGCCGGGCAGCCGAGCATGGAAAAGGCTGCTGTGAGAATCCCAGCGCGGCGCGCCAGGTCCGGTACACCGGCTCCTCCCTCTCCACAGCTGCCGCTGCTATCGTTGTCGCCGCCGGCCGTCCCCACTAAGCAATGGCCCGGCTGCGACCGCTTGGAAGGCCGGAATGGAAACCGGGGCTCAACTCCGCCGGGGCAGCTCCGTTTTCGACCGGAGTCACAGGAGCGTGGTCAGGAACACGGCGCAGGTAAACGTAGGGCTCGGAGGCGCAGGATTTTTGCCAGGATATCGATGAAAGGCGCAAGGGTCGGCGGAGCCGAAGAGCTAGGCGGCCATCTCGGCTGCAGGCTAGGCTCCTCCCCATAAAAGGCATTGTTATTTACAATGCCAATAACTTAAACTCACGTAGATGCGAGACCTATTGCATTGCAAATGCTTGTTAACATTAAAAGTAAAGCGCCGGTGCCCGATTATAGCAAAAGCGCCTTCATGAAGTACCCGTGACGGAGACATATGGCGGCTGCGCGCGTTCACGCGCACATGCACGCAGGCTTTAGGCCAGCGGCTGCAGCACTTTGAAAATCCCCTTACAAAAATTCGAGCAACAGCGCATGCGCTGTTCTAGGCTCTACCTAAAAAACGGGCTAGTTAACTGGTTTGGTTTTACACGAGTTCCTGCTCTTGGTAGATCCGTGTGTGTAGTAGATGTCCAAGGAGAATAGATTTGGTTCTTGGAGAGGATACCTGCCCCCATGACACTATAAACTGTAGTTCTTGGCTGCGTTCGACCTGATGGGTGGAAAAGAAAGCAAACCCGAGAGACACTGACCGGCTCATGACGCCATTTGTGTCATGGTTTCTTTCATTCCAGGGCTTTACGGTTCTCGGAGCAGCTGTGCCCTTTTGCCAGTGTCTCAACTAATTATGTAGTTCAAGTTTATTTTTAGGTACAAAAGACAACCAATAAGTTTTCTCTGCAAAAAGATAAACGGGTTCACAATAACGTAGATCCATTGTACCGTGCCTTTCAACTACCCTTTCACAATGTGTACGGGGTAATTACTGCTATCATTTGAATAAACCAACTACATTTTTAGTTACCAAATCTGCCAAAGCTAGTTTGTTGGGGGAAGACTTTTTTCGTGTCTTTATTTTGAAACGATGGCAGACAACCTGAAAATATTTCCTTTCTTAAATGGTCAGTCTACACGAGTTACACAGTAGTGGTGAAGTCTGGAAGAGGCTGCAACTACCAAGCTTGCCTCACTTGGTGAGAGAAACATTTTTTTATGTCTTGTGTGTGATGGACTGTAGTACAAAGTAAAGCATTTGCCACAGTGAGTATAAAGCGGTTGTTCTGAATGTAAAAATGTGTAAACGTGCACATTACCCCTTCATTGTCCACAAACATGCCGGCTTTTTGCTTTCTTCCAAGCCTGCATTTTACCTTCTCTCAGAGCTCTAACCTCTGACTTGTATTGGGGCCGTTTTGAAAAGAGTGCTCATTAAGATATAACTGGTGCCTGCTGTGTCAGTTGACCATATCGCCCTATGAAACCCCAGTGAAATATGCTCCTTGGGGCCTGTAGGCATCCTTTTGTTCCAAGCTGTGCAGAGCCTCTTGATGCAGGCCGAGCACAAGTCTGATGTGGCCCACATCATGAGATGTTAGGAGACCCACAATTGGAGAGGATGGAAGGAGGAGCACGTGTCCCAGGGTGTGCATTATTACATTTGGTGCCATTTCTTATTACATAGCGATTAACAGTGGCAATCGGTTTGGGGCGCATTTCACTGACGCATCGTTAGTACACACGCAAATTATTTTTTGTAAGCACTCAGTAGATTGATATTAAACATATTTTGCGTTTACATATACACGTTGAATTTACTCTGTTCATTTTACTCGAAATGTTAAGGTGCAGCCTCCACACATGCATAATCCGTTTGTGTGTCTAGTACTTTGCAAGATGGCGCTGGTTAAATAACAAATATGATTTATTTTTCTTAGGGATGATATAAAGTAAAAAGTATCATGACCTTTGAAGTGTAATCCTAATTGTCGGTGTGAAACTATGGCATGGCCTGAAAGGAACGACTTCGGTTTGATCTCGCAATTAATCTGCACTTCTTTACATCCGATTCCACATTTTAAAGCATTTTATTGTTTTACCTTTAGCCATCCTTTGGACTAATCTTGAAAATACATTTCGATATTTACTCCATTAATTAACATTGTTATAATGAACAAGTTTATGCCTTTATTTCTGTAGCCCTCTCTAAAGTACGAATTTACTTCTCTCACTTTTTATTTATAATAAGACAGCACGTTACTACGTCCTCATAACTTTCGTAAAACTTTCACGAAATGCACCTTGAGGCCTGCTCAAATGTGTCTGCTTTGGACTAATATCTAGCTGTAGGACTGACAGTTGTTCCCTTCTAAAGCTTAATCCTGTGTGTCCTGCGTGTGCTAAAGTTACAATCTTACCGTTTCAGATCATACTTTGTACACTGGTAGTATTACATATCCCCACCCCCCTTCCAAGCACTTTCTATGGTGTTTTTAAGCTAGATTGGACTAACATTTTCGTGAGCATGGAATTGGGCCTTGGTCATTGGGCTAAAAAAAAAAAAGCCAACAGTTGTGGCAGGTTTTGGCAGTCCCCTGCAACCCTCTCACACACGAAGTCGCCGTTGTTTGTTGTCCTACACTGCTGAGTATACTAGCACTAGAGGGGACACCGGTCGGTGGCGTAACGGCCAGAGCTGACGACTTTGGAGCTAGGAAACCAGGATTGAGTCTAGGCGTCGGCTCGTCATCCTGTGATTCTGGGCAAATCATTTAATCTGCCAGTGCATACCAAAAATTAATGTGGCCTGGTGTAATGTAACTGGCACTTTTGTAAAGTGCTCCAATACCGTCGGGTCCAGTTCCTGCTGTATAAAACGGCACAAAAAAAAGTGTAAACTTAAAAAACAAAGCATTAAACGTTTCTTGTATGCTTTGGCTAATGCCATGTTTTGAAACGTTCTAAGTTATTTGTACAAAATCGATTACATTGATCACCGAGCAATTTGTCTACTCGCATTAAAATACACACTACTTTTATTTGAGCACGTTACTGGTATTTAGGTTTCTCAAACTAAAGTATGTAATATATGCAGGAAATTATATTAGTATTTTTTTAAAGTGCACTGCTCTCTGTGCTTTATGTTTTAGCTGTATCTCACGGTGCGCACTCTCTTTGCATGCCCACTAAGCAGTTTTCCGATCTAGTTAGTGTTGAAAGCGATGCTCGAAGGTTGATCGACTCTTTTATTGTCGAGCCAGGGTGTAAACTGAGATGCCATCACTGAAGAATGTAAAGGTTAAACAGTTCTGCAGTGGTTGCCCGCTGGTAGACACCAAAGCTATGAAGAGGAAAGCTATGAAGAGGAAGGGGCCGTTCTCTGTCCTGTCACGTTGATGCCTTCTCCTTTAGCCATGAAAGACAAGCATTAAACAAGCACTGGCCGCACGCGCTTTAAAGTAAAAAAAAAAAATGAAAAACAAGACAAGCCCGGCGGAGCGTGGACGCGAGCGCTTGGGGGCGGGGAAGCGGACCCTTTGAAGTGCTCAAAAAAAAAAGTGTAAACTTAAAAAACAAAGCATTAAACGTTTCTTGTATGCTTTGGCTAATGCCATGTTTTGAAACGTTCTAAGTTATTTGTACAAAATCGATTACATTGATCACCGAGCAATTTGTCTACTCGCATTAAAATACACACTACTTTTATTTGAGCACGTTACTGGTATTTAGGTTTCTCAAACTAAAGTATGTAATATATGCAGGAAATTATATTAGTATTTTATTAAAGTGCACTGCTCTCTGTGCTTTATGTTTTAGCTGTATCTCACGGTGCGCACTCTCTTTGCATGCCCACTAAGCAGTTTTCCGATCTAGTTAGTGTTGAAAGCGATGCTCGAAGGTTGATCGACTCTTTTATTGTCGAGCCAGGGTGTAAACTGAGATGCCATCACTGAAGAATGTAAAGGTTAAACAGTCCTGCAGTGGTTGCCCGCTGGTAGACACCGAAAGCTATGAAGAGGAAAGCTATGAAGAGGAAGGGGCCGTTCTCTGTCCTGTCACGTTGATGCCTTCTCCTTTAGCCATGAAAGACAAGCTTTAAACAAGCATTGGCCGCACGCGCTTAAAGTAAAAAAAAAAATGAAAAACAAGACAAGCCCGGCGGAGCGTGGGCGCGAGCGCTTGGGGGCGGGGGAGCGGACCCTTTGAAGTGCTCAAAGGAGCCAAAGCTATAGAGAAGGGAGGGGGGAGTGGGAGCAGCTGTGCACGTGCATGTGATCGTGCACTCAAGGTTTAGGCCAGCCAAAACTGTGGGTAGCACTTTGAAAATCCCACATATAAAATGTCTCTTCGAGCCTTTGGCTCAGCGAGACCTAAAAAATGAGATATACTCCTAGGAAAGACCAGGCTTTTCTGGTACACCATGAAAATACTGGAATGTTTTTAATGAATGTCCTATAAGGGTCTGCAACCCCACCCCTTACATAGATCTTTTTTCTCCTATAATGGCTATGAGGTTAGCTCTGACCCCAATTCTGGAAATGCTTGTCCTGCCTCATTGCCGGGAGCAGGACTGGCTTTAAGGCGGTGTGACCAGTGCAGCGGCACCTGGTGTTCACTTTGGTGAGAGGTGCTGTGTTTTAAATTATTTTTTGGTTTAAAAGCACATGAACTTCCTTGTGCATCAGGCAGTTTTCAGGCAACTATAAAAGTGTCAAGATAACTCTGGTGATTAATGTTCCTCCTGTTGAGAATCCAGAATTTTATCTAGTGGCAGTTTTGGCTCATCGTAAAGTAGCATGCATGGTTGATGTGCCTACTGCAAAGACTGTGTACCATGCAGATCACAGAACTGAGTGTGAGTGAACTAATCATATGTAGTAGTGAAATACTCTAGAAGCTGAAGGTAAGTTCAAGGTTTTATACCCGAAGTACTCGCCCACTACATGCTGTAACATACCGGCTGAGATCCGAGAATGAACTGACTCTGTTCACTAGGATCCTCCCTCACCACTCAGTTTGCCAGCACTGGCCAATTTTAAACAACATGCTTGGAACATGTCACACAAGCTACACCAAAATTACAGATCAAGCATTGCAATACATTACAGGGTAGCACTATAAACAAGCATTTGCAATGCAATAGGTCTCGCATTTATACGAGTTTGAGCTATTGGCATTGTAAATGACAATGCTTTTTATTTAAGTTTGGGTTTTTTAAAACATAAATAAAAGGCACTGTCATTTACAATGCCAATAGCTCAAACTCGTATAAATGCGAGACCTATTGCATTGCAAATGCTTGTTCTAAAGGGAAGCGCTCAAATCTGGTATTGTTTCTGGAGTGAGCTGGAGCCCTCTGAGAATTCTTCAAAACAGAAATCCTATTCATTCATAAAGTGCCTGGAGACAATAGCATCCTTCTGTGAGGCCCGTTTGTAGAGCTCGGTTATTTCTCAGCTTAGACGCTAGTAAAAGAGCTACATGAAATATTGCATCCACTCTAGAATTAATAAGCTCCGAATTCAGACACACATCCTTCAGAGGTCGATAAAATGAGTTCCATTGAGTTTGGTAATAATTAACATGTGTCATCAGTGCCTACATCCCAAACAAATGTGGATGGCGCAATGTAAATATAGTAATTATTGTATTTTTTTGTCTGGCGGCACAACAGTACATAAGTTTCCTCAGCAATACTTTTCCAAGACCAACTACACATAATTGTACATTAAAAGTAGTATCTTTGGTGTTCACATTCCTTGCACTCTCTGTATTTTCAAATGTAAAAAAGAGCGAAAAATTTCACAATTCCCAAGCCGTACATGGTGAACTCACCCTGCAGCTGGTAAAACGAGATGCAAACGGCACCAAGTTGTGAAAACATTTGGTGAAATGGGAAACACTAAACAAAAGGTGCAGTCTCTGAAGTGTGGTGGCAGATGTGTCACTTAGCTGTGACAAGGCCGAGGTGGCGGCGTCAAGCTACAGTAGGGACCCCGGGAGAGGACTGCACAAAAGAGAAGAGGGATCGTGAGAAGCCAAACAAAGAAGGGACAGAAAGGAAAGAGGAAGGAAACACAAAGGAATAGGAGGCCTGCAATAAAAGGGACAGAAAGGAAAGAGGAAGGAAACACGAAGGAATAGGAGGCCTGCAATAATTATCTTCATTCAATATGCGTGAGAGAATTACCGAATGGCACTCACTGTAGCCCCCTACCGTCGTTCAGCAAAAGGCAGCCGCATGTGAATCAATAAAACATGCCTGCAGTTGGATTGCTTATTTCTGGGCTTTAAAAGGAAAGGTATCTGTATACATCACAAAGGAGGGGGTCGCCAAAGTTCGACATACTTGCACACTGACAACGGCATGGCCACGCCAAGCTGTCTCCCAAAATCAAGACACCGGATTCTCAGTCGCTGATTGGGCTGTGGCTACCGGCTCCATTTAGAAAGTCTATGCACCCACCATGATGGCCGGGGGAGGGAGACAGAGGTTCCCATTGAAGAGCAGCGAAATCACGCACGGAGGTGGTCACACCCCTTGTGAAACATGCATGAGGACTCTCAGTCGCTGATTGGGCTGTGGGCACCGGCTCCATTTAGAAAGTCTATGCACCCACCATGACGGCCGGGGGAGGGAGACGGAGGTTTCCATTGAGGAGCAGCGAAATCACGCATGGAGGTGGTCACACCCCTTGTGAAACATGCATGAGGACTCTCAGTCGCTGATTGGGCTGTGGGCACCGGCTCCATTTAGAAAGTCTATGCACCCACCATGACGGCCGGGGGAGGGGGACGGAGGTTTCCATTGAGGAGCAGCGAAATCACGCACGGAGGTGGTCACACCCCTTGTGAAACATGCATGAGGACTGTAACAGTGCCTCACCTGCTTACTGGGAAAGATGAATACTTGACTTTTGTGATAGCCATTCCCCGATGTTTGAGCTCGACCTTTAGGTCGATGATGCGCAGTTTCCGATCCTTTTACCCTCTGAGGTAGCGGCCAACATTTTGCAGATGTATGAGCAGGAGAGAACGAGAAAGCAGCCAAAGAGCGCAAGTGTGAAAAAACAGCAGTGTCTCAGTGTGTGTGCGCCTACTATATAGCCAAGCAGCTGGAAGCTGAGGGAAACAAGAATTACAGCCCTGTTTACAGAAGGTCGGAGCAACAAAAACACGGAGTGCTCGTGTCAAGTCCTTTTAAGAACGAGTTTGAGTTATTGACATTGCAAATAACAATGCCTATTGGCATTGTCATTTACAATGCCAATAGCTTTAACTCGTGTAACTGCGAGACCTATTGCATTGCAAATGCTTGTTAAAGAGGGGATCAAATGGGTGAAAAAGAGCAACAAGGAGCTGGCAGAGAGAAAGCAGACTGGCGCAAAGGCAATGTAGGAAGAGTTGGGGCAAAGCACATGGGCGAAGGAAGAGGCGCGTAGAAGGATTTAAAGGAGAGAAGCTAAGAGAAGAGGAGAAAAGGAAGTGAAGCGGAGAGAAAGAAAAGACGCAGGGATAGGAAAGGAGATAAGTGGAGAGAAGGAAGAGATGCGCGGAGAAAGAAGGAAAAGAGAAGCGGGAGAAAAAAGGAAATGAGAGAAGAGGAAAGAAGGAAGAGCCGCGGGGAGAAGAAAGGAAAGGAGAAAAGAGGAGCGAATGAAAGAAAGAAGAGATGCGGGGAGCAGGGGACAGGAAAGAGGATGGAAAGGTGCTCAGGAAGAAACTGGCGGCGAGAAGTTAAGTAGAGAACGATGAACTAGAGAAATGGAAATACAAGCAGGAAGTGGGATAAGGGAGGGGGTGGCAAATGGCGTGTACATTTCGTGGGCGCTTTGATGTTCGCAGTGGCCGCGCGGCTCACTGAGAACATCAAAGCGCCCGCGAAATGTACACGCAGGCTGCCAAATGGTGCGCGCACCGCATGCACTGTGTGAAAGTGATCGCAATCGCGATCACATCAAAGCGGCCGTGCGGCCCGCGAAAGTGAAAGCAAACGAGTGCTTTCAGGCCTCCAAATGGTGCGCGCGCCCGGCGCACATGCACTGTATTTGGAGGCCTGAAAGCACTCGTTTGCACTTCCAGATCCCCCATTTACAAAAGCTCTCGTGAGAGCAGCGCTAAAGCGCTGTCTCAGGCGAGACCTAAAAATGAAATGTACATTAGAGAGAGGCTATAGAGCGATGAGGTGTACGGTTGGCAAGTAGTAGTGAAGGAATTAATTGGGAAAGAGGTTATGGGGGAGTAGAGAGAGCCAAGAAAGACAATTGTAATGGCCGCCACCAATGCTCGAGCCGACCCTGGCTGGGAGTCTTAGCCCCCAATGTTCGGGTCTAGTTGTGCCCCTTGTTTCACTCTTATTACACGGGTCTGAGATTTAGGTGAAGAAGTCCTAAATAAGAGTAGGATTCATTTCCACATGAGCCTGCAGGGTTTAAGGGCCACTAAGCAATCCTTGTGACAAGTGTTGCGTTTGTTTCTGTGACCACTGGAGCCAAACACATACTACTAGCACCATTAGTCCAACTCAGTTTTAAGTGCGCTTCCATGGGGCATTCAGGGAGGCAAGAGAGGGGGCAGACAACTTCTGAACCTCAGTCGTGGGCCTCCGAATTGAACATTCTCTGTTTTTTACTCCCTTTTTGAAACTGAACATTTTCACTGTGGAGCCCACTGGTGGGCTTTGAAATTAAATGAACATTGCAGAAACCTACTAGAAGGAAAGGAATTCATAAAAGTGCACTGCAGATCCCAGCATGCAATACTAAGTTCAACTCACCTCTGAGGCCCACTGAGGGATAATTAAATAAAGGACATGCTGAGGAGAGTGCCCTACCACCTATCCTGCACAGTATCATTAAGCCTTTGACCAAGTAGCTGCCCTCTGGAATGCACAAGGCAATGAAATGCATCTGAATGAAAATGCTGATCGGTGGAATTCATCTGCTTTTCGAGTGTGCCTTCAAACTGGGGATATTTTGGTGATTGATATAAATATATATTATCAACTGGCGGTCGCCAGTAGATAGTTATAGTTAGGACCTATTTTCCATAGGAAATCTGCAACATTCTATTGGGAATATCTTTGGCGCCGATTGACGAATCTTTGCGAAATTCTCCAAACTTTTGGCCAGTTCCGCTCCGCTCCTACCCTGAAAGTTTTGTGGTGATTCGTCAAGCGGGGGCCGAGAACAAAGGGGGGTCCCAAAACGTGTTTTCCCCATGCAATTTCCCATAGGATCTGTTGTCGCAGCTACAGCCCGAACCGCTGAACGGAATGACACCAGATTTGGCAAAGAGGTAGTCCTCAGTTCGGACTCGTGTCTTTGCATATTTGGTGTGAATGTGTTCAGTAGTTCCTGAGAAAATTAGGGTAAAAAAGTTAGTGCTATCTATGGCCGCGGAGGATCCGCGTACCGTACCCCCACCGTAAGCGAACTCTCCGTGAACCGAGCGCGCACCCTCCCCATCGGGCGCTGAATGCTAATTGGCTGTCGAGCGTCTCTCTACATTCGAAACCAGGAACTGTTGGCGGCCATTTTCTGCCTCGGTAGAAGCGAGGCTGAAGAAGCAAGGGGAATAAGTGCGCAAAACATATAAAGGGCGCAGTGGAAATACTCTGACCCTCTAGAGGTGCTTAGGGGGTCCCAGAAGGACCCTCTGGGGCCCCCTTTTTTTTTTTTAAACGGCGAAATGCGTGCACGGTGCGCGCATCCTTTCGCGTTGGATGCATGGATTCTCTCGCGGTGGGTTCGCGGATCCACAGAATGCTTTTGTAGAAAAAAGACAAGAAATCATTGGTTGTATGACTACTTTCTACACTGAAAGGTAGGGTGTATATTTCTGTTTTTTAAAGGTATGATTCTTATTGGTTGACAAAACAGATTGTAAGGAACATCATATATGAAAAGCTGATATGTTGAAAAGTCAAGCACACTTCCTGTCTTGTTTAGCAACATTGTGTGCTCAGTGCAGTGTTCCATGACCTGTTTCTATGGTAATAGGCAGAAGGCAGATTGGGGGAAGGGTTGAAATGTATTTCAGTTGGAAAGGGTTGAAATGTTTAACCAATAGAAATGTGTGTTTGCTTTTGAGTTTATGCGTGAAGGATTGTGATTTGATGTTTACATGTATATGTGTGGAAAATAAAAGGGAAACTTTTCCATTCTTTGTTTGTGCTGAGAGGTGCACAGTGTAGAGATTCTGTAAAAGAAAATATGGTGAGTGACTGATATACTTCTTAATCTACAAAATAACTTGAAAGATGAGTTATTTAATTGTGAGGGGATGTATGTAGACTATTTTGATTTGAATCAGAGTAATGTATTTCTCCTGCTAAAGTGTAGGGAGTACTTTTTTTCTCTACAATCTTATTGACAGTGTGTGTGCATGTAGAAACCATTCTGTGATAAGCATTTGTGTTTTTCATGTGTTTGCAGACAGATAACTGTGCTGATTTTATATTTTGGTAGAATTAGAAACCAGTCATTGTTTATGAATTTGTGAAATGAGTTATGTTTCTGCACTCTAATGTAGTACTCCTTGTAGATGAAGAAATGTGTTTTGGTATAGTGCAAGGGATAGTGTTGTTTGTCTGGAATCACACAGTGAGTCTGTGTGCATTTGGGAGTCACTGTGAGAGAAGCATTTGGTAACATCGTGTATTTGCTGACAAATAACTGTTTTAAATCCGGTCATTTTGTCAAGTTTTAGTAGCATTAGAAGCCAGTCTTTGCTTATGCTTTGATTAAATGAGTCAGGCTTTGACACAAAAGTGTAGTCATGAAATATGAAGATTGTGTGCAGTTGCTTTACCACTTGCACTGTAGTGAATGAGTTTTGGTAAACTCCTAGGGATAGTGGTGCTTGTCTAGAATCACACTGTAAGTCTGTGTGCATTTGGGAACCACTGTGAGAGACGCATTTGGTAACATCGTGTATTTGCTGACAGATAACTATTTTAAAACCTGTCATGTTGTCAAGTTTTAGTAGCATTAGAAGCCAGTCATTGCTTATGCGTTGATTAAATGAGTCAGGCATTGACACTAAAGAGCAGTCGTGAAATATGTAGATTGTGTGCAGTTCCCTTACCACTTCCACTGTAGTGAATGAGTTTTGGTAAGCTGCTAGGGATAGTGTTGTTTGTCTAGAATCACACTGTGAGTCTGTGTGCATTTGGGAAACACTGTGAGAGAAGTGTTTGGTAACATTGTGTATTTGCTGACGGATAACTGTTTTAAAACATGTCATGTTGTCAAGTTTTAGTAGCATTAGAAGATAGTTATGGCTTATGCTTTCATTAAATGAGTCAGGCATTGACAGTAAATTGCAGTCGTGAAATATGTAGATTGTGTGCAGTTCCCTTACCACTTGCACTGTAGTGAATAAGTTTTGGTAAACTCCTAGGGATAGTGGTGCTTTTCTAGAATCACACTGTGAGTTAGTGTGCATTTGGGTAAGGATTGTGAGAGAAGCATTTGGTAACATCGTGTATTTGCTGGCAGATAACTGTTTTGAAACCGGTCATGCTGTCAAGTTTTAGTCGCATTAGAAGCCAGTCTTTGCTTATGGTTTGATTAAATGAGTCAGGCTTAGACCCAAAAGTACAGTCCTGAAATATGAAGATTGTGTGCAGTTCCCTTACCACTTCCACAGTAGTGAATGATTTTTGGTAAACTCCTAGGTAAAGTGGTTGTTGTCTAGAATCACACTGTGAGTCTGTGTGCATTTGGGAAGCACTGTGAGAGAAGCATTTGGTAACAGCGGGATATAAAGTCGCAATTTTACCACACTTTTTCCTCACCTTCCTTGCAAAAAAATATTTTTTTGAGGCTAAGTTACACGCCCTTTCTCCGCAGGTGCAAACATGGTTTAAATATGTCGTAAAATTGCAGAGCCGGAAAGCACTTTTTCGTCCTATGTACGCTATTTTTTAACGGATTTCCGCGGAGCATATATGAGGGTAAAGTAGTTCTTGGGCATATTATCAAGCCAGGCGATAAAATTATCGCTGCCTTAGCGGCAGAAAACTGCCGCTAAAACGGCGATAATGGCCTTGATAATTTGCTCTATGGAATTCCAATTGAAGCCCATGTTAGATGTGAAGGACATCTAACCTGAGCTTCAATTGGAATTCCATAGAGCATATTATCAAGCACATTATCGCCGTTTTAGTGGCAGTTTTCTGCCGCTAAAGCGGCGATAATTTTATCGCCTGGCTTGATAATATGCCCCTCAGTGCTTTAAATTTCACACCCTACGTTAAATTTCGGATGGTCAAAGTGCCGGGATTTACCAGAGAAAAAAAAGTACAATTTGGCATATCAACAACAACCGGCGATAATTATCGCTAAGCGCACTTAGCGCTAGGATAATTATCGCCGGCTAGCGTGGATTTTTATCGCTGAGATAGCGTGCTATTAGCAACGCTTATCTCAATAGCGATAAAAATCCTCACGCTAAGTGGCTAACGTGAGATTATCGCTGGAAATCCAGCGATAATCTCACGTTAGCTTGTTGATAGGGACTGACAAACTTAGCCATGATATCCTCCTTCCATAGGATATCATGGCTAAGTTAGAAAAATACCAGACATAAAAAAGCAGCGTTAACTGCGGTTAGCACTGCTTTTTTTGTCTCTAACAGGGTTAGCGATATTCTTGATAATAGGAGAAATGTCGCTTAGCGACATTTCTCCTATTATTTTACTCTGGAATGCCTCCTTTGTATCTCATTAGAGATGCAAGTGGAAGCGTAGAGTAAAAGGGTGCTAACATGCAAATTTGCATGTTAGCACCCTGTTGTTGATAAGGTGCTAGTTTTATCTCTGCTTTTTTGGCTTTTAAAGCCAAAAAAGCAGAGATAAAGCCCTTGTTGATATGCCCCAATATTTGTTGAGACATAGTGATTTTTGTACACTTAGTATCAAATTTTGCATGTTTTTGCCCATGAACTCAGAACAGGTGCAAAAATAAATTCGATTGCGGGGTACGATAAATGCCACCCTCGCCCCAGGGCAGTCATAAGGTTCAACCTCTTATGATTGCAGTTCACTTTTACGATAACTAGAGGTAATCATTTTAAGTAAAAGGACATATTCTTAGGATCGTTAGACTTCTTACCGTCTTTTGAGGTGTAGGTAATCCTGCACTCTGTCGGGCTGACCTGGGTCACCTCGCACTCCCCTCCTCCATTCCTCCGGACAGACAGGTGTCTGTGCAAAGCTCTCACCCGCTGCTCATCTAAAGCCGTCTCGGCTGTAGCAAGGATAGAAAACCCAAGCTCTGCCATGCTGGCAACAAGTGCGGTTGCCCGACGTAGTGGGCGGTGTTTAAAGGGATGGTGTAGGGGGTGAAGGATGTGTTCCTACAACAAAGGAGATGAACACACTGAGGTGACGGGGCACACAGATGGCTCGCGAGATCAGGTGATGGAGCGGGGATGCGGTGCAAATCCAGTGGTTACAAATTGAAATTGCGTGTGGAAAAGGGAGGGGGAGGAACACTGTACAGAGACTGGGCCTGAGGTGGCGTTGCTGCCGTCGATAAGAAAGTCTCACTCCTTCTCTCCGCTGCACCTCCGTAGCTATTACTGGAAAATGTCCCTCGGCCTCGAGGAGCAGGAATATCAGGTTCTCGAAAGTGAAAGCAGAAAGGCTAGACCTCTCCCTCAGTAGCGCCACGGGACTGAGCCTCCCCTGGTGCCCCTGGACAAGGAAGGGGCTTGGCTGGGTGGGGGGTGGTGATGTCTTCGTGAGGCACGGAGAAATGAAACTTAGCAGAAACGAAACCTAGCAGGTATTTAAGGCTGTGTGTGTGTGTGCTATGCAGTTCATCCATATTTTTATGAGAGGGTGACAGAGACCAATTAATGGATTGTTTCTTGTTACACAAGAAGCCCACAAAAGGATTTAAAACTTAACAAAAAGGTCGACAAAACTAACAATAAATAAATGAGTATAAACGGGGCCAGAAATGAAGTAATCGACTATTCAGGGCTAAAAGGATGTGGTAATTTCTTTATTTAAGAAATGTAATTTACTTTTGAATAAACGCATATTGGAAATCTTAGGCTGGAACAAATAATAGGCCTAAGCAAAACGAAAAATAGGCCTGCCACTGTCTTTGGTTCTGGCCCTGCACAGTGAGCGCTGCCATGAATTTTGCGATTATGTCTCTGAGTGTATTTCGTACTGGGGGAGGGGAGTGAGTGTGTCAGGGAGAAGGGGAGTGGCCCGAGCAGTGTCTCTGGGAGTTCCATTAAGCAGACCCCCCCCCCCCCCTCCCCCCCCACCCCCAGGAGATTGCCGCACAGATTTGCACATTTGGCTGCGCAAAAAAAATAAAAATTAGTAGCCTTACATCAATGGAACCTGTTTAGCAAAGTATTCCACATTTAAATAGGCATGTTTTACAGTTTCTGAAGCTCTACAGAAGCACATGCTTCAATCCTAATGAGGCATGACACCTCTTCCTCAGGCATCTTATGGTACAGGATCGTAGTGGGTGGAGAAATTCGTGGCAGATTTGTAGGTGGTTTTCCCTGTATTTAAAACAATGCCAGCACAATCCATTTACCTTTAAACATGGTTTAAAAAGTTGTGTTCGGGATATATTTTTTATTAAAATAGTGTCTGGTCTGGAAACATAGGGGCAGATTTATGTTAACTGGCGCATCCCTGCATATCAGCAGGGATGCGCCAATTATTATGCGCCACAGCTGCGCCACCATGGATGCGCCGCTTTTATAATGCGGCGCACCATGGGGCAAAAACGGCACAGATGCGTGACGCATCTGTGCCGTAAAAGTGGCGCATTGCTGGAGTTGCGTCGCAAGCGCGATGCAGCTCCAGCAATGTTCTGGGGGGCCCTATCTGTACAATGCTGCGTCAATCCTTACGCCTGCTTCAAGCAGGCGCAGGGTTTTGACGCAGCATGGGCCTAAAAGTGACTGAGTGAAATCTTGTAGATTTCACTCAGCCACTTTTAGGAGGCGTTCCTGCGCCGGAACGCCCCCACCTGCCCTGGAACGCCTACATGTGGCGCAGGGCTTTACAACGTGACGCATCTCCCAGATGCGTCACGTTGTAAATACCCCGCACCATGGCGCAGGATTTGCGCCGCTGCTGCGTCACAAAAGTGACGCAACGGCGGCGCAAAAGTGGCGCAAGTGCAACATAAATCTGCCCCATATGGCAGATACCTAGGGTGAAATGTATTAAAATTAGACACAATTCTGCGTTGTGTCAAAAAGAGAGAATAGAGCAGTGCAATGTCTGCTAAGTGTGCACAGGGAAAATAATAATTGGGGTATGAGACTTGTGGCACGGAATGTGCAACCGACTATTGTGCTTATCATTGTGCAGGAATGTCTGTGTTTTCCCCACTCAACAGTACTGTTTAAATGTTCTCTTGCCGGTATGTGGTCCTGCTGAGATGGCAGCAGAAAGGTCCCGAGAAAGTGACCAACATTTTCGGATTGGGTGTGGCCAGCCGGCGGAGGTAGACACGCAACATTCCTGAAGTCCTTCAAAAGCTGCACACCTGGTATTAGGTGCACCTAGGGTATCGGTTGGTATCAAGCCGGCATGTTGCGCTGTTTCTCCATAATGCGCTATACAGCCCTTGGGCGGTGGTAGGCACTCTCTAAGTAGGGCCAGGGTGCTAGGTTTCAATAAAGGTGACTCATGATCACATGGTTTTATGGCGAGGCTTCCAGGAGGGTCTGAAACGAGCAGCGCGATCGCCCAACTTTCACATGTATTATGGCGCGTCAGTGCAGTGTCAGTGGGCACCGCTGTAAACTTAGCATGGGCAGCACAGGGTATGGTTACATTTTCTGACAGAACATTTCAATGATGCTTGGCCGTTTAAATGTATAAATTAGTTACTTCTCCACGGGAGTGGTTGTGGCACGACGGCCTGGGCTGTTGACTTCAAAGCCGGTTGGAACCAGGTGCTAGCCTGGAGACATCAACATTCTGTGATTCTGGGGAAATACACCAGGGGAGCTTCCCAGGTACATTGCAAATGTTTTATAAACTGTCTGCATTTGGTGGTGGCCGCATTCACGTCGGTTGTTCATTGTATATTTACAAGGAGATGACTCACGGCCACAGGTCCAGGCAGGCTGCAGCGGGGTCGTACACGATCCGGGATGGCAGCCTGGAGAGTCCGGTCTAGGATCACTCAGCCTTTTATCCTTCCATGGTCAATTTAATGCCTACTACTGGAGATAATTAGCACCAGGAATTACGGGGTTGGTTGAAAGCCCAAAAACGTAGGTATAGATGTGTTACCTCCATTTGAATAAATATGACATTTGTTACTCAGTGTTAAAGATTGCGTCAATGGTTACACAAGTTCTAGCAAGAGGAACGCTATAGGGGCACAGAATCTGGTAGCGATAGTGCAGACCTAAACGCCAACTCCGAGCATGAAGTGGTCCCTCAAGATACCATAAGAAAGCACAGTACGTTGGTTATTCCTCAACGATTCATGCCTTATACAGGAGGGTTCGCAAATCTTTCAGTGCCGGGGCGCAAGATGCATCCCTGCACAATACATATTATCTTGGTGTGGGCTTATTACCTTGGAGATTAAGCAAGCTTTCACAGCCTTTCCTCGACTAGGGGAATGCCCAAATACATAAGAACCATCAACACTTAGGTAAAGTGGGCAATGTAGGAAGCTGGGGTGTGAGGGCCCAGAAGTCTTTTGGGATAATTACCAGGGAAACAGCGAATGATGGTGGTGGGGCCAAGGGGTCCAAACCAGGAGCCTCCACGGGGAGTAGGGGCCCAGAAGTCTTTTAGGATAATTAACAGGGAAACATCGCATAAATTGTGGTGTCTGGTACCAGGGGCCTGGTACATGGGTAATCCGTGTGGTTGGCAGTGCTTATCTGAGTTGTAGTGCTGTTTTAGCTTCTTCCCTGAAAGGTTGCTCTGCTATCAGACGAACCTTGTCTGCTCCTCCTTAAGTATGTTAAGCAGTACCGGTTCCAGATTTGAGGTTAACAAGGTGGCTATAAGTAAACAGTGGCCTTTAACAAGGAATTAAGAACCGAACAGTTCTTCTCCGAGTCCCGGCCCTTCTCAATATCCTGCGGCATGAGCTGGTTAAACACACCGGTTTTAATAAGGGCTTCAACAACTTTTACCCTGGCAAGCAGTACATATTATCTTGTTTAGCTGCTCGTGGACATTTAGGACAGTTGGCTCATGCTTTGGTTAAGCACGCCGGTTCCAATGATGGTCAGTAGCATGACTTGGTGCTTTAACGTTAACAGCATGAGGGTTGCATCCCCCTTTTATCCGGGCAAGCAGGGCATATTATCTTGTGTAGCTGCTAGTTCAGTTGGCTCATGGCGGGCACCTACCGCTGTTGATTCTGCTATGGATCGGTGGTGAAGCCAAGGGCTGGGTTAGGGCTCCATGCAATGCTGACCGATGTACAGCAGGTGAAATTATTTGTTTGTTATCAATAGAACCCTAAAAGGGCCTCTTTTGCATTTTTTATGTTTCTCTTCTATTTACTTACTTTCTGGGTGTGTCTTGCGTGATTTACTGGGCACACAGGCCTGTGTAGGTGGGGTTAATAAAACGTCTACTACCAATTTCACTGTTATATCGAATGTATTATGGAACACGGCATATGTTTGTAGCGCTCTATCACTCAGCAGCCCTCAGCGCTGGGGCAGTTGAAGGCTTGTCTAACAGCTAAGAATACAAGCGGAGTACACCCCCAGGAGCACTTCGCAGGGCTTCTACAATGGCTAATAGTACCTTCATATATTCCATATGCTCAGCGCCAGAAATATGGTGGTGGGGGTTCTTATACGGTGTCACCCTTCAACCTTTACACGAAAACATAGCAGCCCTCATCAGTGGGGAAATTGTGGGGCTTGCGGCCAAGATGGAATTTAGCTTTCTCTATAAGAATGGGTACTAGCTTCTAATATGCGGCCCGCAAAACACGAAACGTTATACAACCTCAATCTTTTTGCAGCCACACATACCCCAGCCCCAATTTAGCAATAGTCCTTTAAAAACACTGGGCTAACATTAGAAGCTAGTTTTAAAACAACAATGAGCACCTGGGAGGTGACGGTTACTTAGCATGCATTGTTATCGAAGTACATCACTTTGTAGCGAGTTAGCACTCTTCATAAAGTGTCCAACAATAACAGTATGGGGAGGGGATCCTCATAGTTTATTACTAGGAGTCTCCTGTGATCAGGTATCCCGATGGCAGTGCTTCCTTTGTGAAACAGTGAGGTCTGGTGCCCAATTTTCTTCTGCTCCGATGCCCACTATTCGAACATAAGTGCCGCTACATGTAAATAACTTAGTGCACAGTACGGGCTTTCTCTGACGCCAGTTAAGAACTGCCCAGTAGGCCAATGCGATATGAAGTGCCCGTAGTTGGTGCAGTGGTCAGAATCATTTTTCAGCAAACTTCCTGCAGGAACGGGCAGGTATGCCTTGGGTGGAACCCAGGGAAAGGCTATTGCAAGGCGAGGCCTGCTGGCGAACAAAGCGATACCAAAGGGGATGACATCATCATTCTTTCGCTCACTCCACCACCAGGTGGTGGAGTGAGCTAAAGAATGATGATGGATTAAACCCAGATCAGTTGACTGGGGGTGAGTGTTTGATTTGCTCAAAAGCTCCGTCCATCATCCCCTTTGGTATCGCTTTGTTCGCCCTAAGTTGGCAGGGTATGCCCAGACATGGGTCCCTTGCTCACTTTGCCACTGGATTCAAGATAACCTGGCTGATGAGGGTTATGACCCCGAAACCAGTCGCAGGATGCTTGTTTCAGGTCCAGGGAAGACATGGCTTGGCAGTTCGGGCAGGACTGTTCCCATGAGGCACAGGGTCAGACTGATTTGCATATGGCCATGTCTGAACTGGGGTGGTGGAGTGAGCTAAAGAATGATGATGGATTAAACCCAGATCAGTTGACTGGGGTTGAGTGTTTGATTTGCTTAAACGCTCAGTCCATCATCCCCTTTGGTATCGCTTACATTAATGCTTGGCAGTTGGTGACCTAAAATTGACCAGTGCAAGTATAAAATACAGAACGCAAAACTACAAGGGTGCTGATGCACAAAACATTAAAATGAAATAAACTGTGAACACCGCCGAACTGTAATGAACCGTTAAGAAAAGACCCGTAGGAAAAGCGATATTCTTTGGGTGTGCTCTCACTCTCTTCACATGTGCGTTTTTTGTGTAACCACTAAGCTACAGCTATCTTGGTAGTTTCTCACTGGTCACCAATTGCCAAAGCATCAATCTGAGACAGTTTTCCTATGACATATTCTGATAGGACCTTTTCATTTTTTATATTACAGTAACCCCTGCTGAAGGGTTTTTCAAAAATGCATTGGTCTACGACGAAACTGTTACTTATGATGAACTCTGAATTGTTACGTACTGCAGATGCAAGTTTGGAGCAGCATCCTGTATGAATTTTAAATACTGGTACCAACACGTCTTCAATAAAGCAATTGAAGCAGTAGATATTATTGTTTTGTTTAGACTAATTGCAATAATTGTGTTGATTTTGTTTAACTTTGAAACCCTGTGGGTTTGTAGGTTGCTCGCTCTCGGTGTGGTGTACCATCAGGATACCAACTAATGGCATTTGGTTTAATACATTTTGGTTTCTGGGCAGAACATGCGTCAGGGTTGCACACCAAAAACATTGATTATGAGCATTTGAGACAGGTGAAGTCTGATTATTTTATGTTTATATTATAGAGCACATTCTATAATTTATATCATTAGTAAAGTAAGAAAATGCCATCTTTCTTAAAATGGAGTTTTCAGACTTGCATTTTAAATCCTACTTCACCATAAGCTGTGATTTTAAATTGTGAGTCTAAAAACACCGAATTTGAAAAGTTAATCTCTTCACAATTGTAAATTACACTTAAAAGAGATGATTAGGTAACCCAATGCTATTTATTTATTTATTTATTTATTTATACTCTTGTATAGCGCTGGAAGTCAACCCCCGAAAGGGTATCTCCGCGCTTACGCTTTACCAAGGAGCCAGGATCTTATACTAATCAGAGAAATGAAGAGGGGAGAAACCTAACAGGCGACAAATAAAAACGTTTTCAGGGACTTCTTGAAGGATTGAAAATCGATAATATTTTTGAGAGCAGGGGGCAGTGAGTTCCAAAGGATGGGGCCTTTGTAGGACAGGGCTCGCCCTCCCTGCCTAGCTTTTTTTATCCTAGGAACCTGGAGTTGTTGCTGACTGCTGGAGCGCAGGGTACGACTGGCTTTGTAGGGTTTGAATAATTCTTTTAAATATTTAGGTCCATTGCCAAACAAACATCTGTGAATAGTGCAGCAGATTTTAAATTTTCCACGCTGTCTAATTGGCAACCAGTGGAGTTTTGTCAAGAGGGGGAGTGATGCAGACCTTGGCTGGGCGTTGAGAACTAGTCTCGCAGCAGTGTTCTGGACCATCTGTAGTCTCTGTAGTTGTTCCTCATTTGCCGAGACCAGCAGGCCATTACAGTAGTCCAGTCTACTTATAACCAAGGCCTGGACGAGAGTCTTCCTATAAGAATCTGATAGAAATGGGAAGACTCGTCGTAGCAGTCCAATGACCTGGAAGCAGGAACCTGCTACTTGATTTGTGTGCTCTTTAAACAGAAGTGATTTGTCTAAGCGCACACCGAGATTTTTGACAATCTGTTTGGGGGTTGGGGTTGGTCCTAAATCCGGGTACCACCAATCCAGAGACCACAAAAGTGTGGCCTCCCCAAACAGCATTACCTCAGTCTTGCCTACATTACACTGGAGGCGATTAGTGGCCATCCAGTAAGATATTACCCTCATTCCGTCCGCAAAACATTTTTGTATTGCGGGCATCAGGGTTTTAAAGGGGAACAAAAGCTGAGTGTCATCAGCGTACGACACAGGGGTGAACCCATGAGATCTTACAATATCCGCCAAGGGGGCTACATACACGTTGAAGAGTGTGGGGCTTAGGCATGAGCCCTGTGGCACTCCCTTGGTGAGCACCCTTGAGATAGAATGGTGGGAGCCCAATCTTACCTCTTGTTGGCGATCCGAAAGAAAGCTTTCCAGCCAAGAAAGAGCCATACCTTCTATTCCCCTCTCCCTTAGACGATCGAGAAGTATCTCATGATACAGAGTGTCGAAGGCAGCGGATAAGTCTAACAGCACTAGAATCATTGAGTTTCCTCCATCCAGTGACATCTTGATGTTATCAGTCACTGAGAGGAGGGAAGATTCTGTGCTGTGATTGGGCCTAAATCCAGATTGAGAGAAGTCTAGGCCCTCCGCTGCCTCGATGTATTTGGACAAGTGAGTGTTTACGTGTCTCTCGGTCATCTTGCTGAGAAGGGGTAGGAGGGAGATGGATTGGAGGTTGGAAAGGTCGGTCCATGGAATTGCTGCGTTCTTTCGGATTGGGTTCACCACTGCTTTTTTCCATTCTGTGGGCACAGATCCTTCCCTAAGAGAATGGTTGATCAGTGTTTGAATATGGGGCCTAAGCAGATTTTGCAGGGAGGCAGTTATTTTAGCTGATAAAAAGTCATCTGGGGATCCAGATTTTATATGGCTCATAAGGGAGGTGAGATCTGAGTCATTGACTGCTGGGAATATCGTAAGTGTGGTTTTATTCCGTGTGGGCAGGATGGAGGGGGAGAGAGAGTTATTACTATTTTGATTGGAGACCAATAAAATTTTGTCGTAAATCAAATTGATTTTATTTTCAAAGAACAAGGAGATTTCATCGCATAATTGTTGGGAAAAGTCATCAGGGCTTTTGCATGCGGTAGGTTTTACAAACTCCTGAAGAATTTTAAATAATTCCTTGGATCGATTTCTCGCTTCTGCGAGTTGTTGAGAGATGCTATTCCTCCGAGCAAGTTTGATATTTTTGTCATATTTAGTCTGGGCCTCATGATGTGCTTTCTTGTTTTCTTCGGTTCGTGTTTTTCTCCACTTCTTTTCCAACCTCCTACATTTTTGTTTTTCTGTTCTAAGCTCCTCGGTATACCATGTTTCCTGTTTGGTGGCAGGGTATTGTTTGTGTAATTTTAGAAGTGCTATTTTGTCAATTGCTTCTTTGAGGGAATTGTTGAATTTGGTTAAAACGGTCTCTATACTATCTGTCTCTGTGGGAATGGGCTGCTTCCATTCCTTTTGCAATTCCTCTACGGTGACTTTATGCCACCGTCGACGCCAGACAGGTAGTAGAGAGTTTTTATTGGAGGGCTTATCCGCCTTGGATATTGAGAATTCCACGATGAAGTGGTCGGACCAAATTATTTGAACCGGGGAAAGACATTGTACTTTGTGGAAGTTGGTGACTACCAGGCCGAGAAGGTGACCACCTATATGGGTGGGCTCGTGGTCAGACCGAGGGAAGATAATTCAGAAACCAGGGAGATTGTTTCAGGGAGTGCGGGATTATCAACGTGGACATTAAAATCGCCAAGAAGAAGGAAATCTTCTTTTGCTTTAAAATATGGGGCCAAGAGTTCCAATAATGCAAGGGAGAAGCCTGTAGAGGGCCCCGGAGGACGATAGACTAAGGCTCCTTTCCAGAATCTGTTTGTGGCATATTGCATTAAAAAAATTATTATCTCAAAGAGAGGGCTGTGCTTCTGCTCTAGTGTAGTGATCTTCAGATATTCTTTGTGCATGATGGCTAAGCCACCACCTATTTTCTCTGGGCGGTCAAAATGGACAAGCTTGTAGCCAAGAGGAACCCCCACAGCAATAGCAGGGACCGTATGAGGTTTCAACCAAGTTTCCGTTAGGAAGCAAAGGTCGGGTTGAGTAGTATGTATTAGGTCCCATACCTCTAGTTGATGTCTAGGTAGGGAGCAAACATTTAGGAGAAGGCACTTTGTCCCCTTTGTCCCTTTAGGTGGGGTTTGTTCCTTTTTATCTAGCATCTCAGTGCTGGGTTTTGTAGGAGAGGCTTGGTATTTGCAATATATGCAAGAGAAAGGGCCCTCAGGGCACGGCCAGGAGTATCTGGAGCATTCTGTGAGAGGGGTTGGTCTGAGGTGTAACAGAGTTTGCGCTGAATACCTGATGTGAGGGGCCCTTGCAGAAGTGATAGGCGTGGGTGTCGGGCCCATGGCCCCTGGTCCCGTCCTGTCGCGGACGGGCGCAGACAGGCAGGACTCTGGCACGACTCCGGCGCAGATCCGGCGCGTCCGCAATACGCGTCCGCTGCGCGGAGTCATAGCCGTTCTTTTTAAAGCGCTGCTAGAGTGCGTCACCCGCCTGGCCCACACCCAATAAGGCCGCCAAAAACCGGGAACCCAGCCCTCGGCATCGATACACGGCCGAGGGCGGTCCGGAGGCAGGGGAGGGGGGAAGGAACACAAAGCGCTTAGGAGCGCTAAGGAAGTCTCTAAGTCTGCAACGCTTATTAATCAAGCGATGTAAATCACACAAAGTTAAAATACAGGGAGAATGCTAAAATGCACAAAGTAAAAGAAAGAGACCTCCCGGCTTCCGCCTCAGGAGGGTAAAGGTTGCTTCTGTCGGTTATTCTAATGGAGAGATGGGCCTTGCAGTATTGAAAAACAAAATTGGGAGTTTTTCACTACCAAGACATGTAAAACTTAAAAGTACATGTCCTGCTTTTTAAATACATTGCACCTTGCCCTGTGGGTCCTCCAGGCTATACCTTAGTGGGGACGTATGTTTTAAAAAAGGAAGATTTTGTCCTGGCAAAAGGTTTATCTTTCCAGGTTTAAGTGCAGTGTAAAACTGCACATACATGCTCTGCAAGAATAGGCCAGTGTCATGTTTAGAGGCCTACTTAAGTGGGTGGCACATTGAGTGCTGCAGGCCCACTAGTAGTATTTAACTTACAGGCCCTGGGTACATGTAGTGCACTTTACAAGGGACGTATAAGTAAATTAAATGTGCCAATTGAGGCTAAGCCAATATTACCATGTTTAGGGGAGGGAGCACAAGCATTTAACTAGGCCTGGGCAAAAATTCCGTTCCGCTCGCGGAAATTGCGATAATTTTACATTTTCGCGTTCAGCTGAGAGCGCGAAAATGTCAAAATTTCCGCAATCCACATCTTACAGGATTTTTTTTTCTTGCTCACGCTGTAAAAAAATACATTCTTGCATGAGCGCGATCGCCTTACCTGTATCCCCGTGTTGGCCGACAAGTTTTCCCGATCCGGTCGCGTTCTCCACGAGATGTTGGATTGTTGGTAGCCATTTGCGCTGCCTTGCGACAGTTCGCGCCCGCATTAACGTCATTTGTCGCGCGATCACGTCATTCGTCGCGCGATCACGTCTTTCTTCTCGCGATCATGCACCGCAAGAGTATGAGATGATTGAGATCTCGAACACGTCATTCTCCACCGCGAACGAGAGCGTGAGGACGCGGGCACATCAATATCGAACGCGAAAAGGAGCAAGAGACCCCGAACACGTCATATCCAACGCGACAGGGAGCGAGAGAACGCAATCAAATCATTTTGGACACGCCATCGACATCCGGCGGAAGTAATGTGAAGCTTGAGAACTCGAACATGTAAAATTTTCAATTTGGAGAAGAATATCAGCTTTAGCAGCATGAAACCTTCTGCAAATGATGATTTGGATGAAAACAACTCCTCAGATTGACATTTGGCTGTCCTTTTTTGTGCAAGGAGTCCTTTTTTAAAAAGGTGGGGAGAGGGAGTAAGTGCCACAGAATCTCCAACTTCCTGTTCATGTCCAGCAGGCTCCTCCCAGTGCTTTGTCCATCTCCTGCTCATTCTACCTTTGGATTTTGAGCTGAAAAGATCACTCTTATTTGTCTGCTGCATCATTGCAATTGGATTTTCGGATTTTTTAAATGGATATTTTACAAGTAAGTGGTTGTGGTGTCTCTTTGATTGGGGGCATTGCAGTTATTGTAACTACAATTTATTTTTGGTAACTATAATTCCTTTTTTTTTAAATGTTGTGGGTAGTAGTAGTCCGTAGTAGGCCCGAGCTAGTCATGGCCTCATGGGTGTGTGTATGATGAAGCAACTGTTCCTTTGGTGTTTTTTTAATGTATTTCTTCTTTGATAACTTTATTTCGGTCAGAGACCATAAAAGTGCAATAAAATACATACATACATAGCACTTCAGATAAAATAATAAATACAAATAATTTTTTTAAGAAAAAGATTAAACAGTGAGTTATCAAACATATTTCAGTAAATTAAATTGATTTAAAACTTGCCCTACAGCGCCACATACCATAAAGAAAACGGGAAACAGCAAAAACAATGGGGGGCGAAGTGTCGTACTTAAGAACTCTACATGCGAGGGCACAATGCCTAAAACCCAAGTTCCTAGATATTGGGATAAGCCAGGTTTTGCGTATGTTCCTATAAGCTGGACAAAAAAATAAGATATGGATGATGTCTTCTCTAATGTGATTACATGCCGGGCAGGTTTCATTTTCAGTTTTTGCCCATTTAGAGGTAAATGTCCTAATAGGTAGGGAGCCATACCTTAATTGAACATACAATTTCCTCGCAAGGGGAGGTTGAACTACATCAAAAAAAATTCCTCCCACCCCATTTCAAATTTTACTGAGAGGAACTCGGTAGAAAGCCTACCATAAGATGTTGTCCGATGTAATACACAAAGGTTTTGGTGCCTCACCAGATTTAGCAGCTGGGTCCTAGAAATCCTTGCGCAGCTTAGCTCAGGAGTCCCCCATAACTGAGGCAAACCTGTTTTATAACAGAGGGCCTTGATATGGGAAAGCCATGGGCTATTTTTATTTTTTAGCTGTTCCCAGACCTCCCGAAATTCAGCTCTAAAGGATACCAACTCTGGTGCTGACCAGAGTCTCCTCCAATAGAGCAAGGGTCGCACAGTTGCCAAATTCTCAATAGACTCCATACCTAGGTCCATTCGCAAGGGAATAAGGGGTGTACTTATCGGTAGGCCCACCAAATTTCTCATAAAAGCCTGCTCAACCTTCAAAAGACCAATTATGTTCTTATGACCCCAAAGTTCAGCGCCATAAAGAGATGCAGAGCGCGCCTGGAGACCATAGATCTCAAGGGCGGGGGCAACCAGTCTGGAAATAGAAGCTCTCTGTAGCTTGCAAATGCCCCCTGCAATTTGTGAAAGTCTGAGAGCAGATCTGGCAATCTGGTGGCCACAGCCAAAATCCTCAGTCAAAGTAATCCCAAGGTAAACAAAGGTTTTAACTCGTTCGAGCGAGACACCATTCAAAAGAGGGTTCGGGCGCGTACGCCTCGGGGGGTTAAAGATAATAAACTTGGTTTTGTCCAAGTTAATCTCCATTCCCCTCGAGGTATCAGGAAGGCCATTGATGAATAGACTAAATAGGGTAGGGGCTAACACGCACCCCTGCCGAATACCCCTGGAAACGGGGAAGCGTTCCAAAAGGTCCCCGTGTCTCCCACACCTAACCTGTGCATAGTTTCCAACATGCAGTCGGGTCAAAATATTAAGCAAGTAGGGCGGAAGGCCCAGGTCCGCCAGTACCTCCCACAGTTTTTTCCTGGGAACTAGATCAAAGGCGGCCCGCAGATCCACGAAAACAAGGTAGAGGCTGCCACCCTCAATTCTTGTAGTTTTCCAAAAGAGGACCTGGAGCCGAAATATTTGGTCCAAGGTTGAAATACCGGATCTAAATCCAGCCTGGAGGCTAGACAATATTTCGTTTTCCTCCATCCAAGCTTGTATCCTGTCCAGTATAATTTTACCCATTAGTTTTTGTGTTGTGTCTAGTAAGCTGATGGGCCTATAATTTGAAGGGGTGAGTGGACAGCCCTTCTTAAAAATAGGGACGATCTCAGCCCCCAGCCAAGTATCCGGTGGATCAGACCCCGTAAGAATCTCGTTAAACAAGATAAGAAGGTATGGTGCCCCTATTTTTGGCTCGGATCGAAACAGGTCCCCCAGTATTTTATCAAGGCCGGGAGCCTTATTTGGGAGCAATCTAGCTATGGCAGACTCCACCTCCTTCAGGGTAATACTCTCTAGGGGATCAGGGGGATTCGTGCTCAAACCCGACCCTTCACCCGAGGCCCCCGCCAGTCGATACTCGTGGCGGGAGTCTGGGGCAGGGGGCCGGGCAAGTATCACGGTTCCCTCTTGTTGAAACCCTGGAGCTAACTTAAATCCTGGGCACTGTGGGTCACTGTGCTCAAGACATACATATTGAGCCCCTAAGTGAGCTTCCGACACTGAGGGTGCAATGTTTGGGAGGGTAGCTTGCCCTCCTCCCTTAGAGCCAGTACTAACAATGGCCCAGAACGACTTAGTGTCCTTTGTCAGGAGCGCACTTCTCAGGTCTTCCCCCCTGGATTCCTCCCAGTCCCTCTTGGCTCCCTCAATAACCTTTTTATGGGACAAACGAGATGACCTAATTTCTAGACTGTCCTTAGTTTTGATGGCAATAAGGAGGTCCGTCTTATCTTTCCTACAGGTGGCGTTATACCATGAGTGTATCTTAGCCCCAGCTTGTCTCCGCCTACTTAGTGGGCAAAATACATCCCCCAATGCACTGGCCAGCTGCCCATGAATTTTTACAGCATGGCCATTTGAGGACAAATCAGCCATCTCAGCTATCCGTGGAAGAGCAAGCTGATCTATTTCACCCAGCCTTGACGGCGAGTCCTGAAAATAAGGCCAATAGACCCTGCGTCGATTGTTCGAGACCATGAGGGGCATGGCCGTATTAATAGGACCAGCCTCAGGGTTAGTCAGCCCAAAGCTCCCTGGCTTCAATGTTACAACAAGAGCGTTATGATCACTGTCATATCTTGGATGCACTCTAAATTCCAAGAGCCTATCCCAGTGTCTTGCTTCCATCATGATATAATCAATGATGGAAGTTTGTTCTACCCTATTGAATGTAGGGAGTCCCGGACGATCAGGATCCAATCTCCCATTACACGCTCGCAGAGACGTTGCAAGTGAGAACGATTTTATTTGGAGGACCAACCGAGTCCATACCTTGACAGGGGGGATTTTAGGTTCCGGAATACACCAGAACAGGTCTTCATCATCCTGCACCTCCAAATCAGGGTTTACCAAGGGCTCAAATTGACAATTAAAGTCCCCACCAACAATTTTTATAGCTAAGGGGTCAAGTGTCTGCATGAAGAGGTCTAGTGCTTTGAACGTATCTGACTCCTCCCCACTCCTAACTGACCTAGAGTAAACATTTATTATGGCCATTATTGGTGAGTTCAGGAGTGTCAGTAGCACACATTGGACATCAGGGGAGTTAGTTGGTACTTGGGTAGCTTGGACGCTCAGGTGGGTACCTATCCAAATTGATAGACCACCAGATGGGTGGCCTCTGCCACTAGTTACTGCCAAGGTATGGAAGGTTGCATAACCTGGGCTAGTAATCTCCTCGAGGGCCCATGTTTCCTGAATCAAACAAATATCATGTGTAGCCATAAAAGAGCCCCAGTCAGGACTAGATATTTTATTTTCTTAAGCCAGCTACATTCCACGAGATAGTTTTTATGGTTCCAGTATCTTTTAAAGTCCCTGTTGCCATAGTCGGAGAGCTGTCTCAAGGACGGGTCTCTGACAAAACTTTCCTCTCTGTTTTATCAATGCTGAATGCTTCCCCCCCAACAATAGGAGCTCCCCACAGCTGGTTTAGATCCTCCGATTCACTCCTTCCCACCTGGTTCCAGGGATTAGATAATGTTCCGTCTGGAGGGATAGAGGTGTTAGTATTTCCCTCCGGCACAATTTGGGGAGTAGGTATTTCTCTGATATTATTCGGGAGTAATTCCTTGTCAGATGGGCGTCAATCTACCTGGTTCAGTACACTAAACCTATTTCTATGCGCGAAGTTTGACAAAGGGGGATTGAAAGGATAAAAGTCCTCCCAGCTTATTAGCCCCTGTTGGACTCTAGATGGAAAAACCGTTGCGTGCCACGTCATATTTAGCACCTTTGCTGTGAGTTGATCTCAGATGGGGAATAGGGTAGAAATATGACAGATGAAGAGGTAGAATTTGGGTATTTAATCTAGGAGGGGTCATGCTACAAATGTACTCAACGGCGGCATGTACAACGGCGGCGAATGTATTTCATTTTCAAGCATCATTTAGTGCCTGGATGGCATTGGATTGAGTTGGGAAATGTGTTTTTTTGGGGTGGGCCTTCTGTTGTTGGGCCTGGCCTTGTGGCTGGTGGCCATTTAGAAGCCTAGGCCTGCAAGCTTGTCTGGCCTTGTCTGCCAACAGGCCTGCTTTCATCCAGTAGGATCAGAGCAGGTAGCCACAGCTTTATTAATCAAGTGTTTCTGTGTGGTCTGTTGAATTTAGACATCATTTAGGGCATGGATGGCATTGGATTGAGTTGGCAAATGTGTTTTTTTGGGGTGGACTTTCTGATGTTGTTGGGCCTGGCCATGTGCCTGGTGGCCATTTTGAAGCCTAGGCCTGCAAGCTTGTTGTCTGGCCTTGTTGTCTGCCAACAGGCCTGCTTTCAACTAGTAGGCTCAGATCAAGTAGCCACAGCTGTATTAATCAAGTGTTTCTGTGTGGTCTGTTGAATTTAGACAACATTTAGGGCATGGATGGCATTGGATTGATTTGGGAAGTGTGTTTTTTGGGGTGGGCTTTCTGATGTTGTTGGGCCTGGCCATGTGGCTGGTGGCCATTTTGAAGCCTAGGCCTGCAAGCTTGTTGTCTGGCCTTGTTGTCTGCCAACAGGCCTGCTTTCAACTAGTAGGCTCAGATCAAGTAGCCACAGCTGTATTAATCAAGTGTTTCTGTGTGGCCTGTTGAATTTAGACCTCATTTAGGGCATGGATGGCATTGGATTGAGTTGGCAAGTGTGTTTTTTTGGGGTGGGCTTTCTGATGTTGTTGGGCCTGGCCATGTGGCTGGTGGCCATTTTGAAGCGTAGGCCTGCAATCTTGTTGTCTGGCCTTGTTGTCTGCCAACAGGCCTGCTTTCATCCAGTAGGCTCAGAGCAGGTAGCCACAGCTGCATTAATCAAGTGTTTCTGTGTGGTCTGTTGAATTTAGACATCATTTAGGGCATGGATGGCATTGGATTGAGTAGGGAAGTGTGTTTTTTTGGGTTGGGCTTTCTGATGTTGTTGGGCCTGGCCATGTGGCTGGTGGCCATCTTGAAGCCTAGGCCTGCAAGCTTGTCTGGCCTTGTCTGCCAACAGGCCTGCTTTCATCCAGAAGGATCAGAGCAGGTAGCCACAGCTTTATTAATCAAGTGTTTCTGTGTGGTCTGTTGAATTTAGACATCATTTAGGGCATGGATGGCATTGGATTGAGTTGGCAAGTGTGTTTTTTTGGGGTGGGCTTTCTGATGTTGGTTGTTTTAAAGACATGCTTTTGTTGTGTGTGTGTGGTGTGTGTTGGTGTGCAATGCATGCACCCTGCAGACCTTTTTGGGGCCTGTGAATTTTCGTATTTGCATTTTGTTGCATTAAAAAGGCAGAGCAGTGTGCTTTAGCATGCATCCTTTGCCTGGCTTTTATAGGCCTTTTGTCAGCTCCTGGTGTTTCCCAGGCCCCCTACTTGTTTGTGATTTGTGAGTGTCCATGTGGCTGGTGGCCTTTTTTTGTGTTGGGAGTTATTAGTGTCCTGCTTTCGCCATATAGGCCTGCATGGTTTTCCTATTTGCTTACTGCTTCCATCCATCCACCCCCTTTGCCAGCAGCAGCTCCATGAATGATGAGAAGCTCAAATAATTTAATGGCAAATAAGGTCCACCCCACTTCCATTACATTTTTATTTTGGTGGTTTTGGTGGTTCTTATTATCTTTCCTATCCTTCCTGAGAGTGTAGTGTGTGTACACAGTAGTATAACATAGCCCTTGTTGACAAATTCTCAGAAATGGCTAGACTATATCTTTTGTTTTCACTAGTACAGCAGTAAGTAACTGAACCACAACAACAAATGCAACATTTCACTGATGTTCTTCTCCTGGCTTATTTGCTTTTAGGTGCACAAAAAGCCAGAGGAGGAGGTGTCATCATCATCACCCGTTATACTGCCAGCTAGACAGAAGTCCTGCTGCGCATCACGTCCACGTGTGACCAGAACTTGTTGTGCATCTGCGTCCTGCCTGACACCTGAAGAAGATGGCCCCAAAGAAAGGTACCAGGTCCAGTACCAAGAAAGTTGCCGGTGAGAAGAAGGAACAGAAAAAGGAAGTGCCATTAACCACGACTGGTGTGCCGGCCAATGTTTTTTTTGGTACCAAAAAAGTTACGCCTGCAGCAGCGTTGTCTGAGAACCAAGCTGGGAGCAGCACCTCAGCACCAGCAGTCCAACCCCACCAACCTAGGCCCAAGGCCTTGAGTGTCGCAGAGGTAGCCAGTCTACTAACGAGCAGTGATGTTGAAATGGCATTATCGCAAAGTAGTACACAATCAACGCAGGCGGAAACTCAGCAGATAAGTGTGCAGCCGCAACAAGAACAGCAGCAGCCGCAACAAGAACAGCAGCAGCCGCAACAACAGCCCACCATAGTAGTTGTTGCTCCTGACGTAGGGGCATTTCAGGAAATCGAGCTTCCTGCAGACAAAGTGGAGCAAAGAAGCAAGGAAAAGGAGGCTTAGTCCATCATCTTCTTCTTCAAGCCCCTCTTCTGATGATCGTGATGCCACTTGGCAGCCACCTGCTGAGTCTGAGAGTGATGCACGCCACAAGACAATGCTTCTGAAAAGGAAGGTCCCAGAAAAACTTAGAGTTATGGAGCTAGATGTAGAAGAGGGGGGTGATGTTGATGAAGACGAGCCAGTCATCACTCACATCACTCCCGCCCCAAAGGGATTGGAGACCAACATTCTCACCCTATCCAGAAAGGCTGCTACTGAGCGGGATGTAGCACGGATATCACCAACACAGGTTACACCACCACTACCTCCCGCTGCCATATTTTTCAAGGCCCAGCAGGGACCTACATCCAGCTCAACCATCTCAGTAGGTAGTGGTAGTAAAAGTCACAGTGTAGCTGCACAGAGTCATATTCCAAGCACACCCTCCAGTTCATCTGGTATTGAAAGTGGCACATCCAGCAGTGCCAGAAAGTTCTCCTCCCCAGTTTGGGACTTCTTTTCGGTTAGCACCAAGGAGGAGAACATTGCTATATGCTCAATTTGTCGACAAGGCGTTCGGCGGGGTAGGCTTGGTACAAACTATGGTACCGGAGGCCAAGCAAGTCATCTCAGAATACACCACACTATCGTGTGGGAGAATCACCTACTTCAGTTAAAAGAAAGTAGAAAAACTCAACCCATTGAAGTTGGTCAGGAAGAATCAGGGGGCGATATTATTGCGGTGGAAGGGGAAAAAGGGGGAGGCATTTCTAGCCCTGTCCCCAGTAGTGTAGTGGTACCGCCCACATCCTCCTCAGTAACATCTGAGTGGCACCGCAGTAAGAGCCATACTCAGAGTCAGGCTGAGACACCAAGGCAACCAAGTACCGCAATGAGACAAACTGCGTCGTTGAGCCTAAGTGGGTTAATGAAAACAACAGCACCACAAAGGAAAGTAATCCAGCCTACCATTAAGAGCATGCTTAGGTTGGAGGGGCAGTTCCAATGCAACCACCCAACGGCATAGTTGTACAATGCGAAGCTGGCTAAAATGTTAGCGCTGGACCTTCTCCCTTTTTCATTTGTGGAAGGGGTGGGTTTCCTTGAATTTGTGTCAGCCATCTGCCCTAAATGGAAGGTTGCCAACCGGTCCTATTTCGCAAGAATTGCTGTTCCGGCACTACATCATGATGTGCTGGAATTGGTTGGACAAGCTTTGCAGCAGAGTGCTGTTCACAATATCCACCTGACAACAGACATGTGGACCAGTTGCCAAGCCACAGATTACATGTGCATCCCTGCACACTGGGTCTCTTTTGTGGGGGTTAGAGATAAGCTATCTGAACGAGGTGCTGTTGACACAGCTGCGATTTTTAAAGGTACTCGGAAACATGCAACTGTAGCCATGTTCGCCATGGAGAAATCTCATATTGCTGTAAACATTTTGCAAGAGTTTCGCAGCAAGGTTTTTGAATGGCTGCGCCCAAGAGTGCTTAGTATTGGTTTTGTTGCCACAGACAATGGCAGTAATGTACTTAAGGCCATGGATCTTGGTTTCTATTTCAGGGTTCCGTGTTTGGCGCACTGCATAAACATTATAGTTCAAGACTTTCTGAAAATAGAACCCATAGTCAGCAACTTACTGGCCATCTGCCGAAGAATATGCACTCATTTCAGCCATTCTTTTAAAGCTCGGAAGCAGCTGAGGATCATTCAATGTGAATATAGGATGCCAGTCAAAGCACTCATCCAGGAGGTGGCAACACATCGGAACTCAACGTATTACATGCTTGATTGTCTGTTTGAGCAGTACAGGCCACTCAATGAATATGTCTGGCAAAGAGGGGATGCTACTGTGAAAGGCATGACCCTTCAGATGTAGCAATGGGGCCTAGTTAAATGCCTGACTGAGATGCTTCGTCCTTTTGAGGTCTTCACACGTGAAGTCAGCAAGGAGGACTGTACAATGGGCCAAGCTATCCCATTATTGCAAATGCTAGAGCATCAGCTGAAGAAGGTGTCTGAATTATACAAAGGTGTAGAGGACAAAAAGGGAGCCTATGACTTGGTGGAGAGCTTAGCCCATTGCGTAGCTGAAAATACAAGGATAGAAAATAAAATTTTGTCACAAGAACATTACATTTCGGCCACAATTCTGGATCCACGAGCAAAATTTGGACTGAAGACATTCTTTCCTTTTTCAGAGGTTGATGTTGCCCGCTACAAAACTTGGATAGCTGAGGCAGCGAGTAAGTTGGAAAATGAACGGCTGCTAATTAAAAGCCCGCAAGATCAACCCACAAGAAGTACTGCAGCAGGGCATGCAGCATCAAGTGCAACTTCGGAGGCTGAGGGCAGTGCGTTTGTATCACAACACTCACCATCACTATCGACAACAGCAACAATAACTGGATCATTAGGCCCAGTAGATTGGTATGTACAGTTAGGCATTAATAAGCACAGTGCTGATGCACAGAGAAAAGAGACCGAAAGCTTAGCAGCAGCACCCCTGAACATTGAGCGGATGGTCCAGGCCTATCTGGATGACACAACAGAGGTGTACATTGATCAAAACCCATTGCAGTATTGGTATAGGAAAAGGTCTGAATGGCCACTGCTCATAAGCAATAAGCTATCTGGCTTGACCTGTCGCAATTGTCTCTTCCGGACGTGTTTTCAGTGCTGCTGGTTCCATTGTAACAGTGAGAAGGACCATCTCTCGCCCAAAAACGTGGAGAGGTTAACAATGATGAAAATGAATCAGCACTTCATACCACCGAATTACACAATACATGAAGCAAGGGAGGAAGATGAGGACAGCGGCTCAGGTGACGGAAGTAGTGTGTCACATGATTACCTACTACTGGCTGAACCCCCAGAGTTTGAGGACGAGCTATACTTCCCTGACAATTAGGCTTGCACTTACTGTCTTCATCCCTTTTTTTCCCTTTATTTGTGTATCTGTCGTTCCAGTTACAAACTTGTGAATCACAACAAATCCATTACCACCGTCTTCTACTTTTCTACTCTTCTTATTTAATATACAAGTTTCAGGTGTCTGCAATTTGACAGTACAGTCCTCCGAAACCAGCTCCTCCGCTCCATCATACTGAATCTCCCGCTTAAATCCATTGCCCTCATGAATGATGATTGGATGATGGAAAATAGAAGAAAAAATAAAAACTTTCCTAGTCCCGCCAAAAGAAGTGGAGCATGAATCAGATGACTACTATAGCTATCCTCCTTTCAGAGCCGAGAGAGACTGCCCATTAACTGAAAATGAGATGGAACAGGTAATGATTGATGCCATGCATTGGATGCAGAGTCGCAGACTGAGTGATGTTGTTGTTGTTTGTTGTGCATGAAGTTATGTAATTGTACTAATCATCTTTCTTCAGTACACACTAAACGTAACTCAAGGTGAATTTTCCCCTTCTTGCAAATAAGAAATTTGTACTTCTCCTGCAGCTTGATACATTGCTTTTGATTGAATACAGGAAGGGGACTCAATCTGCGCACTGAGTATGATTGACAACATCACCGTCCATGCTGATGATGGCGAAAAAGATGGCCCGTTAACTTAAGAGGAGAAGGAACAGGTAATGAAAATTAATGGCATGTATTGGACACCTGACTCTGAGCGATTGGTGTTGGTGTTTTTGTTGTTTGTTTGTTGTGCACGAAGTGAGGTCAAAGTGTACTAGTAGTCTTACTGTACACACTAAAGAGTGACTCAAGTCAATAATATTTCTACTCTTGTTGTGTAATAACAAAATTTTCGGAGATGATTGATGGACTAATAACAAGTCAGGAGGACGTTTCATGAGTGGCATAAAAGCCTAAAGGTAAACACATCAACAACAACCACAGCAGACCCAAATGTCTGTGTAGAAGTGGAGTCGAGTGTAGCGGTGGGATGACTGCGGTGCATTGATTTATTAACTTAAATTGTAAAATGTTATGTTTGGAATGGATATGTGCTTTGCCTTTGTCCAACTCTTTAAAAAAAATAAATGCTCTAAATGGAGGATGTGCTAAGCAACGTGCCGTCAGGCTTGTCACTGTGGGCCTGCTCTGTCCTGTTGTTGTTGAAGGTCAATGCTGGAAACAGACTAGAGTAGAGATGATGCATACATGCCGCCTCGGAAAGTGTTCTTGTTGCACTACACCACAACTTGTGCATTTGTTTCAACTTTGTTTCTCAATATCCCCTTTGTTTTTCCATCTACAATTACAGGCCGGACCTTGCCCTATACATGGGAAAACATTACAATGCACACTTACCTTACCAATAAATCTACATTTTTTTCCAGCCGGGCAGTGGCGAGTGGCGACAACCAAGATTGATGGACGAGAGGACCAAGAGGAATGCCGAGATGCAAATCCAGTCCACATTTTAGACCAGGATAACACAGTAACAGTATCAACTTTCATCTTCTTTTAAATAATTTGATTCATTTTATTGTCTACAATCTTTACAACAGTGTGTTCTTCTTGTTGTTGTTATTATCATTAGGTTTTCTCTCTGTTTATGATTCATCCCTACCAATATTTAAAAATTTCTATTTGCTATCTGTAAAAGTATTAAGCCCGGAACAACAGAACAAGAAGTGTATGTAATCCGGATCTCCTTATCAATCATCATCATGCATGCATTTCCTTTGTCTCCCTTAACATATTGATATGGATAAGGTAGTCTTCAAAGATTGTCGTTTGTTTGTCCATGCGTACTGTTTTTCACTGTCAAACCTTTCCCCAAACCCCCTTCCCATCCATTCAACAAACCCTAACCCTCTTCCCCCGGGCTGTGTGACTTATTGTCGAGGTGTGACTAAATTAAATGTACACCAATAATTAATCACACACTTGCTGGGGCGGATGTGGCGAAAGCAACAGTACTTCAATTTCAATAATAATAATAATAATCCACATTTGTAAAGCGCGAACAATCACCCGTAAGGGTCTCTAGGCGCTGGGGGCCGTCGGGAAAATTAAGCAAGCTATTGCCCACAGTCACATGGTGCTGGGATAATCTGCCGCGGGATCGAACCGTGATCCCCAGATTCCGGAGACAGTCGCCCTGGCGTCGGCGCCACACCTCTTCCTTCCAAGGCAGAGCGATGATCTTCTTCCGCTTGCCCACCCATGAGCAGTATATTTTAGAGGTGATTTTTATTTAACAAAGGAACATATACCTCAGCATTAATTGCCTGCATTGATTGGATTTGTTGTCATTCCTCATACACAGCACTAACTGTTACGCTGTAGGCCTAGTCAAGTGACTCGACACAACTATAGTTTGTAACTCTGTCTAGTAGGCTATCCCTACCACCATTATGTTTTGTTGTAAAATATTTTAGCATATTATTGTTGCTCGTTAAGTTCTGTACTGTACTTCATTCTACTACTCCTCGAACAGTCTCTCAAAGGCGACTGACTGTCTCATTTTCTTTTTTTGCAAATGCTGCTGCCCTGCCAGTGTCTACTACTACTACTATACTACCACCACCACCCCAATCATGGCATGTTAGAAAAAGGAAACCATCTTCACCATGCAGCCATTGCTGTGCCTAAGTTAAACATCAAGCAAAGGTAAGAGAAGTTTGGGGGAGACATCATTAATAATGGACATGTTTTCAATGAATTCACAAACACCCCTTTGAGTCCAGATAAAGAATGCATAGACTAGAAGAGAGACTGAATGTACTAGTAGGACAACTCAATCAGTGAGGGGTGTCGCATCTATCTGTTTGTGTCTTACACAGTCAGCTAATTATTTAAATCAAACACTGGCTATGGGCGGACCTGCACCAGCAAGGAAACAGTGTGATGTAAAAGAGTAACCCCACCTACAAAACATTAACAACATTGCATGTAACGTAGAAACATAGATATAATGTACCCTAACAAAAATAAACTATGTAAAACAAAACACACAAGCTGACCCACCCCCCTCCCTAACCCCAACCAATGTCCGTAAGAAAGTCCAAAATAGTCCAAAACCCCAACGCCCAATTCACACCCACCCAAACAAGAATTAAAAAAGGGGCAGAAGACAGGGACTAAGGTGTGGGTGGGATTGCAGGACGACACGCATCTGCTCCTCTAGACGGGCGACGCGGCGCCTGAGAGCGCGGCAGTTGCAGCCACAGTGGGGGGGCACCAGAGATGGAATTGCAGGCGCGGCGGTGGGCAGCCACCAGATGGTGGCGCCGTACCGCTGGAGGGCGGTGGCTGGGGCCCGGGGCACAGGAGGAGGCTTGAAGTGCTGCAGTCTCCTCATCCTCCTCTGCCAAGACCACCATCCGCCGATATTCCTGCTGGATTGCCTCCAGTTTGCGGCGCCGTGCCTTGGCGGCCAACTCCTTCTGATTAACTTTGGAAGGAGTAGCTGTGTATCAAAAAGAAAAAAACAAGACAATTGTAAAATATACTCTTAGAAAAACAGTAAGACAAGTTAATTATACACATAGTGGCATGGTAGCACTATAAAGCATATTTATCAAATCTTGCCCGTACTTCTTCCTTCCACCCGTCTTTCACTTTTTAGTTGAACACAAGGTGATCTGATCTGACTTTTAGTCTTCTCCATAAAACTTTCAAAGTGGAGTTGAAATCAGATAGATGAGGCCATTGGTTACTCAATACTCCCGCCCCTATGCCAATTAAAGGGTGTCTTCACTCTTCAAACGTTCACAACAACTCTTACTTACTTAGGACATTCGATGACGGGCGGACTTTGTCCGCCCGCCATCCTCACGCTAAAAAGGGACCGGCCGCCATAAGGGCGGGGGTCCCATGGGGACAATTAGGATGCGCCCGCCACAGTGGTGGGTGCATCCTGTTTTTTACATTGTGGTGGGCGGTGCTGAAAGCACCGCCCATTGCAATGCTAAAAATACATGTTGTGCTTTTCCAAGCACAACGTGACAGGCCACATTGTGCTTTGAAAGGCAAGGGAGTACCATAGCATAGGTACCCACCATGGGGGCCCGCAACGGGCACCCCAAGCATACTCTGCATGCCTTTCCGTGGCGGCAATGCCACCACGAAAAGGCCTTCCAAAATGCAGATTATATGGCTGGTGGTGTGTTCAGACACCGCCACCATATTGAACCCTTTTTCGCCCGGTCGACATGTAGACTGTGCGGAAAATTGGCGGACGGTTTCTATCTGCCGTGGACCCCCCAGCCATTGTAATATCTATGGCGGGGGGTCTTTTCTATAGGGATGGCGGGAGGTTTGCCCCTGCGGGGTCGGTGGTGACTACCGCGGCCCGGCGGGGGCAATCCGCCCACCATCCTAGTGGGGCCCTAAGTCTCAATAGTACAGTATACATACACTACACCCTTTCAGTGATTGTAATGTCAACAATAGTTAAGGATTATGAATCTAACTTACCACGCCACTTGTTCTGGCACTCCCCCTACCGCTCCATCGTCGGTATCGGCAACTGCCGCATCCTCTCCCTCCGCGCCGCCTCCGCTGGCCCTGGCAATGGTGGTCGTGGTCGGTAGTGCGCCTAGAAAACATTACACATTTTTTATGCATCATATACACTTCCCCCTATTGGTCAGTAGCAAGATTAAAAAATGAGTTAATAGTATATAACATACATCACTAGTACAAATCAGGTAGTAGTAGAGTAGACACTAGTAGTTATATATGGTCCCCCCAGGGTCATTCTAGCCTTTGCTTAGTTAGCCCAAGCCATGCAACCATTTTACCTTTGTGTCTTTTTTTTGCACATGTGACGTTACCTTGCAGCTTGTTGTGTAAGACACCTTTGAGCCCACAAGACCTCACACTGCTACTGTCTACGCGCTGCGTACAAGCGGTCAACCAAAACATTAACAAGCCACTTTTTTATGAAGTACTGGTGTACTGTTTGTCCATATTGCTTATCCATAAATGCTACACTTTTTGGCACGGCTGAGAAATGCTTGCAATATACTAACACGCACCATTTCATTTTTCGCATTACAGACGGAAGATTCCCTTCTACGAACCAGAGCTTTGCAGAGCTTATGATGCAACAACTACCAGTACTAGGTTCTTCTAAGGTGAGGGGTCCCTTCACTCAGAGATCTTCATTTATAAATGTATATAAACTAAATGTCCAGCAGGCTCCTCCCAGTGCTTTGTCCATCTCCTGCTCATTCTACCTTTGGATTTTGAGCTGGAAAGATCACTCTTATTTGTCTGCTGCATCATTGCAATTGGATTTTCGGATTTTTTATGTTTAAAACGTTTTTATTGAAACAAAACAAACCATGGGGGAGGGGGATAGGAGGTTAGGGTACATATAATACAGTAAAAGAAAAAGATGCAACTCAAGAGGGTTGGCGAAGGATAGCTCGGTGGTCCAGAGGAAAAGCACAGTAAATGAAAGGCAAGAAATGCACTCTGTGGGATCCCTGCGTGCGCATCCAACACCCCAAATCTGAGCAATGAGAGCCAGCATCAACTCAACGAAGCACAATCCACCCCCCCATCCCCCATCCCCCCAGGAAAGAAAAGAAGGAAAAAAAAACAATACCCCAACCCCCCCGTCCTATGGTCCCGCGCCAGATTTATCCGCCCCAAAAAGCCCCGCACCCCCCCCCCCAGGACCCCGTCTCACATGTGATCTAGTCCGCCGGGATCACCGGCGGCGTCAGCCTGAGAAGCCTAAGATACCTCGGACAGGTGAGCTCCCGGAATTCGGTGGACAGCAGCGCTAGAAAGGGTTGCCACAGCTCTTCAAATTGGTCTATCTCCCCCGCCACCGTAAGCGACAACTTCTCCATTCCCAGCACATGCCAAAGCCTATGCAACCAACCCGTGATGGAGGGGACAGTGGTGGTGTGCCAGTGGATAAGGATGTTCTGGACCGCAGACCCCAGCGCAATCGCGATCTGCCTACCCCTGCGGGACTTCAGTGGGTACATTAGGTCATTGGGGAGGCCCAGCAAGACATACGCCGGAAAGCGCGGCAGCTCTATCTCAAAGTGCTTATCCACCTCGTCCAAAACTTCCTTCCAGTAAGCGGTCAGCACGGGGCAATCCCAAAGAATGTGTGAGAGGGTACCCTCCTGCCCGCAGCCCCGCCAGCACCCCTTGTCAGTGTGTCTATGCATTTCATACAGTCTCTCCGGGGTGTAGTACCAATAAGTGGACACCTTAGTAAAGGTCTCCGTAAGGCCCGTATGATATGCAGAGTGCCGCGCCCGATACGCAATTTTGTCCCATTCCTTGTGGCTGAGTGTCCTACCCAATTCTCTGTGCCAGCGCTCCCTCCCCGGGTTATAATAGTGAAACGGCGGGGGTTGTAGGTACTTGTACAGATCGGTAATTAGCTTAGCGTCGGAGGTCCGGGTAGCCAGCCACCTCACATACGGTGTAATTTGACGAGCAGCGGTGCCCCGCACCTGGGGCTGGAGGGCCCAATGCCGAACCTGCATGTAGCGCAATCTGTCCAGCTCCGTCAGGCCGAATTCCTGGCAAAGTTGCTGAAAAGGAATCACGCCCTCCGGTCCATAGATCTGGAAGAGCACCCTGCAGCCCGCCTGCACCCAATGGGAAAAAACTCCCGGCTCCATCCCTGGGGAGAAGTCCGGGTTGCCCACTATGGGTGTGAACGGCGAAGGGAAGGTGGTGAGGCCCCGAGCCTCACAGACTGCATCCCACACCCTCAGGGGGACCCGCGTAACAAAAGAGGCGTAAAGGTTAGGGGGGCGATGCGCGCGGCGCAAGAATGGAACCTCTTGTAAGGTGCGGCCCGCCACTGCCTGGTCTTGAAAGAGCCAGTGTTTGTCGGACTCCCACCTGCTCCACTCCACCAGATATTGCAGCTGTGCCGCCTGAAAGTACTTACGGAGGTCCGGAATACCGAGACCCCCCGCCTCCGGAGCAAGCGTGGAGAGGACCCTCTTCATTCGTGGCTTGCGGCCCTGCCAGACAAAGCGGGAGATGTCAGCCTGCATTTGTCGTATCCAGCCCACCGGGGGCTGGAGAGGTAGGGCCCGGAAAAGATACAGTATCTGGGGCAACACCGTCATCTTAACCGCCGCGATTCGCCCCAGCCAGGACAGTAGGCCCTTGCTCCAGCGGCCAAGCTCCTCCTTGATCTTCCTGCTGAGGGAGGTATAATTAGCCGTAACCATCTCCGGTAATGTGGGCGCCAGCAAAATCCCCAGGTATGGCACCGTGGACGAGGACCACTGCATGGGGAAGAGTCGCTGAAGGTCCCTCCTAGTGTCCGCAGCCAGGGACACGTCTAACGCCACCGACTTGCTCATATTCATTTTGAAGCCGGCCACACGTGCAAAGGCGTCCAGTTCCTGGAGGCAAGCAGGCAGCGACCTCCTAGGGTCGTCCAAAGTCAACAGGACATCGTCCGCATAGAGACTAACCGTGTGGACATACTGGCCCATCTGGACCCCAATAGCATCCGGGTTGTTGCGAATCCTCTGAGCAAACGGCTCCATGTAGAGGGCAAACAGAAGCGGCGAGAGGGGGCAGCCCTGCCTCGTGCCGCGTTCGATAGCAAATCCACCGGAGCTACACCCGTTGACCCGCACCGACGCTGAAGGATGCTTATAACAGTTGAATACCATGGTGCGGAACTTATCACCGATTCCCAATTTCTTGAGAACCAGCTCGAGATACGGCCAGTGAACTCTGTCGAAGGCCTTCTCCGCATCAACGGACAGCAACATCCGCTCCCCCGGGATCCGCGAGGCCTTCTCCAGAACATGCGTCACCCGCTTGGTATTGTCAACCGTCTGTCTGCCGGGTACAAAGCCAGCCTGGTCCGCCTCCACCAATCCGGGGAGGTGTGGACCCAGCCTGGACGCTAGAATCCCCGTGTACAACTTGAGGTCGACATTTAAAAGCGAGATGGGTCGATACGAACCGCAGAAGGCCCGGTCCTTCCCAGGCTTCGGGATTACCGAGACCGTCGCCCTCAGGAGATCCGGTGGGATGGCTCCCGGTTCGGAGAAGGAATTAAATAGCCGAGTAAGGACAGGGGCCACAGCCGTGCAAAATTCGGATTTTTTAAATGGATATTTTACAAGTAAGTGGTTGTGGTGTCTCTTTGATTGGGGGCATTGCAGTTATTGTAACTACAATTTATTTTTGGTAACTATCATTCCTTTTTTTTTAAATGTTGTGGGTAGTAGTAGTCCGTAGTAGGCCCGAGCTAGTCATGGCCTCATGGGTGTGTGTATGATGAAGCAACTGTTCCTTTGGTGTTTTTTAAATGTATTTCTTCTTTGATAACTTTATTTCGGTCAGAGACCATAAAAGTGCAATAAAATACATACATACATAGCACTTCAGATAAAATAATAAATACAAATAATTTTTTTAAGAAAAAGATTAAACAGTGAGTTATCAAACATATTTCAGTAAATTAAATTGATTTAAAACTTGCCCTACAGCGCCACATACCATAAAGAAAACGGGAAACAGCAAAAACAATGGGGAGCGAAGTGTCGTACTTAAGAACTCTACATGCGAGGGCACAATGCCTAAAACCCAAGTTCCTACATATTGGGATAAGCCAGGTTTTGCGTATGTTCCTATAAGCTGGACAAAAAAATAAGATATGGATGATGTCTTCTCTAATGTGATTACATGCCGGGCAGGTTTCATTTTCAGTTTTTGCCCATTTAGAGGTAAATGTCCTAATAGGTAGGGAGCCATACCTTAATTGAACATACAATTTCCTCGCAAGGGGAGGTTGAACTACATCAAAAAAAATCCTCCCACCCCATTTCAAATTTTACTGAGAGGAACTCGGTAGAAAGCCTACCATAAGATGTTGTCCGATGTAATACACAAAGGTTTTGGTGCCTCACCAGATTTAGCAGCTGGGTCCTAGAAATCCTTGCGCAGCTTAGCTCAGGAGTCCCCCATAACTGAGGCAAACCTGTTTTATAACAGAGGGCCTTGATATGGGAAAGCCATGGGATATTTTTATTTTTTAGCTGTTCCCAGACCTCCCGAAATTCAGCTCTAAAGGATAGCAACTCTGGTGCTGACCAGAGTCTCCTCCAATAGAGCAAGGGTCGCACAGTTGCCAAATTCTCAATAGACTCCATACCTAGGTCCATTCGCAAGGGAATAAGGGGTGTACTTATCGGTAGGCCCACCAAATTTCTCATAAAAGCCTGCTCAACCTTCAAAAGACCAATTATGTTCTTATGACCCCAAAGTTCAGCGCCATAAAGAGATGCAGAGCGAGTACTCAACGGCGACATGTACAACGGCGGCGAATGTATTTCATTTTCAAGCATCATTTAGTGCCTGGATGGCATTGGATTGAGTTGGGAAATGTGTTTTTTTGGGGTGGGCCTTCTGTTGTTGGGCCTGGCCTTGTGGCTGGTGGCCATTTAGAAGCCTAGGCCTGCAAGCTTGTCTGGCCTTGTCTGCCAACAGGCCTGCTTTCATCCAGTAGGATCAGAGCAGGTAGCCACAGCTTTATTAATCAAGTGTTTCTGTGTGGTCTGTTGAATTTAGACATCATTTAGGGCATGGATGGCATTGGATTGAGTTGGCAAATGTGTTTTTTTGGGGTGGACTTTCTGATGTTGTTGGGCCTGGCCATGTGGCTGGTGGCCATTTTGAAGCCTAGGCCTGCAAGCTTGTTGTCTGGCCTTTGTTGTCTGCCAACAGGCCTGCTTTCAACTAGTAGGCTCAGATCAAGTAGCCACAGCTGTATTAATCAAGTGTTTCTGTGTGGTCTGTTGAATTTAGACAACATTTAGGGCATGGATGGCATTAGATTGATTTGGGAAGTGTGTTTTTGGGGTGGGCTTTCTGATGTTGTTGGGCCTGGCCATGTGGCTGGTGGCCATTTTGAAGCCTAGGCCTGCAAGCTTGTTGTCTGGCCTTGTTGTCTGCCAACAGGCCTGCTTTCAACTAGTAGGCTCAGATCAAGTAGCCACAGCTGTATTAATCAAGTGTTTCTGTGTGGCCTGTTGAATTTAGACATCATTTAGGGCATGGATGGCATTGGATTGAGTTGGCAAGTGTGTTTTTTTGGGGTGGGCTTTCTGATGTTGTTGGGCCTGGCCATGTGGCTGGTGGCCATTTTGAAGCGTAGGCCTGCAATCTTGTTGTCTGGCCTTGTTGTCTGCCAACAGGCCTGCTTTCATCCAGTAGGCTCAGAGCAGGTAGCCACAGCTGCATTAATCAAGTGTTTCTGTGTGGTCTGTTGAATTTAGACATCATTTAGGGCATGGATGGCATTGGATTGAGTAGGGAAGTGTGTTTTTTTGGGTTGGGCTTTCTGATGTTGTTGGGCCTGGCCATGTGGCTGGTGGCCATCTTGAAGCCTAGGCCTGCAAGCTTGTCTGGCCTTGTCTGCCAACAGGCCTGCTTTCATCCAGAAGGGTCAGAGCAGGTAGCCACAGCTTTATTAATCAAGTGTTTCTGTGTGGTCTGTTGAATTTAGACATCATTTAGGGCATGGATGGCATTGGATTGAGTTGGCAAGTGTGTTTTTTTGGGGTGGGCTTTCTGATGTTGGTTGTTTTAAAGACATGCTTTTGTTGTGTGTGTCTGGTGTGTGTTGGTGTGCAATGCATGCACCCTGCAGACCTTTTTGGGGCCTGTGAATTTTCGTATTTGCATTTTGTTGCATTAAAAAGGCAGAGCAGTGTGCTTTAGCATGCATCCTTTGCCTGGCTTTTATAGGCCTTTTGTGAGCTCCTGGTGTTTCCCAGGCCCCCTACTTGTTTGTGATTTGTGAGTGTCCATGTGGCTGGTGGCCTTTTTTTGTGTTGGGAATTATTAGTGTCCTGCTTTCGCCATATAGGCCTGCATGGTTTTCCTATTTGCTTACTGCTTCCATCCATCCACCCCCTTTGCCAGCAGCAGCTCCATGAATGATGAGAAGCTCAAATAATTTAATGGCAAATAAGGTCCACCCCACTTCCATTACATTTTTATTTTGGTGGTTTTGGTGGTTCTTATTATCTTTCCTATCCTTCCTGAGAGTGTAGTGTGTGTACACAGTAGTATAACATAGCCCTTGTTGACAAATTCTCAGAAATGGCTAGACTATATCTTTTGTTTTCACTAGTACAGCAATAAGTAACTGAACCACAACAACAAATGCAACATTTCACTGATGTTCTTCTCCTGGCTTATTTGCTTTTAGGTGCACAAAAAGCCAGAGGAGGAGGTGTCATCATCATCACCCGTTATACTGCCAGCTAGACAGAAGTCCTGCTGCGCATCACGTCCACGTGTGACCAGAACTTGTTGTGCATCTGCGTCCTGCCTGACACCTGAAGAAGATGGCCCCAAAGAAAGGTACCAGGTCCAGTACCAAGAAAGTTGCCGGTGAGAAGAAGGAACAGAAAAAGGAAGTGCCATTAACCACGACTGGTGTGCCGGCCAATGTTTTTTTTGGTACCAAAAAAGTTACGCCTGCAGCAGCGTTGTCCGGGAACCAAGCTGGGAGCAGCACCTCAGCACCAGCAGTCCAACCCCACCAACCTAGGCCCAAGGCCTTGAGTGTCGCAGAGGTAGCCAGTCTACTAACGAGCAGTGATGTTGAAATGGCATTATCGCAAAGTAGTACACAATCAACGCAGGCGGAAACTCAGCAGATAAGTGTGCAGCCGCAACAAGAACAGCAGCAGCCGCAACAAGAACAGCAGCAGCCGCAACAACAGCCCACCATAGTAGTTGTTGCTCCTGACGTAGGGGCATTTCAGGAAATCGAGCTTCCTGCAGACAAAGTGGAGCAAAGAAGCAAGGAAAAGGAGGCTTAGTCCATCATCTTCTTCTTCAAGCCCCTCTTCTGATGATCGTGATGCCACTTGGCAGCCACCTGCTGAGTCTGAGAGTGATGCACGCTACAAGACAATGCTTCTGAAAAGGAAGGTCCCAGAAAAACTTAGAGTTATGGAGCTAGATGTAGAAGAGGGGGGTGATGTTGATGAAGACGAGCCAGTCATCACTCACATCACTCCCGCCCCAAAGGGATTGGAGACCAACATTCTCACCCTATCCAGAAAGGCTGCTACTGAGCGGGATGTAGCACGGATATCACCAACACAGGTTACACCACCACTACCTCCCGCTGCCATATTTTCCAAGGGCCAGCAGGGACCTACATCCAGCTCAACCATCTCAATAGGTAGTGGTAGTAAAAGTCACAGTGTAGCTGCACAGAGTCATATTCCAAGCACACCCTCCAGTTCATCTGGTATTGAAAGTGGCACATCCAGCAGTGCCAGAAAGTTCTCCTCCCCAGTTTGGGACTTCTTTTCGGTTAGCACCAAGGAGGAGAACGTTGCTATATGCTCAATTTGTCGACAAGGTGTTCGGCGGGGTAGGCTTGGTACAAACTATGGTACCGGAGGCCAAGCAAGTCATCTCAGAATACACCACACTATCGTGTGGGAGAATCACCTACTTCAGTTAAAAGAAAGTAGAAAAACTCAACCCATTGAAGTTGGTCAGGAAGAATCAGGGGGCGATAATATTGCGGTGGAAGGGGAAGAAGGGGGAGGCATTTCTAGCCCTGTCCCCAGTAGTGTAGTGGTACCGCCCACATCCTCCTCAGTAACATCTGAGTGGCACCGCAGTAAGAGCCATACTCAGAGTCAGGCTGAGACACCAAGGCAACCAAGTACCGCAATGAGACAAACTGCGTCGTTGAGCCTAAGTGGGTTAATGAAAACAACAGCACCACAAAGGAAAGTAATCCAGCCTACCATTAAGAGCATGCTTAGGTTGGAGGGGCAGTTCCAATGCAACCACCCAACGGCATAGTTGTACAATGCGAAGCTGGCTAAAATGTTAGCGCTGGACCTTCTCCCTTTTTCATTTGTGGAAGGGGTGGGTTTCCTTGAATTTGTGTCAGCCATCTGCCCTAAATGGAAGGTTGCCAACCGGTCCTATTTCGCAAGAATTGCTGTTCCGGCACTACATCATGATGTGCTGGAATTGGTTGGACAAGCTTTGCAGCAGAGTGCTGTTCACAATATCCACCTGACAACAGACATGTGGACCAGTTGCCAAGCCACAGATTACATGTGCATCCCTGCACACTGGGTCTCTTTTGTGGGGGTTAAAGATAAGCTATCTGAACGAGGTGCTGTTGACACAGCTGCGATTTTTAAAGGTACTCGGAAACATGCAACTGTAGCCATGTTCGCCATGGAGAAATCTCATATTGCTGTAAACATTTTGCAAGAGTTTCGCAGCAAGGTTTTTGAATGGCTGCGCCCAAGAGTGCTTAGTATTGGTTTTGTTGCCACAGACAATGGCAGTAATGTACTTAAGGCCATGGATCTTGGTTTCTATTTCAGGGTTCCGTGTTTGGCGCACTGCATAAACATTATAGTTCAAGACTTTCTGAAAATAGAACCCATAGTCAGCAACTTACTGGCCATCTGCCGAAGAATATGCACTCATTTCAGCCATTCTTTTAAAGCTCGGAAGCAGCTGAGGATCATTCAATGTGAATATAGGATGCCAGTCAAAGCACTCATCCAGGAGGTGGCAACACATCGGAACTCAACGTATTACATGCTTGATTGTCTGTTTGAGCAGTACAGGCCACTCAATGAATATGTCTGGCAAAGAGGGGATGCTACTGTGAAAGGCATGACCCTTCAGATGTAGCAATGGGGCCTAGTTAAATGCCTGACTGAGATGCTTCGTATTTTTGAGGTCTTCACACGTGAAGTCAGCAAGGAGGACTGTACAATGGGCCAAGCTATCCCATTATTGCAAATGCTAGAGCATCAGCTGAAGAAGGTGTCTGAATTATACAAAGGTGTAGAGGACAAAAAGGGAGCCTATGACTTGGTGGAGAGCTTAGCCCGTTGCGTAGCTGAAAATACAAGGATAGAAAATAAAATTTTGTCACAAGAACATTACATTTCGGCCACAATTCTGGATCCACGAGCAAAATTTGGACTGAAGACATTCTTTCCTTTTTCAGAGGTCGATGTTGCCCGCTACAAAACTTGGATAGCTGAGGCAGCGAGTAAGTTGGAAAATGAACGGCTGCTAATTAAAAGCCCGCAAGATCAACCCACAAGAAGTACTGCAGCAGGGCATGCAGCATCAAGTGCAACTTCGGAGGCTGAGGGCAGTGCGTTTGGATCACAACACTCACCATCACTATCGACAACAGCAACAATAACTGGATCATTAGGCCCAGTAGATTGGTATGTACAGTTAGGCATTAATAAGCACAGTGCTGATGCACAGAGAAAAGAGACCGAAAGCTTAGCAGCAGCACCCCTGAACATTGAGCGGATGGTCCAGGCCTATCTGGATGACACAACAGAGGTGTACATTGATCAAAACCCATTGCAGTATTGGTATAGGAAAAGGTCTGAATGGCCACTGCTCATAAGCAATAAGCTATCTGGCTTGACCTGTCGCAATTGTCTCTTCCGGACGTGTTTTCAGTGCTGCTGGTTCCATTGTAACAGTGAGAAGGACCATCTCTCGCCCAAAAACGTGGAGAGGTTAACAATGATGAAAATGAATCAGCACTTCATACCACCGAATTACACAATACATGAAGCAAGGGAGGAAGATGAGGACAGCGGCTCAGGTGACGGAAGTAGTGTGTCACATGATTACCTACTACTGGCTGAACCCCCAGAGTTTGAGGACGAGCTATACTTCCCTGACAATTAGGCTTGCACTTACTGTCTTCATCCCTTTTTTTCCCTTTATTTGTGTATCTGTCGTTCCAGTTACAAACTTGTGAATCACAACAAATCCATTACCACCGTCTTCTACTTTTCTACTCTTCTTATTTAATATACAAGTGTCAGGTGTCTGCAATTTGACAGTACAGTACTCCGAAACCAGCTCCTCCGCTCCATCATACTGAATCTCCCGCCTAAATCCATTGCCCTCATGAATGATGATTGGATGATGGAAAATAGAAGAAAAAATAAAAACTTTCCTAGTCCCGCCAAAAGAAGTGGAGCATGAATCAGATGACTACTATAGCTATCCTCCTTTCAGAGCCGAGAGAGACTGCCCATTAACTGAAAATGAGATGGAACAGGTAATGATTGATGCCATGCATTGGATGCAGAGTCGCAGACTGAGTGATGTTGTTGTTGTTTGTTGTGCATGAAGTTATGTAATTGTACTAATCATCTTTCTTCAGTACACACTAAACGTAACTCAAGGTGAATTTTCCCCTTCTTGCAAATAAGAAATTTGTACTTCTCCTGCAGCTTGATATATTGCTTTTGATTGAATACAGGAAGGGGACTCAATCTGCGCACTGAGTATGATTGACAACATCACCGTCCATGCTGATGATGGCGAAAAAGATGGCCCGTTAACTTAAGAGGAGAAGGAACAGGTAATGAAAATTAATGGCATGTATTGGACACCTGACTCTGAGCGATTGGTGTTTGTGTTTTTGTTGTTTGTTTGTTGTGCACGAAGTGAAGTCAAAGTGTACTAGTAGTCTTACTGTACACACTAAAGAGTGACTCAAGTCAATAATATTTCTACTCTTGTTGTGTAATAACAAAATTTTCGGAGATGATTGATGGACTAATAACAAGTCAGGAGGACGTTTCATGAGTGGCATAAAAGCCTAAAGGTAAACACGTCAACAACAACCACAGCAGACCCAAATGTCTGTCTAGAAGTGGAGTCGAGTGTAGCGGTGGGATGACTGCGGTGCATTGATTTATTAACTTAAATTGTAAAATGTTATGTTTGGAATGGATATGTGCTTTGCCTTTGTCCAACTCTTTAAAAAAAAATAAATGCTCTAAATGGAGGATGTGCTAAGCAACGTGCCGTCAGGCTTGTCACTGTGGGCCTGCTCTGTCCTGTTGTTGTTGAAGGTCAATGCTGGAAACAGACTAGAGTAGAGATGATGCATACATGCCGCCTCGGAAAGTGTTCTTGTTGCACTACACCACAACTTGTGCATTTGTTTCAACTTTGTTTCTCAATATCCCCTTTGTTTTTCCATCTACAATTACAGGCCGGACCTTGCCCTATACATGGGAAAACATTACAATGCACACTTACCTTACCAATAAATCTACATTTTTTTCCAGCCGGGCAGTGGCGAGTGGCGACAACCAAGATTGATGGACGAGAGGACCAAGAGGAATGCCGAGATGCAAATCCAGTCCACATTTTAGACCAGGATAACACAGTAACAGTATCAACTTTCATCTTCTTTTAAATAATTTGATTCATTTTATTGTCTACAGTCTTTACAACAGTGTGTTCTTCTTGTTGTTGTTATTATCATTAGGTTTTCTCTCTGTTTATGATTCATCCCTACCAATATTTAAAAATTCTATTTGCTATCTGTAAAAGTATTAAGCCCGGAACAACAGAACAAGAAGTGTATGTAATCCGGATCTCCTTATCAATCATCATCATGCATGCATTTCCTTTGTCTCCCTTAACATATTGATATGGATAAGGTAGTCTTCAAAGATTGTCGTTTGTTTGTCCATGCGTACTGTTTTTCACTGTCAAACCTTTCCCCAAACCCCCTTCCCATCCATTCAACAAACCCTAACCCTCTTCCCCCGGGCTGTGTGACTTATTGTCGAGGTGTGACTAAATTAAATGTACACCAATAATTAATCACACACTTGCTGGGGCGGATGTGGCGAAAGCAACAGTACTTCAATTTCAATAATAATAATAATAATCCACATTTGTAAAGCGCGAACAATCACCCGTAAGGGTCTCTAGGCGCTGGGGGCCGTCGGGAAAATTAAGCAAGCTATTGCCCAGAGTCACATGGTGCTGGGATAATCTGCCGCGGGCACCGGGGATCGAACCGTGATCCCCAGATTCCGGACACAGTCGCCCTGGCGTCGGCGCCACACCTCTTCCTTCCAAGGCAGAGCGATGATCTTCTTCCGCTTGCCCACCCATGAGCAGTATATTTTAGAGGTGATTTTTATTTAACAAAGGAACATATACCTCAGCATTAATTGCCTGCATTGATTGGATTTGTTGTCATTCCTCATACACAGCACTAACTGTTACGCTGTAGGCCTAGTCAAGTGACTCGACACAACTATAGTTTGTAACTCTGTCTAGTAGGCTATCCCTACCACCATTATGTTTTGTTGTAAAATATTTTAGCATATTATTGTTGCTCGGTAAGTTCTGTACTGTACTTCATTCTACTACTCCTCGAACAGTCTCTCAAAGGCGACTGACTGTCTCATTTTCTTTTTTTGCAAATGCTGCTGCCCTGCCAGTGTCTACTACTATTACTATACTACCACCACCACCCCAATCATGGCATGTTAGAAAAAGGAAACCATCTTCACCATGCAGCCATTGCTGTGCCTAAGTTAAACATCAAGCAAAGGTAAGAGAAGTTTGGGGGAGGCATAATTAATAATGGACATGTTTTCAATGAATTCACACACCCCTTTGAGTCCAGATAAAGAATGCATAGACTAGAAGAGAGACTGAATGTACTAGTAGGACAACTCAATCAGTGAGGGGTGTCGCATCTATCTGTTTGTGTCTTACACAGTCAGCCAATTATTTAAATCAAACACTGGCTATGGGCGGACCTGCACCAGCAAGGAAACAGTGTGATGTAAAAGAGTAACCCCACCTACAAAACATTAACAACATTGCATGTAACGTAGAAACATAGATTTAATGTACCCTAACAAAAATAAACTATGTAAAACAAAACACACAAGCTGACCCACCCCCCTCCCTAACCCCAACCAATGTCCGTAAGAAAGTCCAAAATAGTCCAAAACCCCAACGCCCAATTCACACCCACCCAAACAAGAATTAAAAAAGGGGCAGAAGACAGGGACTAAGGTGTGGGTGGGATTGCAGGACGACACGCATCTGCTCCTCTAGACGGGCGACGCGGCGCCTGAGAGCGCGGCAGTTGCAGCCACAGTGGGGGGGCACCAGAGATGGTATTGCGGGCGCGGCGGCGGGCAGCCACCAGATGGTGGCGCCGTACCGCTGGAGGGCGGTGGCTGGGGCCCGGGGCACAGGAGGAGGCTTGAAGTGCTGCAGTCTCCTCATCCTCCTCTGCCAAGACCACCATCCGCCGATATTCCTGCTGGATTGCCTCCAGTTTGCGGCGCCGTGCCTTGGCGGCCAACTCCTTCTGATTAACTTTGGAAGGAGTAGCTGTGTATCAAAAAGAAAAAAACAAGACAATTGTAAAATATACTCTTAGAAAAACAGTAAGACAAGTTAATTATACACATAGTGGCATGGTAGCACTATAAAGCATATTTATCAAATCTTGCCCGTACTTCTTCCTTCCACCCGTCTTTCACTTTTTAGTTGAACACAAGGTGATCTGATCTGACTTTTAGTCTTCTCCATAAAACTTTCAAAGTGGAGTTGAAATCAGATAGATGAGGCCATTGGTTACTCAATACTCCCGCCCCTATGCCAATTAAAGGGTGTCTTCACTCTTCAAACGTTCACAACAACTCTTACTTACTTAGGACATTCGATGACGGGCGGACTTTGTCCGCCTGCCATCCTCACGCTAAAAAGGGACCGCCCGCCATAAGGGCGGGGGTCCCATGGGAACAATTAGGATGCGCCCCCCACAGTGGTGGGTGCATCCTGTTTTTTACATTGTGACCGCCCATTGCAATGCTAAAAATACATGTTGTGCTTTTCCAAGCACAACGTGACAGGCCACATTGTGCTTTGAAAGGCAAGGGAGTACCATAGTATAGGTACCCTCCATGGGGGCCCGCAACGGGCACCCCAAGCATACTCCGCATGCATTTCCGTGGCGGCAATGCCACCACGAAAAGGCCTTCCAAAATGCAGATTATATGGCTGGTGGTGTGTTCAGACACCGCCACCATATTGAACCCTTTTTCGCCCGGTCGACATGTAGACTGTGCGGAAAATTGGCGGATGGTTTCTATCTGCCGCGGACCCCCCAGCCATTGTAATATCTATGGCGGGGGGTCTTTTCTATAGGGATGGCGGGAGGTTTGCCCCTGCGGGGTCGGTGGTGACTACCGCCGGCCCGGCGGGGGCAATCCGCCCACCATCCTAGTGGGGCCCTAAGTCTCAACAGTACAGTATACATACACTACACCCTTTCAGTGATTGTAATGTCAACAATAGTTAAGGATTATGAATCTAACTTACCACGCCACTTGTGCTGGCACTCCCCCTACCGCTCCATCGTCGGTATCGGCAACTGCCGCATCCTCTCCCTCCGCGCCGCCTCCGCTGGCCCTGGCAGTGGTGGTCGTGGTCGGTAGTGCGCCTAGAAAACATTACACATTTTTTATGCATCATATACACCTCCCCCTATTGGTCAGTAGCAAGATTAAAAAATGAGTTAATAGTATATAACATACATCACTAGTACAAATCAGGTAGTAGTAGAGTAGACACTAGTAGTTATATATGGTCCCCCCAGGGTCATTCTAGCCTTTGCTTAGTTAGCCCAAGCCATGCAACCATTTTACCTTTGTGTCTTTTTTTTGCACATGTGACGTTACCTTGCAGCTTGTTGTATAAGACACCTTTGAGCCCACAAGACCTCACACTGCTACTGTCTACGCGCTGCGTACAAGCGGTCAACCAAAACATTAACAAGCCACTTTTTTATGAAGTACTGGTGTACTGTTTGTCCATATTGCGTATCCATAAATGCTACACTTTTTGGCACGGCTGAGAAATGCTTGCAATATACTAACACGCACCATTTCATTTTTCGCATTACAGATGGAAGATTCCCTTCTACGAACCAGAGCTTTGCAGAGCTTATGATGCAACAACTACCAGTACTAGGTTCTTCTAAGGTGAGGGGTCCCTTCACTCAGAGATCTTCATTTATAAATGTATATAAACTAAATTCCTAGGGGATGGTGGTGCTTACACCACTGTTCAGTTATCATGATTTAATTCCCAACTGTAAGTAAGTGTAACAATGTTTATTGTTTTAATGTTATTGATTTTCCTGTTGGTGCTGCATTATAATAGAACAGCGTACAGAGCTTGTCAATTCAAAATAAACATTTTGAACTTACATAGACTTGGTGGTATTTGGTGTGAACTTACACGAGCAAATGAAAGGAAGGGTGTGCATGTGCATTGCTTCCACTACTGAGAGGTTGGGTGTGTTATGTTCTGGGTTTTCTACTTGTTGGGTATCTTGGGGGGAGGGTTCGGAGAGCTAATAGTTATGACAAGACACTACTATAACTAGTTGGGCAGGGGATTGTGGTGGATTCTGAATTTCTGATTGAGTTGTGTGAGGAAGGTCCAACCTACCATCACCAACATCCTATTTTCTCGTGCAAAGGTCTGTATGTGCAAAATCCCTACAACAGTAGTAGTATGTCCTATCATATCAAAATAGTAATAAATCTGGTTGGGCATTTGTTGGTGTGAATTATCAAAGCCTCAAGATTAACAAAGACTCAAGATCAATAAAACTAGAAGTAGTACAAAAGGACGACCCAAAGGACTGGACTCAATGGCTATAGCTGCTGGTGAATCTGAGTTTTATTTACAACCTTTCAAATAAAGAGTGGCCAACTGGACAAGCTTAGCTACTACACTACAGACAGACTGATAGTAGTAGTAGTACAGAGAGGCATCATAGCAGAGGCAGGGATAAAAAGATTTTTGAAACAGTACAGATCGAAGGATAATTGTTGGTAAAAAATAGCATTGGGAAACTGAAACAATAGTTCAGGAAAAATATGGTGCAGTAAAAGTTATGGAATAAGAATTATTATTAAAAACAAGAAGACTTACTAGTGCCAGCAGAGGAGCCCTCGTTGGTGTCCTCCTGGTGGTGTTGTTCTCCCGCCGACACTGTCCCACTCCCTGTCTGCCTGCCCCTGGGTGCTGAACAGGAAAGATATAAGAGACAAACATTGATGGATGGTGTCAAACAAATAAAATATTTTTAAAGAACGGTCAAAAAACACTTATGTGAACAACAATTGCAATAACTAAATTGACCGATCTCATCTGGTCAACAAGTAGTATCGGGAGATTCGCGTATCGACTACTTACTATTTATCAACAGTAATCAAGTCTTCCATTCTGATTCCAGAATACTAACTAAGCCCAAGTACGACGTACCACCCGACCTAGCCCACCTATTCCAGGCGTGCCTATTGTACATTAAGTATGCGTTTCCACTTCTTTTAGTCCTCAACAATGCATATGGTCAAATGGAGGACACATGACTACATGTTTTGTAAACACCAAATTTTCGGTTGATTGATTGATGCTGATGTTCTGCTAGTGCTAAGCCTATTACCACCACTCATTGAATAAACTAGAAAACGTTCTAATAAAGACTGGCGTACTAGCAGCACGTGACGTAACTGAGGAGGCATCACGCATACCACAAAAAAATTACAAACTCATACAAAGTAACTAAATCTAAGTATCAATCTGCCCCTATCTCTTAGTGACAGGACAAAGTAAGGACTAGAGTCACTATAGCATTATGTAACTTAATTTCTCTAAAATAAACTCTTACATAATCACGCTAAGCGAGCGCAAACGCAAAGTTGCAAACAAGTGAGATTAGTAGTAGTGCAGAGGAGCACCTGTGTCATAACAATCACAGAAGACTTACAAACGTAATTAACCTGGAATGTAAGCAGCAACATTCTAGCTGGTTGGAAGAAAAAAAGATATTCACAATATATAACACAGAGCAGAAGAACAGACACAATGTAGTAATAATTAAATAGTTACTCACCAACACCCGGGACCTCCACTCCTAGCAGGTCCAGCAGGTCCTGCTCACGGTCCAGGATGGCGGACCACCGGTGCGTCAACTGCGCCTGGGTGCGCCGGACCCCAGAGCAGCGCAACACTGCCCGGTGTACCTTCCCCCACTGCTGTCGACGCTCCCGGAGCCCGTACCCGGACCCAGGCCTGCCACCTGCTGCCAGGGTTGAGGGGAGGTGGCGCTGCACAATGAAGATGAGTGCAGCCAACTCCACCTCCCCAAATAAGGCCCGTGCCTGTGCTGGAGCAGGGTTTTCTTTTTAAACCCAAACATCAGTTTCATTTTTGTATGTCATTACTAAAATTACTATTGATTAATTATTAAGTACTAGAAACTTGTCGAGTTTTATTAATCAACCTTATTAATTAGAGAATTACACGTGGGAATGCAATTGCATGGCTAAATAATAAGTGAACTAAGTTGGTGAGCAGATTAATTAAATGAATGTTGCTTATGTGATGTTATTATGTGTTTGCACTTTTAATTAATATGCACTAATGGCTTTTGATGTTGCAAAAGGCTAGATAAATACATACACATAAGGGTTTTAGCAGGGGATTAACACTGTATAATCAATTCAATGCAGTAACGTTGTTTTGTGTTTCTTTTAAATTAAGTTGACCATTGTGGCCCGTTAAGAAATGGCCACCATCTACAGCCTGCATTTGAGTAGATGAAATATGAAAAGAGGCTTCGCGCAGATTGTGACCCTGGCCTCTGCCTGAACTGAAAAGCCATGAAAATGATGACAAATCCAGGACGTCTGCCAAATTCCCCTGGAAGTGAACTTTTGTCACAAATGAACAATTCGATTAGACAAACTTGTAGTGGTCGCACTACGAGTGATACATTTGCAGGAAAAGACATCCGTAGAAGTAACAAGTTAGTTATGGACTTCCTATTTCCCTGTTTAGGATTTCAAGATATCCAAATGCGGAGATTCTTTAATGTTGCAAGAAGACATCTTTTCCTGCCTAACGGATGATTGAAAGCTCTGTTTGTAACTTTTAGTATGTAAAATTTAGTATAAATACTACTAGACTAGAGAGGGTTGATCGCCACTTCTTTCTGAACCTATGATCAGAGGACCGATGCTGACGGAGAGGACGGTGACTCTACATGACGGCTAGAGAGACTTTAATTCTTTATCGAAGGACCAGTCCTGACTTAGAGAGCGACTTTTAGCCAGAATAGGTAAATATGAGAATAATGATTTTGCAATTGAATGGCTTTTCATACAAATTGATTTAGATAAACAATACTTGTTTGAATTACAGTGTCGGGTGGTTATTTCATTGTTATGTTATTGAAATTTCAGAGTGTTTAAATTGTTTCACCAGACTTAAGACAATCAGTTTTGGTCGCATTGACCTCAAGGTATGTGCAGATTGGTTAGGTACTTGGAAAGTGTTTCTCCTTATACATGGCACGGATAGAGTGATAGAATGAATGTTGGTGTAATGGGCCCCACCAGTGTGTGATGTATGTATGTGCGTGTGACTGTGAAATTACTCCGTCCGTGGAAGTAGAGGGGATTGGGAAGCTCCGATCTGCACCAGTTTCCTGGTAGCAGAATGATGGTTTCGACTATTGTCTTGATCTGGTAAATTGCGTGTACATAAGCTTTTTGATTATTGATTGATGGTGATATATGTACTAACACTATATGTTGAAGTCGTATTGAGTTATATGTAGTGTGTACGGCTTCTGGGACGTAGGGAGTCGGTGACGGTTCCGTGGTAGGGTGGAGGGAAGTGCTGCTCTTCGGAAAGGCGGAATTGTTGGCCCTGTAAGCATGCAGGGGAAAACGTGTGACAATTGAAGTTGCGAGTCGCATTGTCTGGGTTCGATTCAGTGACATCGCCGTGTGTTACTATTAGAGACATATTTTCTTTGTGAGAGAAGTGTATATGATAGCGAAGGTCATCTGTGAAGTTCTGGTCTTAGGTATCAGGGATCCTTTTGGGATTTCCAATAACGCTTATCACTAGGAAGGTAATAGGTATTCTCTAAGCTTGTTTGAAGGGCAGAGCAGAGGTAAGCGCTGCTGTGTTAATGTGTGTTATAATTCTGTAGCAGGACAGACTGTTCGCTGTTCTCGGGAAAGACAGGATTCTGCGTGGATGTACTATATTTTCTAATGTGAAAGGGTGTGAATGTATAGGCATTTAGTTGATTGTGAAACTCCTAGGAGCATTTCGGGAGGAAACAGTTAATGGATGCATGTTAGAAGGGCAGAGTAGAGGGATGTCCTACTGTGTCAACGAAAGTAACAATTCCGTAGTAGAGCAGAGGTAAGCGCTGTTCTAGAGAAAAGCGGGATTCTCGTTGGAAAGGTCTTTACTATTCTGTGGTTAGCGGAGCAGACAATGGAGATGTTTATATATTGTAACTAATAGACTTGTAGAATCTGAAACAAAGTCTACTGAGAAGTTTTGTAAAGGAGGGGTAGACGAGTGACAGAAGACAGGAGCAGGAGCTGCTGCAGCGACTGTTGACGTCAGGAAGACCGCGCTGTGATTGGATAGTGGGTTAGAACAGTGAAAGCGCTGTGATTGGTGCGTTGGTGAGCGCCGCGCAGGGATTAGAGAAGTACAGGGTGACGTAGACGCGCTAGGATTGGTGCGTTAGTGTGAGTCGCGCTGTTATTGGACAAAAGATCGTACAATTGTAGAAAGGACTAAAGAGTTGTGGTAAACGCGAAAATGTATTACCAAACAGAGGAAAAGAAAAAGAAATCCTTGTTCAGTAAGATAAAAACGTGGTTTGACAAGGATAAGGATATAGTAACTAGAGAAGGAGAGTTACTACCTCCAACAAGAACTCCTGCATCCTTCATGGTTACGAAATATGGGTATCATACCTGTATTTGGTTAGACAATTGGGCAAAGTACACTAGAGAAGATGGAGTTTTAGCTTTCCCGGAACATGGTTCATTTAATCTGGCCGTGTTAAGAAATTTACGGGAAAAGATGATGAGTCTAGAGCCCAGGCCAAGGCCGACAGAGTTCGAGGCATTGGTAAAATGGGAAGATGAAGTGCATGAGCGAGAAAAACAGAGGAGTGGAGGTAATTACAGATATATGTTTGGGAGGAAATATGATCGTGAAACTCATCATGATCGAATGAGGAGATGGCGAGATGCTAGTATGACTGAGGGATTATATCCTGTGAGAACTGCTGAAGAAACAGAAGGGAGGAAATGTACAGAAAAAGTACATAATGTGGAGACAAGGAGGTATGGGGCAAATGAGTCTGAGGACGAAGTCTTAGATGACATGTTCTATAAGAGACCACCCCCATATAGACGAGAACCAGATGTAGGAACACCAGTAGTTACCCCAATGAGAGATACCCTGCGGATCATAAAGACAGAAGTTGTGACACCTGATTTAAAAAGCAGTGGCTCTTTCGCGGAAAGAGAGAGAGAGCGAGAGAGAGAAAAGGAGAACGAAATTGAGGACGAAAAGACAAGAGAACTAGCGAGAACTACATTTGAGTTGACAGAGAAAATCAGAGAACTGACCAAGAATTTAGAAGCTGTTACGGTGCCTGTAACCATAGGTCCAGTTATGCCTATTTTTGATAAGCAGAGGACGGGTGAAAGTGGTTTAACGGTTCCATATGTGGGAAACCGATTGGTTAGTTCTCCAGAACAGTCGGAAATGAGAACGGTAGAAAATCAGTGGAGACATACCATATGTGGTGGAGAGTTAAATGTGCAACCTAACTCATGATTGAATTCTGGTTATGTGGAAAGGAATGGTATGATTGGAGGATCAATTTTAGAACCACAGAGGATGGCAGAACCAGTAAGTACAGAAAAATCTACAGGAATAACGGCTGAAGATTTGAATGACTGGTTGAAAGCTTTGCAAAGGAAGGAAAAGGATTCTCAGGCAATTGATGTAGCTAGACTACGTGTAGAATTGGAGGAGCTTATAATGGGAACAATTCCTACAGAAACGCTAAAAGATCATCATGATGGGGAGTTGTTATTCATGTGCAAAAGCATCACATGGAGGGCTAAGAATACACATGACAGGTTGAAAGGAATAGCGAGTGAAATGGGAATTGATATGGATAAGGTAAAAGCTTTACAGAAGCCTTACCGAGTAGATTTTACAGACAAGGATATTGAGAATCTGAATGATGTTGGCCGAACAGGGCTGATTAAAGAAATGATTGGATTACTGCGAAAATGGGGAGATGTGGAAAAGTGGAAAGATAGATGGTATAAGAAAAGGGAAGATACAGTGGACAGGACTTACTCAACATTCCCCATGAGAGAAAAGGAAAAAACAGTGGAAGCTTATCCTATGAGAGAGATTCCAGGAGGAGGATATGTACATGTCCCATTGACTAGACAGGATATTTTGTCATTTACGAATGATTTCCCTCGACTAAGAGAGAAGCCTGTCGAGAGCTATAGGCAGGTTGACAGATCTGTGAAATTGTCAAAAGTGCTGTGGATTGACCTGAATAGTCTGTTTGATATAATTGTACCAGCAGACTTGTGGGCAGAATGTAAGATAGTCATAGATTGGCCCACTAAAGAATACCCGAGAGATCCAAAGACAGGAGCTCCAGATCCGGAGGTCATGAAGAAATATGAACAGGTCATAGTGTTCTTGAAGAACAAAGTACCTCCTAAAGAGACAGATTGGGTTAAGATAGATCGAACACATCAGGAAGCGAAAGAATCAGTTCATGCTTTTTATGAAAGGTTAATACTGGCTTTTAAACAGTTCAGTGGAGATGAACATTTGGGTGACAAGGATTTGAGTCATTTTGTATATAGATTTGTATATGGATTGCGACCTGAAATCAGTAAAATGATAAGGGAGCACACAGTTGATTGGCAGAGTAAAAAGATTGATGAAATCTTGAGACATGCAAAATACTTCAGTGATGAAATTGAGGCAAAGCAAAGAAAGCTGAAGGAAAAGGCAATGTGGGCACAGGTAAAGGTTGCAGAAAGACAAGAAGCACAGCTGGTTGAACAAGCAAATAATCCAGGAAATAGACCCAGATATGGTACAGGAAAAGGAAAGGGAAATATTGAGAAGCGAAAAAGAAGTTCTCGTGTCACAACTGCGGAAAATTAGGGCACTGGAAATCCGAGTGTACGAATCCACCATTGGTTAATAATGACAATTCATCCTTGAATTCACAGGTGCAGAACGAGGGGTGTAATCATCAGCAGCAACAGTAGAAGGTTGTCAAGCAGCAGAATCAGGAGCCAAAGCCGCCCTTGCCGCAGAACAGAGGATCCCAAAAGTATAGTCAAGACTCGAGATTCTACAATGAAGTACAGGTAAACAAACCAAGACGTACAAATCCTGTACAACAATATTGGCTAAGGAATGAGGGAAGTGAGTCTGAAGGGGACCTCTGACGGTGCCGAAGAGAGGAGGAAGAGTGCATACTTGGAGCAACTCTAGAAATAGACCAGGCAGGACCATTTGTAGATGGGAAAATAAATGGAGAAAGTGTTACTTTTTTAGTAGACACAGGAGCTACGAGATCAACTGTCAGGTCAGCAGATATAAAGAATCTTCCTCTCTCGGATGAAGCAATCCAAGTGGTTGGTGTATCCAATACACAGATTAAGACCCGTCTTACTGAACCAGTAAGGGTAAGGATAGGGAAATTTTCAGACATGCACAGGTTTGTGGTGTGTGATACTAGTCCGGTAAACTTGTTAGGTAGGAATTTGTTGTGTAAAATGAATTGCACAATCTTTTGTACTCCGGATGGAATAGCCTTTGAGACACCGGATAAAGATGTCCTATACAGAGTGACCCTAGACAATAGAGAAAATGAGGCTATTGGAACATATGCTCTGTTTAATCCAGATGACTTACCTCAAGAATTGAGACACACAGTAAAAGCAGCAGTTTGGGACTTTACTGGAGAAGATGTGGGCTTGATGAAAAATGTAGATCCAGTAAAGATTACAGTGAAAGAAGGAATATCCTATCCTAACATCCCACAATACAGATTGACACCAGAAATAATTGAAGGAATAACACCCATAATTGACAAAATGATTCAGCAGGGGGTGTTAAGGGAGTTATTGAGTAGCCCATGTAATTCACCTATAATGGGACTGAAGAAACCTAATGGGAAGTTCAGGATAGTGCAGGATTTGAGAAAAGTTAACAAAATTGTGGTATCATGTTGTCCTATTGTGCCAAATCCATCAGTGATTTTGTATCAGATTCCCCATGATGCAGAATGTTACACAGTAATTGATTTGTGCCATGCTTTCTTTTCAATTCCGTTGCATCATGACAGCCAGCCGATTTTTGCATTTCGGTTTGGACAGCGTATTTTGGCATGGTGCCGAATTCCACAGGGGTACACAGAGAGCCCCTCTATTTTTAATCAGTTGCTAAAGAAATCTCTGGAAAGTCTGACAATGCCTGAAAACTCAGTATTGGTACAGTATATTGATGACCTACTTGTGGCATCAAAAACACGTGAAGCTTGTGAAGTAGATACCATAGCTTTACTGAATCACTTGGCTGATGGAGGGTTAAAGGTGTCTCCAGCCAAATTGCAATTCTGCAAGAAAGAAGAACATTATCTGGGACACAATATTGAGAAAGGTCTGAGAAAAGTGACCATTGACAGGATCAAAATAATCAGAGGAATGAGAGCCCCAATGACCCAGAGAGAAGTAAGAATGTTTCTGGGAATGGTAGGTTATTGTCGTCAGTGGATAAGTAACTTTTCCTTGATAGCAAAACCACTGATTAAATTGACTAAAAGTGAGGTGAAAGACCCATTGGAATTGAATGCAGAACAGATGGCAGCATTCAAAGCATTAAAGAACAGATTATGTGAAGCCCCTGCTTTAGGAATGCCAGACTATGAGAAGGAGTTTGAGCTGTACTGTAGTGAGAGAAATGGATGTGCACTTTCAGTGCTAATTCAGAAACATGGACAACTGAGGAGGCCAATTGTGTACTTCTCATCAACACTTGACCCAGTAGCTGTGGGTTTACCAGGTTGCCTGAAAGCAGTAGCTGCTACATGTAGAAGCCTAGAACAGAGTGAGGGTATAATAATGGGATATCCTGTACGGGTATTCGTACCTCATGATGTGGCAATTCTTTTGACAAGAAGCAGGACTCAATATATGTCTCATAGTCGGCTGACTAAATATGAGAAAATCATTCTTGGAGCATCAAATGTGACTCTTGAGAGATGTGTGAATGTGAATCCAGCGACACTGTTGCCAGATGCTGAAAATGTGAGTGTGAGGGATGATGTTGATCATGATTGCTTGGATGTGCTTGACTATTGTACAAAACCAAGATCAGACATAAGGGATCTGCCACTGCCTGAGAATGATCATGTGTTGTTTGTGGATGGAACTTGTCTAAGGACGGAAGAAGGAGTGCTGAGTGCTGCATATGCGGTGTGTAAAGTTTCAGAGGTTGTGGAAGCGTCACCTTTGAAAGGAGTTAAATCCGCTCAAGTGGCAGAATTGGTGGCACTGACGAAAGCTTGTAAGATTGGAAGAAATGTGAGAGTGACTGTAATGACTGATAGTCAGTATGGTTTCGGAGTTGTCCATGATTTTGGCCAGCTATGGCTACAAAGAGGTTTCCTGACCTCAAGTGGAACTCCCATAAAGAATGCTGAAGTGATTGGTAAATTGCTTGAGGCGATACAGCTGCCTAAGGAGTTAGCAGTTGTAAAATGTGCTGCTCATGGTCAAGGTGATGATTTTGTCACCCTTGGTAATAAATTCGCCAATGACATAACACAGTATTGTGCAAGGAATAATCATTCCATTAACAGGGGAAAAGAGAAGGAAATGTCTTTTTGTTCTGTGATGTTTACTAATGTGATGGAAACATGGGAAGAGGTGAGGCAGTTGCAGGATGAAGCAGGAGATGAGGAAATGAAAGATTGGATAAAAGCAGGTTGTGCACCAAGAGAAAAAGATCATATATGGATCTATAGGGATGGAAGACCAGTCATTCCAAATGTAATGTTGTCAACAATGGCAAGAATGTATCATGGCTAGGGACACCTGGGGAGGGATACTATGATCAGAGCCTTTAAGCAGACCTAGTACAATGCAAAATTCAGGCTGATAGCAGAAAGCATCTGCCAAAGATGTTTGATATGTCAGCAATTCAATCCTGGAAAGAAAACAGTAGTGAGCCTAGGTACAATAGGCAGGGAGGGAGGACCCTTCACCAGTATGCAGATAGATTTCATTGAAATGCCCCAAGTCAATAGATTGAGGTATGTTCTAGTGGTGGTCTGTTTGTTCTCAAGATGGGTGGAAGCATATCCAACCAGAAGAAATGATGGAATAACAGTGGCCAAGCTACTGTTAAGAGAATTCCTCCCAAGGTATGGGTTCCCAGTGACAATTGAGTCAGACAGAGGAGGACACTTCTATAATGAACTCATGAGTTTAATTTGTGAAGCATTGAGTATACAGCAGAAGTTACATTGTGCATACCGACCAGAGGCTTCTGGTGTGGTTGAACAAATGAATGGTACCATCAAAAACAGAATTGGCAAGATGTGCCTAGCCACTGGAATGAAATGGCCTGATGTCTTGCCTCTAGTCCTGATGACCATTAGGTCTACTCCAGACAGAACAACAGGGTTGAGTCCACATGAAATAATTATGGGACGTGCAATGAGACATGCATTTGTGCCAGTCAACAAGCTGATGACTATAACTGATGACATGATTTTGGATTACTGTAAAGGCCTGGCTGACGCAGTTCATTCTGTGTTTCACCAGGTTGGAGAAGACGCCACCACACTTGAAAAGAAAGCAGCCCATGATCTGAGCCCAGAAGACTGGGTAAGAATAAAAGTCCACAGAAGATGAAATTGCCTGGTTCCAAGGTGGGGAAGGCCAAGACAAGTCATTCTGACTACAACGACTGCTGTAAAGTGTGCTCGAGTGAAGAACTGGATTCATGCAAGTCATACTCTGAGAGTTCCAAATCCAAAGAATGGAATTGGGAAAGAGTACTTTGAAGAATCAGATTCCAGTGATGATGCGGACAGTGAAACAGTGAGAAGAAAAAAGAATCCTGAAAGGGGGGAAAGAGAGTCAGAAAGAGAGTCAGGAGATTCTTTTTTCTTAAAAGAAGAAGTTCCGAGCAGAACATTGCAAACCTCAGGAAAGAGCTCAGATTCTGGAAAAGTGCCTGAAGTTCCAACTAGCAGTGAAGAAAATAAAAAGAGAGAAAGAAAAGAAAAGAACATTTCCACAGAGACAACACCTGAGTCAAATGAGGAAGTTGGGAAAAATCCACCTGAGATAATTCTTGAAGACGTAGGGACAGAAGGAGATAGAGAGGGACAGATTGCGGAAGAACCCCGAGGAGGTGTAGGGAACATTCACAATAAGCTAGGTGAAGGGACAAGCAGACAGCAGGAAGATTGCGTGTCGGAGACCCGAGGAGGGACAGAAGTAGGGAAATCTCAATTGGTGGAGAAAGAAACTGTGGAAAAAGAGAAAATTGCTGATGAACAAGAGGCAATTGAGACAGAATCTGATGAAGGTGAGGATGAGATACCTGAAGGTCGAGTTCTGAGAAAGAGAACTTGGATTGGAGAAAGAAACAATAAAGAAATAAAACAGAAAAGAAATGCGAAAGGAGATCTTTGGCCTAACAAGATAAAGAGGCTAAGATATCGACTGACACGAGTTAACCCATCGAAAGCTGAACAGGTGAACGAAGTGTCAAGCCAAAACCAAACAAAAGGAGAAGAATCAAAAGAACCAGAAGAAACCAAAAGAATCAGAAAGCCCAACCAGAAGTATAAGTCACCGGAATGGACGTATGTGGCACTGCCTGAAGAAGAAGAAGAGGCAGATGGTCAAAGAAATCCAGAGGGGACTTTGCTGAAAGTGGTTGAGGAGGAGGAAACCGTTGGAATCCTGAGAGTTATCTTGTCCGACATTGGGGAAGAAACGGATGTTCAGGATTTAATACAATTTGATGATGATGAAGAAAGAGTAAAGAGTGATGAAAATCCAAATTGAGTAGATCCAAAGGAGTCATTTGGAGAAAAAAAAGTGAAGAAGAAGAAAACCTAAGAACTAACAGATTGTAATAATCTAGTGGGTACTTGCTGCCCTAGAAGTTCAGTAGTGGAGTAGTAGAGGCTAAGTCAAAAGACACAGTCAAAGTAATAAGATGGCTAACACTGAGCATAATCAAAGTAGATGTACCTCCATGAAAAGATGGTGCAGAATGTGCTGCTGCTGTACAGGGCTATTAATGCTACTATGGAGTGTGCTTGCTCTACTAGTTACTTTTAGAGTTACAATAGACACTTTGGGAGAACATACTGAGAATATGACTAACATAGGGAAGAGTTCACAAAAAGTAGTACCAACTAGAATTAGCAATATACACATACACAAGGATAGGTCAATTAATGATTTTTCCAGCAATGTATTTTCAAAATTATTGTATGAATACGTGAAGACAATGGAAATAAGGGATTGCTACGTCTGTATGCAATTGCCTGCATCCGTTTCAGAGGGAATTACTTATCATCATCTCCCGGCTACGTATGGAATTTCATGTAGTGTGTTGATTAGTATATTTTATTTATTAGGGAAGTTAGATTATGACATGTCTAATAAGGATAATATTTTTGGGCAGTTGCCTATGAATAAAAAGCTGAATCCTGCTAAAGAAGCTAACATTTTAGGTGAGATTTTTATTGAGACAGAAGAATTAACATTAGATTATATTTTTAGAAATAATTTAACCTGTAGTTTAAAGGAAGAGGAAAAAGCTTTCCTAGACATGGTTGAGAAAAGAAGGATGGGTATGCATGAAAAGGCAGGAGGACATAAAATGAGTGAAACAATATGGGACATCGAGATGGGAAAGGAGTTGAAAGATGGGGCCAGTCCAACTTTGGCTATAGATGTATCACAGAAGGGCAAACTATGCATTACCAGGAGGAAATCCCAGTATGATAATTATTTTATTGGGACTAGTGAGTGCCATGATACATACTTTATTGCAACGGGATGGGGATTCAAAGGAGGAGAGGATCCGGTTTTCCCGGGAGTGTATTATATTTGTGGGAATAAGGCTTATTACAGGTTGCCTGACCATTGGTATGGCACATGTTATGTTGGCCTGGTCTTTCCAAAGATTTTTCACATGGATAGAATAGAAGATGTAGAACAAACTAATCTATTAACACGCTTTAGGAGAGAAACTTGGACAGAAATTGTAGGAGATATTTTTGGAGCTTTAATACCAGCAGTGGGAATTTCATTAAATGCATATGGAATTCGGAAGCTGTCAACAGTGGCGGATCGCTTATCAACAAGCACTGCTGGAGGCTTTCTATTGGTAAATACTGAAATGGTTGCTTTACGCGCTATGTCTATGCAAAATCGACTTGCCCTTGACATGCTCTTGGCAAAAGAGGGTGGAGTCTGTGGAATGCTGAAATTTCAACATTGTTGCACTTACATTCCTGATGAAAGCAAAGATCTAAAAGTTTATATCAAAAATATTACTGATTTGCATGAAGAATTAGTACCACTGGAAGCTGAAAGTATCTGGACTAAAATGGCTAATAAGATGATTGCTATTAAGAATTTTATAGCTAAAATAGGTAGTACCATTTTTGGTAAGGTATTATTTCCATTAACGTGTGTAATTGTTGCTTTATTGATTCTTAGATTAGGATGCTTGTGTTGTGGATATAGGAGAAATAAGAAGAAAATAACAAAAGAAAATGTTAAAAAGAGACAAAAGAGATCAGAAAGAGATCCACAAGAAATAGAATTAGAAGAACTCAGGGAAAGCATGTATATAGAAACATAAAGAGATGATGAAAGAGAAACAGGAGTTTAAAGAATGAACAAAAAGACATTTGAATTTCTTCTAAAAGGGGAAATAAATTTTGGGTTGGATTTTTGTGGTGATGATATATCACCAAAGGGGGGATTGCTGGAGCAGGGTTTTCTTTTCAAACCCAAACATCAGTTTCATTTTTGTATGTCATTACTAAAATTACTATTGATTAATTATTAAGTACTAGAAACTTGTCGAGTTTTATTAATCAACCTTATTAATTAGAGAATTACACGTGGGAATGCAATTGCATGGCTAAATAATAAGTGAACTAAGTTGGTGAGCAGATTAATTAAATGAATGTTGCTTATGTGATGTTATTATGTGTTTGCGCTTTTAATTAATATGCACTAATGGCTTTTGATGTTGCAAAAGGCTAGATAAATACATACACATAAGGGTTTTAGCAGGGGATTAACACTGTATAATCAATTCAATGCAGTAACGTTGTTTTGTGTTTCTTTTAAATTAAGTTGACCATTGTGGCCTGTTAAGAAATGGCCACCATCTACAGCCTGCATTTGAGTAGATGAAATATGAAAAGAGGCTTCGCGCCGATTGTGACCCTGGCCTCTGCCTGAACTGAAAACCCATGAAAATGATGACAAATCCAGGACGTCTGCCAAATTCCCCTGGAAGTGAACTTTTGTCACAAATGAACATTTCGATTAGACAAACTTGTAGTGGTCGCACTGCGAGTGATACATTTGCAGGAAAAGACATCCGTAGAAGTAACAAGTTAGTTATGGACTTCCTATTTCCCTGTTTAGGATTTCAAGATATCCAAATGCGGAGATTCTTTAATGTTGCAAGACAACATCTTTTCCTGCCTAACAGATGATTGAAAGCTCTGTTTGTAACTTTTAGTATGTAAAATTTAGTATAAATACTACTAGACTAGAGAGGGTTGATCGCCACTTCTTTCTGAACCTATGATCAGAGGACCGATGCTGACGGAGAGGACGGTGACTCTACATGACGGCTAGAGAGACTTTAATTCTTTATCGAAGGACCAGTCCTGACTTAGAGAACGACTTTTAGCCAGAATAGGTAAATATGAGAATAATGATTTTGCAATTGAATGGCTTTTCATACAAATTGATTTAGATAAACAATACTTGTTTGAATTACAGTGTCGGGTGGTTATTTCATTGTTATGTTATTGAAATTTCAGAGTGTTTAAATTGTTTCACCAGACTTAAGACAATCAGTTTTGGTCGCATTGACCTCAAGGTATGTGCAGATTGGTTAGGTACTTGGAAAGTGTTTCTCCTTATACATGGCACGGATAGAGTGATAGAATGAATGTTGGTGTAATGGGCCCCACCAGCGTATGATGTATGTATGTGCGTGTGACTGTGAAATTACTCCGTCCGTGGAAGTAGAGGGGATTGGGAAGCTCCGATCTGCACCACCTGCACCCCTTGTGGGCGCCGCCTTCCACAAGGAAGGCCGTCGCGGCTCTGGCTGCGGCGAGCTCTACCCTTTGACATGGTTCTGGGGAGAGAGAGATGGGGCGGGAAAGAAAAGGTAATAACATTTAAAAAGTAAGTAAAGGAAATAAATAGCAGGTAATAGAAAGAGTGAAAAAGTAGCTAAAAAAAAAAAAAAGTAGACAAAAACCAAAAATATAGAAGCAGGAAAATAGTTAGAGAGATAATAAATAAAAGAGATTAAAAAAAGTGGCTTCAAACAATGGATTGGAAAGATACAGGGAGAATTGAAAATCAGGCCCCAGAACCATGCAATAGAGTGAAAAACAAGATGGCCGCGCCCATTGCGACCACGTGCGCAAGTTCGCATGATATTTTCTCCCCGAGCACGCAAAAAGCGGCGCGAACAAGTAAAAGCGTTCCCGAACAGGAAATACGTACCACGAACGGGCGCGAGCATGCATTGCGTGACCCGGAACAGGAAGTAAGCATCACGGGCGGGCGGGACAAGTGAAAACAAGATGGCCATGCCCATGAGCAACCGCATGGGTGAGTTGGCGAGCCGCGATCACGCAGAAAATACCGCGAACGGGCGGGAAAAAAGCTTCTGCGTCTTCGCGATATTTCCACGTGTTTGCGGAGATTATTAACATTTTCGCGATAGTTTGCGAAAGTGAATTTCGCAAATTCCGCCCACCCCTAGTTTTAACCTCATATACCTATCAACTATTCACACATCTTTGGGCAGTCACACACCCCTGCCGAACCACACACACATTCACTCTCCCATACAAATGCTCAGTTAACTAATCAATAACTAATATAGACTTTCACGTAGCTAGTAACCAACTGGTGCAGCAGTTTACACAACAACTGACAAACTGATACAGATATTCACACAGTTTAGTCACCTATCCAATATATTTAGTGAGACAACTATAAATTAGTCAAGTAAACAGTCAATCACACTGTTACTAAATCCTCCATCCTGATATTTATATTCATATATCCACTCATTCTTCAATGCAGATTGCTATATATATAATACATATTTAAATAACGAACCAAACACATTCACTGGATGATGTCATCAGTAATGTAATCAGTGATGTCATTTGAGATGTCATCATTGATGTCACTCACCATGTCATGAATGATGTAATATGTGACATCATCAGCAGTGGATTGCGGGCGCACGAGTTATAGTTAACTGAACTTACTATAACGGAGGAATTTCAATGGTTTTGTACGAGTGAAATGTCTAGCTAACTATAATTAAGTAAAGTGCTTTATGTCATTGACAAAGCCGCATGGTGAAATGCATCTGTCGGTGCAGGGGGTCTGCACAATAAAGCACTTTACTTAATACAGCTCCTGTGTGTGCTTTCCACTTGAGCATGAGAAGGACATGCCTCTTTGTTGAATTGATTGCGGCTCACCACCGCAGGAGTGAGCACCTGGGGCAAGAGGAGCGGTCGCGGTGACTTGCTGTTTTATATATATTTATATATTGGTTATTTTCACTGAAAAAATCACTGCCCCGCAATGCACTGCTGATGACATCACATATTACATCACTCATGACATGGTCAGTGACATCACCGATGACATCACTGATGACATCTCAAATGATATCACTGATGACATCACTGATGACATCATCATGTGACTGTGTGTTTGTGTAAAGTTTAAATATGTTATATATATATATAAATTCACTGAAAAAAACATAGGTTTCAGGGGCGGTATAGTTAGCTGGACTTTTCACTCATACAAAACCATTGAAATTCCCGCGTTATTAGTTAGTTCAGCTAACTATAACTCGCGCGCCCTCAATGCACTGCTGATGACGTCACATATTACATCACTCATGACATGGTCAGTGACATCACTCATGACATCACTCATGAAATCTCAAATGACATCACTGATGACATCACTGATGACATCATCCAGTGAATGTGTGTTTTTCTGAAAATTACATATGTTTTATATATGTATAGCTCAAGGTCGATGGAAGAATAAATGGGTATATAAGTGTCTAAATGGATGATTTGTTTTTGATAAATTGATTGTATAACTGACTGATTAAGTGTATCTTAGTCAATACATGGCTTAGTGAGTAATGTTTAAATATGTAAATATCTGTATCAGTCTCTCACTTTGTGTATAAGTGGCTGCATGGGTTGCTGAGTAGCTACATGAGTGTCTATATAGGTTATTAGTTGGTTTTTTGAGTATCAGTATGAGTGTCTAAGTGTCTGTATGGTTCGGTGGGGGGTATTACATAGTGCATAGGTGCATGAATGAGTGACTCACTGTTTGTATGTGTTGAAGACAGCATGTGTGTAGGACTGTATGGGTGGATGAGTGTGTGCATGGGTGTGTTAGTGAGTGAATGACTGTCTCAATAGTGTCTTTATGAGTAACTACATATGTTTTAAACTAGTATATGTGACTATTGGTGTATATAAGTGAGTATATGTGAGAGTGAGAGATTGGAAGAGTTCCTGTATGAATAAGTATGTGTTTCTATAAATGATTGTTTAAAAGACTAAGTATGTGTAAGTTTCTGTAGAAGTAAGTGTGGTGGTGTGTGTATAACTGTATATGCAAGCAAATGGATGTTTGATTCTTTATTAGCATGAGTGACTATGTGTGTGAGTCACTCTATGGATGAGTGGCGTTGTGTAACATGATGTATAGGTGTATGAGTACATATGATGAGTGAGTACATGTATGAGTGACTGTAAAGGACTGTTGGTGAATGAGTGGATGTGGATGTGGCTCTTAGAATTACTGAATAGGTTGTTGTAACTGGTATTGGTATGTCCATTGTTCTGAAAATTTTAGATTCTATTTTTGAATGTGTGTATCAAAGGTTTTATTAGGGGGAGAAGAGATCTGCCACTCTATCACAAGGATGATGTCATCAGTGATGTCATTTGAGATGTCATCAGTGATGTCATGAGTGATGTCACTGACCATGTCATGAGTGATGTAATATGTGACATCATCAGCAGTGCATTGAGGGCACGCGAGTTATATTTAGCTGAACTAACTATAACGCGGGAATTTCAATGGTTTTTTATGAGTGCAAAGTCCAGCTAACTATAACGCCCCTGAAACCTATGGTTTTTTCAGTGAATTTTTAAATGCTAATTCCTAACTATAACGTGCCTGAAACCTATGGTTTTTTCGGTGAATTTCAAAGGTTTTTTAAATGCTAATTTCTAACTACGCCTACAGAGATAGGACATGTGAAGAAAGAAGAAAAACGCACAGAAAGAAAAAAAGGAAATGCAGAAAGAAGCAACAGAAGTCCTCAAAGACGAAGAAAAGTGCAGGAAGAACAAACAGAAGAGCAGAAAGAAGCCTTGTTGCAAAATCATCCAGTACCCTCAACTTTTTCAGACGGATACTGGTGGTAACTGAGTCTGACTAACCAGTCCTAGAGCCAGTGCTATGTTAAAAGACACTCAGAATACAGTGAAAACACCTACATACACTAGGGAGCACTATGCGTTGGGGTCCCCCTGTGATTAGCATGCCCTCCTCTGTAAGCCCCTAGTATATAATAGGGCAGGGGATTAAAACTACCTCTTAAAACGCGCCACAGGGCGTGTTTACAAACGTCACCTCAGGCCCCGTCCTCTACTTTCCCCACTGTGTAAACACGCCCTGTGACCGTTTTAAGTTGGGAGATTAAGTCCCCTTGAATCCCGAGGGTCCCTAGGGTCCAACTAGACCACTAGGTACCTCCAGTAAGCGCCACAGAGCTGCGTTGCAGAGAGATGTAAAAAGGGGCACGGCCTAGACCACCTCTCTGCAGTGCAGTGCAGTGACACTTACTGGAAGCACCTGGTGGGCCAGTTGGCCCCCAGGGTCCCTCAGGATTGAAGGAGAATTATTTCCTCAACTTAAAACGTGCCACAGGGCGTGTTTGCACACGTTAACTCAGGCCCCATCCCCTCCCTTCACCACTGTGTAAACACACCCTGTGGCCATTTTTAGTTGGGAGAATAAGTTCATTTGAATCCTGAGGGTCCCTAGGGTCCAACTAGCCCACTAGGTACCTCCAGTAAGCGCCACAGAGCTGCGTTGCAAAGAGGTGTAAAAAGTGGCACGGCCTGGACCACCTCTCTGCAACGCAGCTCAGTGGCGCTTACTGGAAGCACCTGGTGGGCTAGTTAGCCCCCTGGGGCCCTCAGGATTGAAGGGGAATTATTTCCCCAACTTAAAACGCGCCATAGGGCGAGTTTGCACACGTCACCTCAGGCCCCGTCCCCTCCCTTCCCTACTGTGTAAACACGCCCTGTGGCCGTTTTAAGTTGGGAGATTAAGTCCCCTTGAATCCTGAGGGTCCCTAGGGGCAAAAAAGCCCAATAGGTACGTCCAGTAAGTGCCATTGCAGAGAGGTGTAAAAAGGGGCACGGCCTGCACCACCTCTCTGCAACGCAGAAAAGTAGCGCTTACTGGAAGCACCTGGTGGGCTGGTTGGCCCGCAGGGTCCCTCAGGATTGAAAGGGAATTATTTCCCCAACTTAAAACGCGCCACAGGGCGTGCTTGCACACGTCAGCTCAGGCCCCGTCCCCTCCCTTCACCACTGTGTAAACGCACCCTGTGGCCGTTCTAAGTTGAGAGATTATAGTCCCCTTGAATCCTAAGGGTCCCTAGGGTCAACCTAGCCCACTAGGTACCTCCAGTGAGCGCCACAGAGCTGCGTGGCATAGAGGTGTAAAAGCATAAGACACCTGTCTGCAACGCAGCTCCCTGGCGCATACTGGAGATACCTGTTGAGCTAGTTGGCCCTCAGGGACCCTCAGTATTGAAGGGGAATTCATTCCCCAACTTACAATTGGCGAGGGGGCGCGTTTGCAGAGTGCTGCAAGGAGGGGGCATGGCCTCCGGCGCGATGCAGGTCTTTTATTAATTTTATTTTTTTAAGAAATGAGGGCTGTGTGGCCCCCCTTCTTTTTCTAATTTATTGGCCCTGGGGACCCCATCCCCCAGGGCCTGCACCCTAATTTTTTTTGTTGAAAAAAAATTAATTTGGAAGGGGGCCGTGTGACCCCCCTCTCAAATCCTTAATCGGCCCCGGGGACCCCAACCCCCGAGTCATGGCCTTTTTTTCAATATTCTTTAGGAGGGGGCTGCATTGCCCTCCTCCTCAGGCCACTTATGGCCCCAGGGACCCCATCCCCCAGGGCCGGCCTTTGTTTTTTATTATTTAAAACAAAATATATCAATAGAAACACCTAGGACATGCTGGACAAACCGTATGTACCTATCACCATGACGATTTGCGTGATATTCATTAAAAGGCGACAATGCATACAATGAATCCACGTGGAATGTATTTACACCGCTAGTGAAGCTCTGACGTGTCTGACGCCCTACCGTGCCTAATCCCTGCACCCCCGCCGGTGGGTACTCTCCAAGTAGACACCCTTGTCGTTTATTTATACAAACATGGGTAGCTATTGACGGGCACATTTAATACACACGCACACCAAGCCATTCAAAGGGGATTCGACAAAAATTCGACCAAACTATGCAAGAAACCCCCCTCACAGTTAATAAAACACACATCCACCGCCGGATGTGTAATACTTTTTATTTTACTCTCTGGAAAGGAGACGAAACTCACTTGAGAGTCACCGCGTGCTCCTGGCTGAGCCCAATGCTGTGTTACATCCACCAGTGCCCGCCGAGTGCCACACACCTCTGTGTTGTATTCCACCAGCTAGTGCGTATGCTATGACACTCTCTAACCCATGTGCACTGTAACACCACCCCGTGAATATGTAATGCCACACTTGCCTTCGCACGGGTTATATTGCCCCATCTAACGTGCCTTCCTCGATGCCTATGTTATAACGCACAGCGCTATGCCATACATATTACAATCTGGGATCCATATCTTTGTCACAGTGCATATGCAACGTTACACTCCCCAGCACATATTTTATATTACAACTTTAGAGACTAGTTAGGTTACACAACACTGCCCTGTGCATATTACATTCCAAGGCGCATATCGCATAGCACGCGCTAGTGCCTGTGCTATCTCGCGCTCTCCAATGAATCTGTCATTGCGCACAATGTATTGCATATTATATTTCACGCCCTGGTTCATCTTATATCACACTTCTTGGTGCATAGTTTATACCATATACTATATCTAGTTTTCATTTTCAATCTTGCTCTCAGGACTATGTTCTATATAACACTGCGTCCACCTACCCTTTTCACGGGCATTACATTTTGCGATGGGGGGTGGAGGGTCAGGGGGTGTTTCTGCCAAGTGAGCCCGGAGTCACAGTCACAAACGTCCTCTTCTTCCTGAATAAAAGTGAGATTATGCTGCATACTTGTTCATATTTTAAGTAGTTCGCACAGACACACATTTTAAAAACAATAAAGTTCCTAATACTCACCTTCTCTGAACAGTTAGCTTGCTGCCCCATCCACCTCCTCCCTATCCTCTGTTGTCTGAATCCATGGACTAGCCTCCTGCCTCCTGCCATGCATGGTCTGATGTGCTGCCACTGCCCTCCATTTAGCATGATGTACCAGTCCACTCCTCCTGCCCTCCATTGCCCAATTCTATGGCCCATCATTGACCTCCTGCTTAGCCTCTGTGCTTAGCTTGCTGCCCCTATTCTCCTTCCCCCTGCTCTCCAATGCCTTTGTGCATGCCCCTGCTCCATCCTTTTTGCCCACCATGTTCCATGGACCTGCCACTCCTATCAACTCTGAGTGTTCTGTTGAGCTGCCACTCCCCTCCCACCTGCCTAGCATTGTCAGATGACTGTAACCTGTCCCTGTCACCTCCACCCTGCCTGTCCACGTGCCATGCCCCTATCCCCTTCCTCCTGTCCTCCATGGTCCATTTTACTGCCACACCCTTCTACCCTCCCTGGTCTGTTGTGCTGCAACTGCTCCTCCTGCCTGCCCCGCGCGGTCTGTTGTGAGGCTCCTTCCCCTGAACTCTCTTGTCTGTGCCCAGATCCTGACCCTCCCTTCTATCCTCCATGATCCTTTGTGCATGCCCCTGCACCCTCCTTCTTGCCCATCATAGCCATTGTGCTGCCACTAACCTTCCCGCTTGCCATGCATGGTCATCTGTGCTGTCATGGCCCCTCCCACCTTCCCTGTGTGGTCAGCTAGCTGCCCCTGACCCCTTCCCACCTTCTCTCCATGGTCTGTGTGTATGCCATCATAGTCTCACTGTTGCTCTCCATGGTGTGTCTTGTTTCCAGTGCCCATCCTGCCTGACCTCCATGGTCATCTTGCTGCTCCTGCCCTGCCCCCTTGCCCCCAGCCCTCTGTTTCCATGTGCAGACCCCTATTCCCTCCCTCCTGACTTGTCTGTTCCATTGTAATGCCCTTGATCCATCCCTCCTGCCCTTTATGGTCTGTTATGCTGCCGCTTTCTTTCCTGTCTGTTCATTATGGTCAGCTAGCTACCATTGCCTCTTTCCCCTCTGTTCTCTGTTGTCCATGTGCATGGTCCTGTCCCCTCCCTATTGCTTTCTATGGATTGTTGTGCTGCACTCCCGTCCCACATGCCCTGTGTGGTGTATTGTGCTGCTGCAAACCCTGATGCCTGCCCTGTAGGGTCACTTTGGTGCACCTCTCCATGTCCCTCCTGTCCTCTGTTATCCGAGTCCATGTCCCTACCCCAATTTCTCCTGCCTACCATGATCCAATGTACCATACTTGTGAACATTTTGAACTTGGTAAGAGGGATATTTTGAAAAAAAACTGGGGTATTGATTTTCCCCTTTGAGTTACATTGAAAAAGAGGAGATTGTAGACTGGGGTCAGATCAAATAAAGCCCATTTGAGCTTAAAAACATTGGACGTTTTCTGGCTGAAACGGGTCTGTTGGCATGTATGGTTGTACTACCACTGCCTCTTCCTTCTGCCCACAATGGTCTATTATATTGCCACAGCCTCTCTTGCCAGTCCTGCATTGTTGGTTTGTTGCCCCTGCCCCCCTTTCCACTGCCCTCCATAGTCTGGTGTGCTGCCACTGCCCTTCCTGCCTGCCCAGTGTGGTCAAATTGTTGCCTCTGCACTCTCCTACCTGCCTTAAATTTGCAGAGTCCGTGCCCCTGGCCTCTGCCTCTCAACAGTATCCTAATGAACAACTAGATTGCTAACATTCTATATTTATTACAAAAGTGTGGAACGCCTGACGTCATCTTGATATAATCAAAACTGTAATACCTAGAGCATTTCCTTTAGAAATTACATATATGAGAGGGTCTTATTTGCATCAAAATTATGGTTAGTGCTCTAAAAAACTAAAATGAGGACATGTTTTCTAAGTTTTCAAATAGCGACAAAGAACTTTTAAATTATTTGTAATCTTTATGTTTTTTTATCCAGTTGACCACTTGATTAAATGTTGCACTTAGGGGAGAGGATGTGGTGTTACTTCCAGAGCTGCAGACTTTGCAACTGGGGAACAAGGTTGGAGTTTCTGCTTCAGCTCAACATTCTGTGATTCTGGTCAAATCACTTAATCTCCTCATGTCTACAACCAACATGAATTTGATCTTGTGTGATGTAACCAATGCTCATGTAAAGCACTCCAATACCTGACAAGTCTGCACTATATAAAACTGCAAATACACAAAAAATAAGTGCTTTGCACTCTTCTGTCATTGGGCTACATGTGGGCTACATCTGGGTGATATTTGTGCTGCATTTGGGCTCTTTTGTCTCTGGTGGCCATTTTGGGAGATTTATTTGTTATGAAGTGTCCTAATTTCCTCATTTACTGCAGTCTCCTCAGTAGGAAATGCTTTCAGTTTTTTACTTTGATTCCATCAAGAAGGTATTAAGATATGTCACACATTTGCCATAAATTCTGAATGTTAGCACTGTAGTTGCTCATTAGATCCCTGTAGTAAAGCTACTGCTCACCACGGAAGTCTGCTGCTGGTATTAAAAGTGCATGTTTCAGTCTGCATATCAGAATTTTTTAATGAAATAGAAGAGGATTTGAGAAGTCAATCAAAATGTGCTCTAATTTTTCTTTCTGCAGCACTAATCATACTTTCTATGGCAAAATGAACCCCCTCATGTTGTTCCTTTTTAAATTAAATGTTTTAAGAGTTACCACATTATTCCAATCAAGATGGCTTCAGGTGTGCCATACGTTTGTCATAAGTAGGACTGTTAGCGCTCTACTTGTTCTTTAGAACACTCTGGGAAGCTGCAGTAGAACACAAAGGAATCAACTGACAGTCTCTGCCCTTGTTGGATGTACATGTTTTACTGAGAATGTCAGACTTCATTCTCACATGACTGAGAAAGATAATGTGAATTTACAGAAAATATGCTCTCAGTTTAGCTTATAGATCACCTTCCAAACCTCTGTGGGAAAAGCATGAGAAAATAGTTTTCTCTCAAACATGATTCATGATATGGTAGAACCGAGGCACAAGAAAACAGAAGGAAAAATGTGCAAAACGCAAAAAGGGGGCAGGGTAGAAACACCTTGACCCCCTAGGCCTGCTCAGGGGGTCCCACAAGGACCCCCAAGGCCAAACTAAAAACTTTACTATTTTTTTATTTAAACGGCAGGATGCGCGCCGGGTGTGCGGATCCTGCCAATAAAAAAAAAGAACAAAGCATGGGCTCCCGCTCATCTTTGGTAATTAGCCCCCGGGTGGCCAAATCCCTGGGGCAATAGTTATTATAGAAAGGGGGGACCACCACCCCCGGGGTTTTTTTGATTATGTGCGGGGGGGGCTCTCAGTCACCCCAAGCCCCGGTGACTGCCACCCCCGGGGCTTCTTTAAATTTAGTGGGGGGGCTCTCAGGAGTCCCCAGCCCCGGGGACCACCACCCCCGGGGCTTCTTTGAATTAGGTGGTGGGGCTCTCAGGCCCCCCCAGCCCCGGGGACCGCCACCCCGGGGCTTCTTTAAATTAGGTCCCCCCAGCCACCCCCAGGGCTTGAAGAAATGAATGATGGGGGCTCACAGCCCCCCCCATGGCCCCGGGTACTGCCACCCCAGGGCTTCATTTTTTTTAAATACCCTGTGTGGGGGGCTCAAGCCCCCCCACATGCCCCGGGGACCGTCACCTCCCCAGGGCTCTAAATATTAAAATTGTGGGGTCCGTGATGGACCCCCCCAGCCCCTGGGATCACCACCCCCAGGGGCTTTGGAAATGTTGGGAGGGGGCCCGTGCAGCCCCCCTCCTGGAGCCTGTGATGGCCCTGGGGACCGCCACCCCCCAGGGCCGGCTCCTCCAGTGTCCCGGGTTGCCCACCCCGGGACACTGTAGTTTGCTATGGCAGGGTGGGAGCCGCCAGGCTCCCTCCCTGCCACAGCAAACTTGGTTTGGATTTTGAAAGAGAGAGCAGGAAACCTGCTCTCTCTTTCAAAATGCAAACCAAATCGGTTTTCCACATCTTAGCAGCTCCCCATGTGGAAAAGCAATGCCGGATCCCGAAGGACGGGGGGAGCCGGCGGGACCGTGGGGGGATTGGGGACCCCCCCACAGCCCCCAACAGAGAGGGCTAGCCTGTGGGTGGGGTCCCTGGGCTACAAGTGGCCTGGGAGGGGGCCGCGAGGACCCCCTCCCCAAAATGTAAATAATGTTTTTTTTTATTAAAAACAAAGGCTGGCCCTGGAGGATGGGGTCCCCGGGACCTTAAGTGGCCTGAGGAGGGGGGCAACGCAGCCCCCCTACACAAGAATATTTTTTTTTTTAAAAGGCCATGCCCCGCGGATGGGGTCCCCGGGGCCGATTAAGGCCTCTGGAGGTGTGCCACACGCCCCCCTTCCCCAAATTTTTAACAAATAAATACATTTGGGGCAGGCCATGGGGGATGGGATCCCCGGGCCAAGAATATTAGGGAAAGAAGGGGGGCAACACAGCCCCCCTTCTTAAAAATAAAATAATAAAAAGGACCGGCATTGCGCCGGAGGCCAAGCCCCCTCCTTTGAGCACTCTGCAAATGCGCCCCCTGGCGCGTTTGCAGATGGAGAAAGAATTCCGCTTGAATACTGGGGGTCCCTGGGGGCCAGCTAGCCCACCAGGAACCTCCAGTGTGCGCCAGGGGGCTGCGTTACAAAGAGGTGTTCTGAGGCCACGCCCTTTTTACACCTCTCTGCAACGCAGCTCTGTGGCGTTTACTGGAGGTAGCTGGTGGGCTAGGTGCATCCCAGGGACCCTCAGTATTCAAGGGGAGTTAATTCCCCATCTTAAAACGCGCCACGGGGTGCGTTTGCACAGTGGTGAAGGGAGGGGGGGAGTTAACATGTGTGCAAACACACCCTGTGGCACACTTTAAGTTGGGGAATTAATTCCTCTTCAATCCTGAGGGTCCCTGGGGGCCAACTAGCCCATCAGGTACCTCCAGTAAGTGCCACGGAGCTGCGTTGCAGAGTGATGTAAAAAGGGGCGTGGCCTCTGAACACCTGTCTTCAACGCAGCTCTCTGGCGCATACTGGAGGTACCTGGTGGGCTAGTTGGCCTCCAGGGACCGTCAGGAGTGAGGAGGAATTAATTCCCCAACTTAAACTGCGCCAAAGGGTGTGTTTGCACACATATCATTTCAGGCCCCACCCCCTCCCTTCACCACTGTGCAAACGCGCCCCGTGGGGCCAACTAGCCCAGCAGGTATCTCCAGTATGCACCAGGGAGCTGAGTTGCAGACAGGTGTTCAGAGGCCATGCCCCTTTTTACACCTTTCTGGAACAAGCTCTATGGCGCTTACTGGAGGTACCTAGTGGGCTAGTTTGACCCTAGGGACCCTTAAGGGGACTTAATCTCTCAACTTAGAACGGCCACAGGGTGCATTTACACAATGGTGAAGGGAGGGGACGGGGCCTGTGGTGACGTGTACAAACACATCCTGGGGCGCATTTTAGGTTGGGGAAATAATTCCCCTTCAATCATGAGGGACCCAGGGTGCCAACTAGCCCACCAGGTGCTTCCAGTAAGTGCCACTGCGCTGCGTTGAAGAGAGGTGGTGCAGGCTGTGCCCATTTTTACACCTCTCTGCAATGGAGCTTACTGGACGTACCTAGTGGGCATATTTGCCCCGAGGGACCCTCAGGATTCAAGGGGAATTAATCTCACAACTTAAAATGGCCACAGGGCGTGTTTACACAGTGGGGAAGGGAGGGAACGGGGCCTGAGGTGACATGTGCAAATACGCCCTATGGCGCGTTTTAAGTTGGGGAAATAATTCCCATTCAATAATGAAGGCCCATGGGGGCCAACTAGTCCACCAGGTGCTTCCAGTAAGCGCTACTGTGCTGCGTTGTAGAGAGGTGGTCCAGGCCGTGCCCATTTTTTCTGCAACTCAGCTCTGCGGTGCTAACTTGAGATACCTGATGGGCTAGTTGTACCCAAGGGACACTCAGGATTCAAGGGGACTTTAACCTCCAAATTAAAATGGCCACAGAGCGTGTTTGCACACGTCAGCTCAGCTCCCCCCTCCCTTCACCAGTGTGCAAACGCGCCCTGTGGCATGTTTTAAGAGGTAGTTTTAATCCCCTTGCCCTATTATATACTAGGGGCTTACAGAGGAGGTCATGCTAATAACAGGGCTACCCCAATGCATAGTGTTCCCTAGTGTATGTAGGTGTTATAACTGTATTCTAAGTGTCTTTTAGCTTAGCACCGGCTCTAGGACTGGTTAGTCAGAGTCAGTTACCACCAGTACCCATCTGAAAAAGTTGAGGGTACAGGACGATTTTGCAACAAAGGCCTCTTTCTGCTCCTATGTTTGTTCTTTCTGCACGTCTTCCTCCTTCCTGCACTTTTCTTCGTCTTTGAGGACTTCTGTTGCTTCTTTCTGCATTTCTTTTTCTTCGTTCTGTGTGTTTTTTCTTCTTTCTTCACAAGTCCTACCTCTATAGGCATAGTTAGAAACTAGCATTTAAAAAAGCTTTGAAATTCACTTAAAAAACTATAGGTTTCAGTTACGTTAAAGTTAGAAATTAGCATTTAAAAAACCTTTGAAATTCACTGAAAAAAACCATAGGTTTCAGGCATGTTATAGTTAGGAATCAGCATTTAAAGAACCTTAGAAATTCACTGAAAATAACATAGGTTTCAGGGGCGTTATAATTAGCTGGACATTTCACTTGTACAAAACCTTTGAAATGCCTCTGTTATAGTTAGTTCAGCTAACTATAACTTGCGCGCCCGCAATTCACTGCTGATGATGTCACATATTACATCACGCATGACATGGTCAGTGACATCACTCATGACATCACTGGGAAGCGACCCCTTGGGCAAGGGTCGCTTCCCTGGGGGACAATTTTTGGACAGACTTTTCTGCCCCCCCTGGGGCAGATCGGTCCACTTTCGGTCCGTTTCTGCCCCCGGGGGGGGGCAGAAAATCCCACTAGACACCAGGGATGTCGTAATGGTGATATGGGAAGCGACCCCTTGGGCAAGGGTCGCTTCCCTGGGGGAGAAATTTTGCAAAGACTCTTCTGCCCCCCCTGTGGGCAGATCGGTCCACTTCCGGTCCGTTTCTGCCCCCAGGGGGGACAGAAAAGCCCACTAGACACCAGGGAATTTCGATATATTGATATGGGAAGTGACCCCTTGGGCAAGGGTCGCTTCCCTGGGGGAGAATTTTTGCAAAGACTCTTCTGCCCCCCCTGGGGGCAGATCGGTCCACTTCCGGTCCGTTTCGGGGCAGAAAAGCCCACTAGACACCAGGGAATTTCGATATATTGATATGGGAAGCGACCCCTTGGGCAAGGGTCGCTTCCCTGGGGCTGAATTTGGGAGAATTTGTGCACAGACTTTTCTGCCCCCCCTGGGGGCAGATCGGTCCACTTCCGGTCCGTTTCTGCCCCCAGGGGGGGCAAAAAAGCCCACTAGACACCAGGGAATTTCGCAATTTTGTTATGGGAAGCGACCCCTTGGGCAAGGGTCGCTTCCCTGGGGGAGAATTTGTGCACAGACTTTTCTGCCCCCCCTGGGGGCAGATCGGTCCACTTTTGGTCCGTTTCTGCCCCCAAGGGGGGCAGAAAAGCCCACTAGACACCAGGGAATTTCGTTATAGTGATATGGGAAGCGACCCCTTGGGCAAGGGTCGCTTCCCTGGGGGAGAAATTTTGCAAAGACTCTTCTGCCCCCCCTGGGGGCAGATCGGTCCACTTCTGGTCCGTTTCTGCCCCCAGGGGGGGCAGAAAAGCCCACTAGACACCAGGGATGTCGTAATGGTGATATGGGAAGCGACCCCTTGTGCAAGGGTCGCTTCCCTGGGGGAGAATTTTTGCAAAGACTCTTCTGCCCCCCCTGGCGCGCGCTGGCGTCATCAGGAAGCGTTGGACGCGCTGGAATTCATTTCTTCCAGCGCGTCCAACGGATCAGGTAGGTGTTTTGCTGCAGTGTGGTGGGGGGGCGGAATTCCAGGGCCTTGAGGCATCGGGGAGAGGAAAGAGTATTTCCTCTCCCCTGATGTCTCAATGCTGGGCATTCCTGTCCCACGATCGCGCACAGCGTCGCGATCGTGGGACAGGAATGCCCCCACTAGACCCCAGGGATGTTGTTTTCGGCCATTTGGGAAGCGACCCCTTGGGCAAGGGTCGCTTCCCTGGGGGACAATTTTTGGACAGACTTTTCTGCCTCCCCTGGGGCAGATCGGTCCACTTTCGGTCCGTTTCTGCCACCAGGGGGGGCAGAAAATCCCACTAGACACCAGGGATGTCGTAATGGTGATATGGGAAGCGACCCCTTGGGCAAGGGTCGCTTCCCTGGGGGAGAAATTTTGCAAAGACTCTTCTGCCCCCCCTGGGGGCAGATCGGTCCACTTCCGGTCCGTTTCTGCCCCCATGGGGGGCAGAAAAGCCCACTAGACACCAGTGAATTTCGATATATTGATATGGGAAGCGACCCCTTGGGCAAGGGTCGCTTCCCTGGGGGAGAATTTTTGCAAAGACTCTTCTGCCCCCCCTGGGGGCAGATCGGTCCACTTCCGGTCCGTTTCTGCCCCCAGGGGGGGCAGAAAAGCCCACTAGACACCAGGGAATTTCGATATATTGATATGGGAAGCGACCCCTTGGGCAAGGGTCGCTTCCCTGGGGCTGAATTTGGGAGAATTTGTGCACAGACTTTTCTGCCCCCCCTGGGGGCAGATCGGTCCACTTCCGGTCCGTTTCTGCCCCCAGGGGGGGGCAAAAAAGCCCACTAGACACCAGGGAATTTCGCAATTTTGTTATGGGAAGCGACCCCTTGGGCAAGGGTCGCTTCCCTGGGGGAGAAATTTTGCAAAGACTCTTCTGCCCCCCCTGGGGGCAGATCGGTCCACTTCCGGTCCGTTTCTGCCCCCAGGGGGGGCAGAAAAGCCCACTAGACACCAGGGATGTCGTAATGGTGATATGGGAAGCGACCCCTTGGGCAAGGGTCGCTTCCCTGGGGGAGAATTTTTGCAAAGACTCTTCTGCCCCCCCTGGGGGCAGATCGGTCCACTTCCGGTCTGTTTCTGCCCCCAGGGGGGGCAGAAAAGCCCACTAGACACCAGGGAATTTCGATATATTGATATGGGAAGCGACCCCTTGGCAGGGCAGCTTCCCTGGGGCTGAATTTGGGAGAATTTGTGCACAGACTTTTCTGCCCCCCCTGGGGGCAGATCGGTCCACTTCCGGTCCGTTTCTGCCCCCGGGGGGGGGCAAAAAAGCCCACTAGACACCAGGGAATTTCGCAATTTTGTTATGGGAAGTGACCCCTTGGGCAAGGGTCGCTTCCCTGGGGGAGAATTTGTGCACAGACTTTTCTGCCCCCCCTGGGGGCAGATCGGTCCACTTTCGGTCCGTTTCTGCCCCCAGGGGGCAGAAAAGCCCACTAGACACCAGGGAATTTCGTGATAGTGATATGGGAAGCGACCCCTTGGGCAAGGGTCACTTCCCTTGGGGAATAATTTTTGCACAGACTTTTCTGCCCCCCCTGGGGGCAGATCGGTCCACTTTCGCTCCGTGTCTGGCCCCGGGGGGGGCAGAACAGCCCACTAGACACCAGGGAATTAGTGTAAATAAAAATGGAAGTGACCCCTTTGGCAAGTGTCGCTTCCAGGGGGCAATTTTTATAATATGTATTTGGCCCACCCGCCCCGGGACAGAGTAGCCTTTTTTTTCCTGCTGTTTTCTGCCCCACCTGGAACATAACGATTGACCATTTGGGTAGTAACATAGAATGTTGTCATGTTTATTGTTTTTTTTTTGTGAATTGCAATAGTAATTTTTTTTTTTTTACTTTTTTGTTCTAGGTGAAGGCTTTTGCTCTTTTCAGTTTGCCGTGTTTCTGGCGGTTCTGCTGTTTGTGTAGTTTGGTAAGAGACTCTTTTTTGTACAATGTAAATGTGTTTGATTTCTCTGCATGAATTTTTTTTGCAAATGGTGTAATAATAGCAGTATGTTTGTTTTTTGAGTGTCAAAAACTTTTTGCATTGGTGCTCGATGTGTATTTTGTTGTCTTGTGAGTAATTTTTTTTTTTCTTCTTTCTAGTTTGATATCGTTGGTTTTTGCTGTGTCACTGCAGAGTTAGTTTCTGGTGAGTGCAGCTGTCTCTTGTAATTGGATTGTATAGTTTTGGAGTACATTGATCGTTGTGATAAAGGTACACATTTCTTTACTTACTTGGTTTGCACATTGTTGGTTGTTGTTGACTTGTTTGTGCAGTCTTCTATCTTAGTAAGTATAATGGCTAGCCACAGGATGACTGCTCAGCAGGTTGTTGGTTTGCTGTTTGAGTCTTCCTCTGATATTGGTTCAGAGACTGACTCTGCATCTGAGGGAGAGGAGGCAGGGGACGATTCTGGCAGTGAGTTGTCTCTCCGTATGGAGTCATCGGATGATGAAGATACTCTTAGTGCGGATGAAGTGCCTGTGTTAGAGGAGGAGACTGATGTGCCGATAGTGCGGAAAGAGGCATCTGGGTTGCAGGCTGGGGCTGCAAGGCTTCCCGTTGGTGTAGTGCGGCAAGAGGCTTCTGGGCTGCAGGCTGGGGCTGCTAGGCTTCCCTTTGAAAGTGATGACCTCTGGGTTGCCCCTGGCATGGTGCAGCCGGCATTGCCAGAGTTTACTGGTGTTCCAGGGTCTAGAGTGAATACTGAAAACTTTTTGCCGGTCAATTTTTTTCAGTTGTTTATGGATGATGTGTTTTTTGCAGAGATTGTTGAGCAGACTAATTTGTATGCCGAACAGTTTTTGAGGGACAACTGTGCCAGTCTTAAGCCACACTCTAGAGCTACCCGGTGGACTCCCACAAATGTTGAAGAGATGAAGAAGTTCTTGGGTTTAACTTTTTTGACGGGCTTGCTAAGGAAGCCATCAATGTCTTCATATTGGTCTAGCAGTCCCTTGATGGCAACGTCTATTTTTCCGGCAGTCATGACTTGTGACAGGTATTTGCTTCTGCTTCGGATGATGCATTTTGTTGATAATGGTTTAGCGTTGCCACGAGATCACCCTGACTGTGACCGTCTTTTTAAGATTAGGCCTGTCCTTGATCACTTTGTTGATCGATTTCCTGAGATCTATGCTCCTGGGAAACAAATTGCAGTGGATGAGTCTTTGGCGTTGTTCAAGGGCCGCTTGGTTTTTAGGCAATACATTCCTAGTAAGAGTGCACGCTATGGAATAAAGCTGTATATGCTGTGGGACAGTAGGACTGGATATGTCTCTAATTTCAGGGTGTACACCGGTAAGGAATCTAGGTTTAACCTCCCTGGTTGTCCGTCCACTTTTGGAGTGACTGAGAAAATTGTTTGGGAACTTGGAAGAGGATTTTTTAACAAAGGCCACCATTTATATGTAGACAACTTCTACACTGGTGTGCGGTTGTTCAGGGAATTGGCCAAAGTGGACACTCTTGCTTGTGGCACAATCCGCTCTAACCGTAAAGGTTTCCCGAAAGAACTTGTTTGTCAAAAGCTTGTGCGGGGACAGTGCAGTGCGTTGCGTTGCCAGGAGCTTCTTGCTGTGAAGTTTACAGACAGGAGAGATGTTTACATGCTGACTACCATCCATGATGAAAGCACTGCACCTGTGACTGTTTGGGGTCAGGTCGCTGAAGCGCGCAAACCTGTGTGCATTTTAGACTATAATAGGCACATGGGTGGTGTTGACAGAGTAGATCAGAGGTTGGAACCTTACACTGCTCTTCGTAAGGCTTACATTTGGTACAAGAAGTTGGCTATCCATCTTTTCCACATGGCAATGTTTAATGCTTTTGTTGTGTTCCAGGATTCTTGCCCTGAGTCAAAGATGACTTTTGCTAAGTTTCAGGAGTCTGTAATAGGCAGCCTTGTTGTAGTGAACAGGCAAGTGTTCCTAGAGTTGGACTGGTGGAGGATGTTGCTAGATTGAAAGAACGCCACTTTCCAGATCACATTCCTCCCACACCCGCAAAAGATTTTCCCAGTAGGAGATGTAGAGTCTGTTGGCGAAAAGGTTTGCGGAAGGAGAGTCGTATGTACTGCCAAGACTGTCCTTCTCATCCTGCACTGTGTCTCTCTGCTTGTTTTAGAGCGTACCACACACAAAAAAAATTTGGGGAGGATTCTTGAGTGGTAAAGTGAACTGCCTGGTCTGTATTCTTTGGATAATTTGATTCTGTTTCAAGGTTGGTGTTAGTGCAATGTATTTAGTTGCTGATTTTCTGTTAGAAGATTTGTATCTATTTGCAATTTGTTTGTGTTTTTATTTTATTTTTAAAAAAAAATCCTAAATGTGATGGCGGTGTGTGTAGGCTTGCGCTTGGCTGTTGGTGTGTGTGGACTGGCACTTGGTTGGTGGTGTGAGTGGAATGGTGCTTGGCTGGTGGTGTGCATGGACTGGCGGTGTGCGTGGACTGGTGCGTGGCTGGTGGTGTGCGTGGACTCGAGCTTGGCTGGCAGTGTGCGTGGAATGGTGCTTGGCAGGCGGTGTGCGTGGACTGGTACTTGGCTGGCGGTGTGCGTGGACTGGTGGTGTGTGCGGACTGGTGCTTGGCTGGTGGTGTGCGTGGACTAGAGCTTGGCTGGCAGTGTGCGTGGAATGGTGCTTGGCAGGCGGTGTGCGTGGACTGGTACTTGGCTGGCGGTGTGCGTGGACTGGTGGTGTGTGCGGACTGGTGCTTGGCTGGTGGTGTCCGTGGACTGGCGCTTGGCTAGCGGTGTGCGTGGACTGGTGTTTGGCTAGCGGCGTGTGTGGACTGGTGCTCTGCTGGCTGTGTGTGAGTATTGACTTTCTGCTGGTCACTACACACACTGCTAGCTGAGTGCCACTCCACGCAATCCATCAGCCTGTGTAGTTGCTGTGTCTGGATTGTGGGCATGTGAAAGTGATGGGCCCTTGAATGGCGCTGTGTGCTGGTGTGAGTTTTGTTATGTGATGGGCCCGCGGCTGGCGGTGTGAATGGTTTTGTATGTCTCACACGTATGAAAGGTGTATGAATGGCCTGTAAAGAGGTTGGTGCCTTGTCGTGGCTTTACAGCTCACGAGCTGTGAGTCAATGGTTCAGTTTCTCGCCCTTTCAATTATTACCAGTGCATTTCATATCTGTGAAATCACTTGCTAATACAATTGTATCTACTGAACCATCACTCACCCTCGTGCCAAATCCAACCAGTATGTGTGTGTGCTTGCAGATTAGATGGCTGTGCAGTAATATTTGTCTTTCTGAAGCAGGGTGTACCTTGTCCCTTTTTGGTGAATTTTGTAATGTGTTGCTTTTGTGCCTGGTGGTGCGAATGGTCTTGTTTGTATCACGTATGAAAGGTGTGTGAATGGCCTGTAAAGTGGTTGGTGCCTTGACGTGGCTTTACAGCTCACGAGCTGCGAGTCATTGGTTTGGTTTTTTGTGAATTTAATTATTGACAGTGCATTTCATTTTTGTGAAATCTCTTGTTAATAAAATTTAATACACTGAACCATGACTCGCCCTCGTGCCAAATCCAACCAGTATGTGTGTGTGTTTGAGGAATAGATGGTTGTGCAGGAATCTTTGTCTTTAGTTTCTCTGCCAAGTTACACTTTCCATGCAAGAATAACCCACCAACTTTAGATATTGTCGGAAACCCATGGGAGTTCATGGTGATGTCTCTATTGTGAATTACAATTTTTTTTTTATCCCCAATGTCCTGCAAACCTCAAAATGTCTGCCACAGTTTCTTTGCAATATTATTCCAAAATTCTCACGCTGTAGGAACAATAGATAATCTGGTTTTGCAAGGGGGGTCACTTTGGTTTTTGGCCCGGTGCTCTGCGGCCATCTAGGGAAACCTACCAAACCCACACATTTCTGAAAACTAGACACCCGGCGGCTTCCAGGGAGGTATGGCTTGCGTGGATCCCCCAACGTTTCCTTACCCAGAATCCCCTGCAAACCTCAATTTTTGCTGAAAAAATCACTTTTTTCACACATTTTGGGGTGGGAAAGTAGTGGCATCACCGGGCTCACACAAATTTACCACCACCCAGCATTCCCCCAGGTCTCCCGGTAAAAATGGTGCCTCACTTGTGTGGGAGGCCCAAGTACCCGCGGCAGGCAAGGGCCCAAAACGTAGTGAGGCGACATCAAAATGGCCTATCGCAAAACCACCTGGTTTTGCAAGGGTGGTCACTTTGGTTTTTGACCCGGTGCTCGGCGGCCATCTAGGGAAACCTACCAAACCCACACATTTCTGAAAACTAGACACCCGGAGGCTTCCAGGGAGGTATGGCTTGCGTGGATCCCCCAACGTTTCCTTACCCAGAATCCCCTGCAAACCTCATTGTTTGCTGAAAAAATCACTTTTTTCACACATTTTGGGGTGGGAAAGTTGTGGCATCACCGGGCTCACACAAATTTACCACCACCCAGCGTTCCCCCAGGTCTCCCAGTAAAAATGGTGCCACACTTGTGTGGGAGGCCCAAGTACCCGCGGCAGGCAAGGGCCCAAAACGTAGTGAGGCGACATCAAAGTGGCCTATGGCAAAACCACCTGGTTTTGCAAGGGTGGTCACTTTGGTTTTTGACCCGGTGCTCGGCGGCCATCTAGGGAAACCTACCAAACCCACACATTTATGAAAACTAGACACCCGGAGGCTTCCAGGGAGGTATGGCTTGCGTGGATCCCCCAACGTTTCCTTACCCAGAATCCCCTGCAAACCTCATTGTTTGCTGAAAAAATCACTTTTTTCACACATTTTGGGGTGGGAAAGTTGTGGCATCACCGGGCTCACACAAATTTACCACCACCCAGCGTTCCCCCAGGTCTCCCGGTAAAAATGGTGCCTCACTTGTGTGGGAGGCCGAAGCACCGGGCCAAAAACCAAAGTGACCCCCCTTGCAAAACCAGGTGGTTTTGCCATAGGCCATTTTGATGTCGCCTCACTACGTTTTGGGCCCTTGCCTGCCGCGGGTACTTGGGCCTCCCACACAAGTGAGGCACCATTTTTACCGGGAGACCTGGGGGAATGCTGGGTGGTGGTAAATTTGTGTGAGCCCGGTGATGCCACTACTTTCCCACCCCAAAATGTGTGAAAAAAGTGATTTTTTCAGCAAAAATTGAGGTTTGCAGGGGATTCTGGGTAAGGAAACGTTGGGGGATCCACGCAAGCCATACCTCCCTGGAATTCGCCGGGTGTCTAGTTTTCAGAAATGCATGGGTTTGGTAAGTTTCCCTAGATGGCCGCCGCGCACCGGGCCAAAAACCAAAGTGACCCCCCTTGCAAAACCAGGTGGTTTTGCCATAGGCCATGTTGATGTCGCCCCACTACGTTTTGGGCCCTTGCCTGCCGCGGGTACTTGGGCCTCCCACACAAGTGAGGCACCATTTTTACCAGGAGATCTGGGGGAACGGTGGGTGGTGGTAAATTTGTGTGAGCCCGGTGATGCCACAACTTTCCCACCCCAAAATGTGTGAAAAAAGTGATTTTTTCAGCAAACAATGAGGTTTGCAGGGGATTCTGGGTAAGGAAACGTTGGGGGATCCACGCAAGCCATACCTCCCTGGAAGCCTCCGGGTGTCTAGTTTTCAGAAATGTCTGGGTTTGGTAGGTTTCCCTAGATGGCCGCCGAGCACCGGGTCAAAAACCAAAGTGACCACCCTTGCAAAACCAGGTGGTTTTGCGATAGGCCATTTTTATGTCGCCTCACTACGTTTTGGGCCCTTGCCTGCCGCGGGTACTTCGGCCTCCCACACAAGTGAGGAACCATTTTTACCGGGAGACCTGGGGGAATGCTGGGTGGTGGTAAATTTGTGTGAGCCCGGTGATGCCACAACTTTCCCACCCCAAAAAGTGTGAAAAAAGTGATTTTTTCAGCAAACAATGAGGTTTGCAGGGGATTCTGGGTAAGGAAACGTTGGGGGATCCACGCAAGCCATACCTCCCTGGAAGCCTCCGGGTGTCTAGTTTTCATAAATGTGTGGGTTTGGTAGGTTTACCTAGATGGCCGCCGAGCACCGGGTCAAAAACCAAAGTGACCACCCTTGCAAAACCAGGTGGTTTTGCCATCGGCCACTTTGATGTCGCCTCACTACGTTTTGGGCCCTTGCCTGCCGCGGGTACTTGGGCCTCCCACACAAGTGTGGCACCATTTTTACCGGGAGACCTGGGGGAACGCTGGGTGGTGGTAAATTTGTGTGAGCCCGGTGATGCCACAACTTTCCCACCCCAAAATGTGTGAAAAAAGTGATTTTTTCAGCAAACAATGAGGTTTGCAGGGGATTCTGGGTAAGGAAACGTTGGGGGATCCACGCAAGCCATACCTCCCTGGAAGCCTCCGGGTGTCTAGTTTTCAGAAATGTGTGGGTTTGGTAGGTTTCCCTAGATGGCCGCCGAGCACCGGGTCAAAAACCAAAGTGACCACCCTTGCAAAACCAGGTGGTTTTGCGATAGGCCATTTTGATGTCGCCTCACTACGTTTTGGGCCCTTGCCTGCCGCGGGTACTTGGGCCTCCCACACAAGTGAGGCACCATTTTTACCGGGAGACCTGGGGGAACGCTGGGTGGTGGTAAATTTGTGTGAGCCCGGTGATGCCACTACTTTCCCACCCCAAAATGTGTAAAAAAAGTTATTTTTTCAGCAAAAAATGAGGTTTGCAGGGGATTCTGGGTAAGGAAACGTTGGGGGATCCACGCAAGCCATACCTCCCTGGAAGCCGCCGGGTTTCTAGTTTTCAGAAATGTGTGGGTTTGGTAGGTGTCCCTAGGTGCCGGCAGGGCTAGGGTTCAAAAACTACAGCTAGTCACTTTGCCAAAAAAAGGGTAATTTTTCACTGCAAAATTGAGGTGTCACCACGTTGCGTTTTGCGCCCTTTCCTGTCGCGGGCACTGGGCCGACCCGCACAAGTGAGGTACCATTTTTCTCGTAGGACTTTGGGGAACGCGGGGTGGGTGGAAATTTGTGGATCCACGCAGATTCTAGAACTTTCCATCACAGAAATGTGGGGAAAATTTGTTTTTTTTGTCCATTTTTTACGCTTGCAAGGGATTCTGGGTAACAGACCATGGTGGGAGGCAGTCAAGTCACCCCATCCTGGATTCCCCTGGGTGTCTAGTTTTCAAAAATGTATAGGTTTGCTAGGTTTCCCTAGGTGCCGGCAGGGCTAGGGTTCAAAATCTACAGCTAGTCACTTTGCCAAAAAAAGGGTCATTTTTCACTGCAAAACCACGTTGCGTTTTGCGCTGTTTCCTGTCGCGGGCACTAGGCCGACCCGCACAAGTGAGGTACCATTTTTCTCGTAGGACTTTGGGGAACGCGGGGTGGGTGGAAATTTGTGGATCCACGCAGATTCCAGAACTTTCCATCACAGAAATGTGGGGAAAATGTGTTTTTTTTGTCATTGTTTTACGTTTGCAAGGGATTCTGGGTAACAGACCATGGTGGGAGGCAGTCAAGTCACCCCATCCTGGATTCCCCTGGGTGTCTAGTTTTCAAAATCGTATAGGTTTGCTAGGTTTCCCTAGGTGCCGGCAGGGCTAGGGTTCAAAATCTACAGCTAGTCACTTTGCCAAAAAAAGGGTCATTTTTCACTGCAAAACCACGTTGCGTTTTGCGCCGTTTCCTGTCGCGGGCACTAGGCCGACCCGCACAAGTGAGGTACCATTTTTCTCGTAGGACTTTGGGGAACGCGGGGTGGGTGGAAATTTGTGGATCCACGCAGATTCCAGAACATTCCATTGCAGAAATGTGGGGAAAATTTGGTTTTTTTGTCAATTTTTTACGCTTGCAAGGGATTCTGGGTAACAGACCATGGTGGGAGGCAGTCAAGTCACCCCATCCTGGATTCCCCTGGGTGTCTAGTTTTCAAAATCGTATAGGTTTGCTAGGTTTCCCTAGGTGCCGGCAGGGCTAGGGTTCAAAATCTACAGCTAGTCACTTTGCCAAAAAAAGGGTCATTTTTCACTGCAAAACACGTTGCGTTTTGCGCCGTTTCCTGTTGCGGGCACTAGGCCGACCCGCACAAGTGAGGTACCATTTTTCTCGTAGGACTTTGGGGAACGCGGGGTGGGTGGAAATTTGTGGATCCACGCAGATTCCAGAACTTTACATCACAGAAATGTGGGGAAAATGTGTTTTTTTGTCAATTTTTTACGTTTGCAAGGGATTCTGGGTAACAGACCATGGTGGGAGGCAGTCAAGTCACCCCATCCTGGATTCCCCTGGGTGTCTAGTTTTCAAAAATGTATAGGTTTGCTAGGTTTCCCTTGGTGCCGGCAGGGCTAGGGTTCAAAATCTACAGCTAGTCACTTTTCCAAAAAAAGGGTCATTTTTCACTGCAAAACCACGTTGCGTTTTGCGCCGTTTCCTGTCGCGGGCACTAGGCCGACCCGCACAAGTGAGGTACCATTTTTCTCGTAGGACTTTGGGGAACGCGGGGTGGGTGGAAATTTGTGGATCCATGCAGATTCCAGAACTTTCCATCACAGAAATGTGGGGAAAATGTGTTTTTTTGTCAATTTTTTACGTTTGCAAGGGATTCTGGGTAACAGACCATGGTTGGAGGCAGTCAAGTCACCCCATCCTGGATTCCCCTGGGTGTCTAGTTTTCAAAAATGTATAGGTTTGCTAGGTTTCCCTAGGTGCCGGCAGGGCTAGGGTTCAAAATCTACAGCTAGTCACTTTGCCAAAAAAAGGGTCATTTTTCACTGCAAAACCACGTTGCGTTTTGCCCCGTTTCCTGTCGCGGGCACTAGGCCGACCCGCACAAGTGAGGTACCATTTTTCTCGTAGGACTTTGGGGATTGCGGGTGGGTGGAAATTTGTGGATCCATGCAGATTCCAGAACTTTCCATCACAGAAATGTGGGGAAAATGTGTTTTTTTTGTCAATTTTTTACGTTTGCAAGGGATTCTGGGTAACAGACCATGGTGGGAGGCAGTCAAGTCATCCCATCCTGGATTCCCCTGGGTGTCTAGTTTTCAAAAATGTATAGGTTTGCTAGGTTTCCCTAGGTGCCGGCAGGGCTAGCGTTCAAAATCTACAGCTAGTCACTTTGCCAAAAAAAGGGTCATTTTTCACTGCAAAACCACGTTGCGTTTTGCGCCGTTTCCTGTCACGGGCACTAGGCCGACCCGCACAAGTGAGGTACCATTTTTCTCGTAGGACTTTGGGGAACGCGGGGTGGGTGGAAATTTGTGGATCCACGCAGATTCCAGAACTTTCCATCACAGAAATGTGGGGAAAATGTGTTTTTTTTGTCAAGTTTTTACGTTTGCAAGGGATTCTGGGTAACAGACCATGGTGCGAGGTAGTCAAGTCACCCCATCCTAGATTCCCCTGGGTGTCTAGTTTTCAAAAAGGTATAGGTTTGCTAGGTTTCCCTAGGTGCCGGCAGGGCTAGGGTTAAAAATCTTCAGCTAGTCACTTTGCCAAAAAAAGGGTCATTTTTCACTCCAAAACCACGTTGCGTTTTGCGCCGTTTCCTGTCGTGGGCACTAGGCCGACCCGCACAAGTGAGGTACCATTTTTCTCGTAGGACTTTGGGGAACGCGGGGTGGGTGGAAATTTGTGGATCCACGCAGATTCTAGAACTTTCCATCACAGAAATGTGGGGAAAATGTGTCTTTTTTGTCAATTTTTTACGTTTGCAAGGGATTCTGGGTAACAGACCATGGTGGGAGGCAGTCAAGTCACCCCATCCTGGATTTCCCTGGGTGTCTAGTTTTCAAAAATGTATAGGTTTGCTAGGTTTCCCTAGGTGCCGGCAGGGCTAGGGTTCAAAATCTACAGCTAGTCACTTTGCCAAAAAAAGGGTCGTTTTTGACTGCAAAACCACGTTGCGTTTTGCGCCGTTTCCTGTCGCGGGCACTAGGCCGACCCGCACAAGTGAGGTACCATTTTTCTCGTAGGACTTTGGGGAACGCGGGGTGGGTGGAAATTTGTGGATCCACGCAGATTCCAGAACTTTCCATCGCAGAAATGTGGGGAAAATGTGTTTTGTTTGTCAATTTTTTACGCTTGCAAGGGATTCTGGGTAACAGACCATGGTGGGAGGCAGTCAAGTCACCCCATCCTGGATTCCCCTGGGTGTCTAGTTTTCAAAAATGTATAGGTTTGCTAGGTTTCCCTAGGTGCCGGCAGGGCTAGGGTTCAAAATCTACAGCTAGTCACTTTGCCAAAAAAAGGGTCCTTTTTCACTGCAAAACCACGTTGCGTTTTGCGCCGTTTCCTGTCGCGGGCACTAGGCCGACACGCACAAGTGAGGCACCATTTTTCTCGTAGGACTTTGGGGAACGCGGGGTGGGTGGAAATTTGTGGATCCACGCAGATTCCAGAACTTTCCATCACAGAAATGTGGGGAAAATGTGTTTTTTTTGTCAATTCTTTACGTTTGCAAGGGATTCTGGGTAACAGACCGTGGTGGGAGGCAGTCAAGTCACCCCATTCTGGATTCCCCTCGGTGTCTAGTTTTCAAAAATGCATCGGTTTGCTAGGTTTCCCTAGGTGCCGGCAGGGCTAGGGTTCAAAATCTACAGCTAGTCACTTTGCCAAAAAAAGGGTCATTTTTCACTGCAAAACACGTTGCGTTTTGCGCCGTTTCCTGTTGCGGGCACTAGGCCGACCCGCACAAGTGAGGTACCATTTTTCTCGTAGGACTTTGGGGAACGCGGGGTGGGTGGAAATTTGTGGATCCACGCAGATTCCAGAACTTTCCATCACAGAAATGTGGGGAAAATGTGTTTTTTTTGTCAATTCTTTACGTTTGCAAGGGATTCTGGGTAATAGACCGTGGTGGGAGGCAGTCAAGTCACCCCATTATGGATTCCCCTGGGTGTCTAGTTTTCAAAAATGTATCGGTTTGCTAGGTTTCCCTAGGTGCCGGCAGGGCTAGGGTTCAAAATCTACAGTTAGTCACTTTGCCAAAAAAAGGGTCATTTTTCACTGCAAAACACGTTGCGTTTTGTGCCGTTTCCTGTTGCGGGCACTAGGCCGACCCGCACAAGTGAGGTTCCATTTTTCTCCTAGGACTTTGGGGAATGCGGGGTGGGTGGAAATTTGTGGATCCACACAGATTCCAGAACTTTCCATCACAGAAATGTGGGGAAAATGGGTTTATTTTGTCAATTATTTACGTTTGCAAGGGATTCTGGGTAACAGACCATGGTGGGAGGCAGTCAAGTCACCCCATCCTGGATTCCCCTGGGTGTCTAGTTTTCAAAAATGTATAGGTTTGCTAGGTTTCCCTAGGTGCCGGCAGGGCTAGGGTTCAAAATCTACAGCTAGTCACTTTGCCAAAAAAAGGGTCATTTTTCACTGCAAAACCACGTTGCGTTTTGCCCCGTTTCCTGTCGCGGGCACTAGGCCGACCCGCACAAGTGAGGTACCATTTTTCTCGTAGGACTTTGGGGAACGCGGGGTGGGTGGAAATTTGTGGATCCACGCAGATTCCAGAACTTTCCATCACAGAAATGTGGGGAAAATGTGTTTTTTTGTCAATTTTTTACGTTTGCAAGGGATTCTGGGTAACAGACCATGGTGGGAGGCAGTCAAGTCACCCCATCCTGGATTTCCCTGGGTGTCTAGTTTTCAAAAATGTATAGGTTTGCTAGGTTTCCCTAGGTGCCGGCAGGGCTAGGGTTCAAAATCTACAGCTAGTCACTTTGCCAAAAAAAGGGTCATTTTTCACTGCAAAACCACGTTGCGTTTTGCGCCGTTTCCTGTCGCGGGCACTAGGCCGACCCGCACAAGTGAGGTACCATTTTTCTCGTAGGACTTTGGGGAACGCGGGGTGGGTGGAAATTTGTGGATCCACGCAGATTCCAGAACTTTCCATCGCAGAAATGTGGGGAAAATTTGTTTTTTTGTCAATTTTTTACGTTTGCAAGGGATTCTGGGTAACAGACCATGGTGGGAGGTAGTCAAGTCACCCCATCCTGGATTCCCCTGGGTGTCTAGTTTTCAAAAATTTATAGGTTTGCTAGGTTTCCCTAGGTGCCGGCAGGGCTAGGGTTCAAAATCTACAGCTAGTCACTTTGCCAAAAAAAGGGTCATTTTTCACTGCAAAACCACGTTGCGTTTTGCCCCGTTTCCTGTCGCGGGCACTAGGCCGACCCGCACAAGTGAGGTACCATTTTTCTCGTAGGACTTCGGGGAACGCGGGGTGGGTGGAAATTTGTGGATCCATGCAGATTCCAGAACTTTCCATCACAGAAATGTGGGGAAAATGTGTTTTTTTTGTCAATGTTTTACGTTTGCAAGGGATTCTGGGTAACAGACCATGGTGGGAGGCAGTCAAGTCACCCCATCCTGGATTTCCCTGGGTGTCTAGTTTTCAAAAATGTATAGGTTTGCTAGGTTTCCCTAGGTGCCGGCAGGGCTAGGGTTCAAAATCTACAGCTAGTCACTTTGCCAAAAAAAGGGTCGTTTTTGACTGCAAAACCACGTTGCGTTTTGCGCCGTTTCCTGTCGCGGGCACTAGGCCGACCCGCACAAGTGAGGTACCATTTTTCTTGTATGACTTTGGGGAACGCGGGGTGGGTGGAAATTTGTGGATCCACGCAGATTCCAGAACTTTCCATCGCAGAAATGTGGGGAAAATGTGTTTTGTTTGACAATTTTTTTTGCTTGCAAGGGATTCTGGGTAACAGACCATGGTGGGAGGCAGTCAAGTCACCCCATCCTGGATTCCCCTGTTTGTCTAGTTTTCAAAAATGTATAGGTTTGCTTGGTTTCCCTAGGTGCCGGCAGGGCTAGGGTTCAAAATCTACAGCTAGTCACTTTGCCAAAAAAAGGGTCCTTTTTCACTGCAAAACCACGTTGCGTTTTGCGCCGTTTCCTGTCGCGGGCACTAGGCCGACCCGCACAAGTGAGGTACCATTTTTCTCGTAGGACTTTGGGGAACGCGGGGTGGGTGGAAATTTGTGGATCCACGCAGATTCCAGAACTTTCCATCACAGAAATGTGGGGAAAATGTGTTTTTTTTGTCAATTTTTTACGTTTGCAAGGGATTCTGGGTAACAGACCATGGTGGGAGGCAGTCAAGTCACCCCATCCTGGATTCCCCTGGGTGTCTAGTTTTCAAAAATGTATAGGTTTGCTAGGTTTCCCTATGTGCCGCAGGGCTAGGGTTCAAAATCTACAGCTAGTCACTTTGCCAAAAAAAGGGTCATTTTTCACTGCAAAACCACGTTGCGTTTTGCGCCATTTCCTGTCGTGGGCACTAGGCCGACCCGCACAAGTGAGGTACCATTTTTCTCGTAGGACTTTGGGGAACGCGGGGTGGGTGGAAATTTGTGGATCCACGCAGATTCCAGAACATTCCATTGCAGAAATGTGGGGAAAATGTGTTTTTTTTGTCAATTTTTTATGTTTGCAAGGGATTCTGGGTAACAGACCATGGTGGGAGGCAGTCAAGTCACCCCATCCTGGATTTCCCTGGGTGTCTAGTTTTCAAAAATGTATAGGTTTGCTAGGTTTCCCTAGGTGCCGGCAGGGCTAGGGTTCAAAATCTACAGCTAGTCACTTTGCCAAAAAAAGGGTCGTTTTTGACTGCAAAACCACGTTGCGTTTTGTGCCGTTTCCTGTCGCGGGCACTAGGCCGACCCGCACAAGTGAGGTACCATTTTTCTTGTATGACTTTGGGGAACGCGGGGTGGGTGGAAATTTGGGGATCCACGCAGATTCCAGAACTTTCCATCGCAGAAATGTGGGGAAAATGTGTTTTGTTTGACAATTTTTTACGCTTGCAAGGGATTCTGGGTAACAGACCATGGTGGGAGGCAGTCAAGTCACCCCATCCTGGATTCCCCTGGGTGTCTAGTTTTCAAAAATGTATAGGTTTGCTAGGTTTCCCTAGGTGCCGGCAGGGCTAGGGTTCAAAATCTACAGCTAGTCACTTTGCCAAAAAAAGGGTCATTTTTCACTGCAAAACCACGTTGCGTTTTGCGCTGTTTCCTGTCGCGGGCACTAGGCCGACCCGCACAAGTGAGGTACCATTTTTCTCGTAGGACTTTGGGGAACGCGGGGTGGGTGGAAATTTGTGGATCCACGCAGATTCCAGAACTTTCCATCACAGAAATGTGGGGAAAATGTGTTTTTTTTGTCATTGTTTTACGTTTGCAAGGGATTCTGGGTAACAGACCATGGTGGGAGGCAGTCAAGTCACCCCATCCTGGATTCCCCTGGGTGTCTAGTTTTCAAAATCGTATAGGTTTGCTAGGTTTCCCTAGGTGCCGGCAGGGCTAGGGTTCAAAATCTACAGCTAGTCACTTTGCCAAAAAAAGGGTCATTTTTCACTGCAAAACCACGTTGCGTTTTGCGCCGTTTCCTGTCGCGGGCACTAGGCCGACCCGCACAAGTGAGGTACCATTTTTCTCGTAGGACTTTGGGGAACGCGGGGTGGGTGGAAATTTGTGGATCCACGCAGATTCCAGAACTTTCCATCACAGAAATGTGGGGAAAATGTGTTTTTTTTGTCAATTCTTTACGTTTGCAAGGGATTCTGGGTAACAGACCGTGGTGGGAGGCAGTCAAGTCACCCCATTCTGGATTCCCCTGGGTGTCTAGTTTTCATAAATTTATCGGTTTGCTAGGTTTCCCTAGGTGCCGGCAGGGCTAGGGTTCAAAATCTACAGCTAGTCACTTTGCCAAAAAAAGGGTCATTTTTCACTGCAAAACACGTTGCGTTTTGCGCCGTTTCCTGTTGCGGGCACTAGGCCGACCCGCACAAGTGAGGTACCATTTTTCTCGTAGGACTTTGGGGAACGCGGGGTGGGTGGAAATTTGTGGATCCACGCAGATTCCAGAACTTTACATCACAGAAATGTGGGGAAAATGTGTTTTTTTGTCAATTTTTTACGTTTGCAAGGGATTCTGGGTAACAGACCATGGTGGGAGGCAGTCAAGTCACCCCATCCTGGATTCCCCTGGGTGTCTAGTTTTCAAAAATGTATAGGTTTGCTAGGTTTCCCTAGGTGCCGGCAGGGCTAGGGTTCAAAATCTACAGCTAGTCACTTTTCCAAAAAAAGGGTCATTTTTCACTGCAAAACCACGTTGCGTTTTGCGCCGTTTCCTGTCGCGGGCACTAGGCCGACCCGCACAAGTGAGGTACCATTTTTCTCGTAGGACTTTGGGGAACGCGGGGTGGGTGGAAATTTGTGGATCCATGCAGATTCCAGAACTTTCCATCACAGAAATGTGGGGAAAATGTGTTTTTTTGTCAATTTTTTACGTTTGCAAGGGATTCTGGGTAACAGACCATGGTTGGAGGCAGTCAAGTCACCCCATCCTGGATTCCCCTGGGTGTCTAGTTTTCAAAAATGTATAGGTTTGCTAGGTTTCCCTAGGTGCCGGCAGGGCTAGGGTTCAAAATCTACAGCTAGTCACTTTGCCAAAAAAAGGGTCATTTTTCACTGCAAAACCACGTTGCGTTTTGCCCCGTTTCCTGTCGCGGGCACTAGGCCGACCCGCACAAGTGAGGTACCATTTTTCTCGTAGGACTTTGGGGATTGCGGGTGGGTGGAAATTTGTGGATCCATGCAGATTCCAGAACTTTCCATCACAGAAATGTGGGGAAAATGTGTTTTTTTTGTCAATTTTTTACGTTTGCAAGGGATTCTGGGTAACAGACCATGGTGGGAGGCAGTCAAGTCATCCCATCCTGGATTCCCCTGGGTGTCTAGTTTTCAAAAATGTATAGGTTTGCTAGGTTTCCCTAGGTGCCGGCAGGGCTAGCGTTCAAAATCTACAGCTAGTCACTTTGCCAAAAAAAGGGTCATTTTTCACTGCAAAACCACGTTGCGTTTTGCGCCGTTTCCTGTCACGGGCACTAGGCCGACCCGCACAAGTGAGGTACCATTTTTCTCGTAGGACTTTGGGGAACGCGGGGTGGGTGGAAATTTGTGGATCCACGCAGATTCCAGAACTTTCCATCACAGAAATGTGGGGAAAATGTGTTTTTTTTGTCAAGTTTTTACGTTTGCAAGGGATTCTGGGTAACAGACCATGGTGCGAGGTAGTCAAGTCACCCCATCCTAGATTCCCCTGGGTGTCTAGTTTTCAAAAAGGTATAGGTTTGCTAGGTTTCCCTAGGTGCCGGCAGGGCTAGGGTTAAAAATCTTCAGCTAGTCACTTTGCCAAAAAAAGGGTCATTTTTCACTCCAAAACCACGTTGCGTTTTGCGCCGTTTCCTGTCGTGGGCACTAGGCCGACCCGCACAAGTGAGGTACCATTTTTCTCGTAGGACTTTGGGGAACGCGGGGTGGGTGGAAATTTGTGGATCCACGCAGATTCTAGAACTTTCCATCACAGAAATGTGGGGAAAATGTGTCTTTTTTGTCAATTTTTTACGTTTGCAAGGGATTCTGGGTAACAGACCATGGTGGGAGGCAGTCAAGTCACCCCATCCTGGATTTCCCTGGGTGTCTAGTTTTCAAAAATGTATAGGTTTGCTAGGTTTCCCTAGGTGCCGGCAGGGCTAGGGTTCAAAATCTACAGCTAGTCACTTTGCCAAAAAAAGGGTCGTTTTTGACTGCAAAACCACGTTGCGTTTTGCGCCGTTTCCTGTCGCGGGCACTAGGCCGACCCGCACAAGTGAGGTACCATTTTTCTCGTAGGACTTTGGGGAACGCGGGGTGGGTGGAAATTTGTGGATCCACGCAGATTCCAGAACTTTCCATCGCAGAAATGTGGGGAAAATGTGTTTTGTTTGTCAATTTTTTACGCTTGCAAGGGATTCTGGGTAACAGACCATGGTGGGAGGCAGTCAAGTCACCCCATCCTGGATTCCCCTGGGTGTCTAGTTTTCAAAAATGTATAGGTTTGCTAGGTTTCCCTAGGTGCCGGCAGGGCTAGGGTTCAAAATCTACAGCTAGTCACTTTGCCAAAAAAAGGGTCCTTTTTCACTGCAAAACCACGTTGCGTTTTGCGCCGTTTCCTGTCGCGGGCACTAGGCCGACACGCACAAGTGAGGCACCATTTTTCTCGTAGGACTTTGGGGAACGCGGGGTGGGTGGAAATTTGTGGATCCACGCAGATTCCAGAACTTTCCATCACAGAAATGTGGGGAAAATGTGTTTTTTTTGTCAATTCTTTACGTTTGCAAGGGATTCTGGGTAACAGACCGTGGTGGGAGGCAGTCAAGTCACCCCATTCTGGATTCCCCTCGGTGTCTAGTTTTCAAAAATGCATCGGTTTGCTAGGTTTCCCTAGGTGCCGGCAGGGCTAGGGTTCAAAATCTACAGCTAGTCACTTTGCCAAAAAAAGGGTCATTTTTCACTGCAAAACACGTTGCGTTTTGCGCCGTTTCCTGTTGCGGGCACTAGGCCGACCCGCACAAGTGAGGTACCATTTTTCTCGTAGGACTTTGGGGAACGCGGGGTGGGTGGAAATTTGTGGATCCACGCAGATTCCAGAACTTTCCATCACAGAAATGTGGGGAAAATGTGTTTTTTTTGTCAATTCTTTACGTTTGCAAGGGATTCTGGGTAATAGACCGTGGTGGGAGGCAGTCAAGTCACCCCATTATGGATTCCCCTGGGTGTCTAGTTTTCAAAAATGTATCGGTTTGCTAGGTTTCCCTAGGTGCCGGCAGGGCTAGGGTTCAAAATCTACAGTTAGTCACTTTGCCAAAAAAAGGGTCATTTTTCACTGCAAAACACGTTGCGTTTTGTGCCGTTTCCTGTTGCGGGCACTAGGCCGACCCGCACAAGTGAGGTTCCATTTTTCTCGTAGGACTTTGGGGAATGCGGGGTGGGTGGAAATTTGTGGATCCACACAGATTCCAGAACTTTCCATCACAGAAATGTGGGGAAAATGGGTTTATTTTGTCAATTTTTTACGTTTGCAAGGGATTCTGGGTAACAGACCATGGTGGGAGGCAGTCAAGTCACCCCATCCTGGATTCCCCTGGGTGTCTAGTTTTCAAAAATGTATAGGTTTGCTAGGTTTCCCTAGGTGCCGGCAGGGCTAGGGTTCAAAATCTACAGCTAGTCACTTTGCCAAAAAAAGGGTCATTTTTCACTGCAAAACCACGTTGCGTTTTGCCCCGTTTCCTGTCGCGGGCACTAGGCCGACCCGCACAAGTGAGGTACCATTTTTCTCGTAGGACTTTGGGGAACGCGGGGTGGGTGGAAATTTGTGGATCCACGCAGATTCCAGAACTTTCCATCACAGAAATGTGGGGAAAATGTGTTTTTTTGTCAATTTTTTACGTTTGCAAGGGATTCTGGGTAACAGACCATGGTGGGAGGCAGTCAAGTCACCCCATCCTGGATTTCCCTGGGTGTCTAGTTTTCAAAAATGTATAGGTTTGCTAGGTTTCCCTAGGTGCCGGCAGGGCTAGGGTTCAAAATCTACAGCTAGTCACTTTGCCAAAAAAAGGGTCATTTTTCACTGCAAAACCACGTTGCGTTTTGCGCCGTTTCCTGTCGCGGGCACTAGGCCGACCCGCACAAGTGAGGTACCATTTTTCTCGTAGGACTTTGGGGAACGCGGGGTGGGTGGAAATTTGTGGATCCACGCAGATTCCAGAACTTTCCATCGCAGAAATGTGGGGAAAATTTGTTTTTTTGTCAATTTTTTACGTTTGCAAGGGATTCTGGGTAACAGACCATGGTGGGAGGTAGTCAAGTCACCCCATCCTGGATTCCCCTGGGTGTCTAGTTTTCAAAAATTTATAGGTTTGCTAGGTTTCCCTAGGTGCCGGCAGGGCTAGGGTTCAAAATCTACAGCTAGTCACTTTGCCAAAAAAAGGGTCATTTTTCACTGCAAAACCACGTTGCGTTTTGCCCCGTTTCCTGTCGCGGGCACTAGGCCGACCCGCACAAGTGAGGTACCATTTTTCTCGTAGGACTTCGGGGAACGCGGGGTGGGTGGAAATTTGTGGATCCATGCAGATTCCAGAACTTTCCATCACAGAAATGTGGGGAAAATGTGTTTTTTTGTCAATGTTTTACGTTTGCAAGGGATTCTGGGTAACAGACCATGGTGGGAGGCAGTCAAGTCACCCCATCCTGGATTTCCCTGGGTGTCTAGTTTTCAAAAATGTATAGGTTTGCTAGGTTTCCCTAGGTGCCGGCAGGGCTAGGGTTCAAAATCTACAGCTAGTCACTTTGCCAAAAAAAGGGTCGTTTTTGACTGCAAAACCACGTTGCGTTTTGCGCCGTTTCCTGTCGCGGGCACTAGGCCGACCCGCACAAGTGAGGTACCATTTTTCTTGTATGACTTTGGGGAACGCGGGGTGGGTGGAAATTTGTGGATCCACGCAGATTCCAGAACTTTCCATCGCAGAAATGTGGGGAAAATGTGTTTTGTTTGACAATTTTTTTTGCTTGCAAGGGATTCTGGGTAACAGACCATGGTGGGAGGCAGTCAAGTCACCCCATCCTGGATTCCCCTGTTTGTCTAGTTTTCAAAAATGTATAGGTTTGCTTGGTTTCCCTAGGTGCCGGCAGGGCTAGGGTTCAAAATCTACAGCTAGTCACTTTGCCAAAAAAAGGGTCCTTTTTCACTGCAAAACCACGTTGCGTTTTGCGCCGTTTCCTGTCGCGGGCACTAGGCCGACCCGCACAAGTGAGGTACCATTTTTCTCGTAGGACTTTGGGGAACGCGGGGTGGGTGGAAATTTGTGGATCCACGCAGATTCCAGAACTTTCCATCACAGAAATGTGGGGAAAATGTGTTTTTTTTGTCAATTTTTTACGTTTGCAAGGGATTCTGGGTAACAGACCATGGTGGGAGGCAGTCAAGTCACCCCATCCTGGATTCCCCTGGGTGTCTAGTTTTCAAAAATGTATAGGTTTGCTAGGTTTCCCTATGTGCCGGCAGGGCTAGGGTTCAAAATCTACAGCTAGTCACTTTGCCAAAAAAAGGGTCATTTTTCACTGCAAAACCACGTTGCGTTTTGCGCCATTTCCTGTCGTGGGCACTAGGCCGACCCGCACAAGTGAGGTACCATTTTTCTCGTAGGACTTTGGGGAACGCGGGGTGGGTGGAAATTTGTGGATCCACGCAGATTCCAGAACATTCCATTGCAGAAATGTGGGGAAAATGTGTTTTTTTTGTCAATTTTTTATGTTTGCAAGGGATTCTGGGTAACAGACCATGGTGGGAGGCAGTCAAGTCACCCCATCCTGGATTTCCCTGGGTGTCTAGTTTTCAAAAATGTATAGGTTTGCTAGGTTTCCCTAGGTGCCGGCAGGGCTAGGGTTCAAAATCTACAGCTAGTCACTTTGCCAAAAAAAGGGTCGTTTTTGACTGCAAAACCACGTTGCGTTTTGTGCCGTTTCCTGTCGCGGGCACTAGGCCGACCCGCACAAGTGAGGTACCATTTTTCTTGTATGACTTTGGGGAACGCGGGGTGGGTGGAAATTTGGGGATCCACGCAGATTCCAGAACTTTCCATCGCAGAAATGTGGGGAAAATGTGTTTTGTTTGACAATTTTTTACGCTTGCAAGGGATTCTGGGTAACAGACCATGGTGGGAGGCAGTCAAGTCACCCCATCCTGGATTCCCCTGTTTGTCTAGTTTTCAAAAATGTATAGGTTTGCTAGGTTTCCCTAGGTGCCGGCAGGGCTAGGGTTCAAAATCTACAGCTAGTCACTTTGCCAAAAAAAGGGTCCTTTTTCACTGCAAAACCACGTTGCGTTTTGCGCCGTTTCCTGTCGCGGGCACTAGGCCGACCCGCACAAGTGAGGTACCATTTTTCTCGTAGGACTTTGGGGAACGCGGGGTGGGTGGAAATTTGTGGATCCACGCAGATTCCAGAACTTTCCATCACAGAAATGTGGGGAAAATGTGTTTTTTTTGTCAATTTTTTATGTTTGCAAGGGATTCTGGGTAACAGACCATGGTGGGAGGCAGTCAAGTCACCCCATCCTGGATTCCCCTGGGTGTCTAGTTTTCAAAAATGTATCGGTTTGCTAGGTTTCCCTAGGTGCCGGCAGGGCTAGGGTTCAAAATCTACAGTTAGTCACTTTGCCAAAAAAAGGGTCATTTTTCACTGCAAAACACGTTGCGTTTTGCGCCGTTTCCTGTTGCGGGCACTAGGCCGACCCGCACAAGTGAGGTTCCATTTTTCTCGTAGGACTTTGGGGAATGCGGGGTGGGTGGAAATTTGTGGATCCACGCAGATTCCAGAACTTTCCATCGCAGAAATGTGGGGAAAATGTGTTTTTTTGTCAATTTTTTACGTTTGCAAGGGATTCTGGGTAACAGACCATGGTGGGAGGTAGTCAAGTCACCCCATCCTGGATTCCCCTGGGTGTCTAGTTTTCAAAAATTTATAGGTTTGCTAGGTTTCCCTAGGTGCCGGCAGGGCTAGGGTTCAAAATCTACAGCTAGTCACTTTGCCAAAAAAAGGGTCATTTTTTACTGCAAAACCACGTTGCGTTTTGCCCCGTTTCCTGTCGCGGGCACTAGGCCGACCCGCACAAGTGAGGTACCATTTTTCTTGTAGGACTTCGGGGAACGCGGGGTGGGTGGAAATTTGTGGATCCATGCAGATTCCAGAACTTTCCATCACAGAAATGTGGGGAAAATGTGTTTTTTTTGTCAATTTTTTATGTTTGCAAGGGATTCTGGGTAACAGACCATGGTGGGAGGCAGTCAAGTCACCCCATCCTGGATTCCCCTGGATGTCTAGTTTTCAAAAATGTATAGGTTTGCTAGGTTTCCCTAGGTGCCGGCAGGGCTAGGGTTCAAAATCTACAGCTAGTCACTTTGCCAAAAAAAGGGTCATTTTTCACTGCAAAACCACGTTGCGTTTTGCGCCGTTTCCTGTCACGGGCACTAGGCCGACCCGCACAAGTGAGGTACCATTTTTCTCGTAGGACTTTGGGGAACGCGGGGTGGGTGGAAATTTGTGGATCCACGCAGATTCCAGAACTTTCCATCACAGAAATGTGGGGAAAATGTGTTTTTTTTGTCAATGTTTTATGTTTGCAAGGGATTCTGGGTAACAGACCATGGTGGGAGGCAGTCAAGTCACCCCATCCTGGATTTCCCTGGGTGTCTAGTTTTCAAAAATGTATAGGTTTGCTAGGTTTCCCTAGGTGCCGGCAGGGCTAGGGTTCAAAATCTACAGCTAGTCACTTTGCCAAAAAAAGGGTCGTTTTTGACTGCAAAACCACGTTGCGTTTTGCGCCGTTTCCTGTCGCGGGCACTAGGCCGACCCGCACAAGTGAGGTACCATTTTTCTTGTATGACTTTGGGGAACGCGGGGTGGGTGGAAATTTGTGGATCCACGCAGATTCCAGAACTTTCCATTGCAGAAATGTGGGGAAAATGTGTTTTGTTTGACAATTTTTTTTGCTTGCAAGGGATTCTGGGTAACAGACCATGGTGGGAGGCAGTCAAGTCACCCCATCCTGGATTCCCCTGTTTGTCTAGTTTTCAAAAATGTATAGGTTTGCTTGGTTTCCCTAGGTGCCGGCAGGGCTAGGGTTCAAAATCTACAGCTAGTCACTTTGCCAAAAAAAGGGTCCTTTTTCACTGCAAAACCACGTTGCGTTTTGCGCCGTTTCCTGTCGCGGGCACTAGGCCGACCCGCACAAGTGAGGTACCATTTTTCTCGTAGGACTTTGGGGAACGCGGGGTGGGTGGAAATTTGTGGATCCACGCAGATTCCAGAACTTTCCATCACAGAAATGTGGGGAAAATGTGTTTTTTTTGTCAATTTTTTACGTTTGCAAGGGATTCTGGGTAACAGACCATGGTGGGAGGCAGTCAAGTCACCCCATCCTGGATTCCCCTGGGTGTCTAGTTTTCAAAAATGTATAGGTTTGCTAGGTTTCCCTACGTGCCGGCAGGGCTAGGGTTCAAAATCTACAGCTAGTCACTTTGCCAAAAAAAGGGTCATTTTTCACTGCAAAACCACGTTGCGTTTTGCGCCATTTCCTGTCGTGGGCACTAGGCCGACCCGCACAAGTGAGGTACCATTTTTCTCGTAGGACTTTGGGGAACGCGGGGTGGGTGGAAATTTGTGGATCCACGCAGATTCCAGAACATTCCATTGCAGAAATGTGGGGAAAATGTGTTTTTTTTGTCAATTTTTTACGTTTGCAAGGGATTCTGGGTAACAGACCATGGTGGGAGGCAGTCAAGTCACCCCATCCTGGATTTCCCTGGGTGTCTAGTTTTCAAAAATGTATAGGTTTGCTAGGTTTCCCTAGGTGCCGGCAGGGCTAGGGTTCAAAATCTACAGCTAGTCACTTTGCCAAAAAAAGGGTCGTTTTTGACTGCAAAACCACGTTGCGTTTTGCGCCGTTTCCTGTCGCGGGCACTAGGCCGACCCGCACAAGTGAGGTACCATTTTTCTTGTATGACTTTGGGGAACGCGGGGTGGGTGGAAATTTGGGGATCCACGCAGATTCCAGAACTTTCCATCGCAGAAATGTGGGGAAAATGTGTTTTGTTTGACAATTTTTTACGCTTGCAAGGGATTCTGGGTAACAGACCATGGTGGGAGGCAGTCAAGTCACCCCATCCTGGATTCCCCTGTTTGTCTAGTTTTAAAAAATGTATAGGTTTGCTAGGTTTCCCTAGGTGCCGGCAGGGCTAGGGTTCAAAATCTACAGCTAGTCACTTTGCCAAAAAAAGGGTCCTTTTTCACTGCAAAACCACGTTGCGTTTTGCGCCGTTTCCTGTCGCGGGCACTAGGCCGACCCGCACAAGTGAGGTACCATTTTTCTCGTAGGACTTTGGGGAACGCGGGGTGGGTGGAAATTTGTGGATCCACGCAGATTCCAGAACTTTCCATCACAGAAATGTGGGGAAAATGTGTTTTTTTTGTCAATTTTTTATGTTTGCAAGGGATTCTGGGTAACAGACCATGGTGGGAGGCAGTCAAGTCACCCCATCCTGGATTCCCCTGGGTGTCTATTTTTCAAAAATGTATCGGTTTGCTAGGTTTCCCTAGGTGCCGGCAGGGCTAGGGTTCAAAATCTACAGTTAGTCACTTTGCCAAAAAAAGGGTCATTTTTCACTGCAAAACACGTTGCGTTTTGCGCCGTTTCCTGTTGCGGGCACTAGGCCGACCCGCACAAGTGAGGTTCCATTTTTCTCGTAGGACTTTGGGGAATGCGGGGTGGGTGGAAATTTGTGGATCCACACAGATTCCAGAACTTTCCATCACAGAAATGTGGGGAAAATGGGTTTTTTTTGTCAATTTTTTACGTTTGCAAGGGATTCTGGGTAACAGACCATGGTGGGAGGCAGTCAAGTCACCCCATCCTGGATTCCCCTGGGTGTCTAGTTTTCAAAAATGTATAGGTATGCTAGGTTTCCCTAGGTGCCGGCAGGGCTAGGGTTCAAAATCTACAGCTAGTCACTTTGCCAAAAAAAGGGTCATTTTTCACTGCAAAACCACGTTGCGTTTTGCCCCGTTTCCTGTCGCGGGCACTAGGCCGACCCGCACAAGTGAGGTACCATTTTTCTCGTAGGACTTTGGGGAACGCGGGGTGGGTAGAAATTTGTGGATCCACGCAGATTCCAGAACTTTCCATCACAGAAATGTGGGGAAAATGTGTTTTTTTGTCAATTTTTTACGTTTGCAAGGGATTCTGGGTAACAGACCATGGTGGGAGGCAGTCAAGTCACCCCATCCTGGATTTCCCTGGGTGTCTAGTTTTCAAAAATGTATAGGTTTGCTAGGTTTCCCTAGGTGCCGGCAGGGCTAGGGTTCAAAATCTACAGCTAGTCACTTTGCCAAAAAAAGGGTCATTTTTCACTGCAAAACCACGTTGCGTTTTGCGCCGTTTCCTGTCGCGGGCACTAGGCCGACCCGCACAAGTGAGGTACCATTTTTCTCGTAGGACTTTGGGGAACGCGGGGTGGGTGGAAATTTGTGGATCCACGCAGATTCCAGAACTTTCCATCGCAGAAATGTGGGGAAAATGTGTTTTTTTGTCAATTTTTTACGTTTGCAAGGGATTCTGGGTAACAGACCATGGTGGGAGGTAGTCAAGTCACCCCATCCTGGATTCCCCTGGGTGTCTAGTTTTCAAAAATTTATAGGTTTGCTAGGTTTCCCTAGGTGCCGGCAGGGCTAGGGTTCAAAATCTACAGCTAGTCACTTTGCCAAAAAAAGGGTCATTTTTCACTGCAAAACCACGTTGCGTTTTGCCCCGTTTCCTGTCGCGGGCACTAGGCCGACCCGCACAAGTGAGGTACCATTTTTCTCGTAGGACTTCGGGGAACGCGGGGTGGGTGGAAATTTGTGGATCCATGCAGATTCCAGAACTTTCCATCACAGAAATGTGGGGAAAATGTGTTTTTTTTGTCAATTTTTTACGTTTGCAAGGGATTCTGGGTAACAGACCATGGTGGGAGGCAGTCAAGTCACCCCATCCTGGATTCCCCTGGATGTCTAGTTTTCAAAAATGTATAGGTTTGCTAGGTTTCCCTAGGTGCCGGCAGGGCTAGGGTTCAAAATCTACAGCTAGTCACTTTGCCAAAAAAAGGGTCATTTTTCACTGCAAAACCACGTTGCGTTTTGCGCCGTTTCCTGTCACGGGCACTAGGCCGACCCGCACAAGTGAGGTATCATTTTTCTCGTAGGACTTTGGGGAACGCGGGGTGGGTGGAAATTTGTGGATCCACGCAGATTCCAGAACTTTCCATCACAGAAATGTGGGGAAAATGTGTTTTTTTGTCAATTCTTTACGTTTGCAAGGGATTCTGGGTAACAGACCATGGTGGGAGGCAGTCAAGTCACCCCATCCTAGATTCCTCTGGGTGTCTAGTTTTCAAAAATGTATAGGTTTGCTAGGTTTCCCTAGGTGTCGGCAGGGCTAGGGTTCAAAATCTACAGCTAGTCACTTTGCCAAAAAAAGGGTCATTTTTCACTCCAAAACCACGTTGTGTTTTGTGCCGTTTCCTGTCGTGGGCACTAGGCCGACCCGCACAAGTGAGGTACAATTTTTCTCGTAGGACTTTGGGGAACGCGGGGTGGGTGGAAATTTGTGGATCCACGCAGATTCCAGAACTTTCCATCACAGAAATGTGGGGAAAATGTGTTTTTTTTGTCAATGTTTTACGTTTGCAAGGGATTCTGGGTAACAGACCATGGTGGGAGGCAGTCAAGTCACCCCATCCTGGATTTCCCTGGGTGTCTAGGTTTCAAAAATGTATAGGTTTGCTAGGTTTCCCTAGGTGCCGGCAGGGCTAGGGTTCAAAATCTACAGCTAGTCACTTTGCCAAAAAAAGGGTCGTTTTTGACTGCAAAACCACGTTGCGTTTTGCGCCGTTTCCTGTCGCGGGCACTAGGCCGACCCGCACAAGTGAGGTACCATTTTTCTTGTATGACTTTGGGGAACGCGGGGTGGGTGGAAATTTGTGGATCCACGCAGATTCCAGAACTTTCCATCGCAGAAATGTGGGGAAAATGTGTTTTGTTTGACAATTTTTTTTGCTTGCAAGGGATTCTGGGTAACAGACCACGGTGGGAGGCAGTCAAGTCACCCCATCCTGGATTCCCCTGTTTGTCTAGTTTTCAAAAATGTATAGGTTTGCTTGGTTTCCCTAGGTGCCGGCAGGGCTAGGGTTCAAAATCTACAGCTAGTCACTTTGCCAAAAAAAGGGTCCTTTTTCACTGCAAAACCACGTTGCGTTTTGCGCCGTTTCCTGTCGCGGGCACTAGGCCGACCCGCACAAGTGAGGTACCATTTTTCTCGTAGGACTTTGGGGAACGCGGGGTGGGTGGAAATTTGTGGATCCACGCAGATTCCAGAACTTTCCATCACAGAAATGTGGGGAAAATGTGTTTTTTTTGTCAATTTTTTATGTTTGCAAGGGATTCTGGGTAACAGACCATGGTGGGAGGCAGTCAAGTCACCCCATCCTGGATTCCCCTGGGTGTCTAGTTTTCAAAAATGTATAGGTTTGCTAGGTTTCCCTAGGTGCCGGCAGGGCTAGGGTTCGAAATCTACAGCTAGTCACTTTGCCAAAAAAAGGGTCATTTTTCACTGCAAAACCACGTTGCGTTTTGCGCCGTTTCCTGTCGTGGGCACTAGGCCGACCCGCACAAGTGAGGTACCATTTTTCTCGTAGGACTTTGGGGAACGCGGGGTGGGTGGAAATTTGTGGATCTACGCAGATTCCAGAACTTTCCATCGCAGAAATGTGGGGAAAATGTGTTTTTTTTGTCAATTGTTTACGTTTGCAAGGGATTCTGGGTAACAGACCATGGTGGGAGGCAGTCAAGTCACCCCATCCTGGATTCCCCTGGGTGTCTAGTTTTCAAAAATGTATAGGTTTGCTAGGTTTCCCTAGGTCCCGGCAGGGCTAGGGTTCAAAATCTACAGCTAGTCACTTTGCCAAAAAAAGGGTCATTTTTCGCTGCAAAGCCACGTTGCGTTTTGCGCCGTTTCCTGTCGCGGGCACTAGGTCGACCCGCACAAGTGAGGTACCATTTTTCTCGTAGGACTTTGGGGAACGCGGGGTGGGTAGAAATTTGTGGATCCACGCAGATTCCAGAACTTTCCATCACAGAAATGTGGGGAAAATGTGTTTTTTTTGTCAATTTTTTACGTTTGCAAGGGATTCTGGGTAACAGACCATGGTGGGAGGCAGTCAAGTCACCCCATCCTGGATTCCCCTGGGTGTCTAGTTTTCAAAAATGTATAGGTTTGCTAGGTTTCCCTACGTGCCGGCAGGGCTAGGGTTCAAAATCTACAGCTAGTCACTTTGCCAAAAAAAGGGTCATTTTTCACTGCAAAACCACGTTGCGTTTTGCGCCATTTCCTGTCGTGGGCACTAGGCCGACCCGCACAAGTGAGGTACCATTTTTCTCGTAGGACTTTGGGGAACGCGGGGTGGGTGGAAATTTGTGGATCCACGCAGATTCCAGAACATTCCATTGCAGAAATGTGGGGAAAATTTGGTTTTTTTGTCAATTTTTTACGCTTGCAAGGGATTCTGGGTAACAGACCATGGTGGGAGGCAGTCAAGTCACCCCATCCTGGATTCCCCTGGGTGTCTAGTTTTCAAAAATGTATAGGTTTGCTAGGTTTCCCTAGGTGCCGGCAGGGCTAGGGTTCAAAATCTACAGCTAGTCACTTTGCCAAAAAAAGGGTCCTTTTTCACTGCAAAACCACGTTGCGTTTTGCGCCGTTTCCTGTCGCGGGCACTAGGCCGACCCGCACAAGTGAGGTACCATTTTTCTCGTAGGACTTTGGGGAACGCGGGGTGGGTGGAAATTTGTGGATCCACGCAGATTCCAGAACTTTCCATCACAGAAATGTGGGGAAAATGTGTTTTTTTTGTCTATTTTTTACGTTTGCAAGGGATTCTGGGTAACAGACCATGGTGGGAGGCAGTCAAGTCACCCCATCCTGGATTCCCCTGGGTGTCTAGTTTTCAAAAATGTATAGGTTTGCTAGGTTTCCCTACGTGCCGGCAGGGCTAGGGTTCAAAATCTACAGCTAGTCACTTTGCCAAAAAAAGGGTCATTTTTCACTGCAAAACCACGTTGCGTTTTGCGCCATTTCCTGTCGCGGGCACTAGGCCGACCCGCACAAGTGAGGTACCATTTTTCTTGTAGGACTTTGGGGAACGCGGGGTGGGTGGAAATTTGTGGATCCACGCAGATTCCAGAACATTCCATTGCAGAAATGTGGGGAAAATTTGGTTTTTTTGTCAATTTTTTACGCTTGCAAGGGATTCTGGGTAACAGACCATGGTGGGAGGCAGTCAAGTCACCCCATCCTGGATTCCCCTGGGTGTCTAGTTTTCAAAAATGTATAGGTTTGCTAGGTTTCCCTAGGTGCCGGCAGGGCTAGGGTTCAAAATCTACAGCTAGTCACTTTGCCAAAAAAAGGGTCATTTTTCACTGCAAAACCACGTTGCGTTTTGCGCCGTTTTCTGTCGCGGGCACTATGCCGACCCGCACAAGTGAGGTACCATTTTTCTCGTAGGACTTTGGGGAACGCGGGGTGGGTGGAAATTTGTGGATCCACGCAGATTCCAGAACTTTCCATCACAGAAATGTGGGGAAAATGTGTTTTTTTTGTCAATTTTTTACGTTTGCAAGGGATTCTGGGTAACAGACCATGGTGGGAGGCAGTCAAGTCACCCCATCCTGGATTCCGCTGGGTGTCTAGTTTTCAAAAATGTATAGGTTTGCTAGGTTTCCCTAGGTGCCGGCAGGGCTAGGGTTCAAAAACTACAGCTAGACTCTTCGCAAAAAAAGTGTAAATTTTCAGTGTGAAAATGTGGTGCGTTCACCTTAGGTTTTGAGCCACTTCCTGTCGTGGGCACTATGCCTACCCACACAAGTGAGGTACCATTTTTATCGGGGACTTAGGGTAGTTCAGGTATGTAAAGCAACTGTTATTACCTATTGATTTTTGATGCATTTCTCCCTTCCAAATGAAAGACATTGTGTAAAAAAAAAGTCATTTTGGAAAATGACCAATAATTGTCATGCAAATATGAGTATTCCCAATTTCGAAAATGTGCAAATATGCACTGTTTCTAAACTCTGTAATTTGTTCCCATTTCAGAAATACATAGGTGTCTTTCATACCGATTTTTCCATGTATACATTTTCCCACAATAATTGCTATATACCCGGAACAAAAAAAAAAACATTACAAAATGCTGCTCAGTTTTCTACTCTGGGTTCGTTGGGCTCTTGGTGAACCTAAAAGTCCTATATGTCCCCACAACCAGGAAGGTCCACCGGATGTAACGGTACATTGCTTTCAAAGAGATGTCATAATTCGAAGAAGTTACAGGTGAAAACGTTGACTCAAAAGGCTGCTTTTTTCAACAAATTTTTAATTTTTCCTATATTTACCTGTAAGTTTCTATAAAGAAACCTTGATGGATCTACACAAATGTCCCCTTGCTGAATTCAGAATTTTGTCTACTTTTCAAAAATGTATAGCTTTCCAGGATCCATTATTGTTTTTGTACCCATTTCTACCATTAACTGGAAGGAGGTTGAAAGCACAAAAAATATCAAAAATAGGGTATGTCCCAGAAAAATGCCAAAACTGTGTAAAAATGTTGGTTTTCTAACAAAATTCTGTCATTCCCTAAAAGCTGGAGAAATGGTGATTTCAGCCCCACAAACCCTTTTTTGATACCATTTGCAGAGAAAAACCCAGAAGCTTTCAATTGCAGCCCGTTTTGTCCATTTTTCACAAAAAAAACAACATTTTGCTGTATTTTGACTAATTTCTGGGAACCCTCTAAGAGAATCCACAAACCCTGGGTACCTTTAGAATCCCCAAGATGTTGGAAGAAAAGGACCCAAATTTGGCGTGGATACCTAATGTGGTCAAAAAGTTACAGGGGCCTAAGCGCGCACTACCCCAAATAGCCCAAAAAAGGCTTAGCACAGGAGGGGAAAAGGCCTAGCAGCGAAGGGGTTAAAGTTGTGTTTTACATTTTGTGTTTTGGGAGATATTTAACTGTCTTGAACTTGTAAAATATTATGGAGTATGTCTTCACCATAAGTTAAGGTGTACTGGTATCACTGAGGAATACTGTTTTGTGCCTAGATTCAAACCATGAGTCTGTGTGCACAAAGGAATTGTTGTCAGAGATTTTATTTGTGTTGGTCTGGTTCTGTAAGAATGGCATTTGTAGGAAAGGGTTAGCTTGTTTTTTGGAACGGTGATGGTTTCCATTCAGCATAAATCAGTATCACACAAATGGGAGGCAAATGCTAACACATTTGAAATTGATATAGTAGATTTTGCTTCTAATCATGCAATGGGTAAGCTTGGTCCTACATATACAAAACTCTAATTACCCTTGCCACCCATGTACTTTTACAAACATTACTACAATGTTTATGCTGTTATGGATGCATCCATGTATATGTCTCTTGTAACTGAAAATACACAGTCTGCAGAAGCAGACTCTTAGCACACACCCAGCTGTTTATCCTGTAGTATCATGCTTAGTATTCACAAATGAGTGGTGTTTTAGGTAGCAGTGAGTAACGCTAATACATTCAACATCACTAATGCTGATTTCCTTTGCTGGAGTGTAGTCAGTCACCCAGGTAACACATGTTCATGGTCTCAAAAAGCTGTTTGGACATGTGCTCTTTTCTGTTTCTGAAAACTGTAATGAAAATGTGTCAGACTGTTAGAGTACTTATCATTTGCAAAAAAAACAGTAGTAAGTGTGCTTTCAAACTGGCAATCAAATTTCGTTTTCTGCCTAGAATCACACCATGAGTCTGTGTGCACACAGGAATTGTTGTCAGAGATTTATTTTGTGTTACTCTGGTTCTTTTAGAATTGGATTGGTAGGAAAGGGGATGTTTTAATTGTTGTCAGAGATTTTATTTGTGTTGGTCTGGTTCTGTAACAATGGCATTTGTAGGAAAGGGTCAGCTTTTTTTTGGAACTGTGAAGGTTTCCATTCAGCATAAATCAGTATCACACAAATGGGAGGCAAATGCTAACACATTTGCAATTGATATAGAAGATTTTGCTTCTAATCATGCAATGGGTGAGCTTGGTCCTACATATAGAAAACTCCAATTAACCCTTGCCACACATGTACTTTTACATACATTACTACAATGTTTATGCTGTTATGGATGCATCCATGCATATGTCTCTTGTAACTGAAAATACACAGTCTGCAGAAGCAGACTCTTAGCACACACCCAGCTGTTTATCCTGTAGAATCATGCTTAGTATTCACAACTGAGCGGTGTTTCAGGTAGCAGTGAGTAACGCTAATACATTCAACTTCACCAAGGCTTATTTCCTTTGCTGGAGTGTAGTCAGTCACCCAGGTTACACATGTTCATGGTCTCAAAAAGCTGTTTGGACATGTGTTCTTTTCTGTTTCTGAAAACTGTAATGAAAATGTGTCAGACTGTTAGAGTACTTATCACTTGCGAAAAAAACAGTAGTAAGTGTGCTTTCAAATTGGCAATAAAATTTCGTTTTCTGCCTAGAATCACACCATGAGTCTGTGAGCACACAGGACTTGTTGTCAGAGATTTATTTCGTGTTACTCTGGTTCTTTTGGAATTGCATTGGTAGGAAAGGGGATGTTTTAATTGTTGTCAGAGATTTTATTTGTGTTGGTCTGGTTCTGTAACAATGGCATTTGTAGGAAAGGGTCAGCTTTTTTTTTGGAACTGTGATGGTTTCCATTCAGCATAAATCAGTATCACACAAATGGGAGGCAAATGCTAACACATTTGAAATTGATATAGTAGAGTTTGCTTCTAATCATGCAATGGGTGAGCTTGGTCCTACATATACAAAACTTCAATTAACCCTTGCCACACATGTACTTTTACATACATTACTACAATGTTTATGCTGTTATGGATGCATCCATGCATATGTCTCTTGTAACTGAAAATACACAGTCTGCAGAAGCAGACTCTTAGCACACACCCAGCTGTTTATCCTGTAGAATCATGCTTAGTATTCACAACTGAGTGGTGTTTCAGGTAGCAGTGAGTAACGCTAATAAATTCAACTTCACCAAGGCTCATTTCCTTTGCTGGAGTGTAGTCAGTCACCCAGGTTACACATGTTCATGGTCTCAAAAAGCTGTTTGGACATGTGCTCTTTAATGTTTCTGAAAACTGTAATGAAAATGTGTCAGACTGTTAGAGTACTTATCACTTGCAAAAAAAACAGTAGTAAGTGTGCTTTCAAATTGGCAATCAAATTTCGTTTTCTGCCTAGAATCACACCATGAGTCTGTGTGCACACAGGAATTGTTGTCAGAGATTTATTTCGTGTTACTCTGGTTCTTTTGGAATTGCATTGGTAGGAAAGGGGATGTTTTAATTGTTGTCAGAGATTTTATTTGTGTTGGTCTGGTTCTGTAACAATGGCATTTGTAGGAAAGGGTCAGCTTTTTTTTGGAACTGTGATGGTTTCCATTCAGCATAAATCAGTATCACACAAATGGGAGGCAAATGCTAACACATTTGAAATTGATATAGTAGATTTTGCTTCTAATCATGCAATGGGTGAGCTTGGTCCTACATTTACAAAACTCCAATTAACCATTGCCAGACATGTACTTTTACATACATTACTAGAATGTTTATGCTGTTATGGATGCATCCATGCATATGTCTCTTGTAACTGAAAATACACAGTCTGCAGAAGCAGACTCTAAGCACACACCCAGCTGTTTATCCTGTAGAATCATGCTTAGTATTCACAACTAAGTGGTGTTTCAGGTAGCAGTGAGTAACGCTAATACATTCAACATCACCAAGGCTCATTTCCTTTGCTGGAGTGTAGTCAGTCACCCAGGTTACACATGTTCATGGTCTCAAAAAGCTGTTTGGACATGTGCTCTTTTCTGTTTCTGAAAACTGTAATGAAAATGTGTCAGACTGTTAGAGTACTTATCACTTGCAAAAAAAACAATAGTAAGTGTGCTTTCAAATTGGCAATCAAATTTCGTTTTCTGCCTAGAATCACACCATGAGTCTGTGTGCACACAGGAATTGTTGTCAGAGATTTATTTTGTGTTACTCTGGTTCTTTTGGAATTGCATTGGTAGGAAAGGGGATGTTTTAATTGTTATCAGAGATTGTATTTGTGTTGGTCTGGTTCTGTAAGAATGGCATTTGTAGGAAAGGGTCAGCTTTTTTTTTGGAACTGTGATGGTTTCCATTCAGCATAAATCAGTATCACACAAATGGGAGGCAAATGCTAACACATTTGACATTGATATAGTAGATTTTGTTTCTAACCATGCAATGGGTGAGCTTGGTCCTACATATAGAAAACTCCAATTAACCCTTGCCACACATGTACTTTTACATACATTACTACAATGTTTATGCTGTTATGGATGCATCCATGCATATGTCTCTTGTAACTGAAAATACACAGTCTGCAGAAGCAGACTCTTAGCACACACCCAGCTGTTTATCCTGTAGAATCATGCTTAGTATTCACAACTGAGTGGTGTTTCAGGTAGCAGTGAGTAACGCTAATACATTCAACATCACCAAGGCTCATTTCCTTTGCTGGAGTGTAGTCAGTCACCCAGGTTACACATGTTCATGGTCTCAAAAAGCTGTTTGGACATGTGCTCTTTTCTGTTTCTGAAAACTGTAATGAAAATGTGTCAGACTGTTAGAGTACTTATCACTTGCAAAAAAACAGTAGTAAGTGTGCTTTCAAATTGGCAATCACATTTCGTTTTCTGCCTAGAATCACACCATGAGTCTGTGTGCACGCAGGAATTGTTGTCAGAGATTTATTTCGTGTTACTCTGGTTCTTTTGGAATTGCATTGGTAGGAAAGGGGATGTTTTAATTGTTGTCAGAGATTTTATTTGTGTTGGTCTGGTTCTGTAACAATGGCATTTGTAGGAAAGGGTCAGCTTTTTTTTTGGAACTGTGATGGTTTCCATTCAGCATAAATCAGTATCACACAAATGGGAGGCAAATGCTAACACATTTGAAATTGATATAGTAGATTTTGCTTCTAATCATGCAATGGGTGAGCTTGGTCCTACATTTACAAAACTCCAATTAACCCTTGCCAGACATGTACTTTTACATACATTACTAGAATGTGTATGCTGTTATGGATGCATCCATGCATATGTCTCTTGTAACTGAAAATACACAGTCTGCAGAAGCAGACTCTAAGCACACACCCAGCTGTTTATCCTGTAGAATCATGCTTAGTATTCACAACTGAGTGGTGTTTCAGGTAGCAGTGAGTAACGCTAAAACATTCAACATCACCAAGGCTCATTTCCTTTGCTGGAGTGTAGTCAGTCACCCAGGTTACACATGTTCATGGTCTCAAAAAGCTGTTTGGACATGTGCTCTTTTCTGTTTCTGAAAACTGTAATGAAAATGTGTCAGACTGTTAGAGTACTTATCACTTGCAAAAAAAACAGTAGTAAGTGTGCTTTCAAATTGGCAATCACATTTCGTTTTCTGCCTAGAATCACACCATGAGTCTGTGTGCACACAGGAATTGTTGTCAGAGATTTATTTCGTGTTACTCTGGTTCTTTTGGAATTGCATTGGTAGGAAAGGGGATGTTTTAATTGTTATCAGAGATTGTATTTGTGTTGGTCTGGTTCTGTAAGAATGGCATTTGTAGGAAAGGATCAGCTTTTTTTTTGGAACTGTGATGGTTTCCATTCAGCATAAATCAGTATCACACAAATGGGAGGCAAATGCTAACACATTTGAAATTGATATAGTAGATTTTGTTTCTAATCATGCAATGGGTGAGCTTGGTCCTACATATACAAAACTCCAATTAACCCTTGCCACACATGTACTTTTACATACATTACTACAATGTTTATGCTGTTATGGATGCATCCATGCATATGTCTCTTGTAACTGAAAATACACAGTCTGCAGAAGCAGACTCTTAGCACACACCCAGCTGTTTATCCTGTAGAATCATGCTTAGTATTCACAACTGAGTGGTGTTTCAGGTAGCAGTGGGTAACGCTAATACATTCAACATCACCAAGGCTCATTTCCTTTGCTGGAGTGTAGTCAGTCACCCAGGTTACACATGTTCATGGTCTCAAAAAGCTGTTTGGACATGTGCTCTTTTCTATTTCTGAAAACTGTAATGAAAATGTGTCAGACTGTTAGAGTACTTATCACTTGCAAAAAAAATAGTATTAAGTGTGCTTTCAAATTGGATATCAAATTTTGTTTTCTGCCTAGAATCACACCATGAGTCTGTGTGCACACAGGAATTGTTGTTAGAGATTTAATTCGTGTCACTCTGGTTCTTTTAGAATTGCATTTGTAGGAAAGGGGAAGCTTGTTTTCTTGAACTGTGATGGTTAGCATTCAGCCCAAATCAGTATCTCTCAAATGAGAGGCAAATGCTAACATATTTGAAATCAACATGGTAGATTTTCCTTCCACTCGTGCAATGGGTCATGTAGTTGCTACATGTTAAAAACTCGTATTAACCCTTACCACACATGTAGTCTTACATACATGTTTCCAGTGTTTATGCAGTTATGTAAGGGTCCATGCAGATCTCTCTTGCAACTGACAGTAGACAGTCTCCAGAACCACACTCTTAGCAGAGAGCTAGCTGTTTCTCCTGTACAGTGATGCTTACTAATCAGCACTGTGTGGTGTTTTAGATAGGAGTGAGTAACGCTAATACATTCAACATCACTAAGGCTGATTTCCTTCGCTGGAGTGTAGTCAGTCACCTAGGTTACATATGTTTATGGTCTCAAAAATCTGTTTGGACATGTGCTCTTTTCTGTTTCTGAAAACTGTAATGAAAATGTGTCAGACTGTTAGAGTACTTATCACTTGCAAAAAAAAATAGTAGTAAGTGTGCTTTCAAATTGGCAATCAAATTTCGTTTTCTGCCTAGAATCACACCATGAGTCTGTGTGCACACATGAATTGTTGTTAGAGATTTAATTCGTGTCACTCTGGTTCTTTTAGAATTGCATTCGTAGGAAAGGGGAAGCTTGTTTTTTTGAACTGTGATGGTTAGCATTCAGCCCAAATCAGTATCTCTCAAATGAGAGGCAAATGCTAACATATTTGAAATCAACATGGTAGATTTTCCTTCCACTCGTGCAATGGGTCATGTAGTTGCTACATGTAAAAAACTCCTATTAACTCTTATCACACATGTAGTCTTACATACATGTTTCCAGTGTGTATGCAGTTATGTAAGGGTTCATGCGGATCTCTCTTGCAACTGACAGTAGACAGTCTCCAGAACCACACTCTTAGCAGAGAGCTAGCTGTTTCTCCTGTACAGTCATGCTTACTAATCAGCACTGTTTGGTGTTTTAGATAGGAGTGAGTAACGCTAATGCATTCAACATCACCAAGGCTGATTTCCTTCGCTGGAGTGTAGTCAGTCACCTAGGTTACATATGTTTATGGTCTCAAAAAGCTGTTTGGACATGTGCTCTTTTCTGCTTCTGAAAACTTTAATGAAAATGTGACAGACTGTTAGAGTAATTATCTCTTGCAATACCACAGTAGTAAGTGTGCTTTCAATTCGCCAATCAAATTTCGTTTTCTGCCTAGAATCACACCATGAGTCTGTGTGCACACAGGAATTGTTGTCAGAGATTTAATTTGTGTCACTCTGGTTCTTTTAGAATTGCATTCGTGGGAAAGGGGATGTTTGTTTTTATGAACTTTGGAGGATAGCATTGAGCCCAAATTAATATGTTACAAATGAGAGGGCAATGGTAACACATTTAAAATCAACATGGTAGATTTTCCTTCCACTCGAGCAATTGGTCATGTAGTTCCCACATGTTCAAAACTCAAATTAACCCTTATCACACATGTACTCTTACATATATCTATCTAGTGATCAGGCAGTTGTGCAAGCGTCAATGCAGATGTCTCTGGCACCTCACAATAAACAGTCTCCAGAAGTACACTCTTAGCACACAGCCAGCAGCTTCTCCTGCACAGTTATGCTTACTAATCAGTACTGTGTGGTGTTTCAGTTTGGAGTGAGTGACGCTAATACATTCAACATCACCAAGGCTCATTTCCTTTGCTGGAGTGTAGTCACTTACCCAGATTACACTTGGTCATAGTCTCAAGTAGCTGTTAAGACATGTTCTTTTTTCTGCTTCTGAAAACTATAAGGAAAATGTGTCAGACTGTTACAGTAATTATCACTTGCAAAAAAACAGTAGTAAGTGTCCTTTTGAATTGCAAATCAAATTTTGTTTTCTGCCTAGAATCACACCAAGAGTCTGTGTGCACACAGGAATTGTTCTTAGAGATTTAATTTGTGTTGGTTTTAATTTGTTTTTCACTCGTAGGAAAGGGGTAGATAGTATTATAAGATTTGAAAAGCTCATAAAAAATATAGTAATATATTTAAATTACATAAAGGTATTTTTTTTTAGTTTCTTTCAGGTATTGCTGCAGAGCAGTGAAGCAAATTTAAGATGCCTATAAAATCAAGAAAAAGAAAAAAACAGAAAAAACATGTATATTTGAAGACAACTGGAGGACCCAAATTAGTTGAAGATGCTCATGTTGGAAAAAAGAAAAAGTCTTCTGGTAAGCAGACAAAGGACTTCTTTAAAAATATCTTCAAAAAAAGGAAAAATGTAAAAAATGTCCGCACTGGAAATACTATTTCAAGTAGAAAACAACAGGACAAAAGTGAGAAATTACTAAATGCTTATGTCCAATCAGAAGTAATAAAGATTGATTTAAGAAGAAAAACAGCATTTAAAGAGATCCATAGAAAAATGTTTCAGAGAAGAGTGATGTCCAATTTGCTAAAGGATGTGAAAAAATATAAGAAAAAAGCGAAATTTTATAAGAGAAAAAAAGACATTGAAGCCATTGTAGCTAAGGCTTTAGAATTAAAAAGAAAACTATTCATTTTAATTTTGAACAGGATGCGTACATTAGATAAAATGGTCAATGTAATGAAGTCACAAAGCAAATCGAAAAGAGTAGTGAAAAGAAATAACTTTTGTAAAGTGTTTTTAGGAGAATGGATGCATAGTTCAAGTTCTGAACCATTTTTTAATGAAGAGAGTTATCTTCAAAGTAATAGTTTGCTGCATGCAGTTGACACCAGAGGTCGTGCTTATGAAGTGAAAAATGGTTGTGTAATGGAAAAGGAGAAAATGGTTCCAAGAAATGATGAAGAGGTGATGGCGGCTGAGGTTATGGGGAGACGTCCTAAAGCCCCAGTGTATACTTGGAATTGTAGTAGTATTTGTACTGTGCGACAGGAAACTATTGATAAATTACGTGAGTTTCTAAGAGAATATAGTAAAAAAAGTGTTAAACAGAAGATTAAGGTGCTTCAAAGACTAGATCCATGCAGAGTGAGAGAGAATACTGGTTTGCAAGGACACTCTCTGGCTTGTCTATCTAGGAAAGTTTGTCAAAGTGTTTTTCACCATTTTAGGATGCTGGCAGTACATCATACTGAGATAAGAAAATTTGTGAGAAGATTGTATTCTGCTAAAAGTCCAGCACTAAAATTAAATGAGTTGAATAGGGCTCTGTTCCGTGGATCTGTATCAGATGTAGAGAAGGTTACTGATGAAATTCAGTTTAGTTACTTTGGTCCGGAACAAGAAAATGCAGGTAATGACACAGTTATTGAGGAAAATGTGGAAGAGAATGTAGAACCCTCCGTAAGTAAGAAATTTGAAGATCAAATGACAAAATTTGCTATCATCTCTAATGAAAGACCAAATATTACTTGTATTTGTTGCCGGAGAAGCAATTATAAAATTCAAACAAGGAATGTTGATCTCTATAAAAAAAGTGAAGAAGAAGATAATTATAAGTGGAAGGATTTTGCAACATATATATATTTCTTGAAAATTGTTTTGATTTGGGTGAAGTTCAGCGTATTTGTAAATACTGTTATAACAAGTTAGAAGAAAATAAAATGCCAGCTAGAGCTGTACATAATAATTTAGAATTGGTTGATATTCCTGCTTAACTTTCTGATTTAAATACGTATGAGTCTATACTCATTCAATGTGTTCATCCGTTCCAGACTACAGTACGTATGGAGCCCAAAACCAGTAAATTACCTCCTTCAGATTTACAGAGAGGTTTAAAAGGAAGAGTTGTGTATTTGCCATTGGATTTGAAAAAATATGGAAACTATTGATGCAGATACTTTGGAAACTGAACCATTAGTTATTCTGGTTAATGGTGTACCTACAAAGAATAAGAAAATTTGGCAGGAGCTGGTAGATGTACAGAAAGTACAAAGAGCAAATTTATATTTGAAAAGGAATAATAAATGGTATGAATCAATTTATATAGATGAAGATGAAGAAGATTTACTAGGAGACACAGAAACACTAACTGGGCAAATTGAAAAAGTGGACAAGTCAAAAGAAGAAGAAATTTATGAACATTTCAGCATACATCCTCTTCATTCAAAAGAAGTTATGGCAAACACTATTGATTTGTTTCAGATGAAAAAAGCCAAAGGAACTCTTGTGAGTGTATGGGAGGAGAGCTTGGAAGCTCGATGGTTTCCCCAGCTATTTCCTACAGGAGAAGGTGGACGATACGATGAACGCCCAGTACAGATTCCTGCTTCTGAGATTCGGACTACAAGATTACATGCAGAAGATCCAAGATTTCATCAAAGTATTCCCTATTTGTTCCATCTGTTATTTGAAAGTGACTTGTCTGCACTATCTTATGCAGTAAATCACATTTTAAAAAGTGGAGTACATCTACATAATGTGTCTGCTAAGGATTTTATGAACAAAGTGCAGCAGCGAGATGATCATTTGGAATCACAATTGATCAATCTGATGGCTTGTCAGCGTGGGACAAATGAATATTGGTACCGACGCCATGGAGAATTGAAATGTATGCTACGGAATTTAGGAACTCCTACATGGTTCCTTACCCTAAGCTGTGCCGAGTACGCTTGGGATGATTTACTGGATTTTCTACGAGAGGCAAATTCAAACATTAAAAACATCGAATACAAGACAGCAGGAGAATTGTGCTCATTGGATCCGGTTAAAGTTTGCAGATATTTCAATCATAGATTTGAGGCTATGATGACCTTCATCTGCAATAAAAAAAATCCACCTCTTGGAGAAGTTGTGAATTTCTTTTGGAGAAAAGAGTACCAAGCAAGAGGTGCTCCTCATATTCATATGCTGTTGTGGATCAAGGATGCCCCAAAATTTGGAACAGATTCTGATGAGGCAGTTTTATCTTTCATTGAAGAATATGCAACATGTGCTATACCTAAAAGCACAGAAGAGAAAAAGTTAAAAGAGCAAGTTTTACGTTTCCAAAGTCATTGGTGCGGAAAATACTGTCGACGAAAGTACAAGAGCAAAGATAAATTCTACACAAAATGTTGATTTCGATTTCCCAGACCTGTTCTTTCAAAAGGAAGAGTAAACAGTTTTATGTCGGCTGTGCGACATACTATTACAAGAAAATCTCCAAAAAATACGTACAACCTAAGAAGAAAAGAAAAGTCAAAATATATAAATGACTACAACCCAGTCATTTTATCCATGTGGAATGCTAACATGGATATTCAGTATGTGGCTGACAATTCTATTGCTGTTGCTCGGTATGTCACATCGTACATCACTAAATCTGAGAAAACGGAATTGAAGGAAATGTGGGAAGAGATTTCTCACAAGAAGACTGTCAGTAAGAAGCTATACAGTTTCAGTTTAAAGATGTTATCGCATCGAGAAATTGGATCCTACGAATGCTCAGATAGGTTATCTTCTGCAAGTCTCTACTCGAAATCAAGAAGAATAATTTGGGTAATTTTAGGCCTTGCAGCAATGCGAAATCGGGTACTGAAATCTGTTGGAGAAATTGAATATTTGGCAGAGAACGACCCGGAAAGTACAGATATTTTGAAATCAAACATGTTGGACACGTATTATCCAAAAAGAAGTCGTCATCTTGAGAACATGTATGAAGTGCTGCAGAACTACATTTTTTCACGGAAAGCCACAGAAGACATCAACAATGGAAAATATAAAGTCATTGGTGAGGAAGGATGTTTGGTGAAGCAAACAAAAGGAAGTTTGATTAATCACAGGAAGCTGAGTTGCGACACTACTGATAAAAAGGAATTTTACTACTTGGCACTTTTACAGCTGTTTAAACCTTGGCGTTCAGAGGACGAACTACTTGAAGAATTTCAAAGCTATGAAGATTCCTTTAATGCATGTAAAGATACGATTGAATGCAGTACTTTCACAAATTATGTACAAACGTTAAATGAAGAAATTGAACAGGAAGCTACAATTGCAGCTGAAGTAGCTAGAGACAGTTCTCAAGACAGCCAAAGTTCTGGAACACTCAGTCAAGATCCCTTAGGACAACCAATCGTAGAAAATGAAGCTGCAATAGCCATGACTGAAGTGGAAATGGCTATGAATCAAGCTCAGGAAGATTTAATAGACTTACCAAATTTGGAACAAAAACTGAATGAAGAACAACAACAAATTTATGAAGAAGTCAGAAAAAAAATTGATCATGGATTACTACATGACAATAAAGAGTGCTCATGCACATCATTTGAACCAATCAGGATGTATGTGAGTGGACAAGCAGGAACTGGAAAAAGTTTCTTAATTAAAGTCATCAGAAGCTACCTACAGCAAAAAAACAGATTCAACTTTGTCTTGTGTTGTTACTGCTCCAACTGGGTTAGCAGCGTATAACATAAAAGGAGTTACCTTACATCGCTTGCTAATGTTACCAGTGGAGCATGAAAACAAAATAGAATATCATAAATTAACAGGAGAAGCATGCTTCGAAGTTTCAAGAGTGTTGAAGAAGATGCAAGTTCTCATTATTGATGAGGTAAGCATGGTATCAAACTTAATGCTTGCCTTTGTGCATTTAAGAATGCAGCAAATTCTAAAGAGAGACTATGACGTGTTATTTGGTGGAAACATGTTATAGTTTTTGGGGATCTTCTGCAGCTCACTCCAGTTAAAGGACAACAAGTGTTCAATACTGTGACACATGAAGACACGAATAAGTCATTAGGAAGTATTGGTAATGCGAATATTTGGTTGTTCTTTGAGTAAAAAGAACTCACTACCAATATGAGGCAAGTAAACGATGAAGATTATGCAAGTATTCTGAAAGATATCAGAATTGGACTACTCACAGAAGTTGGCAGAAAAGCATTACAAAGTCGGTTGCTACATAATTTATTTCCAAATGAAGAAATAGTTGCAGAGAAAATATATAAGAACATTGCAGAAAAAAATACTGTGATCTGCTTAATAACAACACTACGTGAATGCTCGATATTCAATGAGGAACTTTTGAAATTGGAAAAGGAAGAGATTAAGAAAATGGAAGCAGTGGACAAAATTCAGCATGAAGGAATTACTATTACATTAACAGGCAAACTGAAAAATAAATTGGATTCTCTAGAGAAGAACATTTAAAAAACAGCTGGATTAGAAAAAAATCTATATGTTTGCATGAACTGTAGAGTATTATTAAGGAGAAATTTGGATGTTGAAAAAGGTTTAGTGAATGGAGCTATGGGTAAAGTTGTGGGTTTTGTGAAGCACCAGAAAAAAGATGGAATTGAATTTTTAAAAATAAAATTTGATCAGATTGAAGAGGTTAAAGAGATTAGTCGTTGTTCAGTCCGTTTTTTGCTTGTGAAAGACTTATATGTACGTAGGAAGCAGTTTCCGTTTTCTCTAGCATATGCTGTAACTATTCACAAATCTCAAGGATTAACTGTAGATAGTGCTTTTGTAAACGACCCGGAAAGTACAGATATTTTGAAATCAAACATGTTGGACACGTATTATCCAAAAAGAAGTTGTCATCTTGAGAACATGTATGAAGTGCTGCAGAACTACATTTTTTCACGGAAAGCCACAGAAGACATCAACAATGGAAAATATAAAGTCATTGGTGAGGAAGGATGTTTGGTGAAGCAAACAAAAGGAAGTTTGATTAATCACAGGAAGCTGAGTTGCGACACTACTGATAAAAAGGAATTTTACTACTTGGCACTTTTACAGCTGTTTAAACCTTGGCGTTCAGAGGACGAACTACTTGAAGAATTTCAAAGCTATGAAGATTCCTTTAATGCATGTAAAGATACGATTGAATGCAGTACTTTCACAAATTATGTACAAACGTTAAATGAAGAAATTGAACAGGAAGCTACAATTGCAGCTGAAGTAGCTAGAGACAGTTCTCAAGACAGCCAAAGTTCTGGAACACTCAGTCAAGATCCCTTAGGACAACCAATCGTAGAAAATGAAGCTGCAATAGCCATGACTGAAGTGGAAATGCAAGCACCAGAAAAAAGATGGAATTGAATTTTTAAAAATAAAATTTGATCAGATTGAAGAGGTTAAAGAGATTAGTCGTTGTTCAGTCCGTTTTTTGCTTGTGAAAGACTTATATGTACGTAGGAAGCAGTTTCCGTTTTCTCTAGCATATGCTGTAACTATTCACAAATCTCAAGGATTAACTGTAGATAGTGCTTTTGTAAACATTGGTTCTACTGTGTTCAAAGAAGGTATGGCATATGTTGCTTTGTCATGAGTGAAAACATTATCTGGTTTATTCATGATAGACTTTGATGAGTCAAAAGTTAGTGCTGATGCAAATTGTGTAAAGGAGTATAATAGATTAAGAAGAACCTATGCTCCTCATTTAGGTCAGTATCCTGTGTTTGAAAAGCGTGTTGTTTCTCGGAAAAGGAGATTTGAGAATATCTGTAATGGGGATGTACAGAAGAGAAAACAAAAGGAGAGTGATGTGATTGCAAGCAAAAAGAAAAAGGACAATGTTGAAGAGGTTGTTGGTTATCATTTTGAAAATAGCTCTGGTGTCAACTGCTACGCAAATGTAGTGCTGAATGTTGTTTTTTATCTTGAAAGTTTGCAAGAGCAGATAATAGTAAATTATGAAAAAAGATTCTGTTCTGTGCTGAGTCTCCTTTATGAGAAGCTGAGTATTGATAAAACTAAAATAGAAAGTGCTACTGAAATTAGAAAACTTTTAGATGAATGTTCAGGATGTACACAGTTTACTCAAAATGTCCAGCAAGATGCACAGGAATTCTTGATGTATATCCTTATGGTACTGGAAGATGAAGGCATAGAAGTTGAGAATATGTTTGGTCTCTCTTATAAATGGGAACACAGTTGTGAAAACTGTTTCAACACATGCAGCTCTAATGTTGATTCAGAAAGGTTTATCTATTTAACATTACCAGACAGTAAATCAGTGACTTTTAGTAAATTAGTTAAAGATGCCAATCACAACATGGAATGTTGTGTATGTAAATCAGACATGTTTTCAACGTTACTTTTAAAGAAATATGGACAGTATGTAATTTTAATGATGCAACGTTGTAGAGCTGATGGTTCAAAATTGGATACTTTAATAAAGAAGTTTATAGGACAGCAAATATCAATTTCTGGAAAAACTTTTGTTACAGTTGCAATATTTTCCATGATGGACCTTCTGTAACTTCTAGTCATTACACAGTTTACCTTAAATGTGAAAAAGGCTGGACACTGTGTAATGATTCTCAATTGGTTTTTAAGCAACGTTTGCCTTTTGACTTACAAAATTCCTACTTAATATTTCTGAAACCAAAATTTTAGATAGAAATTACAACATCTGAACAAATCATTTTTGCGATTGTATTGGATTACCATTGGATATTTCATCAAAAAAGAATTTAAAAATTACCATTTGGCCTTAAGGAGAGGTAGAAATTTCTATTGTGGACTTCATTGACAGATATTGTTTAGATGAATATGCTTATGCAACAAGATTTACAGACGATATATATTGCAAATAGTTTTTGTTCTTAGATGATATTTTTATTAAATATGTTATATTTTTATAAAGGTATGTTTTATTGAGAAGAGATTCTGGGCTTTTTTTAAACAATCTTTCAGATTGTTATTTTTTTTTGCCCGCTGTTAAGTGATGAATGCAATTGGTTTCACGTTTTACAGTGAAATGCAATATATTCTGAAAACAGCAAAAAAAGGGCAAAATATTGTTTTTTTAAATATGAAAATCCGTGTACTGTATTCTAAAATGTATTATTAAATATTAATACTTTTTTTCTTTTTTTTCAGATTGACAAAGAAAATTTAGGAGAAAATAAACCTTTTTTCTAGCAATTTAAATCAACCATTTATTGATAATTAAGTTATTTTGTTGGTCAGGTAAGTGTGAAATTTCTGTATTTATCACACATTTACTTTCATGCTCCCTTTTTTTCACTTCTCCTCACTCTGCTTTTCTCATTTCCGTTGTAGTCCCTCAAGGACCTTGAAGGGTGAAAAAAAAATGTATTTAAAAAAAATGCACGTACCGTGCGCGCACGGTAAAAAAAAAACCAAAAAAAATTGATTACATTTTTTTAAAAAAGTTGTGAGGTAAGGTTGGCTCTGAAAAGAGCCGTTGTGTTAGTACAGGGACAGAGGAAAGAAAGAATGGGAATATTAACAAGGACCACAGACGTGCTGGTCTATCTTATTGTTTATTAAGGAAATACTAGACTCCCCATAAACAATTAGACCATAACATCTGTTCCACCTCATTTGTACCCTCTGAAATCGAGGGTTAATGTCCGGAGAAGCAGAAGAGGGTGATGTTCCCACCGCAGATGAAGGGCTCTGCTGAGCTGCCGAAGATGTACTCGGCTGAGCTTCTGCGGATGTGCTCGGGTGACTTACTGAAGAGTTTGCTTCAGTATGTCGAGTGAAAGTCGCGGGACGTACATCCCTAATGTGTCTATACATAGAGAAGTTTCCAAAGGAATACTTCTTCCTTGGATTCCCTCTAGATAAGACATGCTCACAAAGTGAGCAGGTGACTGATGGAGCATTTACCTTTTTCTGCCCCTCTGGAAATGTAAAATATTCCCAAACAAAAGAATTCTTTTGTTTCCTCCTTCTCTGTCTGATGATGCTGCTGCCTTGCTCACTCTCAGAAGAGGACTGCTGCTCTGCCATTGTATCTCAAAGACAATTCAGCTCCTTCTCCTAGGGAATCACAAGCAGTAATTAGGGGAATGGGTGTGGTGTTGGAAGTTTCTGGATATGCAACAAGTTTAAACCAATCAAAAGTGTTGTTTCTGGATCACATGACCTACCGTACGCGCTCGCTAAGCTTACCGTACGGGCACGGAAAAAAAGTACGCATGCGCGTACGGAAGACGTATGCATGCGCGTACGGAGCACGCACGTACGACGCACGCGCGCATGTGCATTACAGGCAGTCGCGTAACCGCATATGTCGGTTTCGCGTAAGGAGCGCGCGCGTGCATGCGCGTAGGACGCCAGCACATACGCGTCGGTGACGAAGTACGCATGCGTACGTAAATCGTGTATGCATGCGCACACGGAGCACACGTGCGCGTACCGTACTTATAAGGTACGGAGCGCGTAGCGTAAGCTTACGGTACGCGTACGGTAAAAAATCCATTAAAAAAAAAAAAAAAGGTGAAAGGTTTGTAGAAGATATTAACTATGTTGTTCAACTATATCTAAACAATTATTTAAAACAAGTGAACCATTCCATATTGCAGGATACAGTAAATTTATGATTATATACATAGGTAGGATATTCTTTTTAAAAAAATCTCAATAAAATTAATAAATAAAAAAGTTAGCATTTAAAAAACCTTGCAAATTCACTGAAAAAACCATAGGTTTCACAAACGTTATAGTTAGGAATTAGCATTTAAAAAACCTTGCAAATTCACTGAAAAAACCATAGGTTTCACACACGTTATAGTTAGGAATTAACATTTAAAAAACCTTGCAAATTCACTGAAAAAACCATAGGTTTCACACATGTTATAGTTAGCTGGACATTTCACTCGTACAAAACCATTGAAATTCCCCCGTTATAGTTAGTTCAGCTAACTATAACTCGTGCGCCCGCAATCCACTGCTGATGACGTCACATATTACATCACTCATGACATGGTCAGTGACATCACTCATGACATCACTGATGACATCTCAAATGACATCGCTGATGACATCACTGATGACATCATCCTTGTGTAAGAGTGGCAGACCTCCTCTTATCCTAATATAAACTTTGATACACACATTGAAAAATACAAGCTAAAGTTTTGAAAACTATAGAGATACCAATACCAGTTAGAACAACCTATTCAATAATTCCAAAATCTACATATGCATCCACTCATTCATCAACACTGATATATAGTCACTCATACATGTACTCAGTCATCATATCTACTCATACACCTATACATCCAATTACACACCTACACTCATACATAGAGTTACTCGCACACATACTCACACATGCAAATAAACATCCATTTACTTGCATATACAGCTATACACACACACCACTACACTTACTTCTAAAGAAACGTACACATACTTACTCTCTTAAACAATCACTTATAGAAACACATACTTATTTATACAGGAACTCTTCCAATCTCTCACTCTCATATATCCTCACTTATATACATCAATACTCACATATACTAGTTTAAAACATATGGACTTACTCATAAAGACACTATTGAGACAGTCATTCACTCTCTTACTCACCCATACACACACTCATCCACCCATACTGTCCTGCTCACATACTGTCTTCAAAACACATACACACAGTGAGTCACTCATTCATGCATCTATACGCTAAGTAATATCCCCCACTGAACCATACAGACACTCATACTAATACTCTAAAAACGAACTAATAACCCATATACACACTCATGAAGCTACTCACCAACCCATGCAGCCACTTATACACAAAGTGAGACACTGATACAGATATTTAAATATTTAAACATTACTCACTAATACTTGTATTCACTAAGAGACTGTTAATAAGTCAGTTATACAATTAATTTTACAAAAAAAACATCCATTTAGACACTTATTTACCCATTTATTCTTCCATTAACCTTTAGATATACATATATAAAAAATATTTATTTTTCAGAAAGACACGTATTCACTGGATGATGTCATCAGTGATGTCATCAGTGATGTCATTTGAGATGTCATCAGTGATGTCATGAGTGATGTCACTGACCATGTCATGAGTGATGTAATATGTGACGTCATCAGCAGTGGATTGCCGGCGCGCGAGTCATAGTTAGCTGAACTAACTATAACGGTGGAATTTCAATGGTTTTGTACGAGTGAAATGTCCAGCTAACTATAACATGTGTGAAACCTATGGTTTTTTCAGTGAATTTGCAAGGTTTTTTAAATGCTAATTCCTAACTATAACGTGTGTGAAACCTATGATTTTTTCAGTGAATATATATATATTCACTGAAAAAACAATAGGTTTTAGAGAAAGTTATAGTTAGCTGGATATTTCACTCGTACAAAACCCGTGAAATTCCCCCGTCATACATTACATCACTCATGACATGGTCAGTGAAATCACTGATGACATCTCAAATGACATCACTGATGACATCATCCAGTTACTATGTGTTTCTGTAAACTTTAAATATGTTTTAATATATATAGGGAAAGGTGTATTGAAGAATGAGTGGGTGTATAAGTGTCTGAATGGATGATTTACTAGGTATGTGACTGACTCCATAAGTGAGTGATTAAACATATCTTACTGAATGTATGGGTTAGTGACTAAACTGTGTGAATCTCTGTATTCATCTGTCTATTGGTGTGTAAGCGGCTGCATGTGTTTGTGAATTACAACATGAGTGTTTATATGAGGTATTAATTAGTTGTGTGAGTATCTGTATGGGTGCCTGAGTGTTTGTGTGGGTGGGGTGTGTGTAACTCTGTGCATTGATGTGTGAGTGGGTGATTCACTGGACGCATGGTTTCAAGAGTGCATCTGTGATGGACTGTATGGGTGGGTGAGTGTATGTATGAATGTGTTAGTGAGTTAATGTATATCTCAGTGGTACATGGGTGAGTAACTACATATGTGAAAGGCAGTATATATGTGTGTTAGAGTATATAAATGGCTATAAGTGAGAGTGTGTGATTGTGAGAGTGGCTGTATGGATGAGTGTGTGCTTGTATCAGTGATTGCATAAGACTGTAAGTATGTGCTAGTATTTGTTTGAGTAAGTGAGGTGGCGTGTGTATAACTGTATAGGTGAGTAAATGGGAGTGTGATTAATTATTTGCATGACTGGGTGTGTGAGTACCTCTATGGATGAGTGGTGATGTGCGAGTGTCTATATAGGTGAATGAATGCATATGATAGCCCTGTACTGAATGACTGTAAGTATGAGTGACTGTACGGGTGAGTGAGCGGATGTGTGTGTAGATCTAAGAATCAGTGAGTGGGTATGTAGTTTTTGGTATTGGAGTGTCTATGGTTTTGAGAATGGCAGTCTGTAATTTAGAGTGGGTGTATCAAAAGTTAAATTAGAGTGTGAGAAGATGCATGAAATTATCACATGGATGATGTCATCAGTGATGTCATCAGTGATGTCACTGACCATGTCATGAGTGATGTAATATATGACATCATCAGCAGTGCATTGCGGGGGTGCGAGTTATAGTTAGCTGAACTAACTATAACGGGGGAATTTCATGGGTTTTGTACGAGTGAAATGTCCAGCTAACTATAACTTTCTCTAAAACCTATGGTTTTTTCAGTGATTTTCTAAAGTTTTTTAAATGCTAATTCCTAACTATAACGTCTCTGAAAACCTATGGTTTTTTCAGTGAATTTCAAAGGTTTTTTAAATGCCAATTTCTAACTATAACATGCCTGAAACCTATGGTTTTTTCAGTGGATTTCAAAGGTTTTGTAATAGTAGCTTTACCTATGTTTTTTTGTACTCAATTTCTGGACTTTTTATAATATTTAGTAAACAATATTATATATTTTTTTGAAATTTGCATTTTGTTAAAAAAAATTACAAGTAAAATATAGTATAATTATTTTTTATTTTTTTATTTTAATATATATATATATTTTAATTTTAAAAAATTTGAGTCGTGCAGCGAAAGCGTACCCAGCACAGCGGGTGCGTGTATGCAAGGCGCCATTTTAGAAAAGTCATGCAGGATCCGCGTATGGAGTGCGACAGGGTCGCTTTGTGCAGTTACGTTATACACATACGTTGCGTGGTGTGCGCGTCCGGACCGCGACTCCTACTCCAGCGCATTCGTGACACATGCGCATTACAGTACGCAACGCTTGCGCAGTGGCAGGCCCTACGTGACGTCATTTGCGTACTGGACGCGCTGAGCGCACGAATCCCGTGAATTTTTTTATGTTCTAAAATGATATGTATGTGTCTTTTATATACATATTAGGGATAGACATTATCTAATGTATTCATAAAAATAATATATTTTGATTTGTAATAAAGTTATATTACTTTTAAATATATTTTTGCGAAGTCGCGTAGGGTGCGTGCTTCGTAAGCGCGCGGTGCGTGGCTCCCATGTGACCTAAAAAAAAAAAGATTTGGTTGGTTCATTACATTTCCCACTGTAACTATTGAAGGACCCCCCCCCATTTCAATCATTCTTGTTGGAGCCTGTTTAGAGAGACATCTCTTTTCCTTCAAGAACCCTTTTTTGATTGTTTTTTTTGGTGTTTTTAAAAAAACCCAAAAAAATGGCTTCTGGACAGCAGCAGCAGGAGGAGGAAGTTCCTCCTGAAGAAGAATTTTTGGAAGAGGCACCACGTCCACAGAGGCTGGTGTCTATTGTATGGAAACTCTTCACTTATCCACCAGGACAGAAGAAAGTGAACGCAACAAAGGTCACATGCAAAATTTGTGACCGAGTCCTGTCTAAAGGTGGTGAAAAGAAGTATTCTTGCAGCACTGCCTCAATATATAAACATCTAAGAACCATACATCCTCTGAACCTGGCTCTGGAGGAAATTAAGCGAGCAGCTATGAACCCCTCACCTGCTGCAGCAACTACATCTGGAGTGTCCTCAGCAACACCTGCACCGGACATAAGGCCAGAATTTGCGTTTCTTGAACAACATTGTGTGAAGTGCAAGAAACTAATATGCTTCGGTGAGCAGTGAGTAAATGGGACACCTTCCTGCACAAAAATAATCACTAAAGGCATTTTCGTCTTTCAATGTGTGCTGTGGTATGTAGCATGCATTGAAAGACGAAAAAACGAGGTGTACTTGTATTAGTAGCTAAGCCACTCTGTAAATACATTACTAGTAACTGGAATGATTACAGTGCTGTAAGTACAATACATGGTCAATTTATGAATGCTGAGGTATTGGCGGAGTGATAGGATAAAAAGATACTGTTGGTATTGACAGAGTAAAAGGATATGTATAGTGGTGGATAAGTGATGGAGAAGTATATGGAATAGACATGAGGATACCTAGACTGTATAGTTAGAGTGCTGGTAGTTGACTGCACGGAGACTTTATAAGTGCTTCTGTGTTGGCACAGAGATTAGATAAGGACATCCTTCTGACAGTTTGATTGTAGGAGTGGACAGAGACTGACAATCTAATTGGAGCACTGCATGAATACTACCTGACTTATAGCAAGGGTGAATCAGTACTCTGCTGGGGGTTAGGGGCCTGCATACATTGCACACATTTAACTGTAGCACTATGTGTCTTAATTCTTGAGGCATTCTACAGGTGTGTGGATACCTAGTAGATAATGAGAGTGCTGGGAGTTGACAGGAAGGTGAGTTTTTAAGTGCTTGTGTTGACACAGAGATTAGATAAAGACATGATTCTGTGAGCATTATTGAAGGAGTGAACAGAGAATGACAGTCTGATTGGGGCACTACATGAATACTACTTGGCTTATTGGAAGGGTGAATCAGTAGTCCGCTGGGAGTAACAGGCCTGCATAGATTGCACACATTTCACTGTAGCAGTAAGTGTCTTAATGCCTGAGGCATTCTATAGGTGTATACAGTGACTAGATAGTGAGAGTGCTGGTAGTTGACAGGAAGGTACGTTTTTAAGTGCTTGTGTGTTGGCACAGAGATTGGATAAGGACATGATTCTGTCAGGATGATTGCAGGAGTTAACAGAGTCTGATAGGCTGATTGGGACACTGCATGAATACTACCTGGCTTATAGCAAGGGTGAATCAGTACTCTGCTGGGGGTTACAGGCCTGCATAGATTGTGCACATTTGATTATAGCACTGCGTGTCTTAATACCTGAGTCAATCTACAAGTGCATGCATAGTCGCTGGATACTTACACTGCTGGTAGTTGACTGCAGGGAGACTTTATAGGTGCTTCTGTGTTGGTACAGAGATTAGATAACGACATCCTTCTGACAGTATGATTGCAGGAGTGGATAGAGACTGACAAATTTAATTGGGGCACTGCATGAATACTACCTGGCTTATAGCAAGGGTGAATCATTACTCTGCTGGGGGTTAGAGGCCTGCATAGATTGTGCACATTTGACTGGACCACTTCGTATCTTAATAACTGAGTCATTGTGTGTATTTAGCATTAGGATCTGTAAAAGAGAAGAAAAAATAAAGTTATAATATATAATCTTATAATTGTTTACAACACAACATAATTTTACCATTATATAAATTATTTAGTTTGCCTTTTTTGCTGTTCTCTGAATATATTGAATTTCACTATTAATAGTGATTTCAATGTTACTCATAACATAACAGCGGGCAAAAAAACCAACAATCAATAAGATTGTTTAAAAAAAAAACAAATCTGTGTCAAAAATATTTTAAACATAGTCAACTATCTCTCCACATTGCATATAAATAATATCCTGAATAACATAGTATATAATGCAACTCTCGTATATATAAAATGCTTCTTTCTAACAGAATTTTCTCAATATAATATCAAAGAAGATAAACAATAACTCAATCAACAATATTTTATAATTTCCATATACTCTAAATGATGTCATTTAAAATATTTGCTGACAGAATATCCCTAAAACAACTGCTTAATTTATATTAATATCTTTCCTGTATGCCAAATGATATTACTAAAATTCTTCATACTGAAATTGTCAAAGGTATTGGTATTAATACATATTAACATATTCTCAATAGGCCGAATTATGTTGTTAGAACTTTGGCTTTAAAAATATTAGGTATGAATTTGGTAATTCCTTAGGCAAACGATATTTAAAAACCAAATGAACATCATTACAATATGTCCATCTTTTATTGCATTTTAAATAGACTGTGTAATGTCCAGATGTTGTTGAAGGTCCATCGTGGAAAATATTTGCTACTGCTACAAAAGTTCTTCCTGATATTGATATTTGACTTGCTACAAAATTTTTAATTAAAGTTTCCAATTTTCTTCCATCAACTGTACAACGTTGTATCATTAAAATTATATATTGACCAAATCTTTCTATAAATAATGTTGATAACATTTCTGATTTGCATTGGCTACACCCCATGTTTTGATTTGCTGCTTTAACTAATTTGTTGAAAGATACTGCTTTACAGTCCGGTATTGTCAAATATATGAATCTCTCAGTGTGTATGTTAGTGGTAGAAGTAAATATACAATTTTCACATTGATGTTCCCATTTATAACAAAGTCCAAATCGATTATCAATTTTTATTCCTTCATCTTCCAATACTGCAAGCATATACATTAGAAATTCCTGAGCATCTTGTTGCACATTCTGTGTAAATTGTGTACAACCACTACATATATCCAGAAGATACCGAATATCAGAAACACTTTGGATTTTACTTTTATCAGTTTTCAGTTTTTCAAAAATAGAATGCAGCAAAGAACAAAACTGTTTTTCTTGATACTCCATAATTTGCTGTTGCAGATAGTCTAAAGAAAATACATTATTTACCACTACATTTGCATAGCAGTTGATACCTGAACTATTTTCTAATTGATATCTAACAATCTCTTCTATAGTCTCCTTGTGCTTTTTGCTTGGAATCTCAACCTTATCTTAATTTTTTTTCTTCCCTTTAACTTTACTACAGATATTCTCATATCTCCGTTTTCGACCAACTACACACTTTTCATATACAGGATATTCACCTAAATTGGGAGCATATAGTCTTCTTAACTGATTATACTCTCTTATACAAATTGAATCTGCACTAATCTTTTTCTCATCAAAATCAGTCAAATACAATCCAGATAAAGTTCTGACTCATGACAAAGCAACATATGCCATACCTTCTTTAAATATGGTACTCCCAATGTTTACCAAAGCACTGTCTACACTTAAACCTTGAGACTTATGAATAGTCACTGCAAATGCCAAGGAAAGAGGAAACTGTTTCCTACGAACATACAGATCTTTAACTAGCAAAAAACGAGCTGAACAACAACCAATTTGCTTTACTTCTTCAATCTGATCAAATTTGATTTTTAAAGATTCAATCCCATCTCTTTTTTGATAATTGACAAATTCAACCATTTTTCCCATTGCTCTATTTACTAAACCTTTTTCCACATTCAAATTACGCCGTAAAATGACCCGACAATTTACACATACATACATACAGCAGTTTTAGATATAGATTTTTCTAAAGAATCCAATTTTGTTTGTAATTTTTCTGTTAAAATAATAGTAACTCCTTCATGCTCTATTTTATCAATGGCTTCCATTTTTATTATTTGTTCATTTTCAAGCTTTAAAAGTTCTTCATTGAATGTAGAGCACTCTCGTAGTGTCGGCATTAGGCAGAGTACAGATTTTTTTTCTGCAATTTTCTTTTGCAAACAAGGTAGTAAGTAGCCTACTTTCCAAAGCTTGTTTGCCATGTTCTGTCAATACTCCAACTCTTATATCTTGAAGAATAGTTCCATAATCTATATCATTAGCCTGTCGCATATTTTTAATAAGTTCTTTGTATTCAAAATATGACCAAATGTTAACGTTTCCAAAGCTTCCCAAATACTTTCTGGTATCTTCATGCAGGAGTGTTTTAAATACTGGTTGTCCTTTTACACATCATATTCTGTTTTAAAAATGTGCTGCATTCTTAAATGCACAAAGGCAAGCATTAGGTTTGAGACCATGCTCACCTCATCAATAATTAGAAGTTTCATTTTCTTTAGCACTCTTGAAACTTCATAACAAGCTTCTCAAAATAGCTTGTGATATTCCAATTTATATTCATGCTCTACAGGTAGCATAAGTAAACGATGCAATGTAAATCCTTTAATGTTGTGTGCTTTCCAACCCAGTTGTTGCAGTTACAACACAAGAAAAATCTGAGTCCGTTGTTTTCTGTAGATAACTGGTCAAAACTTTAATTAAGAAACTGTATCCTGTACCAGCTTGACCACTGACATACATTCGGATAGGTTGAAATGATGTGCATGTACATTCTTTCTTTTCATGAAGAAAACCATGTTTGATCTGTGCTTTCACTTGCTGGTATATTTCTTTCTGTTCAACATCTAGTTGTTCTTCCAAGATTCCCAAGTCCATTATATCTTCTTGAGCTTGATGCATTGCTGTTCACTCATGGCACTTCACTCATGGCGATGGCTGCTTCATTTTCAAGAATTGGTTGTCCTAGAGGATCCTGACTCAGTGGAGCAGAACTTTGACTATCTTGAGCACTGTCTCTAGCAATCTCATCTGCAATAGTAGCTTCTTGATCAATTTCTTCATTCAACATTTTGAGATAATTTGCAAAAACTGTGCATTCAATGCTATCTTTACATGCATTGAAAGAATCTTCATAGCACTCAAAATCTCCAAGTAATTCCAGTTTCGTACGCCAAGGTTTCAAGAGTTGTAAAAGTGCCAAATAGTAAAATTCTCTTTTATCAGGAGTATCACAGGTAAGTTTCCTATGATTAATCAAATTTCCTTCAGTATGTTTCACCAAACATCCTTCTGAACCAATCACGGCATATTTTCCTTCATTTATATTCTCTGTAGTATTTCTCTTAAAACTGTAATATTGCAGTACTTCATAGAGACATATGTTTTCAAGATGAGGACTTCTATTTGGATAGTATTTATCCAACATGTTTGTTTTGATTATATCTGTGTTTTCCGGTTCATTTAATACTAAATATTCAATTTCCTGGATAGGTTTAAGTACTCGATTTCGCATTGCAGCAAGACCTAGACTAACCCAAATAATTCCTCTTGACTTTGAATATAAGCTTGCAGACGATAACCGATCCGAACATTCGTACGATCCAATTTCTCGATGTGCCAGCATCTTCAAATTAAAGCTGTACAATTTCTTACTGAGACTCTTCTCGTGGGAAATTTCTTCCCACATTTCTTTTAACTCCGTCTTTTCTGATTTTTTTATGTATGATGTTACATAGCGACCCACAGCAATGGAATTATACGCAACATACCGAATATCCATATTAGCATTCCACATTGACAGAATAACTGGATTATAATCATTTATATACTTCGATTCTTTACTTCTTCTCAAATTGTACGTATTTTTGGGAGATTTTCTAGTGATGGTATGTCTCACCGCTGACATGAAACTGTTCATTCTTCCTGTGGATATTACTGGACGTGGAAATCCATAACGACATTTGGTATACAACTTTTCCTTCAACAGTATTTCCCACATCAATGACTTTGGCATCGTAACACTTGTTGCCTTAAGGTGTTTTCTTCTGTTCTTTTAGGTATAGCACATGTAACATAATCTTCAATAAAAGATAAAACAGTGTCATCCGAATCAGTTCCAAATTTGGGTGCATCCTTGATCCATAAAAGCATATGTATATGAGGAGCACCTCTAGCTTGATGCTCCTTTCTTGTTGCTTTTGTGTTTTCTTCAAATAATACTCCTTTTTTTGTTGTTTCCTTCTTTCTGTTTTTTAGTCATGGTGACTTTTTTGTAATGATGATGAACACTATCTGTTTTGAAAAAAAAATATAATATTATTAAAATAAATCTATAAAATAATTTATTGTATTATTAAACACATATCTTCTACATAAAAAATATTTCTATGCTTTGTTTAGAAATCACAACCCATTTTCTGCAATACAGAGGTAGTAGTTTGAAAAATGAAGGACAAAATAAGTAGTGTTTATGTGTTTAGAGGACTGCATGAATACTGGATAGGTGTTTGTAATATTGATGTATTACTACCAGGGTCATTGCATAAGTACATAAATACTGACTGAATGATTAGAGTACTGCAACAAAAGAGAATGCTGAATTTATCCACCCCCAAGTTTTTTTTTTACAGTGATTGCATAAAGACATAGTTCTGTTAAGATGATTGCAGAGTGGACAGAGAATGACAGGCTGATTGGGGCACTACATGGATACTACCTGCCTTATTGCAAGGGTGATTTAGTAGTCTGCTAGTGGTTAGAGGCCTACATAGATTGTGTACATTTCACTGCAGCACTGCTTATCCTAATGCCTGAGTCACTCTACAAGTGCATGGATAGTGACTGGATATTTACACTGCTGGTAGTTGACTGCAGGGAGATCTTATAAGTGCTTGTGTATTGGCACAGAGAATCGATAAGGACATGCTTCTGTCAGGTTGACTCCAGGAGTGGACAGAGAGTGACAGTCTGATTGGGGCACTGTATGAATACTACCTGGCTTATTGCAAGGGAGAATAAGTACTCTGCTGGGGGTTAGGGGCCTCCATACATTGCACACATTTCACTCTACCACTTTGGGGTCGATTCTGATCCGGGTCGGACAGCTATCCGAGAGCTGTTGGAAGCCTTACCTTGCGACCGACTCGTACCCGGAGCCGGTCCGTTCGGCGATGAAGTACGATGCGCATAACTGACACAATTCCGACCGACACGTAGGCTTTGATTCAAGCTTCATTCTCCGTCCGAGCCGTACCTATGAACGCCAAACCGAGTCACCCACAAGCAGTATCCACAGCAGTTATCGGCCGGACAAGTACGATGCGTAAATCATACGCGCCGGACGGGTCACTACGTACCGCACGTCACAGCATCCGGAAAAGAAGCATATCAGGTACGATTCGCGCCAGAATAACAATCCGTGGCTACGAGACGGACCAGCCAGCAACGGGTACGAGACGGAGCAAAAAGCAGTGTGTACGAGACGAACACATCATGAATACCATCGCTCAGGTCATACCAGTACTGTACATCTATGACCGGATCAGGCACAGACACGGACGGCGCAGACGGTAAGTCAGACACCCACCACACAAACAAACGACACGTACCCACAAAATGGCACACACACCCAGGGGATCCATATCCTGGCCACTAGCAACAGGCCACCATAGGGGTTGCATGGCCAGCACCACTACCACCCCCACCCATAGGGCTTATGTTGCCCATCACCACTGCCACCCCTACTCATAGGGGACCTGTTGCCCATCACCACTGCCACCCCCACCCATAGGGCTTATGTTGCCCATCACTCCTGTCACCCCCACCCATAGGCGACCTGTTGCCCATCACTACTGCCACCCCCACCCATAGGGGACCTGTTGCCCATCACTACTGCCACCCCCACCCATAGGGCTTATGTTGTCCATCACTCCTGCCACCCCCACCCATAGGGGTAATGTACCATAAAAATAAACTAAAGGATTATACCTACAAATAGTCCCAATACCATTACCAAATAATCAGTCAGTTGGCAGTGAAGAAGGTTCAATCGTTTATTAAGCAAAGTACTCCGAAGAGGAGCCTCTCCGAACCTCACCCATCAGGTGCGCCGAGAAGACTGTTGGCTCGTATTCAAACATGAGGTTCTATACTTTTCGGTTCAACACATACAATCACTGTAAAAGGAAAAACACCAGTTGGCCCTCGAGCTCAAGGAAAGGACCATATATGGCACACATCAGACCAGTACAAAGGCTTGACTATCTATTACTGATGAGATCAGGAGGGGTGACTCCCTTTCGTCTTGGTGCCTGGGAGTGTAGGCACGGCGCCTCCAGGAATGCACTTATCACCCCCAAAGCCAGATGCGACCTTGAGTCTTAAAACAGTCGAGTAAACAGCCTACCTTCAGCTGCTACCAGTAACTCAGATTGAACTGGGGCCTGACAACTGCACGTGAGCAACACGTGATCACGGCCTGTGCTCGAACATATGTTCAGAAAATGGCGTCTGTATGGTTCTCGGCCTACTCTTTTAGCAATAGATATACAGGGAGGAAATAAACAAGTTTCCTCCAAGCAAAAGCATATATATCAAACAGGGAGTGTATGTATAGATGCATCATGCTATTATAATAGAGGTCCGATACTCCTTATACACGGGAAATCTACCTTTTTATCCCTCAGGGGACCTGTTGCCCATCACTCCTGCCACCCCCACCCATAGGGGACCTGTTGCCCATCACTAATGTCACCCCCACTCATAGGGGACCTGTTGCCCAACACCACTGCCACCCCACTCATAGGGGACCTGTTGCCCATCACCACTGACACCCCCACTCATAGGGCTTATGTTGCCCATCACCACTGCCATCCCCACCAATAGGGGACCTGTTGCCCATCACTACTGCCACCCCCACACATAGGGGACCTGTTGCCCATCACTACTGCCACCTACACTCATAGGGGACCTGTTGCCCATCACCACTGCCACCCCGACCCATAGGGCTTATGTTGCCCATCACTACTGCCACCCCCACCCATAGGGGACCTGTTGCCCATCACTACTGCCACCCCCACTCATAGGGCTTATGTTGCCCATCACTACTGCCACCCCCACCCATAGGGGACCTGTTGCCCATCACTACTGCCAACCCCACCCATAGGGGACCTGTTGCCCATCACTACTGCCACCCCCACTCATAGGCCTTATGTTGCCCATCACTCCTGCCACCCCCACCCATAGGGGACCTGTTGACCATCACTCCTGCCACCCCCACCCATAGGGGACCTGTTGCCCATCACTACTGCCACCCCCACTCATAGGGAACCTGTTGCCCATCACCACTACCACCCCCACTCATAGGGCTTATGTTGCACATCACCACTGCCACCCCCACCCATAGGGCTTATGTTTCCCATCACTACTGCCACCCCTACTCAAAGGGGACCTGTTGCCTATCACCACTGCCACCCCCATGCATAGGGCTTATGTTGCCCATCACCACTGCCACCCTCACCCATAGGGGACCTGTTGCCCATCACTACTGCCACCCCCACACATAGGGGACCTGTTGCCCACCACCACTGCCACCCCCAATCATAGGGGACCTGTTGCCCATCACTCCTGCCACCCCCACTCATAGGGCTTATGTTGCACATCGCCACTGCCACCCCACCTATAGGGCTTATGTTGCCCATCACTACTGCCACCCCCACACATTGGGGACCTGTTGCCCATCACCACTGCCACCCCCAGTCATAGGGCTTATGTTGCCCATCACCACTGCCAGCCCCAACCCCACCCATAGGGCTTATGTTTCCCATCACTACTGCCACCCCCACTCATAGGGCTTATGTTGCCCATCACCACTGCCACCCCCACTAATAGGGCTTATGTTGCCCATCACCCCTGCCACCCCTGCCACCCCCACCTATAGGATGGGTGATGCGCCACACATCCATCATACACCAACATTAGGTATGTCAGCAAAATACATCCGCCCTAACATCATGACAACAGTGTGTAGTCTGTGACAAATGCCCACAACAGTGATTATGACTTCGAACATACAATGTAACTACCATCACATGTGTGACCAAAAACTGAGTGTGGCCTACACAAGGCAAGCATCACAATAGCACTGTGTCAATGTAAAACTAACTCCCCCTCACTGTTTAGAACAGAAGTTAAGTGTGGGGTTCCAAACTGCAGCAAATGTTGAGCATTGTGGTGATGGGGTCTAAAACCCCCCTCATCACATTGACCAAAAGGTAAGTGTTATCATGGTCAAAGCTGCAAATGCCAAACAGCATGTATGATTCCTGGTCCCAACACATGAAACACTTTTGTGGCAAAGTAGTGGTTGTGTCCCATACCCACAGAGATGTGATGAGGCTAACAGTACTGTGAAACCCTAACACACTCTCGGCCATGTGCAGACAAGCACCACCCATGGGCGCTGACATTGCATACAGTGTACAATGACACAAAAGCAGAAGTGACCATCTCAAAGCATACACACATCTCAAAAATAGACACACAAATCAAAAGATACTGTGTAGACTGTAGGTGTCAGGTCACAAACTCCCATTCCATGGCAGCAATGGGACCTAACAACCAGGATGAATGTGCAGAATGATGTGATATGAAATGCCAGAAACTGGTCCTAGGAAGCTTGTTTCCGGTCCAGGGAAGACATGGCTTGGCAGTTCGGGCTGGACTGTTCTCATGAGGCACAGGGTCAGACTGATTTGCATATGGCCATGTCTGAACTAGGGTGGCAGAGTGAGCTAAAGAACAGTGGTGGATTAAACCCAGATCAGTTGACTGGGGGTGAGTGCTTGCAATGTTCAACACTCCGTCCATCATTTCCTTTGGTATTTGCTTTGTTCGCCATAAGTTGGCAGGGTATGCTCAGACGTGAGTCCCTTGGTCACTTTGCCACTGGGTTCAAGCAAGCCTGGCTGAAGACGGATGTAATGCCAGAAACTGGTCCTAGGAAGCTTGTTTCCGGTCCAGGGAAGACATGGCTTGGCAGTTCGGGCTGGACTGTTCCCATGAGGCACAGGGTCAGACTGATTTGCATATGGCCATGTCTGAACTGGGGTGGCAGAGTGAGCTAAAGAACAGTGGTGGATTAAACCCAGATCAGTTGACTGGGGGTGAGTGCTTGCAATGTTCAACACTCTGTCCATCATTTCCTTTGGTTTTTGCTTTGTTCGCCATAAGTTGGCAGGGTATGCTCAGACGTGAGTCCCTTGCTCACTTTGCCACTGGATTCAAGCAAGCCTGGCTGAAGACAGATGAAATACCAGAAACCGGTCCTAGGAAGCTTGTTTCCGGTCCAGGGAAGAGATGGCTTGGCAGTTCGGGCTGGACTGTTCCCATGAGGCACAGGGTCAGACTGATTTGCAAATGGCCATGTCTGAACTGGGGTGGCAGAGTGAGTTAAAGAACGGTGGTGGATTAAACCCAGATCAGTTGACTGGGGGTGAGTGCTTGCAATGTTCAACACTCCGTCCATCATTTCCTTTGGTTTTTGCTTTGTTCGCCATAAGTTGGCAGGGTATGCTCAGACGTGAGTCCCTTGCTCACTTTGCCACTGGATTCAAGCAAGCCTGGCTGAAGACGGATGAAATGCCAGAAACCGGTCCTAGGAAGCTTGTTTCCAGTCCAGGGAAGACATGGCTTGGCAGTTCGGGCTGGACTGTTCCCATGAGGCACAGGGTCAGACTGATTTGCATATGGCCATGTCTGAACTGGGGTGGCAGAGTGAGCTAAAGAACGGTGGTGGATTAAACCCAGATCAGTTGACTGGGGGTGAGTGCTTGCAATGTTCAACACTCCGTCCATCATTTCCTTTGGTTTTTGATATGACTCACAGGGACAGCAAGGAAAATCACAAAAGCAACATCCAGACAATGGCCCACAACAGCAATACCAATGCACTGGTGCAGATGCAAAAACAGGCAACGTCACACTGCACATCTGACACAACATGTATGTGTGTGTCTCAGTATCCCCAGGCAACTACACAACACATGAGGGGGGCTGAACCACAGTGAGACAGATGTGGACACAGTGTCATACAAAAGTAAGCCATCATTGGGCCCCCCTTAGTGGGCAATCAGGCATTGTGAGATGAGAGGGAGCGCAACAGACACATGTGACAAAAGCTGGAATGAACAGCAACTAACACAGCGAGAGACTGACACACAACAGCACTACCCCCAGGGACCAGACATTGGGGTCACACCAGCATGCATGATACGTCCACTGTGATAACAAAGGTAGGTGTCGTACAAACTGTGAAACGCAGACATGTGTCCTGTGCCACAAATGTACATCATACCTACACAAACACAAATCACTCAGCATGGCCCGTCATCCATGGACAAACGAGAGCTAGGGGCCCATCCATGCAAACATTTACATCAGTCCACCCTCAACACCACACACCCTGAACTGCACCAATGTGCATCTGTGAAGCCCACATGGACAGGTGACATTGCACATGCACCCATGACAAACACAGTAATGTTGGGAGGAACTAAGGTGCACAGACTCATCACACAAGGACAGTCTACAACCCTGGTGAATGACAGACATACTGCACAGTATGCGGTACATGGCCATGACGTCAAAGCTCCCGTAATCTTCGGAATACCTGCCACAGTCCCAGGACAATGCAGAAGCCAAGGAGAACCACAAGGCACACATGCTGACACCTGCCAACATTGCAGCCCTGAACCGAACGAGTGAGAGCAGTCACACACACATACACATGTCTCAATCACTGAAAGGTACCACCTAGGGACAACTACATGATATTGCGAACAAACAAGTGCCTTGGGAACCCCTGACTGTATCCCATCTGCGTCTGACCACATCATCACCACTCAGAACTGACAAATCCCAATGATGAAACACCAATTAACAATAATTTGTCATGCACCCACACATCTGGTAGCCCATGGCAAAGATGTGGGATGAACACAGTACAACTCAGCAAGCATCAACAACAGGAACATATCAAGGGAACACTGCCTGTGTATGAAAAGGGATGTGGACACACACACATGCTCACACAACACACACCATGGGCCCAGGCAATGTCACGGTACAACACACTTACTTGAGAGGACTCAACTCCTGTGAAAGCTCAGCTGTGCCAAAAATAGTCCCAGCAGGTCTCAGACATGTCAGAAGAACACTTGGTCAGTCAGCCATCAGTTACCACACAATGAAGGCTCTGGTCACAACAGCCTGGGTACGGGAGTGTCCCTTAAGTCATCTGCACATACTCAATACATATGTCCAGCAAGTTGCACAGAGGACCCAGTTGCTCCTACACCAATTATGCCCACACCTACATGTCCAGTGGAGATGTGCCCACAGTCAGGGAAATAGACAAACTGGACGATGGGAAGCACATCATATGTGTATGAGTGCAAGCCACAGATGTGACTATGCAAATGAAATGTTTACCGAGATGTTCACAAATTGTTAATCATGACACACCCAGTTAGCTGCAAAGGATGACATGGATACCGACCAGAATAGGATACTTATCTCATGGACCACATGGAGTACCTCACATCAACACCTCAGTATTCAACATTGGAAATCCAGCATTACAACTACAAGGTCATGCTAAACATCATCAACATAATGTACAGCTAAATCAAATTCACATGGATAAAGAAAAATGCTTTATTCAGCAATTTTTAAATGCAAAGTCCTTTCAAAACAAAGGCCAATGGCCAGTCCATATCCAAATGTCAACAATGTTATTTGAGTGACAACTGTCACACGTTGCTTGTCTGCACTGGTAAGGACAGGGGGCATCCTCTCTGAGGGGCATACATGGGGCAAGCCAGGCACCGCAGGGACAGGACATAGCAAAAAGGAGCTAAAGGGGACAAGTACAAGACTGAAACAGTTTTCCAACAAAAAAGACCCAATCTATTTAGTACAGGACTACTTTGAACACTATGTAAAGAAGGAATTGAGAGGTATCAAATTAACCTCTTCAGAACCACCCCCAACTATCTAGACTTGTGAGGTGGATTCCCAATTTACCAGAGTCTGTACTGATTTATAAAAATTTGCAAGAACCCTAGACCAATGTAGCAGTCACTATGTTCAGAAAAATCAATATGTGAAAAAACCCTTTAATCACAGGGTTGTACAACCCACACCGTGAATATCAGTGAGAAAAAATGTGCAGAGCAAGGTAGCACCTCACGTGCGCAACACCGTAGCGGGCTGACACTGGTTAGATCATCACCAGTACTGAAACGTTTCTCATCATAGGTTGCTACCTTGCTCAAAGAAAACTGGGTAATTCAACCAGAAAAAAATCACAAAATCAAAAAAGGTGAAAATATGTGAACATCACACACCATAGTCCTGAATTAAAATTGATAAAGAACCATGGCCACCCTAACTTTATTCTTAGCTCATGGGTCAATTCAAAGATAAAAAGTGCTGTATTTTAACAGACAGGAAGCCAATAAGCCGACATGTTTCATTGCCTTACTCTTACGGCAATTTCTTCAGGGCAACAGGACTTCATTCACCTTCTCAGCACATTTGCAATGAACTATTTGTGACTGCAAAACACAGAAGAAGAGGGTTCTTGCCGTTATACACTGAGCGCCAAAACAGAATCTCTCATGATCCATACTCTTCCAATCATAAATGTATAAAAAAAATTCAACCACATGGGTTATCATTACCCGTTGTCAGCCAAGGTTTTTCATACCAGCTCGACAGCGTGTCAAACAGGCACTGTGAATTTTGTAGTGATCCTGTATTTCGCAAGCCCTCTTATACTTTGGGCATTCTGTGGAAAAATTAACTTAAATCAGAAACCAATCTTTCAACTAATGTGTTTCAAAGAGCATCTAACACATCGTCTATGTTCATCAGTTATAGAGGCTTGGAGATATTTAAGTCCATCTCAACTTTATATCCCTTATCTATCTTTGAGCAAGGTAGCAACCTATGATGAGAAACGTGGCAGTACTGGTGATGATGTAACCAGTGTCAGCCCGCTATGGTGTTGCGCACGTGAGGTGCTACCTTGCTCTGCACATTTTTTCTCATTGATATTTACGGTGTGGGTTGTACATCCCTGTGATTAAATGGTTTTTTCACATATTGATTTTTCTGAACATAGTGATTGCTACATTGGTCTAGGGTTCTTGCAAATTTTTATTTATAAATCAGTACAGACTCTGGTAAATTGGGAATCCACCTCACAAGTCTAGATAGTTGGGGGTGGTTCTGAAGAGGTTAATTTGATACCTCTCAATTCCTTCTTTACATAGTGTTCAAAGTAGTCCTGTACTAAATAGATTGGGTCTTTTTTGTTGGAAAACCGCAGGGACAGGATCAGGGCTCAGCAGAAGGAGGCAGTGAAGGGGTGGTGGATGCAGGATAGTCACTGGCAACTGCAGTGGAGCTGACTGAAGTAGTGGGTGCAGTCACAACTGTGGGGCACAAGTCAGATGGGGTGGGTGCCGGCACAACTGCAGTGGGCAGGTCAGATGGAGTGGAATGGGTCCCCACTGCAGTGCCCAAGTCAGACGGGGTGGTCGTGGACTCCACTGCAGTGCCTAACTCAATGGGAGTGGAATGGGGTTCAGGTGAGGTCGGTAGGACAGAGGGGGGGACACGGTCCCCACATCAGTGGCACAAACTGTGTGACCGGGGGTGGTGGGGGTGGAAGAGCAAGTGGTAGGAGGGAGGGCCTGAGCATTTTGAGGATGGTGTATCTGTGGGTGGGGGAACCTGGGGCAGGGTGTGGTGGGGAACCTGTGGAGTGTTGGCCTGGGTGATGGAGGACAGAGACTTTGTCGTGGAGCTGCGGGGCGGGGATGGGGTCTTGCTCTTCTGGTTCCGGGGAGACTTGCAGGTGGGGGCCTCAGTCTAACTGCACCTGGGGGAGGGTGTCCGGGTGTGAGGAGCACTCCCCTCTGTGTATGGGGACTTCCTCTTCCCCTTGTAAGCTGGATCTGCTGGGTCGGTGGGGAAGAGGCCAAGGTCACAGAGGAAGAGCTTCTTGGGAGATGGGGTTGCAGGTGAGGCAAGGGAAGTGGGCTGGGAGGGAGAGGTATCGGAGGACTGCGGAGTGGTTGAGGATTACTGTGTGTGTGTTTGCAAACCATCCCCTGTGAGTGTGGTATCAGTCCCCTGAGGTAGCTTGTGTGCACGTCTAGCCCTTGGTTTGGGTGTTTGTGTGCTGCCCGTGTCTGTGGGTTTGGGTGAATGTGCTTGTGTGTGTGTGCTTGGGACAGGTAGGGTGCTAGGAATCGTGGGTGGGGCAGGGGTAGGAGGGGTGCGGGACTGTTGGAGGAGGGACACTGCTGCCATCAGGGAGGATGCCACGGACTGATTGTTCCTCTGTAGGACAGACATGCCCAATGAAATGCCCTCCATGAACGACACCAATTGTGTCAACAGACTGGTGTGTGCATGGAGGACACTCAGCATTGATGTCTGCCCTACATGGATCTGTCGAAGCAAGTCCACAGACTCCACACTCAGGGCAGCAGGGGACACAGGGGCAGGGGCTGCAGTGCCTGGCACAAAGGAGACATGCTCCCGAACACGGGAGCCTCCACAGACCTCTGGGATGAGAGCCGATTGGAGGGTGGTGATGGTGGTGACAGTGCCAGGGACAGCCTCAGTAACTGGGGTTTGGTGGCTGCTGAAACCCGCCTCCAAAAGTGAGTCATCCTCCGAGCTGCTGTGGCCCTTAGTTGGGGTGGATGGTGCTGAGGACTCCTCGGTGTGGCTCCACTCGCCATCCGTCCCACTGGGTCCCTCCAACTCCTCGCCTTCTGCCCCAGTCAGGCTCTGTGGCTCCTCAAGGTCCGTGGAGCTGTCCCCTCTTGTGGCTGTGGATGCATCTGGATAGAATTAGGAAAAAAAGAACAACATCAGTCACCTGCACTGACCGCACACACCACAGTGAGTACAGCACATCACAGGGCAAGCCCTGGCATCATCAGCTGAACACTGCTCAAAGTGCTCACACTGTTTAGAATACGCCAATTGTCAGTCTCACCATCAACCATGGCACTCATATCCCTCCTGGACTTGCACCCATATGTCTGTTGCATGTTGGATGCTAATACCCCCAATGTACAGACATGCACAACCTACACATTTATTGGACATGCAAGTGAACATGTAGGAGTATGTTACTATACACACATCACATCTCTTGCCACTGACTCAGTACAGGTGTCAGGATGAAGGGATGGCCAGAGTCTCATTTCACATGCTTGTGATGCAAACCAGCAACACACACTATGATGTTCTCATGTCCTGATAGTCAATGCCACAATGGGGTCCATCCCCTGCAAACAACATATCCCGGACCCAGAAGATCCCACATCATACAAAACAGACATATGATTCTCTGTGAACACAACTCTCTGTACATGAGCACATCACAGTCTGCTGTGCATGAAACACAGCTTCCTGAAGTTCACAGTTTCATACACCATTGTGCACTGTCAAGTGATCACACACCTATATGTCACACAGGTCTTGTCTATCATAGTCACATCTCATATGTCCTGCTGACCCTCAAACTCATGAACAACCCGGTTGTCCAGAAAAGGAAGCTACACTACAATGACACAGAAGCAGACACCCGAAGGCACATGTCACTAAGCACAACCTGTAAGTTGATACACAGGAGTGGGATTACAGAGTGTTTCTAAATGCCCTTGAGTATGCATGACTACCCAGGTCTACGTGAAACAGTGTATAACCATGGAAAGTAGTCAGGTGGCTAAGCAAGTGTGACACACTTAATATACATACTCCTGAGGCCCACAAATCGGAGTCCCCTGCTGCATGGGTGTGTTTGAAATACTCCAGGCACATGTGGTGAGTCAGACCAGCAATTGGAACACATATCAAGGGCACACGCAGATCACATGTCAGATCTCAGGCATTGCGTAAACAATTGATCCACCCATGAAACCCACAACAGAGTCACGGTAACAGATGCTGTCTGGAACCTGAAGCATAGCAGACTGCAGGGACACAGTGCCCTAGTGACATAAGCCACAGACTGTAGGGTCCACACCCGTGGATCAGATGAGGAGGGTGCATCACATAACTAAGGGCCTTGAGTACTGGACTACAAGACCTACGTAATGTGGAAGTGTGACCAGGCCAAAAGACTGCAAATGGCATGTCAGACATAGTACACAGATTAGGTATGGCTTAACCCCCTCCTTGCTGCTGTCTGGCCTTCAGCTGCCCATCAAGGATGAGGAGGATGACAATAATGCTACTTCCTTTATTCCTCCAGGTAGGCATGACAACAGGGCTAGAAGGGATAGATCTCTGTCAAGGGGATCTATCCAGTCTAAATCCTCTATAGGAACCTCTGTTTCTTCTCACAGAGGGAGGGGAACCTCACAGGAGAGGAGAGAGAGACTGCTGAAGTATGAGCAAGACAAGTTCAACCTCAGAAAGCAGCAGATGGCCTTAGATAGGGAAGCCCCAGAGCTCTACAGAGCTAGTAAAAAGGAGGGACTAGAGTCCCTTGGTGGCAGCAATTTCCCTAGAGATAGGGAGAGGTCTTATGACCATAGAAACCTAAGTAAGATTGTCCCTCCCTACCAGAGTGGGATGACATCCACAAATGGATAACTGCCTTGGAGAGGGCCTGTAAAGTAGAGAAGGTCCCTCAAGGTCAGTGGGCAGCAATCTTATGGCTCTCCTTTGCAGACAAAGGTAGAGACAAGCTCTTCACTGTAAGAGAAGAGGATGCTGATGACTACAAAGTCTTGAAAAGTGCACTAATAGATGGGTTTGGCCTAACCACTGAACAATACAAGTTAAAGTTCAGAGACACCCAAAAGGCACAAAATCAGGACTGGGTTGACTTTGTTGACTGTGCTACTAAGGCTCTGGAAGGTTGGTTATTGGGCAGTAAAGTGTGTGACTTGAAAGGATTGTACAATCTGATAATGAGGGAGCAGATTCTTAATACTGTCAAAATCAGCTGTTGCACCAGAACCTGGTAGACTCTGATCTGACCTCTCCCCAAGAATTGGGAAAGAAGGCAGACAAATGGGTCAGAACCAGGGTGAGGCAAAAGGTACAGAACCAAGGTGGTGACCCAAAGAAGCAAGATTCCAAAAAAAAGGGTGGGGACAAGGGTAAAGACCACAAGTCTTCTCAAGGGCCCCAAAAATCTTCTTCAGGTGGGGATTCACAGTCAGGAAAGGGTAAAGGCCAAAAAAAAACCTTGGTGCAAAATCTGTAAACAGAAAACTCACTGGACTAGTGACTGCACCAAGGCCAAAGAAAATACTCCAGCCCCCACCAATGCCCCTAAGGCACCTGTTCCCCCTAGTGCAGTTACAATTGGTGGTGGGAATACACAGAATAAGGGTGTAGTAGGGTTGACCCTGGGTTCTGAGTAGGCCTGGGCCAAAATTCCGTTCCGTTCGCGGAAATTGAGATATTTTGGCATTTTCGCGTTCCGCAGAAAGCGCAAAAATGTCAAAATTTCCGCATTCCGCAGCTTAGCGATAATTTGTTTCTTGCTCGTGCTGTAAAATAATACATTCTCGCTTGCGCGCGATCGCCTTACCTGAATCCCCGCATTCGCCGACAAGTTTTCCAGACCCGGTCGCGTTCTCCACGAGATGTTGGATTGTTGGTAGCCATTTTGCGCTGTCTCGCGACAGTTCGCGGCCGCATTGACATAATTTGGCGCGCGATCGCGTCATTTGTCGCGCGATCACGTCTTTCTTCTCGCGATCATGCACCGCACGAGTATGAGGAGATTGAGATCTCGAACATGTCATTCTACATCGCGAGCGAGACGGTGAGGACGCGGGCACGTCTAATCGAACGCGAACAGGAGAAAGAGACCCCGAACACGTCATATCCAACGCGACAGGGACAAAGAGAACGCGATCATGTCATTTTCGACACGCCGGTGGAAGTAATGTGAAGCTCGAGAACTCGAACATGTCAAATTTTCAATTTGGAGAGGAATATCAGCTCTAGCAGCATGAAACCTTCTGCAAATGATGATTTTGGATGAAAACAACTCCTTACATTGACATTTGGCTGTCCTTTTTTAAAAGGTGGAGAGAGGGAGGAAGTGACACAGAATCTCCAACTCCCACTGCTTTGTCCATCTCCTGCTCATTCTGCCTTTGGATTTGGAGCTGGAAAGATCACTCTTTTTGTCTGCTGCATCATTGCAATTGGATTTGAGGATTTTTGGAATAGGATATTTTACAAGTAAGTGGTTGTTGTGTCTGTTTGATTGTGGGCATTGCAGTTGTTGTAACTACAATTTATTTTTGATAATTATCATCATTCCTTTTTTAATTTTTTTATTTTGTGGGTAGTAGTAGTAGGCCCGAGCTAGCCATGGGCATGGCCTCATGGGTGTGTGCATGATGAAGCAACTGTTCCTTTTGTTGTTTTTTTAATGTATTTCATTTTCAAGCACATTTAGGGCATGGATGGCATTGGATTGAGTTGGGGAAGTGTGTTTTTTGGGGGTGGCCTTTGTGATGTTGTTGGGCCTGGCCATGTGGCTGGTGGCCATTTTGAAGCCTAGGCCTGCAAGCTTGCCTGGCCTTGTCTGCCAACAGGCCTGGTTTTTCATCCACCAGGATCAGAGCAGGTAGCCACAGCTTTATTAATCCAGTGTTTTCTGTGTGATCTGTTGAATTTAGACATCATTTAGGGCATGGATGGCATTGGATTGAGTTGGGGAAGTGTGTTTTTTGGGGGTGGCCTTTGTGATGTTGTTGGGCCTGGCCATGTGGCTGGTGGCCATTTTGAAGCCTAGGCCTGCAAGCTTGCCTGGCCTTGTCTGCCAACAGGCCTGCTTTTTCATCCACCAGGATCAGAGCAGGTAGCCACAGCTTTATTAATCCAGTGTTTTCTGTGTGATCTGTTGAATTTAGGCATCATTTAGGGCATGGATGGCATTGGATTGAGTTGGGGAAGTGTGTTTTTTGGGGGTGGCCTTTGTGATGTTGTTGGGCCTGGCCATGTGGCTGGTGGCCATTTTGAAGCCTAGGCCTGCAAGCTTGCCTGGCCTTGTCTGCCAACAGGCCTGCTTTTTCATCCACCAGGATCAGAGCAGGTAGCCACAGCTTTATTAATCCAGTGTTTTCTGTGTGATCTGTTGAATTTAGACATCATTTAGGGCATGGATGGCATTGGATTGAGTTGGGGAAGTGTGTTTTTTGGGGGTGGCCTTTGTGATGTTGTTGGGCCTGGCCATGTGGCTGGTGGCCATTTTGAAGCCTAGGCCTGCAAGCTTGCCTGGCCTTGTCTGCCAACAGGCCTGCTTTTTCATCCACCAGGATCAGAGCAGGTAGCCACAGCTTTATTAATCCAGTGTTTTCTGTGTGATCTGTTGAATTTAGACATCATTTAGGGCATGGATGGCATTGGATTGAGTTGGGAAGTGTGTTTTTTTAGGGGTGGCCTTTGTGATGTTGTTGGGCCTGGCCATGTGGCTGGTGGCCATTTTGAAGCCTAGGCCTGCAAGCTTGCCTGGCCTTGTCTGCCAACAGGCCTGGTTTTTCATCCACCAGGATCAGAGCAGGTAGCCACTGCTTTATTAATCCAGTGTTTTCTGTGTGATCTGTTGAATTTAGACATCATTTAGGGCATGGATGGCATTGGATTGAGTTGGGGAAGTGTGTTTTTTGGGGGTGGCCTTTGTGATGTTGTTGGGCCTGGCCATGTGGCTGGTGGCCATTTTGAAGCCTAGGCCTGCAAGCTTGCCGGCCTTGTCTGCCAACAGGCCTGCTTTTATATCCACCAGGATCAGAGCAGGTAGCCACAGCTTTATTAATCCAGTGTTTTCTGTGTGATCTGTTGAATTTAGACATCATTTAGGGCATGGATGGCATTGGATTGAGTTGGGGAAGTGTGTTTTTTGGGGGTGGCCTTTGTGATGTTGTTGGGCCTGGCCATGTGGCTGGTGGCCATTTTGAAGCCTAGGCCTGCAAGCTTGCCTGGCCTTGTCTGCCAACAGGCCTGCTTTTTCATCCACCAGGATCAGAGCAGGTAGCCACAGCTTTATTAATCCAGTGTTTTCTGTGTGATCTGTTGAATTGAGACATCATTTAGGGCATGGATGGCATTAGATTGAGTTGGGGAAGTGTGTTTTTTGGGGGTGGCCTTTGTGAAGTTGTTGGGCCTGGCCATGTGGCTGGTGGCCATTTTGAAGCCTAGGCCTGCAAGCTTGCCTGGCCTTGTCTGCCAACAGGCCTGCTTTTTCATCCACCAGGATCAGAGCAGTGTCGTACTTTAAAATTTGGGACCGCGTAGGAGGCAGGGCCCTACCCCTGTCTATCCCGGTATTAGCGAACCGCGAATGGTCAATGCGGTATGTACAAGTGCTTTGTGTAACGTTTTAGCTATGAATGCACTATGTATACGCTATTATACATCACTACGTGGGTTCCATTTTAGAAGCGGTGGCCATTTTATGGTTGCCCTCACATAGGCTACATAGCATGAAGCAAATACGGGCCTTTTAGAGCACATGTGCCTTTCCTTTGACTTTTCTGTGACCTGGGCAGCTTGGCTCTGCTGCCCCAGGTCAGTCCGGTCTCACGAGTTCCCCATCCTCTGGCCACCTGTGATTAGCATCAGGGCTTGACACACCATAAAGCCTTTTCATCCTACACAAGCCTCCAGCTAATCTCTTTCGCACCTGACTGTTCCTGCTTTATGGCTTGTTTTCCAAACAGGAGATGCTCATGTTTATTGGGGCCTATCGATATCTGATGAGGGATCTGAGCCTCGCTGGGTAAATAATTGCGGGCGGGCTGAACTGAAATGTGGGATTGTAATCATGACTCTGCTTGTTCTTTGAAGTAAAATATGTGAATGACCAACTGCAAGAGAAGGGCGGTGTTGCCCAGAGCGTAATATTCTCCATAAAAGAGAAGACTGGTTTTTGTTCTGGAGACTGCCTCATTCAGTTGCTAAGGCTTCTGTGCGACGTAGTCTCACTCATTTGAGTTTAATAAAGATGTCTTTTCATATTTCAGCTTCTTTGCCAAGTTCTTTGTTATATTACCATGAGAGTGGAATTTTATAATACTACGCCAACATGGAAAACAAAGTCATAGGGTGCTACCCCTTGCACCGCTGGGGTCCTAAAATCCCCGGTACTTCAGCAGGTAGCCACAGCTTTATTAATCCAGTGTTTTCTGTGTGATCTGTTGAATTTAGACATCATTTAGGGCATGGATAGCATTGGATTGAGTTGGGGAAGTGTGTTTTTTGGGGGTGGCCTTTGTGATGTTGTTGGGCCTGGCCATGTGGCTGGTGGCCATTTTGAAGCCTAGGCCTGCAAGCTTGCCTGGCCTTGTTTGCCAACAGGCCTGCTTTTTCATCCACCAGGATCAGAGCAGGTAGCCACAGCTTAATTAATCCAGTGTTTTCTGTGTGATCTGTTGAATTTAGACATCATTTAGGGCATGGATGGCATTGGATTGAGTTGGGGAAGTGTGTTTTTTGGGGGTGGCCTTTGTGATGTTGTTGGGCCTGGCCATGTGGCTGGTGGCCATTTTGAAGCCTAGGCCTGCAAGCTTGCCTGGCCTTGTCTGCCAACAGGCCTGCTTTTTCATCCACCAGGATCAGAGCAGGTAGCCACAGCTTTATTAATCCAGTGTTTTCTGTGTGATCTGTTGAATTTAGACATCATTTAGGGCATGGATGGCATTGGATTGAGTTGGGGAAGTGTGTTTTTTGGGGGTGGCCTTTGTGATGTTGTTGGGCCTGGCCATGTGGCTGGTGGCCATTTTGAAGCCTAGGCCTGCAAGCTTGCCTGGCCTTGTCTGCCAACAGGCCTGCTTTTTCATCCACCATGATCAGAGCAGGTAGCCACAGCTTTATTAATCCAGTGTTTTCTGTGTGATCTGTTGAATTTAGACATAATTTAGGGCATGGATGGCATTGGATTGAGTTGGGGAAGTGTGTTTTTTGGGGGTGGCCTTTGTGATGTTGTTGGGCCTGGCCATGTGGCTGGTGGCCATTTTGAAGCCGAGGCCTGCAAGCTTGCCTGGCCTTGTCTGCCAACAGGCCTGCTTTTTCATCCACCAGGATCAGAGCAGGTAGCCACAGCTTTATTAATCCAGTGTTTTCTGTGTGGTCTGTTGAATTTAGACATCATTTAGGGCATGGATGGCATTGGATTGAGTTGGGGAAGTGTGTTTTTTGGGGGTGGCCTTTGTGATGTTGTTGGGCCTGGCCATGTGGCTGGTGCCATTTTGAAGCCTAGGCCTGCAAGCTTGCCTGGCCTTGTCTGCCAACAGGCCTGCTTTTTCATCCACCAGGATCAGAGCAGGTAGCCACAGCTTTATTAATCCAGTGTTTTCTGTGGCATGGATGGCATTGGATTGAGTTGGGGAAGTGTGTTTTTTTGGGAGGGCCTTTCTGATGTTGGTTGTCTTAAAGGCATGCTTTTGTGTTTTGTTGTATGTGTCTGGTGTGTTGGTGTGCAATGCATGCACCCTGCAGACCTTTTTGGGGCCTGTGAATGTTCGTATTTCCATTTTGTTGCATTAAAAAGGCAGAGCAGTGTGCTTTAGCATGCATCCTTTACCTGGCTTTTATAGGCCTTTTGTCAGCTCCTCATGTTCCCCAGGCCCCCGGCTTGTTTGTGATTTGTGAGTGTCCATGTGGGTGGTGGCCTTTTTTGGTGTTTGGACTGTGAGCTATTAGTGTCCTGATTTTGCCATAGGCCTGCATGGTTTTCCTATTGGCTATTTGGCTTACTGCTTCCATCCATCCACCCCCTTTGTCAGCAGCAGCTCCATGGATGCTGAGATGCTCAAATAATTTAATGGTCCACCCCACTTTCATTACATTTTTATTTTGGTGGTTATTATTAACTTTCCTATCCTTCCTGAGAGTGTAGTGTGTGGCTGTACACAGTAGTATAACATAACTCTAGTTAAAAAAAAGTCATAAATGGCTAGACTATCTTTTGTTTGCACTAGTACAGTACTAAGTAACTGAACCACAACAACAAATGCAACATTTCACTGATGTTCTTCTCCTGTCTTATTTGGTTTTAGGTTCACAAAAGACAGAGTAGGAGGTGTCATCAGCATCACCCGGCTACCCGTTGTACTGCCAGCCAGACAGAAGTCCTGCTGCGCATCACGTCCACGTGTGACCAGAACTTGTTGTGCATCTGCATCCTGCCTGACATCTGAAGAAGATGGCCCCAAAGAAAGGTACCAGGTCCAGTACCAAGAAAGTTGCCGGTGAGAAGAAGGAACAGAAAAAGGAAGTGCCATTAAGTACGACTGGTGGTGTGCCGGCCATTGTTTTTTTTTACACCAAAGCGTTGTCCGGGAACCAAGCTGGGAGCAGCACAGCGGTCCAACCCCACCAACCTAGGCCCAAGGGCTTTAGTGTCGCAGAGGTAGCCAGTTTACTAACGAGCAGCGATGTTGAAGAAATGTCATTACCGCAAAATAGTACACAATCAAGTTCAACGCAGGCGCAAACTCAGCAGATCAGTGTCAAGCCGCCGCAACAAGAACAGTAGCAGCCGCCGCAACAAGAACAGCAGCAGCCGCCGCAACAAGAACAGCAGCAGCCGCCGCAACAAGAACAGCAGCAGCCGCCGCAACAAGAACAGCAGCAGCCGCCGCAACAACAACAGCAGCAGCAGCCGCCGCAACAAGAACAGCAGCAGCCGCCGCAACAAGAACAGCAGCAGCCGCTGCAACAGCCCACCATAGTAGTTGTTGCTCCTGATGTAGGGGCATTTCAGGAAATCGAGCTTCCTGCAGACAAAGTGGAGCAAAGTCAAACCACTGTGTCAGAAGATCTATTGTCTTCCAGACCACCAGCAAGGAAAAGGAGGCTTAGTCCATCATCTTCTTCTTCAAGCCCCGCTTCTGATGATCGTGATGACACTTGGGTCCCACCAGCTCGCCACAAGACAATGCTTCTGAAAAGGAAGGTCCCAGAAAAACGTAGAGTTATGGAGGTAGATGTAGAAGAGGGGGGTGATGATGTTGATGAAGACGAGCCAGTCATCACGCACATTACTCCCGCCCCAAAGGGATTGGAGACCGACATTCTCACCCTATCCAGAAAGGCTGCTACTGAGCGGGATGTAGCACGGATCTCACCAACACAGGATACACCACCACTACCTCCAGCTGCCATATTTTCCAAGGCCCGGCAGGGACCTACATCCAGCTCAACCATCTCAGTAGGTAGTGGTAGTAAAAGTCACAGTGTAGGTGCACAGGGTCACATATTTTCAAGCACCCCCTCAAGTTCATCTGGTGTTGAAAGTGGCACATCCAGCAGTGCCAGAAAGTTCTCCTCCCCAGTTTGGGACTTCTTTTCTGTTAGCGCCAAGGAGGAGAACGTTGCTATATGCTCAATTTGTCGGCAAGGTGTTCGGCGTTGTAAGCCTGGTACAAACTATGGTACCGGAGGACAAGCAAGTCATCTAAAAATACACCACAGTATCGTGTGGGAGGATCACCTACTTATATTAAAAGAAAGTAGAGAAACTCAACCCATTGCAGTTGGTCAGGATGAATCAGGGAGCGATATTATTGTGGTGGCAGGTGAAGAAGAGGGAGGCATTTCTAGCCCTGTCCCCAGTCGTGCAGTGGTAACGCCCACATCCTCCTCAGTAACATCAGAGTTGCACCGCACTAAGAGCCATACTCAGAGTCTGGATGAGACACCAAGGCGACCGGCGAGTACCTCAATGAGACAATCTGTGTCGTTGAACCGTAGTGGGTTAATGAAAACAGCACCACTAAGGAAAGTAAGCCAGCCTACCATTGAGAGCATGTTTAGGTTGGAGGGGCAGTTCCAACGCAACCACCCAATGGCACGATTGTACAATGCGAAGCTGGCTAAAATGTTAGCGCTGAACCTTCTTCCTTTTTCATTTGTGGAAGGGGTGGGTTTCCTTGAATTTGTGTCTGCCATCTGCCCGAAATGGAAAGTTCCCAGCCGGTCCTATTTCGCAAGAATTGCTGTTCCGGCACTACATCATGATGTGCTGGAATTGGTTGGTCAAGGTTTGCAGCAGAGTGCTGTGCACAATATCCACCTGACAACAGACATGTGGAGCAGTTGCCAAGCCACAGATTACATGTGCATCACTGCACACTGGATCTCTTTTGTGGGGGTTAGAGATAAACTATCTGCACGAGGTGTTGTTGACACAGCTGCGATTTTTGAAGGTACTCGGAAACATGCAACTGTCGCCATGTTCGCCATGGAGAAATCTCATACGGCTGAAAACATTTTAGAAGAGTTTCGCACCAAGGTTTTAGAATGGCTGCGGCCCAGAGGGCTTGGTATTGGTTTTGTTGCCACAGACAATGGCAGTAATGTACTTAAGGCCATGGAACTTGGTTCCTATTTCAGGGTTCCGTGTTTGGCACACTGCATAAACACTATAGTGCAAGACTTTCTGAAAAAAGAACCCATAGTCAGCAATTTACTGGCCATCTGCCGAAGAATATGCACTCATTTCAGCCATTCTTTTAAAGCTCGGAAGCAGCTGAGGATCATCCAACGTGAATTTAGGATGCCAGTCAAGGCACTCATCCAGGAGGTGGCAACACGTTGGAACTCAACATATTACATGCTTGATCGTCTGTACGAACAGCACAGGTCACTCCATGAATATGTCTGGTACAGAAGCAGGGATGCTGCTAGTGTTAAAGGCATGACCCTTCAGAGGGAGCAATGGACCCTAATTAAATGCCTGACTGAGATGCTGTCTCCTTTTGAGGTCTTCACACGTGAAGTCAGCAAGGAGGACTGTACAATGGGCCAAGCTATCCCATTGTTGCAAATGCTAGAGCATGAACTGAATAATGTGTCTGAATCCTACAAATGTGTAGAGGACAGAAGGCAAGCCCATGACTTGGTGGAGAGCTTATCCAGGCGCTTAACTGAAAATGTAAGGATACAAAATAAAATTTTGTCACAAGAACATTACATTTGTGCCACAATTCTGGATCCACGTGCAAAATTAGGACTAGTGAAGACATTCCTTGCTTTTTCCGACAATGATGTTGCCCGCTATAAAAGTTGTATAGCTGAAGCAGCCATTAAGTTTGAAAACGAAGGGCTGCTAATTAAAAGCCCGCCACATCAACCCACAACAAGTACTGATACTGAAGCAGGCCATGCAGAATCAAGTGCAACTTCGTTGGCTGAGGGCAGTGCGGTTGGCTCAGATTCACAATCATAACACTCACCATCACTATCGACTACAGAAACAATAACTGGATCATAGGCCGAGTATAATCATTACAGGATTGGTATGTAAAGATGGGCCTTTGTAAGCACAGTGCTGATGCACAGAAAAAACAGCACAAAAGCTTACCAGCAGCAACCCTGAACATTGAGCGGATGGTCCAGGCCTATCTGGACGACCCAACAGAGGTGTACGTTGATCAAAACCCATTGCAGTATTGGTATAGGAAAAGGTCTGAATGGCCACAGCTCAGCAGGCTGGCGATAAGCTATCTGGCTTGCCCTGTCGCAAGTGTCTCTTCCGAACGTGTTTTCAGTGCTGCTGGTTCCATTGTAACATTGAGAAGGATCAGTCTATCTCCAAAAAACGTGGAGAGGTTAACAATGATCAAAATGAATCAACACTTCATACCACCGAATTACACAATACATGAATCAATAGAGGAAGATGAGAACAGCGGCTCAGGTGACGGAAGTATTGTGTCAGATGATTACCTACTACTGGAAGAACCCCCAGAGTTTGAGGACGAGCTATACTTCCCTGACAATTAGGCTCGCACTTACTGTCTTCCTCCCTTTTTTCCCCCTTTGTTTATGTGTCTGTCGTTCCGGTTATAAACTTGTGAATCGCAACAAATCCATTATCACCGCCTTCTACTCTTCTAATTTAAGATACAAGTTTCAGGTGTCTGCCATTTGACAGTACAGTCCTCCGAATCCAGCTCCTCCGCTCGATCATACTGAATCTCCTGCTCAATTCCATTTCCCTCATGAATGATGATTGGATGATGGTAACAACAAATTCAAACTTTCCTCGTCCTTCCAAAACAAGTGGACCATGAATCAGATGACTACTATAGCTATCCTCCTTTCAGAGCCGAGAGAGACTGGCCATTAACTGAACATAAGATGGAACAGGTAATGATTGATGCCATGCATTGGCCGCAGAGTCGCAGACTGAATGATGTAGATTTTGTTGTGTTTGTTGCGCATGAATTTATGTAATTGTGCACTGCCACTAATCAACTTTCTACAGAACACACTAAGTTTCCCCTTCTTGCAAATAAGAAATTTGTACTTCTCCTGCATCTTGGTGATACATTGCTTTTAATTCAATACAGGAAGGGGACTCACTCAATCTGTGCAATGCAAATGACTGTGACACAACAGCACCGTCCATCATGATGATGGCGAAAGAGATGGCCCGTTAACTTAAGTTAAGATGAGAAGGAACAGGTAATGAATGATGACAATTAATGGCATGCATTGGACACCTGACTCTGAGCTATTGGTCTTTGTGTTTGCGTTGTTTGTTTGTTGTGCACAAAGTGATGTCAAAGTGTACTAGTAGTAATCTATCTTTCTGTACACAATAAAGAATGACTCAAGTCAGTAATATTTATATTTCTACTCTTGTTGTGTCATAAATTTGTTACTTATACTGCAGGCCAATCTTCACAGTCAGTCAGTAAAAGTATCAGAGATGATGATGAAGTCAGGAGGATGTTTCAGGAGTGGCATAAAACGGAAAAGCCTAAAGGTAAACACGTCAACAACAACCACAGCAGACCCAAATGTCTATGTAGAAGTTGAATAGAGTGTAGCGGTGGGATGACTGCAGTGCATTGATTTTACTAACTTAAACTGTAAAATGCTATGTTTGGAATGGATAATGTGCTTTGCGTTTGTCCAACTCTTTGAGAGAAAAAAAAAGGACTCTAAAGTGTTAACGTAGGATGTGCTAATGCTAAGCACTGTGGGCCTTTTCTCTCCTGTTACTGTTGAAGGTCAATGCTGGAAACAGACTAGAGTAGAGATGATGCATACATGCCACCTCGGAAAGTGTTCTTGTTGCACTACACCATCACTTGTGCATTTGTTTTAACTTTCTTTCTCAATATCCCCTTTGGTTTTCCATCTACAATTACAGGCCGGGCCTTACCCTAAACTTTGTAAAACATTACAATGCATATTAATTACCTTACCAATCCATCACCTTTTTTTTCCAGCCGGGCAGTGGCGAGGCGACACACCCAAGATTGATGGACGAGAGGAGCAAGAGGAATGCCGAGATGCAAATCCAGTCCACATTTTTGACCGGGATAAGACAGTAACAGTATCCACTTTTATCTTCTTTTAAATAATTTGATTAATATCTTGTATACAATCTTTACAACAGTGTGTTTTTGGAGTTGTTATCATCATTAGGTTTGCTCTGTGTTTACGTTTCTTCCCTACCAATATTTAAAATTTCTATTTGCTATGTGTTAAAGTTTTAAGGCCGGAACAACAGAACAAGAACTAGAAGTGTATGTAATCTGGGTCTCTCATCATCATGCATGCATTGCCTTTTTCTCCCTTAACATATGGATATGGTAGTCTTCAATGATTGTCGTTTGTTTGTCTATGTATGCATATTGTTTTTCTATGTCAAACCTTTCCCAAAAACCCTGTTCCCATCCATTCAACAAACCCTAACCCTCTTCCCCCGGGCTGTGTGACTTATTGTCGAGGTGTAACTAAATTAAATGTACACCAATACTTAATCACACACTTGCTGGGGCGGATGTGGTGAAAGCAACACTACTTCAATTTCAAGGCAGAGCGATGATCTTCTTCTGCTTTGCCACCCATGAGTAGGATATTTCAGAGGTTATTTTATTTAACAAAGGAACATATACCTCAGCATGAATTGCCGGCATTGATTGGATTTGTTTGTTGTCATTCCTCATATACAGCACTAACTGTTAGACTGTAGGCATAGTCAAGTGACTCGACACAACTATAGTTTGTAACTCTGTCTAGTAGGCTATCCTCCTAACCACCATTCAGTTTTTTGTCAAATATTTGAGCATATTATTGTTGCTCGGTAAGTTCTGTACTGTACTTCATTCAACTACTCCTCTAACAGTCTCTCAAAGGCGATTGACTGTCTCCTTCTCTTTTTTTGGAAATGCTGCCGCCCTGCCAGTGTCTACTACTACTACTACTATACTACCACCACCACCCCAATCATGGCATGTATGAAAAAGGAAACCATCTTCACCATCCAGCCAGTGCTGTGACACAGATGGACATAAACATCAAGCACCGGTAAGAGACAAGTTTGGGGGAGGCAGAATTAATAATGGACATGTCAATGATTTTGTTTTCACACACCAGTACAAAGAATGCATAGACTAGAGGACAGACTGAAAGTACTAGAAGGACCAGTTAATGAGTGAGGTGTGTCTCTCATCTATCTGTTTGTGTCTTATACAGTCAGCCAATTTTTTAAATCAAACACAGGCTATGGGCGGCCATGCACCAGCAAGGAAACAGTGTGATGTTAAACAGTTACCCCACCTACAAAACATTAACAACATTGGATGTAACATAGAAAAATATATTTAATTTACCCTAACAAAAATAAACTAAACCCACAAAAGCTGACCAACCCCCCTCCCTAACCCCAACCACTGTCCATAATAGAAAAAAGTCTGTAACGCCCAAACGAGTTAAGAAAAAGAATTAAAAAAGGGGCAGAACAGGATGACAGGGACTAACTGGTGGGGTGGGACTCGAGGAGGACACGCATCTGGCGCATCTCGCCCTCTAAACGGGCGACGCGGCGTCTAAGGCTGCGGCAGCTGCAGCCACAGGGGGGGGGCACCGGAGATGGCACGGTGGTGGCGGGCAGCCGCCAGACGGTGGCGCCGTACCGCTGGAGGGTGGTGGCTGGGGCCCGGGCCACGGGAGGAGGCTTCCCCAATTGCAGCCGCAGTCTCCTCCTCGGCTAAGACCACCAGCCGCCGGTATTCTCTCTGGATTGCCTCCAGCTTCCGGGGCCGTGCCTTGGCAGCCAACTCCCTCCGATTTAGTTTAGGAGTAGCTGTGTATCAAAAAGAAAAAAACAGGACAATTGTAAAATATACTCTTAGAAAAACAGTAAGACAAGTTAATTATTTATACACATAGTGGCATGGTAGAGTAGCACTATAAAGCACAGTAGTACATAACATTTTAAATCACGCCCGTCCTTCTTCCTTCCACCCGTCTTTCACTTTTTAGTTGAACAGTGCACCAGGTGCTCTTCTCCATAAAACTTTCAAAGCGGAGTTGAAATTAGATAGATGAGGCCATTGGTTACTCAATACTCCCGCTCCTATGCCAATTAAAGGGATTCTAGTCTTATAGTTCACACTTTAAACGTTCACAACAACTCATACTTACAAGTTACGACATCGTATGGCGGGCGGACTTTGTCCGCCCGCCATCCTCACGCTAAAAAGGGTGGGGGTCCCGTGGGGACAATTAATTAGGATGATGCGCCCGGCACAGTGGCTGGCGCATCCTGTTTTTATTACATTCTGGTTGGCGGTGCTGAAAGCAATGCTAAAAATACATGTTGTGCTGCTTTTCCAAGCACAACATGACGGGCCCCGCACGGAGCCTGTCACGTTTTGCTTGGAAAGGCGGGGGGGTACCATAGCATAGGTAGGTACACTCCATGGGGGCACCCAAGCATACTCTGCAATGTCTGCATGCCTTTCCGTGGCGGACGGCAATGCCGCCACGCAAAGGCATTCCAAAATGCAGATTATATGGCTGGCGGTGTGTTCAGAGAGACACCACCGGCATATTGAACCCTTTTCCGCCTGGTCGACATGTGGGGGGTCTGAATAATTTCTACAGGGATGGCGGAGGTTTGCCCCTGCGGTGTCGGCAGTGAATTGCAGCCGGCCCGGCGGGGGCAATACGCCCACATCCTAATGGGGCCCTAAGTCACAACTGTACAGTATACATATACATACAGTACACCCTTGCAGTGAGTGTGCTGTCAAGTTCAACAATAGTTAAGGATTATGAATCTAACTTACCACCGCCTGCCACTGGTGCTGCCACTCCCCCTACCGCTCCATCGTCGGTATCGGCAGCAACTGCCGCAACCTCGCCCTCCGCGTCGCCTTGTTCGCTGGCCCCGGCACTGGTGGTCGGTAGTGCGCCTAGAAAACATTACTCATTTATTAGGCGTCATTTACACCTCCCCCCTATTGATCAGCTGCAAGGTTGAAAAAGGAGTTAATACTAACATACATCACTAGTACAAATCAGGTAGTAGTAGAGTAGACACTAATAGTTATATATGATCATTGTAGCCTTTGCTTAATTAGCCCTAGCCATGCTACCATTTTACCTTTGTGGCTTTTATTTTTGCACATGTGACGTTACCTTTACCTTGCAGCTTCTTAAGACACCTTTGAGCCCACATGACCTGCCTCACACTGCTACTGTCTAGGCTACGCGCTGCGTACAAGCGGTCCACAAACATTAAGAAGCCAATTTTTTAGGAAGTACTGGTGTACTACTGTTACTGTTAGTCCATATTGCTTATCCATAGATGCTACACTTTTTGGCACGGCTGAGAAATGCTTGCAAGTTGCAATATACTAACGCACACCATTTCTTTTTTCGCATTACAGACGCAAGATTCCCTTCTATGAACCAGAGCTTCTGAATGATGCAACAACTACCAGTACTAGGTTCTTCTAAGGTGAGGGGTCCCTTCACTCATATCTTCTTTTATAAATTTATATAAACTAAATTGCTATGGGATGGTGGTGCTGCCTTCCACCACTGTTCAGTTATCATGATTTAATTCCCAACTGTATAAGTGTAACAATGTATATTGTTTTAATGTTATTGATTTTCCGGTTGGTGCTGCTAAGAAAACAGTGCACAGACCTTCTCAAATTGAAATAAACATTTTGAACTTACATAGACTTGGTGGTATTTGGTGTGGACTAACTTACACGAGTGAGCAAATTAAAGTAAGGGTGTGCATGTGAATTGCTTCCACGACTGAGAGGTTGGGTGGGTTATGTTCTGGGTTGTCTACTTGTTGGGTATCTTGGGGGGAGGGTTCCGAGACCTAATAGTTATGACAAGACAGTACTATAGTCAAGCAGTGGAATTGTGGTGGGCGCGGAATTTCTGATTGAGGTGTGCAAGGAAGGTCCAACCTACCATCACCAACATCCTATTTTCTGGTGCAAATGTATGTGCAAGATCCCTACAACAGTAGTATGTCCTATAGGGTATCATATCAAAATAGTAATAAATCTGGTAGGGCTGTTGTTGCTGTGAATTTTCAAAGCCTCAAGATCAATAAGAATAAAAGTAGTACAAGACGACGACCCAACAGATTGGACTCAATGGCTCGAGGTACTGGTGAATATGAGTTTTATATTACAACCTTTCACAAAGAGTGGCACTGGCCAACTGGGCAAGACTAGCTACTACAGTACAGACAGACTGATAGTATGTAGTAGCAGTAGTACTCGGAGTCATCATAGCGGAGGCAGGGATAAGATTTTTGAAACCGTACAGATCGAAGGATAATTGGTGGTAAAAAATAGCATTTGGAAACAAACAATAGTTCAGGAAAAATATGGGGCAGTAAAAGTTATGGAATAAGAAATATTATTAAAAACAAGAAGACTTACTGGGGCCAGCAGAGGAGCCCTCAGCGGTGTCCTCCTGGTGGTGTTGTTCCTGTCCCGCCGACTGCCCAGTCCCTGTCGGTCTGCCCCTGGGTGCTGATGAACAGGAAGGATATAAGAAAGAGACAAACATTGATGGATGGTGTCAAACAAATACAATATTTTTCAACAACGGTCAAAAAACACTTATGTAAACAACAATTGCAATAACTACATTGACCAATCTCATCTAGTCAACATGTAATATCGGGGGATTCGCAGTTCGACTACTTAAGTTACTATTTATCAACAGTAATCCAGTCTTCCATTCTGATTCCAGAAAACTAAGTTACAACTAAGCCTAAGTACAACGTACCACCCAACCTAGCCCACCTATTCCAGGCATGCCAATTGTACATTAAATATGTATTTCCACTGTATTCCTCAACAATGCGTATGGTCAAATCATGGAGGACACATGAACATGACTACATTTTTTGTATACACCAAATTTTGGTTTGATTGATGCTGATCTGCTACTGCTAAGCAACTGCTAAGCCTACCACCACTCATTGAACAAACTAGAAAAGGTTCTAAAGACTGCCGTACTAGCAGCATGTCACGTAACTGAGTGAGGGGGCATCACGCATACCACTAACAAATTAGAAGCTCATACAAAGTAGTGTACCTAAACATCAATCCGCCCCTGTCTATTAGTGACGGGACAAAGTAAGGAGTGGACTAGAGTCACTGTAGCATTACGTAACTTAGTTTCTCTAAAATAAACTTGTAAAGAATCACGCTAAGCAAGCGCAAACGCAAAGCTGCAAACAAGTAAGATTAGTAGTAGCGCAGAACAACACCATAATCACAGAAGACTTCTAAACGTTATTAACCTGGAATGTATTGTAAGCAGCAACATTCTAGCTGGTTGGAAGGAAAAAAATTATTCGCAATACATAACACAGAGCAGAAGAACAGACACAAAGTTGTAGTAATTAAATATGTACTCACCAAGCCCCGGGACCTCCACTCCTAGCAGGTCCAGCAGGTCCTGCTCACGGTCCACGATGTCGGACCACCGGTGCGTCAGCTGTGCCTGGGTGCGCCGGACCCCAGAGATGCGCGACACTGCCCGGCGCACCTTCCCCCACCGCTGCCGATGCTCCCGGAGGCCGTACCCGGACCCAGGCCTGCCACCTACTGCCAGGGTTGAGGGGAGGTGGCGCTGCACAAAGAAAATTAGTGCAGCCAACTCCTCCTCCCCAAATAAGGCCCGTGCCTGCACCCCTTGTGGGCGCCGCCTTCCACAAGGAAGGCGGTCGCGGCTCTGGCTACGCCGGTGAACAGCCCTCCCCTTGGACATGGTTCTGGGGACGGGGCGGGAAAGAAAAGGTAAAATAAATAAAGGAGTAAAGGAAATAAATAGCAGGCAATAGAAAGAGAAAAAGTAGCTAAAAAACAAAAAAAAAGTAGACAAAAACCAAAAATATAGAAGCAGGAAAATAGTTAGAGAAATAATAAGTAATAAAGATCCAAAAAAAGTGGCTATAAACAAAGGATTGAAAAGATTTTGGGAGGATTGAAAATCAGGCCCCAGAACCATGCAATAGAGTGAAATACAAGATGGCCGCGCCCATTGCGACCACGTGCGCAAGTTCGCGCGATATTTTCTCCCCGAGCAAGCAAAAAGCGACGCGATCAAGTAAAAGCGGTCGCGAACAGGAAATATCGACCGCGAACGGGTGCGAACATGCATTGCGCGACCCGGAACAGGAAGTAAGCATCGCGAGAGGGCGGGACAAGTGAAAACAAGATGGCCGCGCCCTTGAGCAACTGCATGGGTAAGTTGGCGACCCGCGATCACACAAAAAATACCGCGAACTGGCGGGAAAAAAACTTCTGCGTCTTCGCGATATTTCCTGCGTGTTTGCGGAGATTTTCAGCATTTTCGCGATACTTTGCGAAAGTTAATTTCGCAAATTCCTCCCACCCCTAGTTCTGAGATGGACTCTGGCCTAGTCAGAGTACCAACTCAGGCTGTGCTTGTCAGTGATGGGGGCATGGATATGTCACCCTTTGTGATCCCCAGTAACTTGGGCAAATACAGACAGCAACCTTTAATTCATGGAGTAGAAGCTTGGGCATTCAGGGACACAGGAGCAAGTGTCACAATGGTGACCAAAGATCTTGTGGTTCCTGGGCAGATTATACCAAGTGACCAATGCTAGCAATGTCAGAACAGACCATTCTCTGGCAGTTGTTAACTTCTCCTGGGGAGGAGTAACTGGCCTTAAGAAGGTTGTGGTAAGTGCAGAACTACCAGTACAGTGCTTGCTTGGCAATGATCTAGAGACTTCAGCTTGCGCTGAAGTGGAGCTCAGGACACATGCAGAAATGTTAGGGATCCCTGCACATGTATTTGCTGTGACCAGGTCACAGGCTAAAATGTCTAAAACTGGACAGGCCCTGGATTCTGGAAGAATGGACCAGGTGCCTCACAAGAGAAGGAGCAGTAGAGTTAAGGCAGAGCCTTCCCACCTGACTCAGGATACTGATCAGTCTCCTCAGGGAGATGATCTTGAGCCTGCAGAAGGAACTGTCCCAGAGGAGCTTGAACCTGACCAGGTTGAGTTCTTGGGGACAGGGGGCCCTTCCAGGTCTGATCTGAGCCAGGAGCATAAAACCTCCCCTTCTCTTGAAACCCTCAGACAGCAAGCTGCTGATGAGGCTGCTGGTAATGCTAGTGGCACCCATAACGTTTATTGGGATGATGTGTCGTACTTTAATATTCGGAACCGCGTAGGGGACAGGGCCCTACCCCTGTCTATCTTGGTATTAACAAACCGCAAATGGTAAATGCGGCATGCACGAGTGCTTTATATATCGTTCTAGCTATGAATGCACTGTGTACACGTTATTCTGCTTCACTACGCGGGTTCCATTTTGGAAGCAGTGGCCATCTTGTCATTGCCCTCACATAGGCTATAATGGAGTGAATACGGGCCTCACAGTACATGGGCTTTCCCTCTGACTTCTCTGTGACATGGGCAGCTGGCTCTGCTGCCCCGGGTCAAACCGGTCTCACGAGCTCCCCTTCCTCCGTCCACCTGTGATTAGCATCAGGGCTTGACCCGTCATAAAACCCTTTCATTCTACACAATCCCCCGGCTAATCTCTTCCACACCTGCTTGTTCCTGCTTTATGACTTGTTTCCCAAAACAGGAGATGCTCATGTTTATTGGGGGGCCTATTGACATACGATGTGGGATCTGAACCTTACTGTGTAAATCATTGTGGGCTGGCCGAACTGGAATGTGGGATGGTCATCATGACTCTGCTTTTTCGTTTGTAATGTATACTTATAATGGCCATATCGTAAACCAAGGAATGTGTGCCTGGAGCATGATATTTTGTATTTAAGATGAAGTCCGTTCCTATGATTTTCAGCAGTCTCCTGAGAACATACACGCTGTTGTACTTCTAGGATACCTGTCATTGGTCTGCAGCCAATAAACGAATCTTTGACTTCACCCAGAAGACTCTGTGTTTCTGTAGGTCCGGAACAGGGTGAACCCAGAAGTCATAGGGTGTGTGCCCCTGCACCGCTGGGTCTAAATACCCAGTACTTCAGTTTGGCGCCCAACTCGGGACGATTTCAGCGGTACCAGTCCAAGCCAGAGGTTCGTGAGGAGCTTCGTGTGGAAATTCCGGAGGAAGGCCGCCACTTCATCGACCCCTGCATGTCGACGTGGTCTGAAAGTCTTTTCTGCGAGGTTCTCCGCGTCCCGACGGCTACGAAGGACTGCTGCCCTGATTAATCGACCTGTTTTGGACCCTTGACGAGTTTTGAGAGAGCGAAACAATTGAGAGAGTCTTCTGGTGACGCCATCGATCAGCAATATTCAGTTAAGTATAAGTGGAGCGTCTCCCGTTTGTTTTTGGTATCCTTCGGGATCGTTTAATTTGGTAATTTGGTACTTTGGAGTTTGCAAACGCCAAAACCAGAGGACTCGTGTATTCACGAGAATATCGTAATCGATAATCCTTTGACGTTTGGATTGTGGAAATGTGGATTTTCCTGGTCAGTTATGTCCCCTATCTTGGACCCCAACGGTTCTATGTGCATGTCACAAGTACATGTATGTTCCCTCCAGTTCCAGTTATGAAGACGCAAATACATGTGCGTCCACCGTCAACATGTCCTCTGTCAGATCCGCCATGAACAGGCCGGATATTCCATTCCTAAATATGAAAGGCCACCGACTTTTTATGGCTAAGTTATGCCATTTTTACAGTCCAGGCAAGTAGGCCCTGATTCTGCCATCGAAACTCCTCTTGCCTTCTGCCTCTGAAAGCTCCAGTCTGAGCCTGCATCTGTGACCATGAACTTTGTCTCATTCTCTGCGCGGCTCACGAAGCCTGACATCAGCCTATTCTCTGCCAAGAACTGTATTTCACCTTCGAATTATCTGCTTCCCCCTCAGCCGATGCATTCCTGCCTAGTAGTTTAAGTAAACATTCTTCCAGTTACCAAGCAAAAGGCCCGGCTTCTCTGTCCTCATGCAAGTAATTCATAGCCCTGTTACCATGGAATATTCCTACCCCCTCGCATTTAGTGTAGACACTTAGACGCTTGTGCACGCACACACAGTCAGTATAGAATAGATTCTGTCCGAGAGCCCTTCCCTTGTGGATAACATAGTTCTTTAAACATAGGATATTAGATATGATTTGGGATTAGGTTGACATAACCCCAGACTTTTTGTCTCCACATGTAGAGCTAAATGTCAAGTCCCCTTCACCCTCTAGTTGCGCGTCAATCACACGTCATGCTGCTGCGCGCACATCTCTGCCAAGTATTTCTGCTGACATTGCGAAATCATCTCCAGGTATCCACCCACACATGACAATTTACCCATTATCATCAAGTGGACGCCCACATGGACGCCCACCTTCACGCCTACTTACACGCCCACATGCTCTTATCTCATTCTCTCTTGCTCTCTTGCTTACGTACAATTGAGAAATGTATATATACTGTACTCTGTGAATAATGTTTTGAGAATATTGAGAATACTTTTCAGCCCCGTCCAGATCCTTTTTTGGTGATGGAGATATTCTCCCTTTGACTCGAGTTATTGGAATAAAGCCCTTTATGAATCTGATACCACAGACTCAGCCTCTTGCTTTATGCATGATCTTATTGATATCTGAAAAATTATGACAGCGTGATATTTTATTTACCACAGAATGGCGCCCGAACAGTTTAATCTCTTTCCCCACACGCCGGAGATGAAGGTCGAGTTTTGCCCCCTTCCATAGCCGTGATGGACTTCAAGCGCGCACGTCGCGGGTTTTCCCGCCAACTCCCTCAGGCCAATGAAGGGGACAGACTGCGACCCGGCATCCATACGAGGCGGTGAGGAACGCAGATTGTCTACCCAGAGCCCACCTGCGAGAGAGCTGTGTCCGAGGTATACAGAGGCCCACCAGGTTTTCGAAGTCCCGATGTCCAGAGGGTCCGATGTCCGCAGTCGTCGAGTCCAGTCCATTCTCCGAGGCCTTCCGTTTCAAGGAGCTACCCGGTGAGTACCATCGCCGGGGAGGCGTGTTGACGCGCACATAGGTTGTGCCGGTCAAGACGGATTTGGGTACACAAATGCGGTCTGCACTGTTTAGCAGTGTATATGTACTGTTTAGCAGTATATCAAGTATTCCGAAGTATCTAGTTATTGTCAAGAATTCTGCTTGGTGATTAGTTATGCAGACTGTCATCATTGTTGGTCATTTTTAAAGGTTAAAATGTTTAATGTTTAATGTTTAATGTGTTAAAAAAACGTCCTGCATGTTGTGGTATGAATGACTGTTCATTATTGTGCCTTTTGTACCAAGTGTGTTCAAGACAAAGTGTTCAAGATTAAGTATCAGATCAGTTGTCAATATGCCGCTCTTTTCGAAGTTAAGACAGATTACTACTAGAAAAGGGGTGCTTGAAGAAGCAGTTCCTATTCCTCCTAGGGACACTCCAGGGCACTTTATGTATCACAAGCATGGCTTAGACGCCATATTATTCCTTGATCTATGGGTGGACTACACCAAAGAGTTACCAGAAAGTCAGAGATGGCCCGTAGCTGGGACCTGGGATGCCGAATGTATCATGAAAGTCGAAGAAGAGTTGTGGAAGAGGAAAGCTAGACAGTCACAGAAAGACGCTGTTGAATTATGGCGTAAAGAATAGCATAGACGCACAGAGTAAGCGCTCAGAAAAGAAGAGAAAAGTAGGGAGGATTCAGACAAAGCCCGAGAGAACGTGTTAGTTGAGGAAGGTATCTGAGTAAAAGCAGAACAAGTAGACAGACAACGAAACACTCTTATGAAAGAGGAAATGTAGACCAGCTTGGAAGGATGCCATTGAGTTTTTGGCGCACGGAGTGACATAGAAGGACAGAGTAAGTGTTTCACGAAGCAGAGAGAAGTGGACTGGAGTCTGGAAAAGCCAAGGATGAGATGTTACAGGAGGAATTTGAGCTGGTAAAATGAGCGCAGGCTGACAGAAAAAGAAATACTGACGTTGCTGGTATTTATCCCGTCCTTTCAGAGGACCTAGCAAGAGTGGCCCCAGTAAAAAGACCAGTTATAATACATATATTAATTACATAGTAGCCCAAAGGTTCTTGAGCCCCCCACCAAATGAACAGCGCATAGCTGGTGTTTACATGGTCCAACATTTGACTACGTTGTCAATAGGAAATTGAGAGGGGTGCAGCTAGAGAAGGAGCAACTCCTGTGATTTGATGACACCCCTAATGTACAAAGTGTTAACGAAAAATAATTAGTGACAAGTTTAGCTTGGAAAAAGAATTGTGGGTATTTCGAATTTGCAAATTTTTCATGAATACAGGTTTGTGTTCTTGATGGTCCAGTGAGCCAATGTGCTGGGTCAAGTCGGTAAGATTATGACCCCCTGAGTGCAAATTGTATGTAAAAATAATTTTTCAATTGAGCGAATTATTGCAGTTTTTATGGAATTGAGTAGTCTTTTTGTCTTTGACAGCTTCAGAGTGAGGAGAAGGTGGGGGCCGTGTAGAGCAGAATGTGATACAGAAATCGGAGTCAGATTCTGACCTTGTAGCCAGTGTAGGTGGGGGCCGGTGGGAGCAGAACAGAGGCACTGCTTAGAAGGCTTCTCTGACATCGCATCTGTGTAATGCCTGCAGCTGGAGAGCCTTGGGGCCAGGAATAGGAAAAACTAAAAAAAGATGGCTGGCAGCCCAGGCTCAGGCCGCGCTGAGGGGCTATTTTTAACTTCTCTGATAAGACAGGGCAGCTGAGAAATGTAAGTCGAGAAAGATTCCCTTGTTCTATTCTGTGCAAAACAAGTGCCCCGAGGAAATGTCTATGGAGAAGATTTGTTTTATTTTTTAGCAATTGTTATATTGCTTCTGGTCAGAAAGTAAAATGTTGCTCTTGTTTGGAATTTTAAGGGCTATGTGCCTATATAAAAACGATTTTCAAATTCAGACATTTTTGAATTGTGGCCACAAGCTGCCACCAGTTGCATTGGATAAATGATCCAGTGGTTACGGGTCTGTGAGGAAAGATGTGAGATGCATCTTCGACTAGGACATGAGGGTACATTGTGTACAAAGAAGCATAGCACATTTTTATAAAAAAAAAATAAATAAAAAAAAAAGAGACAGGTTCGTGTGTTCGTCATTTTTTGATTATTGTTGCTGATCCTGTGTGTCAGACTTGACGCGGTCATCATTGGGATGACCCACTGCCAGATGGGGTTGTATAGGGCAGGTAAATAAGTTATTGATTATAAGCCTGACAAATTAAGCAGGCCAGAATGTTCGCATCTGAGCTGTAGGTACTGTAATTACGCATCGCTGCTCATTTATATATGTTAGTGTAATTATCTATGCTTTCTGTGCCCGGTATACTGATGGCTTGGCACAATTACTAAATTTCACAGACATGATATTACCATTATCATGCTGTCAAAATAGCAGACAACACGTTATCAGTGTATGTCTAATTGGTGTTGGAGATGAATGAAACAAAAGAAAAAGGCTATGCAAGACTAAAATATTTTTCACATAACTGCCTTTCTCTTATAGACAGGCAGCCTCGGTCATATGTTTCCAGATTGGACATTAAGGAACAATTATGATCTGTGCACTCGCATTTTAACTCTTGAAAGGCCTGTTTTAAATAAGGACTGCCACCACAGAGTGACAAATAAGGCTCGGTATTTAGGGTAATGAGAAAATATCTGACAGGATTTCCTTTTTAAAGTTTGCTTTAGTAAGCTCATTCTTGTGAGTGGTGGCCCCAAAAGTTGACTTGTTTTTGAATTAGGCTATTTATTGTATAGGTGGAAATTATTGCACATTGACTGATTTCTTTAGCAGATAAATTATTAATTATCAACATTAACAACTGTTCTTAAACTTGGTCTTCCGAATATTTAGGTAATTTAGCATTCCTATTAGGGCCTCCTAGCATTAATATTGACTTCAGGTTGGTGTAGGTTCATGTAATAGGGACATTTGCATATGAGATGTCATTTGGCCAGCTTATGAGCTAACACAATGAGGTTTGTACATTAATTTGAAGGATTTCTCGCCGTTTCACATACGCTGTGTATCTCCTATAATTTTGCTTACGCCCAGTAGCTACACACAGGGATTAATAGTGTTGACAAGACACAGGGTTTGATAGTGTTTGACAGCAGTGAAATCTGTTTCAGATTTCCTCCTGTCAAAAAGGGGGGGAAGGAGGAGAATATTGGCTTTCTGCTGGCCCCTGAGGAGGTTCGCTTCCCGCTAGCCCCTTAAGAAATTAAGCCCCTTAGAAATTAGCCCCCTTAGAAATTAAGCCAAGGAAATAGGTATGGTGTTTTCCCCTTTTTCTCATGTTTTATTGTGATCTTTCAGGGGAATTAGTCCAAGCCCCTAATACAGCTTCTACTAAAGTCCTCCCTTGGACACAAGAACACACTGTGGCATTTGAAGAATTAAAGAGAGCTTTATGTCAAGCACCAGTTTTAGCAAACCCTGATTACAACAAATCGTTTATGTTTTTGTGACAGAGCGGGATGGAACAGCACTATCTGTCCTAACACAAGATCATGCAGGAAAACACGAGCCCTGTGCTTATTTTTCTAGTACATTAGACCCAGTAGCACAGGCTGTGCCTGCGTGCCAAAAATCAGTTGCAGCAACGGCCTTAGCCATAAGACAAAGTGACTCGATAGTGCTGGGCCACCCTCTGACAGTACAAGTACCACACGCAGTAGAGGTTCTCTTGAACCGGACACAAACACAACACCTGACTGTAGCTAGACTGACGGATTATGAGCCAACGTTATTTCAACCACACATAGAGATCAGACGATGCAACATACTGAATCCTGCTACCCTTTTGCCCTCCAGTACAGAAAGCGTTTCACCACACAACTGTGTTGAAGTAATACATACCGTGACTAAACCAAGACAAGACTTGACAGATGTTGCACTCCCAGACCCCGAGCTAACACTATATGTTGACGGCTCATGCATGAGGACAGGGGCGGGAGAATTAGTGGCAGCATATGCAGTGACTGCTGATACTGTAATAATAGAGACTAAAAGAATAGACATATTGTCAGCACAAGCAGCAGAGCTCATCGCCCTGACACAAGCGTGCATAAGAGCTAAGCACCTGAGAGTAAACATTTACACCGATTTTGTGGAGAGAAAGAGGTTTCTTGACCTCTCATGGGGCCAAGATACAGCATGGCCCCCTTATTCAAGCCCTACTGGAAGCAATACATTTATCAACAGCCATAGCTATCCTAAAATGTAAAGCACATACTAGAGCCACAGATACCATTTCCCAAGGCAATGATCTGGCAGACCGAACTGCTAAACAGACAGCTCAGACCCCACTAGACATGACAAAGTTACAGGTTCAATAAGTGTCCAAAGCCATGACAGTTAGGGATCCTTCCAAGGATGTACAAGACATACAGACACATGCTACTGTAGACGAATTAAAGAAATGATCGGAACAAGGAGGGGTACTGACTGATCAAGGTTGGATGACAAAGGGCAAATCCACATGGTTTCTTTCTGATTCAAGGGTACAAGTGATTATAAATACCGCACATAGTCCTGCACACTTAGGAGAGAAAGCAATGATAGATAGCTTACAGAATATATGGTTCAACAAGCACCTGCGTGCAGCAGCGAAACAAAAGGTCAGAACATGTATGATCTGTTGCCAATTCAATGCAGGTAAAGGCATTCCGATGGAACAAGGTGGATTCCATCCACCTGACCACCCTTTTGAAGTGCTCCAAATGGATTATATCCAAATAAACAGATGTAGAGGTTACAAATATGTCCTGGTACTAATGAAGCAGGTGTCCCTTCTGTTAGGGTATACCTGGAAATTCCATTGTGTGCGACATCCTGAAGCAGCAGGCCTTGTAGAAAGACATAATCAGACATTAAAATTTTGCGCAGACAAAGGTATAGACTGGATGGTAGCCCTGCCGGTTGCCCTCTTTTACATGCGAATGGTAGCTCATTCTAGAACAGGCTTATCTCCCTATGAAGTGGTCTTTGGTAGACCACCAAAATATGTGGGCACTACAATGCCTAAAAGATTACTTATGTTGACAGTAACATGCTGACAGATTACCTGGCTTCCTTGATGTCTGCACTACTCTCTTGTTGTTCGCAGGTTGCTGCCGCCTTCCCTGACAACACCCAGGTCAAAGAATACTCCATCGCTCCTGGATGAAAGGCGCCAAAGTCAGTGCTCTGGACCACGGGGACGGCCGTTAAAGTCAAAGTGCACCTTCACCACTCTTTTACAAAGGAAAAAGACTTTGAACTTGAATTTTGGATTTTAAACACCATTTTCTAGAGGAGACTCCCCAGCAGTTTCCACAAAGCTAAACTTAGATCTAAAAAAAAAAAGTCAGAACCCGTTTGATCAATTAAGTCCACTAGGTGGTGAAGCGGTTGAACATGTATTCTGGCTCGCATAAGATCTTGGACAATAACATAAAGCAAAAATAAGAGAGCTAGATAAGAAGCAAATAGATGTATAGTGACTGTAATTTTTCAATATCTTAAGAGCATCACGATAATATGTATCAGCTTAATACTACATGCTATTTTTCCTCCTATTGCCTCACTCTTATACTCCTCCACTAATGATACCATAAAGCACACCATAAAGCACACATTTAGTGATCTGCCATCCTATGAGCTATCATATCGACTTGCCTTACGCAACAATACCTTTATTCAGATGCTGCACCATTCACATCAGACTAGCAATGCTACAGACTGCTGGGTCTGTGGCCGACTCCCCCCCTATCAGAACTATAAGGGAGTTTTGCCCCTTTATTCTCTATCCGTTCACACACAATGGCTCCTGTGGAGCATGGTTTAGTTTGATTAATTCCCTAGATTCGAATTCCGCAGTTTATCAAGACAACTGGGTATGGGGAAACCTGAATTTAGTTTTTGCTTAAAGTCTGCTACCCTAACAAGGAGGGACTTCCCAAAAGAACAGGAACTGATCTAAGAAATGAAGTATATGGATTAGGTAATTTTACACTTAACCTCATGATCCTGAACGTTGAATCTGAAGCTACACCAATCTTGCCCGCCATGTCCGTATTCCCAGTAAAAGAGGAATTATGTATAAGAAAGAATGGCTCCATACACATGGGCCATAGTAAATGCACCACTGTAATAAAATTCAGTGATCAAGGCAAGTCTACATTTAGAGCTTCTCGTCATTCCTACTTTATATGTGGCCAGACCGCATATATACGCTTACCTCTAGATTGGGATGGTACCTGTTACATAGCATTCCTCCTACCACCTGTTTTCCTAGCTCCTCCTGATTCTCATAGAAATACTCATTTAGTACACAATAGACAGCAGAGAGATCTCCCAATTGTCGATTACACTGAAGCAGCATGGGAAAAATACACAGATTTCAATAAAGGTTTCTTTCCCTATATAGGTACAGTTACCAATAGTAAGCTGATACGTAGATTAACCAGAACCCTTGAAGCAGTAGTGAACGAAACTATTTCCGCCTTAGGCAATTTAACAGAAGAGCAGTCTGCTATGCGGATTGTTGTGCTTCAAAATAGTCTTGTCCTTGACGTTATCCTGGCCGATAGGGGCGGAGCTTGTAGGGTCATCGGATCAAGCTATTGCATTTTTCATACCAGAAAATTCGCCATCTGTATATAAAGCCATAACTCGCCTTCATAAGATTGTAAGCCAGATACACCAGAATCCAGGCACCTGGACTTGGTCCGGTTGGTTTTGGAGTGTATTATCTACCTTTGGATGGAGGGTCCTATCCTTCCTAGGTATTGGCCTTCTCATACTATTCAGTTGCTGTCTATGTCTACAATGTGGACCAGCGATCTGTGGTCTGTGTGCCACATCGTGTATTCCACCACCAAGATTTCATTCAAGATCACAGAAGAAGAAAGAAGAACAAATGATGCTATATGAACAGATCAATGGATTGATGAAGATTGATATCTCTTGAAGGGCAAGTAGGGGACAAGGAGGGAATGTGGAAATGTGGATTTTCCTGGTCAGTTATGTCCCCTATCTTGGACCCCAACGGTTCTATGTGCATGTCACAAGTACATGTATGTTCCCTCCAGTTCCAGTTATGAAGACGCAAATACATGTGCGTCCACCGTCAACATGTCCTCTGTCAGATCCGCCATGAACAGGCCGGATATTCCATTCCTAAATATGAAAGGCCACCGACTTTTTATGGCTAAGTTATGCCATTTTTACAGTCCAGGCAAGTAGGCCCTGATTCTGCCATCGAAACTCCTCTTGCCTTCTGCCTCTGAAAGCTCCAGTCTGAGCCTGCATCTGTGACCATGAACTTTGTCTCATTCTCTGCGCGGCTCACGAAGCCTGACATCAGCCTATTCTCTGCCAAGAACTGTATTTCACCTTCGAATTATCTGCTTCCCCCTCAGCCGATGCATTCCTGCCTAGTAGTTTAAGTAAACATTCTTCCAGTTACCAAGCAAAAGGCCCGGCTTCTCTGTCCTCATGCAAGTAATTCATAGCCCTGTTACCATGGAATATTCCTACCCCCTCGCATTTAGTGTAGACACTTAGACGCTTGTGCACGCACACACAGTCAGTATAGAATAGATTCTGTCCGAGAGCCCTTCCCTTGTGGATAACATAGTTCTTTAAACATAGGATATTAGATATGATTTGGGATTAGGTTGACATAACCCCAGACTTTTTGTCTCCACATGTAGAGCTAAATGTCAAGTCCCCTTCACCCTCTAGTTGCGCGTCAATCACACGTCATGCTGCTGCGCGCGCATCTCTGCCAAGTATTTCTGCTGACATTGCGAAATCATCTCCAGGTATCCACCCACACATGACAATTTACCCATTATCATCAAGTGGACGCCCACATGGACGCCCACCTTCACGCCTACTTACACGCCCACATGCTCTTATCTCATTCTCTCTTGCTCTCTTGCTTACGTACAATTGAGAAATGTATATATACTGTACTCTGTGAATAATGTTTTGAGAATATTGAGAATACTTTTCAGCCCCGTCCAGATCCTTTTTTGGTGATGGAGATATTCTCCCTTTGACTCGAGTTATTGGAATAAAGCCCTTTATGAATCTGATACCACAGACTCAGCCTCTTGCTTTATGCATGATCTTATTGATATCTGAAAAATTATGACAGCGTGATATTTTATTTACCACAGGATCTAGACTAGTGAGCAAAGATGCCTGGTTCTGGACTATTTGGTAGATTATTCTGTTTGGGTTGTGGAAAAGATTTCCAGCTAGAGGAATCATGTCCGGTTCCTCCGGTTGGAACTCCAACTTATGAGCTCTATGTAAAACATGGCGTAGGCCCCATTGCATATAACGAAGTATGGATCCACTACACCAGGAAAGATGGTGTTTTAAAATGGCCCCAAAATGGTAGTTTTGATACCGATATTTTAGATAATTTGGAAATTAAATTGTTTAAGAAGAAAGCCCGGCCGGCGATGTTTGACTCTTTCCGCTTATGGCGAAAGGAAGCCAAACAAAAGGAAATTAAGTTAGCGAAAAAGAATAAGAGGGAGAAAGGTATGACAGTAATGCAAGCAGCTGTACAATTTAAAGACAATGAAGAGGAGCAGATGAGTGAGCAATTGCACAGGCAGCGTAAGTTAGGGATTGACAAATGTTACCCAGCTTTACCACATTCTAAGCAGAATGAGTTAGAAGAAAAGGAGAAAGATCCCCTGATGTCACATTTGTTGAGTTCGCCACCCCCGTATGCTCAAACTGCCACGGCGCCTCCCCAGCTTGTAAATATGCCGCCTCCAGTGCATATACTGCAAGCCTTGCCGCAACCGCCAGTTGCTTTGCAGCCGGTTCCTATCCCTGTAGCGCAGCCCTCTCAAGCGCCGCCAGTGTGGAAATATGGATTTTTCTGGTCAGTTATGTCCCCTATCTTGGACCCCAACGATTCTATGTGCATGTTACAAGTACATGTATGTTCCCTCCAGTTCCAGTTATGAAGACGTAAACACATGTGCGTCCACCGTCAACATGTCCTCTGTCAGATCCGCCATGAATAGGCCGGATATTCTATTCCTAAGTATGAAAGGCCACCGACTTTATATGGCTCAGTTACTCCATTTTGCAGTCCAGGCAAGTAGGCCCTGATTCTGTCATCAAACTCTTCTTGCCTTCTGCCTCTGAAAGCTCCAGTCTGAGCCTGCATCTGTGACCATGAACTTTGTCTCATTCTCTGCGCGGCTCACGAAGCCTGACATCAGCCTATTCTCTGCCAAGAACTGTATTTCACCTTCGAATTATCTGCTTCCCCCTCAGCCGATGCATTCCTGCCTAGTAGTTTAAGTAAACATTCTTCCAGTTACCAAGCAAAAGGCCCGGCTTCTCTGCCCTTATGCAAGTAATTCATAGTCCTGTTACCATGGAATATTTCTACCCCCTCGCATTTAGTGTAGACACTTAGACGCTTGTACACGCACGCACAGTCAGTATAGAATAGATTTTGTCCGAGAGTCCTTCTTTCGTGGATAACATAGTTCTTTAAACATAGGATGTTAGATATGATTTGGGATTAGGTTGACTTGACCCCCCAGACTTTTTGTCTCCACATGTAGAGCTAAATGTCAAGTCCCCTTCACCCCCTAGTCGCACGTCAATCACACGTCATACTGCTGCGCGCGCAACTATGCCAAGTATAATCTTATAGATCCACCTATATATGACATCATAACCAATTATGTTTCTGTTTTACTCCTCATTACGCCCATTTTTTGGTTACACAGGCGAATCGTCATTTTCCTTATCAATTGTTACGCCTACTGCATTCGCTTCATTGTAATGTATGATCTATAAAAGTCATTTCATGTCAATAATGTATGTACTTCACTTCCTGAACCCCCGTGGTGATGGAACTTGGAGCAACCGATTATAATCGATCACTGGAATAAAGCCCATTCCGAACCTCTAATACCACGGATTCTGCCTCTCATTTTACTGAGCTATTTTATTATGTTTCTGTATCAAATTAAGTCCAGGTAAAGGAATTTTATTTACCACATGAATGGCGCCCGAACAGGGACACTTTCTCATCTCACGCGCCGGCGGTGAGTTGCAGGCCCGGTCTCCTGCCACAGCTGGACGGACAATAACGCGTACCAGCAGGATTTCCTGTAGCTCCCTCCGGTCAAGCGGGGGCGACTGAGACTGCGATCAACACCCAGACGAGGCGGTGAGAAGTGCGAAGTATGCCGACCAGAGCCTAGCTGAGAGAGCAAGATCCGAGGTATACAGAGACCCACCAGTTCGAAGTCGAGTCCAGTTTCCGACGAGTCGAGTCGAGTCCAGTCCGGTCCAAGTTCAGTTTCCGAGGCCTTCCGTTTCCGAAGCTACCCGGTGAGTACCATTACTGGGGAGGCATTTCTGACGTGCACATAGGTTGTGCCGGTCAAGACGGGTTTGGGTACACAAATCCGGTCTGCACTGTTTTAGCAGTGTATCTGTACTGTTTAGCAGTATATCAAGTATTCCGAAGTATCTAGTTATTGTCAAGAATTATGCTTGGTGATTAGTTATGCAGACGATCACCATTGTTGTTTATTTTAAAGGTTAAAAATGTGTTTAATGTTTAATGTTTAATGTGTTAAACGTCCTGCATATTGTGGTATGAATGACTGTTCATTATCGTGTTTATTGTATTAAGTCTGTTCAAAATCAAGTATCAGGTCAGTTGGTCAAAATCAAGTATAAGGTCAGTTCTCAATATGCCGTTCTTTTCGAAACTAAGACAGATCACTACAAGAAAAGGGGTACTCGAAGAAGCCGTTCCTATTCCTCCTAGGGACACTCCAGGGTACTTCATGTATCATAAACATGGCTTAGACGCTATATTATTTCTTGATTTATGGGTAGATTACACCAAGGAATTACCAGAAAGTCAGAGGTGGCCCGCAGCGGGGACCTGGGATGCAGAGTGCATCATGAAAGTCGAGGAAGAGTTATGGAAAAGGAAAGTCAGACAGTCACAGAAAGACGCCGTTGAGTTATGGCGTAAAGAATCTCATAGACGTACAGAAAAAGCACGTAGACAGGAAGAAAAGAATAAAGAGAGTTCAAATAAAGTTCGAGAAAATCTATTAATTGAGGAAGGTATCCGAGTGAAATCAGAACAAGTAGACAGACAAAGAAATGCCCTTATGAATGGTATGTATCCCCTTCTGGCCGAAGGATTACCTAAGGCTACTCCAGAAATACCGAAAGACTTGCCACCCCCATTATTCCCAATAAAGGTACATCCTAAGGGGCATCCTAGAACCGCAGAAGATGTTTTTCTTTCCTCATATTTAGATGACGCAGCTCCCGAGTATGCTAATTCCGCCCCGCATAGACCGCATACCAGGGAGGTCCAACGCCAAGATCCAGTACCCGTATCCCTACAGCAACAGATCGAGTCACAAGTTCCGGCAAGCACATCTGTTTCTACATCTGTTCCTACAGCTACTTCTATAGCCGTGTCCACACCTGTAGTTGCTGTGTCACGTTCAACGAATCCTTTCACACCCGACACCCCAGATGGGGCCACGGGAGGTGCTACCAATATTTTTTCTACGCCACCCAGAATAAATAAACTTACTTTTCAAGAGTCAGCACATTCACGTACACCCAAACTCATAAGTGCCCGTACGCTTAAGGAACTTCTTATAGATTGTAGATATGACCCTGTGCCCGGTAAAGAGGACGAAATGACCCTGGCATCATTGCGTATCAGACGAGCCGCAGTGTATTTAGGGAAGTTACCAGGAATGACTGCGCATCTAGATAAAATATATCATTTTGTCCAAACAGGGCGAGATCCAGAATGTATTAACAGAGCTATGGAATACCAGAAAGTAGAGATACAGGGGGAACTGTTACGTTTCCTCATAAATTGTGTGATCAGAAATCAAGACCGACCGGGGGTAGACCCGGAGGCAATGCAAATTCTTACCAGATGGAGCCAGAATATATCAGAAGGGAGACATGATAAGCAAAATTGTATAATAGCCATGTGCCGAAAGATCCGTAAAGAAATAGAACGCCTACACGAAGAGAGATTAGAGGTAGACGAGTTCGAACAAAGCGAGGAAGAAGGGTCAGGACTGCCCGTGGGACAGTCGGACACCATAGCCTATGTAGGTAGAGGAAGATCTTGTAATAGTAATAGATGTCTTACTGACCCGATACGTCCGATATGTCCAGATAATAACAGGAATTTCCAAATACCTATAATTAACATCAGGTCTAACGAGCATTCATTCCAAGCCGCTGACAAATTACTCCGAGAACGAAGGGGTTATCATTTTCTCGATTCTATGGATGAACAAGATTTAGCCAGGGCAGCTGTCCATTGGGTGGACAGTCCCGGAAAATATAGTGATGATACAGTAGCACGCACATTTTTGAATCTCACCCCAGATGAACAGAGGTTAGCTGGGATTTATATGATTCAACAACTCATTATACTATATCAGAGTCAGCGTTCGGACCCTGGTCCCTTACCTGACATATTGACTGAATTGCTTATGAATAAATGGAGAGGTACAGGTACTAAATTAATTAAAGAAATTCTAGAATCAAGAAAGCAGTATATTCTTTTTGTATGCGCAGAGCATGTCTCATTGCCCGTCAAGGAAAGAACCACGTATCACATGGATAGACAGAATCCCTTACGAGAAGTGCACCCAATAAAAGGCGAGGACAACGGGTTTAAGCGCGTATTTGTATATACGCCCATATCAAAAATAGAATTGTTACAAATGAAGAAAGTGGTACCCAGTCATGACAAAGATCCAGCGGGTTTTCACCGAGAAATTAAAGACATGTTACTCATGGGAGAGTATACCTATCCCGACATTATGACAATATTAAAGGTATTGATGCCTGCTGGCATTTATGAGAAACTCAAGGAAAAAGAGTGGGAGGTAGGAGACCAAAAGATAGAATGGTCAGTGTTAGAAGCGGAAGAAAAGGCCCGAACTGCAGGAGCAGGACTTGGGGATAAAACTAAAGCACTACCAGGTTTATTAGTACAGGTACTGCCACGTTTATTGACTATGAAAAAGGAAGATTGGGGTACAATTTCAGCCTGTAAGCAGAAGCAAGATGAAGACACTAGCGATTACTATGCCCGATTTGAAAAAGGTTTTGGTATAAATAGTGGCATAAAAGCAAGTAGCGAACCATACCCACATCTGTTTGTAACAAAATTAGTAGAAAATGCCCTGCCCCAAGTAAAGAATAGAGTATTAAAATTCGAGAGTACCTGGCAAGGTAACACTCCATCACAAATGTTACAAATGTTACAGTACCATCACAATAGAATTAGAGAGGAACAAGAACATGAACACAGACGCATGAAAGACACGAAAATGAAAATGCTAGTTTCCCAGACAGTTCCAGCTGAAGGACATAAAAAGGGTATGACACATTCCGATTCAACAGGACCTGTAAAAGGGACATGCAATTATTGTAAAAAGCCAGGTCATTACGTACACGATTGTCCAGTTTTAAAACATAATATCGCCATAGGTAAAACACAAGAAAGACCACGGCCATTTAGACAAGAGCAGAATGAACAAGGAGCTCTGCAGCATGCACAGGCCATGCCAGCCGCACAACAGCCAATACAGTTTGTGCCAGCTGCACCACCGTTGCCTGTTGCTGCCACACAGACAACAACACGACAAATGTATCAGACCGCACAGTATGAATATCCTGAGTATCAGAGATACGCATGAACTAGCCTAGAGAGGGAAGTTGACTTACCCCTTATTGAAATCCCAGTAGATCAAGAAGGACCTTATGTACATAGTGAATTATTAGGTCAAGACAGAAAATTTTTACTCGATACAGGGGCAAGTCGAACAACTATAAAACGTAGTGAAGTTCCAGGGGCACCCCTCTCAGGCTCACAGAATATTTCCCTTGGTTTTTCAGGAAAACCTATTGTTAATGAAGTGTCACAACCTCTTCCACTTACGATAGGACCTTTGACCCGAACTACAGATTTATTGCTTACTAAATCATGTCCAGAAAACTTGTTAGGAATAAAAACACTGAAAGCTCTAGGAGCCATAATATGTTGTTCTCCGGAAGGAGTAAGGTTGTTTTTACGTGATTTTAAAGGTCACTATGTGTCTAGAGACATGGATCCCCGACTGCAGACTTTACCTACACATCTATGGGCACAAGGCCCTACTGATGTTGGTTGCATGAATATTACACCATATCGAGTCACATTAAAGGCAGGAGTGGTGCTACCACGAATACGACAATACAAGTTACCACCAGATGCTGTAGTGGCTTTACTACAAATCATTGACGAGCTCATTGCCCAAGGAGTAGTTGTGGAAACAGACTCCAATGTATGTAATTCACCGATAATTCCGATTCTTAAACGAACAGATCCAAAGGCCCCGCCAGTATATCGATTGGTTATTGATCTGCGCGAATTAAACAAGTGCATTGTGCCACAATTCCCTGTGGTCCCAGATATCTCGTCATTACTGACAGCTATTGATTCTGAAGCAACATTCTTTACTGTAATTGATCTCAAGAATGCCTTTTTCAGCGTCCCAATAGATCCGGAAAGCCAATATTTGTTCGGATTTAGTTTAAATGGACGTAGCTTTAAATTCTCACGCGCACCTCAAGGATTTACAGAAAGTCCCAGCATCTATAGCCAAGCACTAAAACGAGAACTTGACAGTATCCACATGCCAGTTAACACTGCTCTGCTTCAATATGTCGATGATCTGCTGATCACCGCTAGAAGCGAACCTGAATGTGAAAAAGCCTCACTGACGGTTTTACAATTTCTAGCCGAAAAGGGGCACAAGGTGTCCCCTTCTAAGCTGCAATTCTGTGTCCAGCGAGTTATTTATCTTGGACACTCGCTGTCCAAGGAGGGAAGGCAGCTTACACCCGACCGCATTCAGTTAATAGCTAACATGCCAATACCCAAGACACAAAAGGAAGTACGAGTTTTCATAGGCCTCACTTCATATTGTAGGCAGTGGATCCCTCAGTATGCATTTCTAGCAAAACCACTCATTCAGTTGACAACACAGGAGGCAGCCACATCGACTGTTCTCCCTTGGACTCAGGAACATACACAAGCTTTTGAAAGCTTAAAGAAAGCTTTATGTCAAGCACCTGTTTTAGCAACACCATGTTACAGAAAACAGTTTACACTCTTTGTTACAGAACGCGAAGGTACTGCCTTGTCAGTACTCACACAGGAACAAGCAGGAGCACACAAACCATGTGCTTATTTTTCTAGTACATTAGATCCCGTAGCTCAGGCTTTGCCTGCATGCCTAAAATCAGTAGCAGCGACAGCTTTAGCAATCAGACAAAGCGATGCCATAGTGTTAGGACATCCATTGACAGTACAAGTACCACACGCAGTAGAGGTTCTTGTGAATAGAACGCAAACACAACACTTGACTATAGCGCGACTTACAGGGTACGAACTTACATTGTTTCAGCCACATATAGAAATCAGACGCTGTAACACATTGAATCCTGCCACACTTTTGCCAGTAACCGGAACAGACCCACTAGCTCATGACTGTATTGAAGTTATTACTATAACGACGAAACCCAGACAAGACTTGACAGATGTTCCATTGTCAGATCCAGACCTGACGTTGTATGTAGATGGTTCATGTATGAGAACAAGTACAGGAGAGTTAGTGGCTGCTTACGCAGTCACCACAGATACTGAAGTCATTGAAACTAATCGTATAAATACTTTGTCAGCTCAAGCCGCAGAGCTCATCGCTCTGACACAAGCCTGTATTCAAGCCACAAATAAAAAAGTCAACATATACACTGATTCACGTTATGCATTTGGAGTTGTACATGACTTCGGCGTGCTGTGGCGAGAGAGAGGTTATTTAACTTCCCACGGTGCCCACATTCAGCACGGACCCCTCATTCATGCCTTATTAGATGCAATACATCGACCCACTGCAATATCAATTATGAAATGTAAGGCTCATACGAAGGTTACTGATATCATTTCCCAAGGCAATGATCTAGCCGACAGAACAGCTAAACAGATTGCTCAAACTCAAACATCCGACATGACAAAGACAATAGTCCCGATGCCGACACATTGCATGACAGTTAAAGATCCTACCCTTGACGTAATTGACATACAGACACATGCTACACCAGACGAAATAAAGAAATGGACTGAATTAGGAGGGATCCAAACGGATCAAGGATGGATGATGAAGGAAAAGTCTGTGTGGTTCCTTCCCGATTCAATGGTCCAAGTTATAATTAACAGTATACATAGTCCAGCGCATCTAGGAGAAAAAGCTATGCTAGACAGCATTCAACACATTTGGTTCAATAAACATTTACGAGCAGCAGCCAAACAAAAAGTCCGTACCTGTATGATCTGTTGCCAGTTCAACCCAGGAAAAAGCGTTCCCGTAGAACAGGGTGGATTTCAGCCTCCTGATCACCCTTTTGAAGTCCTCCAGATGGATTATATCCAGATGGAACGATGTCGAGGATTCAAATATGTTCTCGTAGTTGTCTGCGCTCTGTCCCGTTGGACGGAGGCGTACCCGGTTTCAGATTACACTGCCCCGACTACTGCCAAACAGTTGGTTCGAGAATTCTTCCCACGATACGGTTTACCACGTGTTGTCTACTCAGATAACGGCCAGCCGTTCTCATCCGAATTAATGAAACATGTTTCACTTCTGTTAGGATATCAGTGGAAATTCCACTGTGTCCGACACCCCGAGGCAGCAGGTCTCGTAGAAAGACATAATCAGATACTGAAAATCAGATTGTCCAAAATATGCAGAGAGAAAGGTGTCGACTGGATAGTAGCGTTACCAGTTGCACTCTTTTACATGAGAATGGTAGCACACTCTTGAACAGGGCTATCCCCGTATGAGGTGATCTTCGGCAGACCACCAAATATGTGGGGGACGCCTGTACCACGCAAAATAACTGATGTTGACTGTAATATGCTGACAGATTACTTGGCTTCCTTGATGTCTGCACTACAATCTTGTCGTTCACAGGTAGCTGCAGCCTTTCCCGACAACACGGAGGTGAAACCCCATGACGTAGTTCCGGGTGATCTCGTATTTGTGAGAAATTTCGACCGAAAGACTCAGCTGGAGCCCAGGTGGAAGACACCCAAGTTGGTTCTGCTCACTACAAGGACAGCCGTGAAGATCGAGGGCCGCAAGGGCTGGATTCATTCAAGTCATATCAAGAAATTTCATGGACTATCCTCGGATATAGACATTGTGCCCTGCACTCCCTCACAGACTGATTCAAAACTTCCTTTGGTTGAAAAGACTAAAACCGAACTCTATAAAGTAAAATTGAGGCCTAGAACGTCAGACAATTTGATTGTTTAAGTCCTCTCCAAGGTGAAGCGGTTGAATTTGTCTCTGACATGTATCCTCTAGACCTGAATCATGGACAGTCGCGAAAAATGATGAAACGACAGGCGTATTGTAAATCACTGCGTAGCCATTGCATAGTGACATTAATAACCTTGTTTTCCTTAAGTCTTTTAATAATTACTGCAAGTATATTGTTGCACATATATTACCCTATTGCCAGAAACGTTTACAATGTTACCGCAGAACATTCTTTTAGTGACCTACCGCCGCATGAATTGTCTTATAGACTTGCGCTGCGCAATAACACTTTCATTAGTATGTTACATCATTCCCATCAGATTAGTAATGCTACTAATTGTTGGGTGTGTGGCCGACTCCCTCCCTATCAGAATTAAGAAGGAGTCCTGCCATTCTTTCCACACCCATTTACACATAATGGCTCCTGTGGAGCATGGTTTAGTTTAATCAATTCCATAGATTCAGACACAGCAGTTTACCAAGATCATTGGGTATGGGGAAACCTGAACCTAGTTTTATTCAAAGTCTGTTACCCTGACAAGGAGGGTCGCCCCAAAGGAACAGGAACTGATCTAGAAAATGAAGTATATGGATTAGGTAATTTTATACCTAATCTCATGATTCTAAATGTCGAATCCGAAGTTGAACTAGTCTTACCCACCATGTCAGTATTCCCAGCGAAGGGTGAATTGTGTGTAAGAAAGGTTGGTTCCATACATATGGGCCATAGTAAATGCACTACTATAGTAGAATTCAGTGATGAAGGCAAATCTTTATTTAGAGCTTCTCGCCACTCCTACTTTATATGTGGTCAGACTGCATATATGCGTCTACCTCTAGACTGGGATGGTACCTGCTACATTGCATTTCTTTTGCCACCTGTTTTCCTAGCTCCTCCTGATTATTACAGAAATATTCATTTAGTACACAACAGAGAGCGGAGAGATCTCCCAATTGTCGATTATACTGAGACGGCATGGGACAAGTATGTAGATTTTAATAAAGGCATCTTTCCCTATATAGGTACTGTTACTAATAGTAAGCTGATACGTAGATTAACTAGAACCCTTGAAGCAGTAGTGAATGAGACTATTTCCGCCTTAGGCAATTTAACGGAAGAGCAGTCTGCTATGCGGATTGTTGTGCTTCAAAATCGTCTTGTCCTTGACGTCATCCTGGCTGATAGGGGCGGAGCTTGTAGGGTCATCGGATCAAGCTGCTGCGTATTCATACCAGAAAATTTGCCATCAGTATATAAAGCCATAACTCGCCTTCATAAGATTGTAAACCAGATACACCAGAACCCAGGCACTTGGACTTGGTCCAGTTGGTTTTGGAGTGTGATATCAGCCTGGGGATGGAGAGTTCTATCCTTCCTAGGTATTGGCCTTCTCATACTATTCAGTTGCTGTCTATGTCTACAATGTGGACCAGCGATCTGTGGTCTGTGTGCCACATCGTGCATTCCACATCAAGATATTCATTCAAGATCCCGGAAGAAGAAAGAAGAACAAATGATGCTATATGAACAGATCAATGGATTAATGAAGATTGATATCTCTTGACGGGCAAGTAGGGGACAAGGAGGGAATGTGGAAATATGGATTTTTCTGGTCAGTTATGTCCCCTATCTTGGACCCCAACGATTCTATGTGCATGTTACAAGTACATGTATGTTCCCTCCAGTTCCAGTTATGAAGACGTAAACACATGTGCGTCCACCGTCAACATGTCCTCTGTCAGATCCGCCATGAATAGGCCGGATATTCTATTCCTAAGTATGAAAGGCCACCGACTTTATATGGCTCAGTTACTCCATTTTGCAGTCCAGGCAAGTAGGCCCTGATTCTGTCATCAAACTCTTCTTGCCTTCTGCCTCTGAAAGCTCCAGTCTGAGCCTGCATCTGTGACCATGAACTTTGTCTCATTCTCTGCGCGGCTCACGAAGCCTGACATCAGCCTATTCTCTGCCAAGAACTGTATTTCACCTTCGAATTATCTGCTTCCCCCTCAGCCGATGCATTCCTGCCTAGTAGTTTAAGTAAACATTCTTCCAGTTACCAAGCAAAAGACCCGGCTTCTCTGCCCTTATGCAAGTAATTCATAGTCCTGTTACCATGGAATATTTCTACCCCCTCGCATTTAGTGTAGACACTTAGACGCTTGTACACGCACGCACAGTCAGTATAGAATGGATTCTGTCCGAGAGTCCTTCTTTCGTGGATAACATAGTTCTTTAAACATAGGATGTTAGATATGATTTGGGATTAGGTTGACTTGACCCCCCAGACTTTTTGTCTCCACATGTAGAGCTAAATGTCAAGTCCCCTTCACCCCCTAGTCGCACGTCAATCACACGTCATACTGCTGCGCGCGCAACTATGCCAAGTATAATCTTATAGATCCACCTATATATGACATCATAACCAATTATGTTTCTGTTTTACTCCTCATTACGCCCATTTTTTGGTTACACAGGCGAATCGTCATTTTCCTTATCAATTGTTACACCTACTGCATTCGCTTCATTGTAATGTATGATCTATAAAAGTCATTTCATGTCAATAATGTATGTACTTCACTTCCTGAACCCCCGTGGTGATGGAACTTGGAGCAACCGATTATAATCGATCACTGGAATAAAGCCCATTCGGAACCTCTAATACCACGGATTCTGCCTCTCATTTTACTGAGCTATTTTATTATGTTTCTGTATCAAATTAAGTCCAGGTAAAGGAATTTTATTTACCACACCAGTTGTGCTTCCAACTGCCCCCGCACTTCCTGCGACTTTGCCTAATTCAGCAACTGCCTCCCCTCACACTCTTCCTTCCACCACTCCAGTACCTGTCTCTACATCCTCTTTTCTTCCCTCTGTTTTTCCCCCTGTTCTCGCCTCAGCTTCTCCTTCAGCGCGACAGCGCTTAGCTAATGTGGTTACTACATTAATGTCTCCTCTCTTTGAGTCATCTGGTGCGACTCCTGGTTTACAGCGTAAGCAGTTGCGCAGCCAATTGCCTAACCCCGATGAGAAAAAGGTAATAGATAACATGGCGCGTAGATGGATCGTTTTTCCTTCACTGTATAATGTGGAATCAGTTGTCAACGTTTTCCATCAATGGGATGCCCCGAAACAGAGATATGTGTTTGAGAAAATGTGCGAAATTCTCTGTGAAGAATTGGAGGATAGTGGTAAAAATCCGAACCCGCAGGAGTTGTGTAGAGTGAGGTTCGATTTTGGAACTGGTATAATTGTGGACCGCGAAGTAGATAAAGCAGTTGCGGTTGTATTGTCCTTTAGGAATGATGATTGCCAACAATCGTTGTTTGAACAAGATGTCCTTGTGGGGAAAAAGGCAAAAGCGCGACAATACCCTATGAGAGAAGTTCCCCCGGTATGGAAGGAAGCGGTTGCAGCTGCCGGTGGTAACCCCGCTGTGGCAGCGCATTTCCAGCGTGTTTGGGTGCATGTTCCATGGAAGCGCTCTGAGGTGTTAGCGCTTAAGCAGTCCTTGCCTGATCCCCGTAAGAACCCAGCAGGTTATTATAAAGAGTTGTCACAGACGGCAGGGTCATGTATTATGAATCTGGCCGACATAGACATGTTGTTTGGTAATGTTGTTCAACAGCCTCTATGGGGATCAATTCGTAATGTAGATCACAATGCAGAACTAGGGGATACATGGGCTAACATTGTTGCTGCTGATGCTAGACAAACTGGTGGTGCGAAACCAGAACCTTTAGTAGCTGAATTGCCTGGTAGAATCATCACGTATATGAAGACAATAATGCCTGCGATGCGCGTAAATTGGGACAAGTTATCTGCATGCAAGCAGAAGAAAGATGAGACAGTGTCAGACTTCTTTACTAGGTTTGAAGAAACATTTATTGACCACAGTGGGCAAGATATGAGTACTGAGGGTGGCCAACGGTTATTTGTGGATAAGTTTGTGCAGAATTTACTTCCTGACCTGTGTAAAAAGTTAAAAGATTCAGAAAGTTCTTGGGCTGTTTCTTCTTCAGCGCAAATACTGGCTACTGCACAGTATTATGAAAACAGAGATAAAGACGAGAAAGATAGAACAGAAAAGAAAACGAAGGAACTGAAGACAAAGGTCCTTTTACAGCAGGCCTATCCGCCACGTGGAGGTCAGAATAATTATAGGCAATCCCAAGGTGTCTATCACCAACCCCAACAGTTTCAGAACAACCAGCAAATGAACGGGTATTATCAACCACGTGTCCCTGTAGGTCCCAACCAATGTTCATACTGCAAAGAGGAAGGTCATTATAAATATAGTTGCCCTAAATTAATGCAGCGGAACGGTAATGTGTATAGCGCAAGAGGTAGGGGTGGTCAGCAAGCTCCTAGAGGCAGAGGGCGTGGAAGTGTTCCCCAGAACGCGCGTCCTCTGCCGCCTCAAAATACCATCAATAGCTTTGATCAACAAGCTAACGCGATTAGTAATACGGCCCAGTATTATAATAATGATTATTATGCAGAGGACGGTGATGCAGAGAATAATGATTACTAGGACAGCCGTAGACAGAGAGAGGGAGTTGTTTCAATGCCAGTGGATCAGAGTGGACCGTATGTTGAGGTGACGACAGCAAATGTAACGGAGCCTTTTCTGCTAGACACTGGTGCTGCAAAGAGTTCAATCATGCATTCAAAACTCCCTGGCGCACCTTTGTCTGGCGATATAAATGTTTCAGTAGGTTTTTCTGGCGCCCCAGTTAGGAACCCGATTTCTAGTCCCATGTCACTTTCTGTTGGACCTTGCGAGCTGAAAGCACCCCTGATTCTGACAACAGGTTGTGGTGAGAATTTGCTGGGATTAGATTTGTTGAAAAGATTGCACGCTACACTGTATTGTTCTCCTTCAGGAGTACAACTTACATTAGGCAAGAAAGTGATTTCCCCAATGTATTTGTCTAAAAATACAATGCCACCTGAATTGTCATCCCTTCCGGATGCCCTTTGGGCTACTGGTCCCAATGATGTGGGCCTCTTGGAGATACCGCCATATGTGGTGACTCTAAAGGCTAATGTCAGACTGCCACGTATTCCCCAGTACAAGATCTCTAATGAAGGGCAGAAAGCATTGTTAGACATTGTCAGCGACTTGATTAATAAGGGTGTGATTGAAGAGACAAGAGGCAACGTTTGCAATAGCCCGATTTTACCTGTCTTAAAACAAACGGATCCTTCACAGCCACCTGTTTACAGGTTTGTGATTGATCTTAGAGAGGTTAATAAGATTGTTGTGCCACGGTTTCCGGTTGTCCCCGATATAACTGCCTTGTTAACAATGATTCCAGCCTCTGCTGCATGGTTTTCAGTGATCGATTTAAAGAATGCTTTCTTTAGTATCCCAATTGCAGAAGAGAGCAGAGATATTTTTGGTTTTAGTCTGGGAGGCCGAAGCTTCCGCTTCAAACGCGCTCCCCAGGGCTACTGTGAGAGTCCATCCATATACAGTCAGGCCTTGAAAGCGCAGCTTGATGCACTTGTTTTACCTAGTGGCGCTATCCTGATTCAGTACGTGGACGATTTACTGATCGCCGCGGATACTGAGAAGATCTGTAAAGAAGCCACATTGTCATTGTTGCGCCATTTATCCGTTTTCCATCACAAAGTGTCTCTCTCTAAGCTGCAATATTGTCGACAAGAGGTGACCTACTTAGGTCATCTCTTATCGAAGGAGGGAAGGAAACTGACCCCAGAAAGAATTCAAGCCATTGCACAGTTGAGTGTGCCAAAAACACAGAGAGAAGTGCGTGCTTTCTTGGGCATCACTTCATACTGTAGGCATTGGATCCCTAGTTTTTCTTTATTGGCAAAACCTTTGTTAGCCTTAACATGCAAAGACACACCGAATCCTATCCCATGGTCTGAAGAGTGCCAGAAAAGTTTTGTGGAATTGCGTAATGCATTATGTTCGGCACCTGTGTTGGGTACCCCCGACTACAGTAAGCCTTTTACATTGTATGTTCACGAGAAAGATGGATGTGCGTTGTCAGTGTTAACACAGTCTTTTGGCGATAGACCGCGCCCATGCGCATATTTTTCATCAACCTTGGACCCTGTAGCGAGGGCATTGCCAAGCTGTCTGAGAGCGACATCTGCTGCAGCGATGTCTATCCGACAATCTGCTGGTTTGGTAATGGACAACACATTGATTGTTATGGTTCCACACGCTGTAGACACATTATTAAATAGGACCAAGACACAACACTTGACTAGTGTGCGGCTATCAGGTTATGAACTTACACTGCTAGCAAATCACATACACATAAAGAGATGCAATACGCTGAATCCAGCCACATTGTTGCCAATTCCAGCAGACTCAGATGAGATTGAGCAACATGACTGTCTGTTCAGAACAGAAGAAGAGACGAAAGGGAGAGTAGATCTAAAAGATACTCCCCTCACTGAGTGGGATGGCACTTTATGGGTAGATGGGTCATGTTTCAAGCTCCCTAATGGTGACACGACTGCTGCATATGCTATCACGACTTTGCACACGGTCGTGGAAACTGCACGAGTGCCACATAATTCGGCCCAAGCAGCAGAATTAATCGCCCTCACGAGAGCATGTGTGTTGTCTGAAGGAATGAGAGTGAATATATACACAGATAGCCAGTACGCCTTTGGCGTGGCTCATAATTTTGGGCGACTGTGGAAGGAGCGTGGGTTCCTGACGTCGCATGGAGCTAAAATTCAGAATGGCAAGTTGGTGAATGATCTCCTTGAATCACTGACCCTACCGTTGCAAGTTGCGATCATGAAATGCAGTGCGCACAGGAAAGTCACAGATGATGTTGGACGTGGGAATGCGTTTGCTGATGAGACCGCGAAAGAAACAGCACAGAATGTGAAGACTAGAATGTATGTTGCAGGTCCCGCAAGATGGGTTAATGATGTGGGAATGTGTGAGAACACAATAGAGAGTGTGAAGTCGCTTCAAGCTGAAGCCACAGAGGAAGAGTTAAGCAAGTGGAGAGAAAGTATGGGTAAGTTGGATGAGAATGGTTGTTGGATTGATCTGACAGAACATAGGCGATGGTTGTTGCCTGATGCATATGTGCTTCCAGTGGTTACTATGGCACATGGAATGGCACATATCAGTACGAAAGGTATATGCAAGTTGTTGGCTCCAGTATGGCAGAATGCTGGGATTCCCAAGTGTGCAGAGAATGTGGTCAAGAATTGCATAGTATGCTTGAAGTACAACCCTGGTAGGGGAACCCCAACTCCGGCTGGTCACTTTGCACCCCCATCATGTCCATTTGAAGTTTTGCAGTTGGACTTTATTCACATGGAAAGATGCAACAACCTGAAATATGTACTGGTGGTTGTTTGTGCTTTCTCAAAATGGATAGAGGCTAATCCTCTGAAAGATAACACTGCCCTATCCACAGCCAAAGCCCTTGTGAAGGAGTTCTTCCCTAGGTTTGGGATGCCAAGAATGGTGTGGTGTGATAACGGAAGTGAGTTTGTGGGTAAAGTGATGAAGAATGTATGTGAAGGGCTAGGGATAAAGCAGAAGTTCCATGCTGCAAATCACCCCCAATCAGCTGGATTAGTAGAACGCTACAATGGAGCCTTAAAGCTCAAGCTGGCCAAAATCCAGGAGAGCACCGGTCTTAAATGGCCTGACGCTCTGCCTCTAGCACTCCTGTCCACCAGAATGACCATACACTCACGAGTGGGGCTTAGCCCTTATGAGGTTGTCTTTGGCCGTCAGGCCAATGTATGGGGTGTACCGAGGCCCATGAAGTTCAGTGAGGTAGAACATCCAGTACTGCTCGATTACCTGTATGATTTGACTGTTAAACTGCGTGTTTTGCACCAACAGGTACATGATACTCTTCCCCAAGCCTCTGAACCTCCTGGACACCCTATCAACCCTGGTACGTGGGTGCTAGTCCAAAATTTCCAGCGCAAGAGCAACGACGAGCCTCGCTGGATCGGCCCTCATCTTGTTCTTCTTTCGACAAGATCAGCAGTGCGAGTGAAAGGGAAGAAACACTGGATTCATGGTACCCACTGTAAGGTAGTCCCCTTGCCTCTGCCATATGACCAGTGGGTCAAGGAGGGTATCGCCGACTCAGAGACAGACATTGTACCTCGTTTTGTACCATTCAGTGACGCACGCATAAGAGGCACAGTTTCAGACCAAGAGAGTGACAATATTCTGCAGGAAGCTGTGCCACCATCAAGTCGATTGGACACCACTGAGCCTGAACTTTTGTTTCAAGACCAAACAGCACCTGGCCGTCTCCGCTATAATTTGAGACCAAGGCCCATGGACAAATAAAGATTTCCTCACTATTTTCCTTTTGACATTTTTTGCTCTCCCATCTGAAGGACTTTCTTGATTTTTGTTTTTCGAACCACCATCCGGGTTCTGCCGCAGGGTCGCGGTGTCAAGACTCTGGGGTACAGGCCGAAGACGCTAGGTCAACGGTTCTGGTTGGTCTAGGGCGTTTCCCTGGGCTGACAGGCGTACACCTTAGCAGAAGAAACTCATCCGCCGCGAGCGGCCCGAGTAGAGGATGGAGTTTTTTAAGATGGAGAGACCAATTGAGGAAATGAACTTTAACGCAAGGATGTGTAAAATTATGAAAAGTAAATGTTTTGTCTTTTTGTGCCTTTTTACACTGTGTAGCATAACAATGTTTATTGTAGGATTTGTGTTTTTCTCCGCTCAAAAGCCCATTGCACCCACTGAACAGCCTATACCTCTTTCTACTGCCTCCTCTCACTCTTTTCACCCTTTGCCTGAGCACGAACAGACCAGACGATCAGAGTTCGTAAATAACTCGTTTATCCAGCTCTTGCACCAGCAGCAACTGGTAATGAATACGACCAATTGCTGGGTATGTGGGTTAATGCCACATACCATTAACAAGGGTATTCCCTACCTGGTGCTGCCGTATAGTTACAATGGATCGTCATGGGCATTCCAAACCATGTTCCTCTATGCTCTAGATACATATTCCCCTCGCCAACCGCGTTCCATCAGACCTATCACCAATAATAAGGCTTTGATGAGAGGAGTTGCCGATATGAGTAGGGATATCGATGCATACTCATCCATTCCCAAAGAAGGGTTGAGACCTTATGTAGGATGGAACGCGACGGGGTATAGTATTAGTCTGGGTGAAAGACAGCGAAAAATCTCATCTCCAATCTGGGTCGTACCCCACATGGGTCGGTTCTGCTTACAGGGTAATGGTCAGAATCCTAGAGCTCAACTAGGAAGAAGTGACTGTACTGAAACGTACACTTTCCCGTCACAGTTTTCCCCTGCGTTTTTGGCTGCCAAGGGCACATATTTCATCTGTAATGACCGAGCATATACATGGCTGCCCCCTGATTTCTCGGGCACATGTTATATTGCGAACTTGCTACCGCCGACATTTACTGCTGCCTCTGACTATCACAAGACCAGAGTTGTGAGAGGTGTGATTAGTAAGGAGGACACTGCCGGTCAGGAAGCGGGAGACTTCTTCTTGGGTTTCCTGCCGTTTTGGGGACCTATGGTCAATAGTAGGAACCTGAGACAGCTGACACGTGTGGTTGAATCCACTGTCAATGTAACGGCTGGTGCCCTTAGTAATCTGACAGCTGAGCTCCAAGCGGATCGCCTTATGACTCTGCAGAACCGCATGGTTCTAGACGTTATTCTTGCAGACCGCGGTGGGGTATGCAAGGTCATCCAATCTAGTTGCTGCATTTTCATACCAGATAATGCTCCAACAGTGTATCAAGCCATCTCCAAACTCCATAAAATATCTGAAGCCATACACGTGGATAAGGGAGATTGGTCACTGATGGGGTGGTTCTGGGAATTGATATCTGCCTGGGGTTGGAAAGTTCTGATGGTCATTGGAATGATCTTAGCCATTCTTTTCCTGTCCTGTCTGTGCATACAGTGTGCTCCCGCGATATGTGGCCTCTGTGCTACCTTATGTGTAAGGAAACCTGTATCGAGGGACGAACTAAGTAATAGGATGATGCTACAGCAACATCTCCATGACTTTGCGGACATTGACCTAGACTCGGATTAAGATGAGTATAGTGATTGCCTATGTAAGGGCAAAAGGAGGGTCTGTCGTACTTTAATATTCGGGACCGCGTAGGGGACAGGGCCCTACCCCTGTCTATCTTGGTATTAACAAACCGCAAATGGTAAATGCGGCATGCACGAGTGCTTTATATATCGTTCTAGCTATGAATGCACTGTGTACACGTTATTCTGCTTCACTACGCGGGTTCCATTTTGGAAGCAGTGGCCATCTTGTCATTGCCCTCACATAGGCTATAATGGAGTGAATACGGGCCTCACAGTACATGGGCTTTCCCTCTGACTTCTCTGTGACCTGGGCAGCTGGCTCTGCTGCCCCGGGTCAAACCGGTCTCACGAGCTCCCCTTCCTCCGTCCACCTGTGATTAGCATCAGGGCTTGACCCGTCATAAAACCCTTTCATTCTACACAATCCCCCGGCTAATCTCTTCCACACCTGCTTGTTCCTGCTTTATGACTTGTTTCCCAAAACAGGAGATGTTCATGTTTATTGGGGGGCCTATTGACATACGATGTGGGATTTTAACCTTACTGTGTAAATCATTGTGGGCTGGCCGAACTGGAATGTGGGATGGTCATCATGACTCTGCTTTTTCGTTTGTAATGTATACTTATAATGGCCATATCGTAAACCAAGGAATGTGTGCCTGGAGCATGATATTTTGTATTTAAGATGAAGTCCGTTCCTATGATTTTCAGCAGTCTCCTGAGAACATACACGCTGTTGTACTTCTAGGATACCTGTCATTGGTCTGCAGCCAATAAACGAATCTTTGACTTCACCCAGAAGACTCTGTGTTTCTGTAGGTCCGGAACAGGGTGAACCCAGAAGTCATAGGGTGTGTGCCCCTGCACCGCTGGGTCTAAATACCCAGTACTTCAGTTGGACTCCTATACTCAAAGAGTAGAGACCCCAAGCCTGGTGCATCCAGTAAGTTAGTTATACCTCTGAAGTTTAGGGGCTTCCTATTGACACTAGCCCATGATATTCCCCTAGCAGGACACCTAGGCCAGAACAAGATTTGGGTCAGAATTGTTCCTCACTTTCACTGGCCCCACATGTCTGAAGACACAAAGGAGTTTTGTCACTCCTGTGTAACCTGCCAAGTCAGTGGCAAAGCAGGTGGCACAACAAAGGCCCCCCTGATACCACTACCTGTGGTGGGGTGCCCTTTGAAAGGGTAGGGATTGACATTGTTGGTCCCATGGATCCCCAAACAGCATCTGGGCACAGATTTATACGGGTGGTAGTGGATCATGCCACCGGGTATACAGAAGCAATTCCCCTAAGGACCACTACAGCACCTGTAGTGGCAAGAGCTCTCTTGAGTATGTTCTCAAGAGTAGGCTTTCCTAAGGAGGTAATATCTGACAGAGATGCAAGCTTCATGTCTAGTTACTTGACTGCTATGTGGAAGGAGTGTCGAGTGAACTACAAGTTCACCACACCCTATCACCCACAATACAACGGTTTAGTTGAGAGATTCAACAAAACCTTAAAGGGCATGATCAAAGGACTCCCAGAGAAGCTTAGGCGAAATTGGCACCTGCTCTTGCCCTGTCTTTTATTTGCATACAGGGAGGTGCCTCAAAAGGGGGTTGGCTACAGCCCATTTGAACTTTTGTTTGGTCACCCTGTCAGGGGTCCATTGTGTTTGGTGAAGGAAGGATGGGAGTTACCTCTTAAGCCCCCAAAGCAAGACATAGTGGACTATGTACTTTGTCTCCGCTCCAGGATGGCTGAGTACATGAAAAAGGCAAACAAAAACCTTGAGGCTAGCCAGGAACTGCAAAAAGCCTGGCATGACCAAAAGGCTGTACTGACTGTTTACCAGCCAGGACAGAAAGTGTGGGTGTTGGAGCCTGTTGCCCCAGCAACTCTCCAGGACAAGTGGAGTGGACCCCACACTATTGTTGAACAGAAAGTGGAGGTTACCTACTTGGTAGACCTTGGAACCCATAGGAGTCCCCATAGGGTACTTCATGTCAACAGGCTAAAGCCATATGTGGACAGGGATGACATGGGCTTGCTCATGGCTACTGATAAGGGACAGGAGGAAGAGAGTGACCCACTCCCTGACCTCCTCTCACAGAACCCTGATAATGGGTCAGTTGATGGTGTAGCCTTGGCAGGCAGCCTCACTGCCCAGCAACAAACTGATTGCAGACAGGTGCTCAATCAGTTCAGATACATGTTCTCACTGACTCCAAGTCAGACTACCTGGTGCACTTATGAAGTGGACACTGGGGACAGTCTGCCTACAACAAATACAATTTATCGGCAACCTGACCATGTCAGGGACTGTATCAGGACAGACGTTCAGAAAATGTTAGATTTGGGTGTTATTGAACCCTCAGATAGCCCTTGGGCTAGTCCAGTGGTCCTTGTGCCAAAACCTCCCACCAGTGGTGGAAAAAGAGAGAGGAGGTTGTGTGGGGACTACAGGGGTCTCAATGCAGTCACTAGGACTGATGCCCATCCAATACCAAGGGTAGATGAGCTTATAGACACTTTGGCCTCAGCCAAGTACCTTAGCACATTTGGCTTGACAGCTGGCTACTGGCAGATCAGACAAGCTGATGATGCAAAGCCAAAGACATCATTTTCAACCCCTAGTGGGCACTATCAATTTTTGGTAACGCCGTTTGGGCTAAAAAATGCACCTGCCACTTTCCAAAGGTTGGTGAATACAGTTCTCGCAGGTCTGGAAGCCTTTAGTGCAGCATATCTTGATGATATTGCTGTCTTTAGCTCCACCTGGGAGGATCACCTGGTCCACCTAAGGAATGTTTTGGAGGCCCTGCAAAAAGCAGGCCTAACTATCAAGGCTACTAAGCGCCAGATAGGGCAGAGTCAGGTTGTGTACCTCGGCCACCTTGTAGGTGGAGGCCAGGTTCAACCATTGCAGAGCAAAATCCAGACCATAATGGACTGGGTTGCTCCAACTACCCATACTCAGGTGAGAGCCTTCTTAGGCCTGACTGGGTACTATAGGAGATTTGTCAAAGGGTATAGATCAATAGTGACACCCTTGAATGGCTTAACTTCTAAAAAGATGCCCAAAAAGGTTCAGTGGACAGCTAGCTGTCAAAAGGCATTTGATGACCTGAAGCAGGCCATGTGCACTGCTCCCATTCTGCAGAGTCCTGAGTACTCCAAGAAGTTCATTGTTCAAACAGATGCATCTGAATTGGGGATCGGGGCTGTACTGTCACAATTGAATGAAGAAGATCAGGATCAGCCAGTAGCTTTCATAAGCAGAAGGCTGACCCCTAGAGAGAAACGTTAGTCAGCCATTGAGAGGGAGGCCTTTGCTGTGGTTTGGGCTCTGAAGAAGTTGAGGCGATACTCGTTTGGTACTCAATTCCTGCTAGGTGATTCATTTCCCTACAGGGGATAGACTTTACAGTGGAACATAGACCTGGGAGTAACCATGCCAATGCAGATGGACTCTCTAGGTATTTCCACTTAGAACATGAAGACTCAACTGGTCAAGGTTAGTTTAATGTCCCTGCATTTGGGGGGGGTTGTGTAGGAGAGTAGGATCTGTATCACATGGGTACCCCCACTTTTTGCTGGTGTTTCACTGTTTTTCTACCTTAGTCTGGCTGTGGCTCTGCTATTCAGGACCACAGCCTAGCTGCTTCCTCTCTAAAATGGTTTGCATGTACATTAGGTACATATCTAATTGGATTCTGGAGTGCCTTATAAGCCCCTAGTATATGGTATACTATGTACCTAGGGCATAGGTACCTCAGAGGCCTACCAGGGGCTGCAGCATGTATTTTTCCACCCCTGGGAAGCACTCCAAAATGGCACCACAGGCCTGCTACTGCAGCCTGGGTAAGAGTGTGCTTGCACCCCTTACAGTGGTATAGGCTACCTATATCCGCACATATATACAGACACATATAAACCTATAAGCCACTCCAATGGCAGGCCTTGACAATCCTGAAGGCAGAGTGCTTGGTTTTATGAGAGAGGGTGCCCAAGCATGAGCTGAGCCCCTCTGCAGCATTCGGAAATACTTCCTTATGGCTGTTCTGTGATACAGCCATACCATATTCTCTTAAGTGCATTATAACCTCGTGGTAAATGCTAACTTTGGAATACTACCCCCCACCAATTCTGGTGGTGGGGGTACCATTCCACCCTTCTAGAGGGAGAGTCATGTTCACACTGGCTAAACCCGGTAGGACTTTCCTGAGCCCTGGCATCACAAAATGGATGCCTCTGCCACAGACACGGGTCTGGCCTCCTGCTGCTGATTGAAACTCTGGCAGGGGAGGCCTGGACAATAGTTTTCCTGTCGAGGGGAGGTGTCACCACCTCTCCAGACAGGCAGATGTGTATTGGGGCTGGGCGGAAGCACACTCTGGTGCTTTTAAGTCCTGCATTGGGGGCACGTTTGCTGTCCCTGTGCATAGCCCAGTTCAAACCGGTTGCAGGGGCTACCTGCCCCTGCTCTGGCGCAAAACTGGACAAAGGAAATGGGTGTAACCACCCCTCTTTCCAAGCCCACCCATTGGTGGGGCCTTAGAGTTAGTCCATCCCCTAAACTTACTATAAGTATAGGAATCCAGTCCCTAGGACTTTAGATTACCCTGGACGAAACTCTGCAACATATATCCTGGACCTTCAATGTTCTATCCTGACTAGAAGACTGAAGAAATCTCCCGTGGGGTCAAGGAGTGACTCCCCTGCTTGGCAGGCACCAAAGAAGCAACTGACCGGTCTGCATCGCTGAAGCTCCTGTCAGACGCCAAAGTCTTTGCATCACCAGAGGGGGATTTTCAGACTTCCCTGAGGCTACCCTGAGTCCACAGCAAAGCTGAAGCCTGTGGCTATTGTGGGTGATGTAGAACCATGCCCCCTGGACACTGTGATCTTTTGCAGCAACACTATCTTCCTGGACCTCCTCAAAGTTGTGCTTTGGGCTCCGAGTAGCCCCAGCCTTGAGCATCTACTGCACCAAAGATAGTTGGCCTCCACTCCACGAGTGACCCATGGACCAGCTTCAAGTGCGACCGCTTGAGGCTCCTTTGCCATCACTAGCCCATTAGCTAGCAGGTCCCCCCGAAGGCAACTCCTTTTCTGCTTGGGCTTTCCTGGTTGCTCCAGACGTGCCCTGACTTACCCTCACTGGGTGAGTCCCTCAGACCTTGCTGGTATGCACCGCAGTCCTTTCTCTGAATTCCAGTGACTTGCCGTTGCCAAGGCTTGTTGGGTCCATTCTGGTCACCAACACTGCAAAATTTGTGGGACAGCTCGAATCCGGCTCATGGACTTCATCGACACCTCCTGGACCTTGTGGCTGAAGAGTCAAGACACCCATCAACTCACGTGAAGCACCCGACATCTGTGGGCATTGGTCCATCCTGCCCTCGGTCACTGGCAAGTGACCCAGGCTCTGTCCCCTCTGCTTTCAGGTTCCTTACATCCTAGATCCGGGCTTGGATCTCTTCGGACACTTCTCCTCTTCACGGCAGCAGCAGTTCTTTGCATGCTTCCATTGAAATCGACAACGTGACCCGACACCAAAAGACACTGAGCACCCGGCTTCCCTATGTGAGGTAACTCGAGTACTCCGGTGCTCCCGTGGGTGCTGGCCCTAGAACTTCTTAAGTCCAAAAGGCTTTGGTCCTGACTCGATTAGAAGTGTCCCTAATCTTTAAATTTCCACCCGCGGCATTGTCCATAGAAGATAATTGTTACAGCCCACGGGGTTGGCCGCCGAAAGAACACTGCCTCAGCGCGTTTCAGCGCTCCAAAAACATGAGGAACTCCAATTCCCAGGAGCCTCGGCGCGACGACGTCAACGACGTCAGTACGCGCGCAAGACAGCGCGTCTTAAGCGCTTCCATGGCGGCGAGACGCTGCCGCTTACTTTTCTGGAGGGAGTTGCACTGCGAGACAAGGCTGGTAAGGGTGCTCAAGCACCGACTCTGATCATACCCGCATTGTGCTCTGGTTAGCCAAACGCTCTGCTTATTTTGGTGGCTGTATGAGGGTCAACCAGTAACACTAGAGACGCTCCGTTGGCGGAACCACTTGCCAGTTCCTTGCGGAGCGCCCTTTCTCCGTGGACCCCCACTTCTGTTCCTCTCGAGGATTTGAGAGTAGAACCTTGTTCCCCGACGGCAAACTTTGGCTTACAGCTGTGCCTATTTGAGGGGTTGCAGAGGGGCAAGCCCTAGAACTACGTTCTTCCCTGTTGGCGAGCGCTCTGCTGCTCTTGCAGGGAAGATGCCTGTGTATCCATCGTGGGGCAGGATTGCCCACTTCGTCTTTCCCTGTTGGTGAGCGATCAGAAGCTCTTGCAGGGAAAGCACCTGTGTTTCCTTTCGTGAGGCAGGATTGCCTAAGTTTGCTTTTCCTGTTTGTGAGCTTTACATGGCTCTTGCATGGAAAGCTCAGTATTGATTTCCTTTACGCAAATACACTATTTGTACTCACCACCAAGAAACTACGAGAAACATTGTGGTATCAAGTTTATTTGTTGGCATACAAGATGATGTTCCCTGGTTGATAAGTCCTATCCAAGACTCATTGGAGAAGCTGAACGGATTGGGTTCTGTTTAGGTTTATGAAATGTGTGCACTGGTTGTGTAATTCATGCTGGCTCCTTTATCTATATATCCTATAGCAGGGGTATAGCGAGTGAGCAGGAGGACGGCTCTTCCCCCAATGCTTCAATCTACAGGAAGGTTATATAGGTAGGTAACCCCATCCTGTGTTCGCATCGCTTGGGTTTGCAAATGTCTTGCAAGTATTTACGCTGATATTCTTTCTGCAGAACTAACAGCATGCATCCAGGTGTGTGACACTTCCAGAATTACCCGAAGAGATATTTCTTTCTTTACAGGTATGGAATACTGTTAGACAGGCCTTCCTTAGCAAGGGTCAATGCGGGGACAGGAAGATTGATGTGTACTGCTGCTGTTTTCTTATAGTTGTTTGGTTGTCATTTCAGGTCTCACTCCCTGCTCTCCCCTTCCTACCCTTCCCCTGCTTGACCACTCCATGGAGTCTGTGTAGACAAATTCAGACCGTGGTGGTGTCGAGAGGTGGACCATTACTTGCAACGTTCGATCCTGAGGATTCCAGGCCACAGCAATAACGGGAACCCGCGGTTGTGTTCTCACACTGCATACAGTCCCAGTGGGTCCCCTGTGTCACTACCTTGGGTGGTTCATTGGGGTCCCAGCGATTCTACAGGCTCTAGGCCTTGTGTCTAGTTCAGTCGTGGTTCTTATACCACTTTTTTGGTAAATGGTTTGGTACACCCCTAGGGCCCAAACGTTTATTTGTGCTATTACTGATGATTGCTATTTTGTAACTTAAGTACTTTGAACTCCAGTCTCATAAAGAGACTAGAGGGGTGTGTGTTAACCTAAATACATATATTTTAAATATATACCTGGTGTGGTTGTCCTTTAATTTGATCATTTAAGAGATTATAGACTGGTAAAGCAAGCTGCTTTACATTCCTTCAAGACTTAGCCTGAAGGCTGCTCTCCATAGCTACCACTAGGATAGCTTTCAATAAAGGTTGTCTTTAACCTATAACCATAAGGGGTTGTTTGGACTGATACAAGGTGCCCACTAGAACTAGTGGACAGCATATATCAGGCCACCTTCTCACACTTACCTCACCTGTGGGATTGTTACCACTGACTGTGGATAGGTGTGGTGTCTCTACATTCCAATGTATTTCAGGTCAACATCATTGTGTGGGATGAGTTACATGGACATGGTGAGTATGTGTTGTGGTGCCATAGTGGTGTGTCTCCCTCACATGTGTCACATCACCATGACTCATATAATGGTGATCACATTGTTGTAGTATTTGGCATGCACTGTGTTGTTTAGCAGATCAACATCTCCATGACACATGACAATTTGGAATCACAACAGAGGCAAGCATAGTGTACTGGTGAGTTTATTTACAAACATGTGTGAGGATAGTGCACAGGATGGTGGGTGCTGTACATTGGGTTTTGAAACCAAAGTTCACAGTAGAGTTGGAAGTGTTGGTAGCTGAAATGTCCAGAGTAAAGTCCACAGTCATCTGCTACACTGGACCAACATGAACCCTCCATGTCATGTAGGCGAGTTGTGTTAGATATGACAAGGTGAACAGTTTGCGCACAAAGAAGATTGTCCAGAACAGGTTACGAGGCCCTGGGGGATGTGCATGGACATCTGTGTCTCATTTATCCTTCTTCGGATGACCCCTCTTCTTCAGGGGGGATCCTCAGGTGCAGGCATCTGCAGTGCAGAGGACTCTCCGCCAGAGTCATCCTCCCTCCCTGTGGCACTGGCAAATGGTGCGGCAAAAGATGTTGTGCCCACACAGGGAGGTGTGGACATGTTGGTGCTTATCTGGCAGAGGCATTGGAGTACGGCCCGATGCACCGCAGTAAGTGCATCCCACTTTGCCTCCATGTGAGCATGATGGGCAGCCTGCTCCTGTTGAATGTCCTTGAGGATCCCCACTACCTGGCCGAATCCTCCGGTGCTATCCTGGTACGCATCTATGATGCGTGCCAGTTGTGGGTCATCATGCAGTCCAGACCCCTCTGCAAGGCGCGCCCTCTGCCTACCACCCCTGCCAGCACCCCTATCCACACGGACAGGACCTGCGGCGACACGCACAGGTGACACTGGGCTCCCTTGGGTGTTGTTCCTGGTGGTGTTGTCCGTAGCTTCCTGGGGGTCCTGTGTTCCTGTGCTGTCGGTGTTCTGTGGCCTTGGTCTGTCCCTGTTGGCGTGGGTGCCCTGTCTGTTGCCAGATGCTGGAGGCATGGGTACAGGGGGTGCAGATGTTGGTACTGCTGGTGCTGCATGATAACTCACACCGGAGGTGCCAGGTTGTTTGTCGTCATCCGAAGAGGACAGAGACGGATTCACACCAGAGAGCTGAGGGTCCACCAGAGTCTGGGACAGGGACTCCTCTTCATTTGCTGCTGTGTCCCCAGCACCACCTGTGTTTGGAATAGACACACAATGTAAGTTATGTTTCTACAGGCATCAATGGTTCACATACATGACATTTTCTACTGTCCGTCAGGATGCGTGCCTGTACACTGCTTTGTCCAAGGTTGTCACGGACAGAGATTGATATTGTTGTGGCACATTGCCCAGCCAAAATGAAACATTTCAATGTGCATGTAGAAGTGTGTGCATGCCCAGCTCATGTATAGATTTGGCTGTACATGGCCATTACTTCTCAAGGGCCATCACGTTGCTGACACAGGTGTGTCATCCCTGTACACATTTGAGCTTTAACAAGGACATACGTGCAATTCCACTGAGGATATGTTGTAAGATTGGGGCATGTGTGGTAGCAGATTTTGCTAGTCTTTGTGTGTCACATTGGTGTATTGGTACAACATGGTCACAGTCCGGTATGCCTGCGATCTCTTGGGAGAAAGTGTTTTTTTACAGTGTTCCTAGTTCCCATCTCATTTAATACAAGTGATGATGTCCCCATCGTTAATGAGTCTGGTGCTGAGTTTTGTACGTGCATATGTGATTTGACTTGTCAATGTTCTCCATGGTGACATGGATTGGGCAAGGTAGCACTCTGGCTTTTTGATACTCATGACAGTGACTGCCAGTGGTGTGTGTGTTGCGGTTTGGCTGCTGTGAGTAGCATGTCTCCTCCAATGCATTCCAGGTTAGACCTCGTGTCTACAGTGTCTATGTCAGTGAGTGGTGTGTTGTGTGAAGCATGCATATGTTGCAGCACGATGTAGGAGTGGAATGCAGCTCACAACAGCACCGAGTGTGAATGAGACCATGCTATGGTGTCGACTATATTGGTGTGTCCATTCCATTCACTGTCAGATGTCCCCTGTCAATGATGTATATGTGAGTTCCTGTGTGTTTTGTGCAATGTACTATATATGTCTCTCCACACTTGTCATCTGCAAGACACACCTCCACAGCCAGGCGAGGGGGCACCCCTGGACACTGCATCCCCAGACAGTGAGTTTGAACATATGGTTGCAATGGCTGTGTATGCGACCGTGTTTGGTTTGGCCAGTGCATATGTGTGATTTTCAGCCACATCATTTATCAGGCCCATGTGTCAGACATCTTGCCCGGGCATTTACTTTGTGAGTGACTGGTACCACATGTGCAATGTGTTTTAGCATAGAAGGTGTGTGTATGGCAAGCATCGGTGTAATTGGTTTTCAAGTCAAGACCTCCTTCTCCCCCAGGCCAGTTATCCCATCATGAAGCGTGCCACCATTGCAGTGGATGAGGGGTTAACTTTCAGGATGTCAGTCAGTGCAGTCCTGGTGTTTGTTGTTGCCCAGTTCCCAGCATGGCCTTGTGCTCCCCACAACAGAGCCCAGTGTCAGACATCTTGTCAGTCCATTCCCACTCCCTTTGAGGTGAACATGGTTCAGTGTGAGCTTGCTGGGCCATGTGGATGGGTGGGGAATGTCTGTGACTGCAACTCCCATCATGCTTTTGACTACACCCCCCTTCCCAGCTTGCCCATACTACCTTCCTTTTGACTCTGCTACCCTGTGAGTGGGTGTGACAGCAATGGCAAGATGGCTGACTGTGCAGTCCTGGCGTTTGTTGTTGCCCAGTTCTCAGCATGGCCTTGTGCTCCCCACAACAGAGCCCAGCGTCAGACATCTTGTCAGTCCATTCCCACTCCCTGTGAGGCGCACATGGTTCAGTGTGAGCTTGCTGGGCCATGTGGGTGGGGAATGTCTATGACTGCAACTCCCATCATGCTTTTGTCTACACCCGCCTTCCCAGCATGCCCATACTTCCTTCCTTTTGACCCTGCTTTCCTGTGAGGGGGTGTGACAGCAATGGCAAGATGGCTGACTGTGCAGTCCTGGTGTTTGTTGTTGCCCAGTTCCTAGCATGGCCTTGTGCTCCCCACAACAGAGCCCAGTGGCAGACATCTTGTCAGTCAATTCCCACTTCCTGTGAGGCGAACATGGTTCAGTGTGAGCTTGCTGGGCCATGTGGGTGGGTGGGGAATGTATGACTGCAACTCCCATCATGCATTTGGCTACACCCCCCTTCCCAGCATGCCCATACTTCCTTCCTTTTGACTCTGCTTCCCTGTGAGGGGGTGTGACAGCAATGGAAAGAAGGCTGACTGTGCAGTCCTGGTGTTTGTTGTTGCCCAGTTCCCAGCATGGCCTTGTACTCCCCACAACAGAGCCCAGTGTCAGACATCTTGTCAATCCATTCCCACTCCCTGTGAGGCGAATGTGGTTTAGTGTGAGCTTGCTGGGCCATGTGGGTGGTTGGGGAATGTCTGTGACTGCAACTCCCATCATGCTTTTGGCTACACCCCCTTCTCAGCATGCCCAAACGTCCTTCCTTTTGACACTGCTTCCCTGTGAGGGGGAGTGACAGCAATGGCAAGATGGCTGACTGTGAAGTCCTGGTGTTTGTTTGGCTACAAGTCCAAAGAGAGCCCCTGTGCTTCACACAGCAGCACCCAGTGCGGTGTATCTTTGGGTGATGTTTCACTACAGTGTGAATCAATGCATTCTACCCGGTGAGTTGTGTGGAGTTTGTGTTGAGGGATGTGTGTGTCTCCACATGCTGGTAAGTATGGTCAGAGCTGTCAGTCCTCCTTCCCACCCGGCCAGACATCCCACCATGAAACGTGCTTCCATTGGAAGGCGTGCAAGTTGTATTTCAGGATGTCAGGCAGTGGTGTCCTGCTTCTGATTTGAGCACAACCCCTACCAGGGCCTTGTGCTCCCCACAGCAGGACCCAGAGTCAGCCATCTTGTCAGTCATTTTCCACTCCCTGTGATGTGGGCATGGTTCAGAGAGGTCTTGATGGGCCAATTTGGAGGGGGAGTATTATCTGTGACTACAAACCCCATCATGCTTTGGGAGACACTCCTCACTTCATCTGCATACCCACTATTCCTTCCTGTCAGCCAGCTGCACTGTGAGGTAGTGTGTTTGTGGTGGCAAACTGTCTGACAGTGTTTATTTGGCTTTGTGCCACTGCCTTGCTCTATTTGTTGGTAGGTTTGTACATGTCATGACACAGTTACAAGTCACTATGAGATGGCAGGTATTGTGTTTGTCTGACTAGCATATACATCTTGGGATGATTATCTATTGGTTACTGTGGCTTTGCTAACGGTGCATGGTTTCACTGTCCCCTTGCCACACAATATTGAGTATGTTGGTTGTGTACTCACCAGGCTCTAGTATGTCTGCTAGACCATGGACACTCTCTGGTGGTAGGATGTCCCGCACCTTCTCCTCCCAGGACCTGAAGTATACTGGTTTGGCAGGAGGGCTACCACCAGTGCGCTGACTTAAGGTGTGATCTTTTTCGATGAGTTTCTTGACCCTCCTGCACACGTCATACCACCTGTTCTGGATATCGTCCTTTGTGCGCAACGTTGGTGCTTGTGCGTTCACCTTGTCCACAATCCTCGCCCACATATTTGTTTTCTGTGACATGGGGGTCCTTTGGACCAATGTACCAAACAAATGTGGCTCTCCTCTGATGGTCTCGTCTACCAGCACTACTAACTCACTATCTGTGAACTTTGGATTCTTCTTTGGGGGCATGGTGATGGGTGGTGGTGGTGAGTGATGTGTGTGTGAGGGTGCAAGTGAGGGTGGGTGAGTGTCGGTTTTGCTAGGTGTATGTGTGAGTGCTTTTGGTGAGGTGCTAATGGTGTGAAAGTTGTGTGATGGGTGAGTTGTGAGTGTGTCTGTGGTTGCTGTGTGATGGTGTTCTCTGCTGTCTTCAATTTGCAAAGGATCATGTTAGTGATTGGTGTCCTTTATATAGGTGCAGTTGTGGGTGTGTCTTTGTTTCAAGTTTTTTTTATATTTATTGACTGTTTGGTCCTTTTTTTGTATTTTTTCCTTTGGGTTTTCTAGGCATGAAGGAGACGTTCTTCTGACCAAGATGAAAGCTGATGTTGGCTCGTGCAGGCTACTCCGGGTCTTTCATGCTGACTTTCTTCTGTGTTTCATACTCGTCGGTCGCGGAGATCTCTATTGCTTCAGGTCCCTGTTTTCTGTGCATGTCGGTCATGCGGCTTGGGCTTCGTGCGAGTCGGTCTGGGTTTACACGCATTGCATCGTACTGCGCAGATCGGACATCGCGAGTACGTGTCGGTCGGGTTCATTCCTGGTGCGTGTCGGTCAGTGCAAATCGCGTCCGTTTTCTGGGCGAATCACTGTTTTCCCTACGGCTCGGTCGTACGGCTTGTATTCCGTACGTGTCGGTTGTAATTCACATGCGTTGCATCATATTGCACGGGTCGTACGGCGCCGGTCCGTGTCGGTTGGTCTCCGTTCCAGGTCCGTGTCGGTCGGTACATTTTGCGGCCGGAATTGGAATCGGCCCCTATGTGTCTTAATGCCTGAGGCATTCTAAAGTTGCATAGACACTGACTAGATAGTGAGAGTGCTGGTAGTTGACAGAAGAGTGAGTTTTTAAGTGCTTGTGTATTGGCACAGCAATTAGAGAAGGACATGCTTCTATCAGGATAATTGCAGGAGTGGACAGAGACTGATAGACTATATTTGGGCACTGCATGAATACTACCTGGCTTATTGCAAGGGTGAATCAGTAGTCTACTGAGCGATACAGGCCTGCATACATTGCGAACATTTCACTGTACCACTATGTGTCTTAATGTCTGAGGCATTCTACAGGTGTATAGACACTGATTAGATAGTGAGAGTGCTGGTAGTTGACAGGAAGGTGACTTTTTAAGTGCTTGTGTGTTCAAACAGCGATTACATAAGGACATGCTTCTGTCAGGATAATTGCAGGAGTGGACAGAGACTGATAGGCTGATTGGGGCACTGCATGAATACTACATGGTTATTGCGAGGGTGAATCAATACTCTGCTGGGGGTTACAGCCCTGCATACATTGTGCACATTTCACTGTACCACTATGTGTCTTAATGCCTGTAACATTCTATAAGTGCAAGGATACTGAGTGGATAGTTTAAATGGTGGTAGTTGACAGCAGGGAGAGTTTATAAGTGCTTCTGTGTTGTCACAGCGATTACATAAGGACATGCTTCTTTCAGGATAATTGCAGGAGTGGACAAAGACTGATAGCCTGATTGGGGTACTGCATAAATACTACTGGGCTTATTGCAAGGGTGAATCAGTAGTATGTTGGGGGTTACAGGCCTACATACATTGTACACATTTCACTGTACCACTATGTGTCTTAATGCCTGAGACATTCTACTGTTGTATGCACAGTGACTAGATACTGAGAGTGCTGGTAGTTGACAGGAGGGTGAGTTTTTAACTGCTTCTGTATTGGCACAGAAATTAGAAAAGGGCATGCTTCTGTTAGGATGATTACAGGAGTGGGCAGAGACTGATACTCTGATTGGACACTGCATGAATACTACGTGGCTTATTGTAAGGGTGAATCAGTAGTCTGCATGTTATTACAGGCCTGCATACATTGAGCACATTTCACTGTAGCACCATGTGTCTTAATGCCTGAGGCATTTAAAAAGGTGTATGGACACTGACTAGATAGTGAGAGTGCTATGAGTTGACAGAAGAGTGAGTTTTTAAGTGCTTGTGTATTGGCACAGACAGTAAATAAGGACATGGTTCTGTCAGGATGATTGCAGGACTGGATAGAGAGTGACAGTGTGATTGGGGCACTACTTGAATAGTACCTGACTTATAGCAAGGTTAAATTAGTACTCTGTTGGGGGTTAGGGGCCTGCATACACTGCACACATTTAACTGTAGCACTATGTGTCTTAATGCCTGAGGCGTTCTACAGGTGTATGGACAGTGACTAGATAGTGAGAGTGCTGGTAGTTGACAGAAGAGTGAGTTTTTAAGTGCTTCTGTGTTGTCACAGCGATTAGATAAGGACATGCTTCTGTCAAGATAATTGCAGGACTGGACAGGGACTGATAGGCTGATTGGGGCACTTCAGGAATACTACCTAGTTATTGCAAGGGTGAATCAGAAGTCTACTGGGGGTTACAGGCCTGCATACATTGCTCACATTCCACTGTACCACTATGTGTCTTAATGCCTGTGACATTCTATAAGTGCATGGACAGTGACTAGATAGTGAAAATGCTGGTAGTTGACAGGAGAGTGAGTTTTCAAGTGCTTGTGTTTCAGCACAGAGAGTAGATACAGATATAGTGCTGTCAGGATGATAGGAGCAGTAGACGGGGACTGACAGTGTGATGGCTTATCTACATGGCTACTGTATGGATTTTTACAGGAGTGAATCACTAGGGGAAACCTTTTGAACTGACCTCGCCTGGTGGTTGCTCTCATCGGACCCTTCCACAGCTTTGTAAGCTGCGCCACATCTCGCCGAACCCGCTGCGCAGGTCCCGCGTCGAGGAGGAGACCAGTGGGTGCCCCGGACTTCGTGCTGACACCTGGAGGACTGCTGGGGCATGCTGAGGGACACTAGCAGGGCTGCGAGCAGAGTTGCAGGGACTCCATTTCCCAGGAGTCCCTGCCTGGCCAACCTGCCACACCTGGCCCGCTCTCCCAGCTTGTCACGCCCCCTGCACTCCCAGCGTGATTAAAGCTCTTCTGATCCTTTCCCCGGCGGGAACCCTTTTGAACTGACCTCGCCTGGTGGTTGCTCTCATCGGACCCTTCCACAGCTTTGTAAGCTGCGCCACATCTCGCCGGACCCGCTGCGCGGGTTCCGCTTCGAGGAGGAGACCAGTGGGTGCCCCGGACTTCGTGCTGACACCTGGAGGACTGCTGGGGCGTGCTGAGGGACACTAGCAGGGCTGTGAGCAGAGTTGCAGGTACTCCATTTCCCAGGAGTCCCTGCCTGGCCACCTGCCACACCTGGCCCGCTCTCCCTGCTTGTCACGCCCCCTGCACTCCCAGCGTGATTAAAGCTCTTCTGATCCTTTCCCCGGCGGGAAACCTTTTGAACTGACCTCGCCTGGTGGTTGCTCTCATCGGACCCTTCCACAGCTTTGTAAGCTGCGCCACATATCGCCGGACCCCGCTGCACGGGTCCCGCTTCGAGGAGGAGACCAGTGGGTGCCCCGGACTTCGTGCTGACACCTGGAGGACTGCTGGGGCGTGCTGAGGGACACTAGCAGGGCTGCGAGCAGAGTTGCAGGGACTCCATTTCCCAGGAGTCCCTGCCTGGCCAACCTGCCACACCTGGCCCGCTCTACCTGCTTGTCACGCCCCCTTGAGTATTTAGCAGTGACAGCCTGCCGCTGCGCGGGAGCGTGCGGGAGCGTCCCGGGAGAAGCCCGGGACAAGGGCGGGACTGTCTGTGGCCGTCCGTGGTCGGTCGCGGTTGGATTGGGCTATCCCCCCTGCTCTTTTATTTATCCTGGTCATATCGTTGTGTCAACACCACCCTGTTGTTGTAACCATGCCTTTACGTTCTGGAAAGGAACGCACTGTACAGCTGCAGACTACCAAGGGGGTAGTCTCTAGCCCCTTAGACGCCTTTATCACCAGGGCTACAGGTATTCTTAAAAAAGAGATAGCCATGGCCGAAAAACGGCTTTCATTAGATCTGGTTAGCGGGAAACGCTGTTCATTAGGAAAATTGGCCACAATACCTAGCCCTGATGCACTGGCCCCGAGTACGAGCAACCACTCGGTCGAAGCCGCGGTGGACGTGCACTGTGAGGTGGAGGGAGAAGGTCTATCTTTTACTTTTTCAGAGAGTGATTCAAACCCTGACGACACACAAGGTAGTGGGGATGAGGGCAGTGTGCTCCTGGCCAGTCAATCCCAGTTGGACTCACCCATGAATGAGGACTCTTTGAGAAATATACCCCGTATAAGGAAAAGGTGCAAGGGCCACCAGAGGGGGGGTGTTACTAAGATCCAAAGACCTAATGCCCCAGCCCAGCCCACCATCATAATCCCCGAAGTCATACCCACCTCACACCCTGTCATGGTTTTAAATGAGCCCCTGTGCCCTCCCCATACCCCCTTTGGGTCCTCGGACCCATGCCCTACCTGTTATAGTAGTGATGATAGCCTGCTGGCCAAAATGGAAGCTTTGTTTAAAACTCTTTTACTTCCCGTACTTGAAAGAACACGTTTGATGACCTCAAAGTTGGACGCACTTGAGACCCTTGTAAACACCAATACCGGCTTTTTAAAAAAGATAGTTAACCCTCAAAATGCCTTGGGGAATCCTAGTAATTCCAAAGGCCAGAGAAATGTAACCATAGGTAAACTTCCATCCTCAGCAACTGCTAGACCAGTATCCACTAAGCCTGATCTTAATAAAAACAAGGGCTCAGTGGCAGGGGGGAGTTCTGGGAATAATGATCGTACGCCTGTACCAGCCATTTTGCTACCGGTGCCAAAGAAGGCCTCCTTTAAATCTAACCAACAATGCCAGCCGAACATCCCTACACCTCCCGTGGCTACTCGGGTACAAGATAATGCGAGTGGTGTTCTGAGTACATTATCACAGCCCAAAATAAGTAATGGAGTAAAGGGGAGCAGATCCATCAACCCCCCCATTCCCCTTGTGAAAGCCAATAAACGGGCACCCCCCTGTACCGACCTACCTTCAGAAGCCACCCCATACACGATAGTTCTAACAGGTGTTGCCCCACTTAGGGAGGGTTCAAATGAATCATATGGGGACCTCAGAAACAAAGTTGTATTCTGGCTAAATAAAAACCGCCCTCTTCCCCCTCCTCCTCAACTGAAATATTGTTTGTGAGAAGAGTTGGATGGGTGGGCCACTGTACCAAGGACCTAGAGGGGGATTGCATTATAATATCCTTTAAGGATCCCTGGGTGGTAGATTTCCTGCGTAGGGAAGCAAGGTTTGGGAGGTTGGGTGATATGCAGACCCTGGGCCTTGGGTATTTTAATCCCAAACGATCCTGCGAGTTCCCCTCTAGTCATACCTTCCCTAGAAGACCTGTTAGGAGATATCTTGCTGATAGAACACCTTACACTCCGCAGTACCCTTTATTGTCTAATCATTACAAACCCCTCTCTGGCCTGGAGTGTATCGATTGACTTCACCCGGTAGTTGGCAGCGGGAGCGTTCTGGGTAACCAAGTGGGTGGGGCTGACAGAGTCTGTACTGAGGTATCTACCCAGGGGGGTGTCATCTTGAAGAATGAGAAGGTGGTGGACTCTGCATATCATCATCAAGATGACAACATGGTGGAGGGTTCCCAATTTAATATAGCTACATCCTTGGGAGTGGACCATTGTAGCATACATAGCACAACAACACCTAGTCAGGTCGCGACACTCAAATTAGCATCATGGAATGTAGCAGGGCTGAAGGGGCGTATGGCTTCAGAGGACTGGCTGGATTTCATTGATACTTTTGATATCCTACTGTTCCAGGAGAGCTGGGCCCCTGATCCAATCCATAGGGCCGGGTTTCTAAAAATTTTTAAACTAGCAATAAGGGGCAATAAAGGTCGAGCTTCGGGGGGGTTAGTGATCTGGTTTAAACAGTCCATTGGCTACCGACCAATGGAAATTGTTCTGGATAACCCGGACCTCTTGGGAATTAGACTAAGTAAGGATAACTGCCAGGACATTGTAGTCATTAACATCTATGCACGTGGTCAACCTGGAGGGCGCTGTCCTATTATCCTAGATGTGTTAGACTACTACCTTGAGGGGATAGGGAGAGACAAGTTACTCGTCCTTGCAGAGGACCTCAACTGCACCTTCGAGCCTCTTTATAATGCGGGGGAGGTCCTGGGGTTTGAGGAGGACACTGTCTGGAATATCCCGATGCTGTCTTTGAATAATATTAAAAGAGGCTCTGAGGCAGCTTTACACTGGATGGGGTTGTGTCTGGACTGGGGTTTGAGGGCAACCAATGGTCCTACGGCCTCTGATAAGGATGGCAAACCCACTTTTGACAATGGGATGAGGAAAAGTAGAATAGATTACATCTTGTTAAAAATGGAATATTGATCACTCTTGGATGATATGGAAGTTGTGTCTCGCCCTGGAAGTGACCACAACCCCTTGTCATTAAGCATGAGATTCCCAGGTGGATTCGGCAGGTCTATAACTGCTGTTCATCTAACAGGTGATGCTATCTTGACAAATGATAGAAGAAGGCTTAGATGGTCCAGGGTGGTGGAGGATCCGACCCTTTTAGATAGCATAATGAAGGCAGCCTCGTCGACCTTGAGCGACATTTTGATTCTCGCCCACACCACGGATGTTAGAGATCAGATCTGTGATCTTCACGAACGGTGTTTTGCTAATCTTAAGGCCCTCTTAACCCTTCCACCCACGCAAGCCAAAGTAAAGGCATATGGATCCTGTGAGAAATGGTATAATAAAAACTGCAGGGAGGCACATAGTTTTTTAGTCAAAGCAGTGAAATCTAGGATTTCCAGCGATATAAAAGAGGCACGTTTAATGTACAAAAAAATTCAGTGGGAAGCGAAAAAGGAGTGGGATGACTTACATTGGTCTGACCTATTGGACGCCTGCACTTCTGGCAACCAGATTAAGTTTTGGGAAATTGTTAAGTGGGGCAGAAACCCCGATTCCCAAACTCCAGTTAATTATGTGTCTGCAGAAGCATGGGTTGAATTCTATTCTGGCCAGTTTATGGATCCTGATTTAGAAATCGACATTGAACTAACCAAGCAGGAAACTATCCCCACTCCTAACCAAGAGTTAAACTTCACGCCACTGGAAACTGAGTCTGCGCTCCGCTTGGTCCAAAGGGGGTGTCACGGTCCCCTTGGATCCTCTCCTCAGGATGACGCCGATGCTATGTGTGGGTCCCCCGCCCATCCGTCCCCTGTCCGGTGTACGTGTAATACTCTCGGACGAGAAGATAGGTGGGTGAGGGAAGGAAGGGTAGGAACAGCGGGGAGAGAGACCTGCAAGAAACAAGGAGAGGGATTAGCCCACGGCTCACCCCTTTTCCCAAGACACCACCCTAGGCTTGTCGTTCTCCCTACCTGGTACTCCTTCCTTCCTACTTCTGAATCCCCGCTTGGGTCAACTCTCAGGTGCTGGTGGGGTCCCTGCTGTGAGTGCTTAGATTCAGGGCGCTCTCCGCAAGTCCCTGCCCCGTTAATTCACAGGGAGATGAAGAGAGAGAGGGCCAAAAGCCACCAGAGAAGCCAGCGTTAGTTGTAGCCGGTGCGGGTTTGTTCTCAGGGCGCCCTCCTCAAGTACCTGCCACGTTACGTCACGGGGAGGCAAAGAGAGAGAGCCAAAATACACCAGAGGGGCCGGTATTGGGGGAAGCAGGTGCTGCCACTCTACGCCTGGAAATCCTGGGGCGGAGGAGCGCCTGCGATGCTGGAGGTGTAGTAGGCGCTGCCACTCTACACCCGGAAATCCTGGGGCGGAGGAGCGCCTGCGATGCTGGAGGTGTAGTAGGTGCTGCCACTCTACACCCGGAAATCCTGGGGCGGCGGAGCGCCTGAAGAGCCGGTACTGTTCCCGGTCTGGGACTTAGGTATGATGAGGGTAAGGGAGAATGCACCACCGCGAGGTCCGTGGGTGAAGCGAAGAGGAGTTACAGGGGCGCGCTCACCTCCTTGATGTTGCCGGGGGAAGCGTCACGGCCGTCACGGCTTGCTTCTCTTCCTTCCTCGAGGAGTCTCAGCGAGTCCGAAGCTGCGGGAGTTGAGGTCGCTGCAATGTTCTGAGGGTCTGCTACGGAGCCGTTGATAAGATACAAGTTTACGGGAATCATTGGCCCCGCCTTCCTGGTCGACGCACATTTTATCCGCGTCCGGGGTCACGTGAAGTCTCATGCGGCGGGTACACGTGGGGGCTTCTGGGACTTGGAGTCCGCTGATTGCGGAGTCGCGTCGCCGCACACTAGATCATGACAGGGGGAAGGCGCCAGGGATGGACTCCATCCCGGCTGATTTATTCAAAATCAATCCCCAACTCTGGGTTCCTTATATAACTGCGGTAGCGAATGCTATTACCAAGGGGGCCCGGATCCCCGTGTCCTGGAAGGGGGCGGATATTCTACCCCATTTTTAAAAAAGGGGATCGTTCTGTCCCGGGAAACTACCGTCCCATAAGTTTAATTGATTCACTTCAAAAGGTTATCGCAAGGATGGTCCTTGCCAGAGTTCAGGGGTGGATGGAGTTGGAGGGTATCCTGTCCCCTTTACAGGCCGGTTTCAGATCAGGTACCAGCACCATTGACCAGGTCTTCAGATTTTGTCTGATCTACTGGAAGGTGGTGCTGTTGGGTGGCGGGTCCATCTACGCAGCCTTTATAGATCTGAAATCGGCCTTCGATCTTGTGCCAAGGGCTAAACTCTGGACCAATCTTAGAAATTTGGGACTGCCGTTAGAATTACTGGACATGATTGTAAGATTACATGAGGGAAATTTTGCTAGGGTGAGGTGGGGAGGCCAAGGGCAGGTGACGGATTGCTTCCCCGTAACACGTGGCGTCCGTCAGGGTTGTGTTCTGGCACCTACACTCTTTTTGTTGTTCATTGACCAGGTGGTCAAGTTCTTTGCTAAGACCCCCAGTGATGCACCCTCTTTGGGCTGGACCAAGTTCCCTATGCTCATTTTTGCCGATGACACCTTACTTCTCTCAAAGACTCATAGTGGTCTGCAAATCGCATTGACCCGATTTGAGGAGTTTTGTAATGTCAACGATTTAAAAATCAATGTGAGCAAAACCAAATTTATGGTTCTAACTAAAAGTCGCCCCATTAAGAGCTCAGTGAGCATGAATGGAGTTGGTTTGGAACAAGTTGAGGTTATGACCTATTTAGGAGTAACCTTGGACTACCGTCTCCGCTGGAAACCACAGGTTGACACATTACACCTAAAACTTGCTCGCCTTACTGGTTGTCTTCTGCAGGAGCAAAAAAGGTCCTCATCTAAACGTGTCAAACCCGCACTCAAGATCTATGCCACCAAGGTAAGCTCCGCGATACTGTACGGGGCAGACCTCTGGGGGCATATGGACCTATCAACCCTGGTGAAAGTTCAAAATAAATTCATGCGGAAACTGGTAGGACTCCCCCAATCAGCTCCAATCAAACCACTATGTCTGGATATGGGCTGCAACCCAATTAACGAAATGGCTCGATACAGGCTAGTAGCCCTGTGGAGACGTATCTGGACTTCCCCAGATTTAAGCCTCTTTGCTAGGGAACTTGAGGAAGTAAGATCTATTTGGGGGTCTAGTAGTATACCCTGGCTTCGTGAAGTGAAATTGATCCTGGATGACATGGGTCTTAATCAGCTGTGGGTTTCCCCGGTTCAACCTTCTTTCCTTCAAAACAAGAATTTAAAGCACTTTACTGGGCATCTGTTCGCCAAGCATTAGTTATCGCCTCAGATTCTACTAGTTTAACAGGAAGGTTCTTGTCCCATAAATTGGACCCTTTTCTGGAGAATTACTGGGACGTTATAACTAAGACACTTGACAAAAAGCTCTACCTCCAGTTCCAAGTAGGGTCTCTGCCCTTAAGATCCTTCACCAAGAACTGGTCTAACCGAGCAAGTGATTCCTGCCCCTGGTGCATTGGTCACAAGGAGAGTGTTGGCCATCTCCTATTTGCATGTTCAGCTTATAATGCCCCAAGAAGCAAATGGATTAGGCCCATTTGCCGCCATCTTAAAGTCAGAGGGAGTGCTGAGGCTATATGGGCGCTTCGTACCAATACCTCTGAGGTGGTAGTTGTGGGCGTAGCCAAATTCCTGGGGTGGGCATGGGTGATTAGAGCACGATATCTGCAGGCACCCTGATTTTGCTCTCGTTTTTTAACTTCTCAATGTTTTTTTTTTCATGTACTAGGTCTTTATTATACTGTTTAATTCTATTTTTTAACGTTGAAATGTCTTATGAAATTTATGAAATTGTAATTGTGATGGTTTTAAATTAACTATCTTATGTATGCCTAATTTTTATTGCTTTTAATTGTCTTTTATGATGTAAAAATCGAAATAAAGACTTTAAAACCTGGAACCTGAATCACTAGTGTGCTGGAGGTAAAGGTACCACATAGATTGTGCACATTAACTTATATACTAACTACGAAATTTGACATTATAGAACCACAAAATCACTTGTCATACACTTATAAAATCCCATTTTCACCACGTGTGCAATCCTCTAATGTGTCAGATACCTCTCATTAATTCATACAAATATAAATATAATGTAAACAAATACCTGACTCATGACATACCAACCACTACATACCAGAAAGAATAAAATGTACTGACTTTCTTTGCAGCTACATATTGTGTTTTTAAATCTACAAATATGCAACTTCATCAAACTGTACCTCTCAACAGACTTAATGAAGAAGTGTAAGAACACTTTTTCCATAAGGATTTTTTAAACTGCACAAACTGTTCCAACTAATAACAGATTCATAATTATTAACAGCTTATATGATCATTTTACAAACAGCACAATTGTACCTCATTTTACCACACTACCTATAATAATGCAATATTTTTAAACTATACCTTTTTACACAGAAGAAATAATCATGCCTAATAAACTACACCTTAGATGAATATTTTAGAAATTACACCTTCTTACTACATATTTAACCAATTAATAGTAAATAAGAGCCTTCATTTAACTGTATCTCCCAACACACTTAAATATATATTTTACTGTACATATTGTTTTTTAAGCAAACTTCAAGTACAATAAAAATAATCCCAATATACATCTCTGTATTTTATAATATATTTCAAACAACACAGTTTCATACAAATGTCAAATCTTTTTTTAATTAACCTAAAAAATATGTAACTCACCTTAAAATAAATCTGTTGAATGAAAAATCTCACACACTCACTCAGGAATTTCTTTTCACATAGAGAATGTAGATCAACACACTCTGCAAGGGTGAACGGGTATTGGCAAACTTTCCCTCTATTTTTCCATACATATAGACATTAACAACAAATGGCATTGCTTCCCAGTGTTTTTCAAATTGAAAAACGAATTTTCATTGGACATAGAGAATAAAGCTTTTCAGCTGACATCTTCACCCCTTGTCCTTAATGTCAGTTTCCATAGCAACAGGTCATGCAACATTCAACTTAGCTGCCAGGTCACAAGTTCACCACACAATGTTGCAAATGACATTAGCAAGTTTGGCTGGCTTTGCAACGCTTGCCCTTATCCTTTCTGCTGTACCTTTCCAACATTTGTTAATAACCAATAAGAAACATGCTTTCTAAACAAAGTAAAATGCACCCTATATTTGAATGTAGAGTGTTGTTAAACAGCCAATCAAATCGCTACTTCTTAAAAAAAGCATCTTGTCCACCATTTTAGATAGATTTTATTCTTCCACCTGCCTACCTCAGCTGCAGACATCTTCTGATTACCTACAGAAATCCCTTCAAGCTGCTGTATGTGTGGATTATTGGACACAGCCATATTTTCTGGTGCAAAAGGTATGCTGAAACCAGGGGTATTGACAAAGACCTAGCTTTGCAAAATGTAGACATTAAATGGATTGGACAGAGAGGATGAAAGTGGCACCAATTGATGCCATTGGTTAAATCCTTTTTGCATCTCCAACCACCTGACCTCATGATTGTGCACTGTGGTGGCAATGACCTAGGCACATTGACTGGGTTAGCTCTGAAAATGCTAATGAAGGACTCCTTTTCAGAATTGATGTTGCTTTTCCCCAAACTGCCTTTGTGTACTCTAACATATGCCAAAGACAGAAATGGAACAGGTCCAATCAGTTTTGTCCACAGATTGAGAAAGCTAGAAAAAATGTTAATAAAGCTGTTTCTGCTTATCTCAGAGACCATAGTATGGGGTCCTTATACAACAACAATCTGCGTTTTAATATGGATGGCATATACAGAAGAGATGGTGTACATTTCCCAGATGAGGGAAACAGAGTCTTTGTCAACAACTTAAGACTCTGCAATGGCATTTACATGTAGCTACAAAAATCTCCCAATAAACACAAGGGCTCTTTTTAGAGCCACCCAATAACCTAACATATGACCTAGGTTTTTATTAAATTAAAAAAAAATATTTTTGCTTGGAGTCGCATACCCCTCGCGTGCACACTAGGGGCCGTGCTGAGCACCGCGCTAGGTACGCGACTCCGCACTTTCCCGTAAAAAAAAAACATGGCTCTTACCATCAATTTCTATTTGCCCCGGGGACCCCTTCCCCCGGGGCCCATTTGGTACGTTGAGGACTGTGGGGGGAGCCCCAATGCCCCCATGGTCCCGCCGACTCCCTGCGTCCTACGGGAGCCGGCATTGCTTTTCCACATGGGGAGCTGCTAACATGCAGCTCCCCATGACGAAAAGCAATCTGCTTTGCTTCATTGAAGCAAGAGCAGATTTCCCTGCTCTCACTTCAATGAAGCAAAGCAGTTTGCAATAACTGGTCGGGAGCTGCGAGGCTCCCGACCTGTCATTGCAAACAACAGTGTCCCGGGGTGGGCACCCCGGGACACTGCAGGAGCAGGCCCTGGGGGGTGGCAGCCCCCAGGGCCACCACAGGCTCCAGGAGGGGGGCCACGCAGCCCCCCTCCAAATCTGTACAAAGCCCCGGGGAGGTGGTGGTCCCCAGGGCTCGGGGGTCCTTAAAGGACCCCCATATTTACATCTTAGTGCCCCGGGGAGGTGGTGGTCCCCGGGGCATGTGGGGGGCTCAAGCCCCTCACACATTTTCTTTTTTAACTAAAAAGAAGCCCCGGGGGATGGCAGTCCCCGTGGCTGCAGGGTCCCCCTAGGCCCCCGCAAATACTATTTACACATGCCCCCGGGACTTGCCCACCTGGGGGCTAATCAATAACGAAGCGCGGGAGTCCGTGCTTCGTTTTTTCATTTTCGCGGCTTGACCTGCTCACCCAGTGCGTATTCGGACGATTTAAATAAAAATGCTTTTTTTGCCCTGGGGGTCCTTGTGGGAGCCCCTAAGCACACCTAGCGTGTCAAGGTGTTTCTACCCTACCCCCTTTTCCTGATTTCCACATTTGTTTTTCGGTTTTCTTCTGCCTCTGTTCTACCGAGGCACAAAATGGCTGCCAGCACTTCCTGGTTTGGAGTGTTGACAGCCAATTAACATGAAGCTCGTGATCAGGAGGGTGCGCGCAGGGTGCGCGCTGGGTGCGCGCAGGTTGTGCGGATCCACCGTGCCTCTAGATATCACTATCTTTATTTCTTAATTTCTCAAAAACTACTGAACAGATTTACACCATTTTTAAAAAGGTCACTTTCTGAGCCAAGCAGTACCTTTTTGCCAAATGGTGTAATTCCGTTCAGCAGTTTTTGCTATAACAGTGTCTAAAGTTTCCTATGGGAAAATTATTTTTTCACCACTATTTTTTGAATTTCTCAGGAACTACTGAACGAATTTACACAATTTAAAAAAAAGGGCGTTTTCTGAACCAAAGGCTACCTTTTTGCAAAATTTGGTGTAATTCCATTCAGTAGTTCGGGCTGTAGCCGTGTCTAAATTTCCTATGGGAATTAACATGGGGACCCCCCTTTTTTCTCAGTCCTGGCTTGACGAATCACCCCCAAACTTTCAGGATAGAAACGGGCCATTAGTTTTGAACATTTTGCAAAGATTCGTCAACCGGTGCCAAAGTTATTGGGAATTGGGAATAGGATGTTACGATTTTCCTATGGATAATAGGTCCTAACTATAACTACCTACTGGCAACCGCCAGTAGGTAATATGTGTGTGTATGTATGTATGTATGTATGTATGTATATATATATATATATATATATATATATATATATATATATATATATATATATATATATTATATATATATATATATATATATTACCTACTGGCGGTCGCCAGTAGATAGCTATAGTTAGGACCAAGTTTCCATAGGAAGAGCATTTTTTGTTTTGCTTATAACTTTGGCGTTGTTTGATGAATCTTCATGACATTTTCCAAACTAATTCTTTGTTCATGTCAGCTCCTAAGTGGGAAGTTTGAGGGTGATTCGTCAAGGGGGGGTTGAGAAAAAAGGGGTCCCAAAACATGTTTTCTCCATGTTAATTTCCATAGGAGACTTTAGACGAGGCTACAGGTCGAACGGGTGAACGGAATTAACCCAGATTTGGCAGGGAGAAGGGTCTTGGTCTGGAAAGCACGTTTTTGTTTATTTGGTGTAAATCCATTCAGTAGATTTTGAGAAAAATTGAAAGTTACAGATATATATATTTGGGAATTCTGCCATCTGATTGGCTGAGGCGTTACGAGCACGAGCTTGCTGCTTATTAGTTGCGAGCGGTTGCAACTAGGAAGTGTTGCCCACCATTTTGTGATTCCGTCGAAGCGAGTAAGGGGAAAAAAAGGTGAAAAAAGTGGGAAAGAGGAGAGTAGGAGCACTGTAACCTCTTTGGGATGTTTAGGGTGTGCTATAGATGGGATGTGAAGCGAAGTATTCACCCCTAGCCGTGTGAAAGTGCTGGGCTACGGAAATTAAGTGAGGTATTGCCTAGAGTCTGATGCTGCTAAGGTGAGCTGGTGCGGGAGTCGGGGATTAAAGCGTGAGTCCAAATTGTGTTTCTTATGCTGTGAAGTCATGTGCCGTGGTCACTGCACTACATCTGTGGAAGTAGTGTCAGCGTGTGTTTATACCTACTAGGACGAACTACTGACCCGTACTGGTCTGAAAGTCCTGGGGTACGGGAAATATGTGAGGTATTGTGTACAGTCTCATGGTGCTAGGCTGAGCTGCTGCTGGACTTGGGGATGAAAGCGTGAGTCCAAACAGTGTGTCCTATGCTGTGAAGTCATGTTGTCTGGCCGCTGTGCCACATCTGTCCAAGTAGTGTCAGTATGTAGTTATACCTACTCGGAGGAACTTTTGTTTCGAACAATGTAACTTGTGTATGGTGCTTAGGGGGTGTTATACAGGGAGTGCAAAGGTAAATTCACGTGTATCAAATCAATTCGGTATTTGTAAAGTGCATACTACTCACTCCTACGGGTCTGATGGCGCTGGGGGCATAAGCTGAGCTGCTGACGGACTCGAGGTAAAGCCGGTGAACTACTGACCCCTATTGTTCTGAAAGTGCTGGGTACAGAAATTAAGTGAGGTATTGCCTAGAGTGTTATGCTGCTAAATTGATCTGCTGCTGGACTCGGGTATGAAACCGTGAGCCTGTGTTTGCTATGCTGTGAAGTCATGTGCTCTGGGCGCTGTGCCACACTTGTCCAACTTGTATATGGTGCTTAGGTGGTGTTGTACAGGGAGTGCGAAGGTAAATCAATACGGTATTTGTAAAGCGCAAACTACTCACCCCTATGGGTGAGTAGAGGTGGTGATCAAAGCGAGAGCTCTGTATTGCAAAGTCAGATGGTCTGGCCGCTGCATCACAGCTGTGTGGAGAATACATTTTGGAAAGGGTGCGGGAGTTGCCGTTACCTGGCCATAAAATATCGGGCCTAAGTTGTCAGTTATAGGGTGGCTCTAAAAAGAGCCCTCGTGTTGATTAATTGGAGCTACATATAAGTGCGGATGCACAGCTTCAAGTTATTCAGGAAAACTTGATTTCCGTGAAGTGTACTTCTGTAGATATCAGCCATATCAAAACGTATGTTTTTGTTGTAGATGGACCCCATTTTGTGGTCTCTTCCTAGATTTTTAAATCTGAGGACAAAATTGGTTTGACCATTTCCACTTCTGTCTTTGGCATATATTGGAATATACAAAGACAGTTTGAGGGAAAAGTAACATCAATTGTCCAAATGTGTCCTTCATAAGCATTTCCAAACCTACCCCAGTCAATGTGCCTATGTCGTTTCCACCACAGTGCACAATCATGAGGTCAGGGTGTTGGAAATGGAAACAGGTTTTAACCAAAGGCAATAATTGGTGCCACTTCAATCCTCTCTGTGCAAACCATTTAATGTCCACATTTTGTAAACCTAGGTCTAAGTCAATACGTCTCTGTTCTGAATATCTCTTACACCCAAAAATATAGCTATGTCCTACGATCCACACTAGCATTTTGAAGGTATGGCAGGAAGGTATGGAAAGATGTCTGTAGCTCATGCAGTTCCTTGGTGGAATAAGAGATATGTTTAAAGATGGGGAACTACTTTTTATTGCCATACAAAACGATATGTGATTGGGAGACGAAAAGCATTCTTTTTTAAAAGTAGGGTGCACATTTGCTTTGTGGAAAAGCATCTTTGTGATTGGTTGAGAAAAAGCAGTTTCAACGTGGAGTATATATCATAGGATAAAAGTTGTCAACTCAACCACACCTTCTATTTGCCTTTGGAAGGCACTGTTCGAACTTAAACAATCGTGAACTTTTAACCTGCACGTGCCGTTAAATGTTCGAGAAAATGTTACAAAAAAATATGGTCAAGTTTAAAAAGATTGATGAACTTTTAACCTGCACGTGTTGTAGAATGTTCTAGAAAGTGTGTTAATAGAATACGTTGCACTTCTGACTGCTATGTGTTGTTGAATAATAAGTATAGCACAAGTATAGACAAACAATGGCCAAAATGAAAAACACCAACAAGGAGCACAAGTCACACAACTCGCCAACATCACACCAGTGAACAAGCATAGAAGTGAAAACCATGCTGCATTCATAGAGGATGTGTACAAAGGCAGGTCGTTGGTGTTGTGGGATGTCTGCGACCGTGGTCATCATGGATGAGATGCCCAGCACGTGGCACATGGGCAAGTTCACTGTCTGTTACATTGCAAACAGCTGCTCCTCCCTCCCTCGAGCTCCCACACTTTTGTACGGTGCGGTGTTGTATCTCGTGCACTCGTACGGCACACCATTGTAATGCCTATTTGCGCATGTGCTGCTGCATTCCAACTACACCATCACAGTGCCGTTTGGAAGGGGTGCATGCCACTTTACAACATCGACTGCTGCAGGCCTTGTGGAAGGCCACACCAGAACACAGAGACACACTTACCACACTTCCTGTACACCCCGTTCCCGTTGTCGGATAGGCACACCCCTGCGCTGACCTGTGTACTCTGGACCAGCACACGCCGGTTGTGCATGCAGGAGGATGCGTGCGTAGCTACATGTCCTGGCTCACTGCCAACGCTGAGGTGATAGCACACTGTGATGTTGCAGGGCTGGTGCCTATCATGCTAACACAACGACCAGAGGGACACACTTGCTCAGATACGGGTTTGGGGGGCGTTGGCGGTCCTGGAGTTGTTCCGAAGAGTCTTGTCGCCCTCATGGGTATCCCTGTATCATGCTCATTTATTCTATGGCACCTGTGGGTGTTCTGGTGTGGCTCTAGGGTGTGTTCTCTTTCATGGTGCAGGTAGTCGTCTTGCTTAACATCATCAGAAAGCAGGTGTAAAATCCCTGGTGCTAACGTGGCTTATCGCCGGAATTTGTTTTGCATTGCAGTTGGTGTGAAAGTTGTGATGTGATTTTTTTGTGTGTGCAGGACAATATATGAACTGGGCAGTGTATCTCGTCAAGGTCCAGCACCTGACGTCGGATTCCCAATCAATATAAATACAATGAGGTTTTCGTAAATGATTTTTTGTATACACTGTGAGTGCAGCCACTACGTCAGTGCAATTCAATACAGGATTTTAGTATTTAGAATAAATCGCAAAGGTGCACCTTGTGTCTTTTTGCACTGGAACAGCTAGTCTGCATTTCATTATCAGCACTTTAATGGAAGTAAAGTTGAGATAAATCTAACACACTATTCAGAAGTTGGTGGAAACTGCAGATATCACCAGTATTCCCGCGATAAGTCCTCCAAAATTTAAGACCATGGTGGACTTAATCAAATAACAGTAATAAGAACAAGAAAGAGTTACACAGCAGTTAAGAAAACAAACAGAAACGATATACATTTTTTTTTCCAAACTTTATTTTTTCATTAACCCGTTAACCGCGGCATAAAATCCCCTGCAGTGTAGGTTAAATCTTGCGCGGGCGGGGCCGTGTCGGCCAACGGATGTGAGCAGCACTACGGAGGTAGTACTCGCGTGGGCCGTTGGCCGACCCACGCATCGAAGGGGTTGACATATATCAACGATAAAGTAATAAAGAAAATTATCCAAAAAAATACAAAATCACAAGGTGGACCACTGCTGTGGGGACCATGGATGTGGACGACAGAGCCTGGAAAATAAAGCACAAAATAAGGACGTGTGTAATGCGCATATCAAAGGAGAGAGACATAGAGAAAAAGAGAAGGAAAAAAAGCCAGAGAGTAAAAGAGAGGGAAGGAAAGAAAGGGAGTGAGAAAGGGAGAAGGAAGAGAGAGTTAGAGAGATAGAAGGAAAAGAAGGACGAGAGAGAGAGAGAGAGAGAGAGAGAGAGAGAGAGAGGGGGGGGAGGGTGAGAGAGAGATAGAGAGAGAGAGAGAGAGAGAGAGAGAGACACTACCGTCTCTGCGTATCCATGAGCAAATAATACCTGGTGTCACCGGAGTGTGCAGCAGTGGGCACTCCACGTCCCCGTCAAAACTCCGCGCATCCCAGATATGTCGCTGAGTCCTGAATGGCAGAGACCACATCAGGTGCTTAGAGGATCGCACAGATGTCGCTGAGTCCTGAGTCATAAATGGCAGAGACCACATCATCTTCTCCATGGCCCAGCAGATCTCACACATGTCGCTGAGTCCTGAGTCATCAATGGCAGAGACCACATCAGCTTTTGGGGCCGCTAAGCCTGTGGAAGTTAAGTTTGTGCCACGTGGTGGTAGGCCCCTGATGGCCATATGAGCTTCGGGTGGCACTAAACTTGTGCATCTGAAGTCCGCGCCAAGGGGGTGGTAGGCCCCTGAGGGCTATAAATATTAGGGTGCGAGTAACCTTCTGTGGAAGTTTTGAAAGGCTCTTTATGGTTGAGACATGTGGAGCGTCCGGCATCTAGTCAGCACCGGCAATACAGGATGTGACGTTGTCGATCTATTATATTTGTGTGGGCACATGGCCTGTGACGCATGTGCCGGACGGGTGTGGTGTGTGTGCAAACCTGCCCTCAGGGAGTGGGCGGGAGATGTGGAGAACTAGATCACTAACCTGCACACCAACAGTGAGTATGCCTGCGACAGGTAGCTATGTGGGGCCATCGTCGGAACGTAATCTGAGTGGCGTGGCGTACAATGGAACAGGGCAGGGATAGCTACATTGGCGCGGACAGCTCGTAGTACTGCATCTGTGAGTGGAGTGGACGGGCCGCAGTTGTCCCTCTGCGAGCCTGGGTGCGAACTGTTCATAACACACTACATAAGTATTGAAAAATAATTTTGTGATTCAGTCCGTCAGCTGGCATTTGTCCAAGGTATTTGTGAAAACATATCGGAGTCATTTCTGTGATAGATACCCTTTTGACGCTGCCTCTACCCACATCAGCAGGTAACGCACCCTCTTCCCACATTACCATCATACCCCCAACAACCTTCTTGGGCCCGAAAGTGTCCCTGTGCGTTTGGACAAAGAAGAGTCTAAGACATGTATAGATTTACATATAAAAAATAATATTTCAAGAAAATAACAACAAATAAGACTGAAGGGAGTCTGGTGCTGTGGTCGCTGGCACAAAGTTGGGGGGACTGCCATTCAGTATTCAGGACATAGTTACACATGTGGGATCGGTTTGTGTTAAAGAGGGTGAGTGGCACGATGTGCTGTTGGCCTTGCATATGGAAATATGCCTCACTGGCTTGTGTTAAAGAGGGTTAGTGGAACTAGATGTCGCCGGCCTTGCATATCGAAATATGCCTCACAAATCGAAGTGAGTATGTTGTGTGGTTTCTGCCTCGGACTTGGGCTCACTGCCATTCAGGACTCAGGACACAGTTACACATGTGGGATTGGCTTCTGTTAAAGAGGGTTAGTGGCACCAGAAGTATTTAGTGTGTATGAGCCTGTGATGATGCTTGGTGTGGACGGGTCGCACTGGGAGCAATGTGTCTTGGCTCTAGGACTGCGTCATGTGGAATCATGACTCTATCTGAATTGTGAGGCCTGCTCATCGTAGTGTAGGCCAGAGGTAGCAGTGAACAAGGGCCCACAGCCACGTTTATACGTTGGTGGCATCACCGGCCTGTGTAGTGCAGGTTCAGTGGCACCACTTGTCACCAGCCTTCAATATGAAAATACTCCTAACTAATCAAAGGGAGTGTGGTGGTGTAGTCGCTGCCATGAAGTTTTGGGTCACTACATATGGAAATATATCTAACTGATCAAAGATAGTTTGCTTCTGTGGTGGCTGCCATTGACTTGGGGTCACTGCCATTCAGGACTCAGGACACAGTTACACATGTGGGATCGGCTTGTGTTGGACAGTGTTAGTTGGCACCACATTTCCAAAATTCAAATTGTGAGGTCTGCTGCCCGCAGTGTAGACTGCCGAGTGTTCGTTTGTACTTGAAAATGAATTTGGTGATTGTACTAAAGGTATAACTAATATAAAAAATGTTCAAGAAGGAAGGATACTAAAGGATATTATGTAGATGTGAGGCCTGTAATAGTTACTTGCCTAGTGACTCTGTAGGTAACGAATGAAGAAATAATTTGCATTGGGAGCTCTAGTGAGTGCAGTGTAGGCGTATGATGAAAAGATGAAATAAGTATAGAATACACTGACGAAGTGTTGTATTTTCTGAGTACAATCTTGTTGTTAGAAATTAGCATTTAAAAATGGAATTGCGAGCTGTACTGCCTACAGTGTAGACTGCTATTCCATTTTAGTTTTCATTTGAAGATTAATTTGGTCATTGTAGTAAAGCTATAACTGATATAAAAAAAAGGTTCTTGAAGCAAGGATACTAAAAGGATAATATGTAGGGTGTACGACTGTGATACTTACTTGCCTACTGGAGTCTGTAGTTGCATATGGAAATACCCCTCACTGATCAACGGCAGTGTGGAGTTACGGAGTTGAGGTCACTGCCATTCAGGACTCAGGACACAGTTACACATGCGGGATCGGCTTGTGCTAAAGAGGGTTAGTGGGACTACGTGTTGCTGGCCTTACATATCGAAATATGCCTCAGTGATCGAAGGGAGTGTGGTGCTGTGGTCGCTGCCACGGACTTGGGCTGACAGCCTTTCAGGACTCAGGACATAGTTACACATGTGGGATCGACTTGTGTTGAACAGGGTTAGTGGCAGGACATCTACATTCCTAGTTTGAATTTTATAATGAGTACGTCGGCAATAAATATAAACATAGTTGGGATTTTCACCAGAAACTACTTTAAACTTTGTTATTTCTTTTTCAAACTTCAGAACAGTATTATCTTCCATTTGTTGAGCAACACCTAGACATATGCAACTGTTATTTCTGTACAGTTCTCTTGACTAGCAAAGATACGTAAGTCTATATCATCACAAATTTGTTTCATAACATTTATATTAAAACTCAATTTCGTGCCACAGGAAAACCTAGACTTCTCCAGATGGTTCTTGTTGACTTTGAATATAAACTTGCAGATGTCTATCGATCCGAACATTGGTAGGATCCAATTTCTCGATGTGAAAGTATCTTCAAACTGAAGCTGTACATTTTTTTCCTAAGTGTCTTCTTCTGTGAACTTTCTTCCCACATTTCTTTCAATTCTGTCTTCTCAGAGTTGGTAATATATGACGTGACATAGTGTGAAACAGCAATTGAGTTATGTGCATCATATTGTATGTTAATATTTGCATTTCACAACTTCAAAATCTCCATATTGTAATCATTATTGTACTTCGATGCTTCTGTTCTTTTTAAATTATAAGTGTTTTTGGGTGATTTATGAGTGATGGTATGTCTCATTGCTGACTACCAATGTAACGCAACCCACAAGGGCACTCCAGCACATAGACGACATGATCAGATTTACAATTAAGGAACTCGGTGATGGGTTTTCTTTATCGCTAAAAGGGGTTTTATATGTATTTTGGTTAGTGTCATATTGGCACGCCTTACATACTTTGCACCTGATGACATCACTGATGGCATCATCCTGTGACTGTGTGTTTGTGTAAAGTTTAAATATATATATATATTTCCTACTGGCGGTGGCCAGTAGGTAGTTATAGTTAGGACCTATTATCCATAGGAAAATCATAACATTCTTTTCCCAATAACTTTGGCGTCGGTTGACGAATCTTCGCGAAATTTTTAAAACTCGTGGGACGCTCCAGTCAGCTCCTATCTTGAAAGTTTTGGGGTGATTCAGTAAGCGGGTCGAGAAAAAAGGGGGGTCCCAAAACCTGTTTTCTCCATGATAATTCCCATGGGAAACTTTAGACACGGCTACAGCCCGAACTGCTGAATGGAATTACACCAAATTTGGCGAAAAGGTAGCTCTTGGTTCAGAAAGATCCCTTTTTGCTAAATGGTTTAAATCCGTTCAGTAGTTCATGAGAAATTAGAAAAAGAAAAAGTTTAAATATCTGGGCAGAGCCTAACGACACATATCATTGTGAGATCTGATTGGCTGTCAGCACTTCATCCTGGAATTGCTGGCAGCCATCTTGGGACCAATATACATGATAGTACCCCATTGAAATTCATTGTAGTGAATCGAAGATTTTGAGGGTTACCAAAAGGAGAACTATAAAGGGTGATAACAGACTTTAGTTACATTAGAATACATTTGTTGATGGTACCATACTAATTTCAGGAATTGTGGTGTGTTCTAAGGTTATTTTACCCTGTGAAAAACCTTCTGCTGGGATATCATGAATCATGTTTGAGAGAAATCTGAAGCTAAAATGAGAGCATATTTTCTGTAAATTCACATTATCTTTCTCAGTCATGTGAGAATGAAGTCTGTCATTCTCAGTAATTCATGTACGTCCAACAAGGGCAGAGACTGTCAGTTGATTCCTTTGTGTTCTACTGCAGCTTCCCAGAGTGTTCTAAAGAACAACTAGAGCGCTAACAGCCTTACTTATGACAAAATTACCTGAAGCCATCTTGATTGGAATAAACTGGTAACCCTTAAAACATTTAATTTAAAAAGGAACAAAATTATGGGGTTCATTTTGTCATAGACATTATGGTTAGCGCTGTAAAAAGAAAAATTAGGACATGTTTCAAGTGTGATCTCAAATATCTTCCTGTTATATTTCAACAGGAGCAGCATGTCAGTTGATGCCTTTGTGTTATACTGCAACTTCCCAGAGTGTTCTAAAGAACAACTAGAGTGCTAACAGTCGTACTTATGACAAAATTATGGCACACCTGAAGCCATCTTGATTGGAATAAACTGGTAACACTTAAAACATTTAATTTAAAAAGGAACAAAATGATGGGGTTCATTTTGTCATAGAAATTATGGTTAGTGCTGTAGAAAGAAAAATGAGGGCATGTTTTAAGTAAGATCTCAAATCCTCTTCTATTTAATTTGAAAATTCTGACATGCAGACTGAAACAATCACTTTCAATACCAGCAGTAGACTTCCAGTTAACTCCCTGGTGAGCAGTAGCTTTACTACAGTGATCTAATGAACAACTAGAGTGCTAACATCTGAATTTATGGCAAATGTGTGACACATCTGAATGCCTTCTTGATGGAATCAAAGTAAAAAACTGAAAGCATTTCCTACTGAGGAGACTGCAGTAAATGAGGAAATTAGGAAACTTCATAACAAATAAGTCTCCCAAGATGGCCACCAGAGAAAAAAGAGCCCAAATGTAGCACAAATATCACCCAGATGTAGCCCACATATAGCCCAATGAACGAAGTGTGCAAAACAATTTTGATTTTTAGTTTTTCTGCAGTTTTATATAGTGCAGACTGGTCAGGTATTGGAGTGTTATATCTTACTTGGACCGCTTATTGCATATTTTGCACGAAGTACATGAGATTGATCTTGCGAAACATTGAACTTTACGATTCTGTTAACCTGAAGTTGCTCTGAACCGGTTTTTGTAACACCCGTTTTTACCTACTGGTTTTAATTAATTCTCACTGTATTGTATAAGGAAAGAGGATTTACTGTTTTTATGTACACTTTTATGATCTATGTTTTTAAATCAGATCGAATAAAGTTTAATGAATTCTATGGCAGGACGGAGGCGAGGATTATGCATATCTTTCCTCACTTTATTTGCATAGCAGTTCAAAGAAAATGTAACACAACAATCATTAAACAAAAGACTACACAATCCATGAACCATTAGGGGGTAGTCTCCAAGGCAACTATAGTCCAATCATATCACAGTCCATTGTATATAATATCGTGACGTCCCTTCTGCTTCCTTCACTGCTCGTCAGTTAAGTGCATTCCTTACATTCTTGGCTTAATCTGACGTTGTTGCTGTTTGTACAGCGGTTTCTTGTGCAAGTTATTAGCATTATTGCCTTGGTATTGTTCCATATTCCCTGCGCAGCAGGCTCTTGCCCGAGAGCGTTCTCCCCCTCGCAGTTTCTCCCGCTGTGTGCTCTGCGCGCGGTGAGATCCTGTCCGGCGCGTCTAGTCCGAGCGAGACTACGTGGTGATTTCCCCACACGGCCTCGTTAGTGACCAGCGCCACCTGGTGGTGGTAATTGGTATTGCGCCTCAGTCTATTCTTATAACAGCTTTGGGGAAAGCCCAGCTGTTGGAGCACCGGCGAGGGGGCTGCATTAAGGATTTTAAGGGCATTTGTTCTGTGCTCACACCCTCTGCTATCATGTCTTCTCCAGAAGACCATTTTTAGTCCTCCTACCAGGAAGTGGAGGAGGAATAGCCCCCCAATTTCTCCCTCCAGCAGTGGACCAAGCCCTCTCTTTGGCTATTTCTAGGGCACTGGCTCCTCTTAGGGATCAGGTTGATAAGCTGGCGAAAAGCATCCCTGGGGTGTTCAGTGACCCAGATCTGGTGGTGGCGGGTCCCAGTAGCTCCCAGATGGGGAATAAAAGGGCCGTTAAGCATAGCGCGGGGCACTTGGAAGGATTTGATAAACTTACAGAGACCTTCCTCTAGAATGCACAAACGCTAAAACATGCACCCTGCCGGGAGGAGGAGGAGTCCGCAGAAAATTGCGACGCTGTCACCACTATTGTAGACCCCGATGGCAGGTTTCCCTTAGAGGGAGAGGGTGTATCGGAGGACGATTTCTCCTCCGATGAGGATAAGGACTCGGGGCGTCCCTGGCATCCAGAGTCCCACTCCTCTCAGTCCCGGGATGGGGATGGGGTCCACAAGGACATGTTCGAGCCTACCCAAATTTACCATCCTAGGTCAGCGGAGTGGACCCCTGACACCAAAGTGGCAGATTATGTGGTAGGGAAAATCCATCAACCCCTTGAAAGGGAGGTCAGGAATAGGATGCGGGTAGAATGCCCCAGGCCCTCACTGAAGGGGAAGGTGGTACACACGCCTGAAATTGATGAGAAACTATGTACCTTTTTCTCCAAGTATATGAGGGATCCCAAGAAAGGAATTGATAGGTCTTGAATGTGGTAGGGCCCTTGACCCAAATTATTCAATTGGCGGAGCGTTCAAAAGAGTCAGGGTCCCCTTTGTGTACGGATATTGTGGCTGATTGGGTGCACTACCCTAAACCCTAAAACACTACCCCCTCCACTACCCAAACACCACTGCACTACCCTAAACCCTAAAACTCTACCCCAGCACAATACCCTACACTACCCAAACATAACTGCACTACCCTAAACCCTAAACCACTACCACTAACACAACTCCCTACACTACTCAAACACCACTGCACTACCATAAACCCTAAATCTATCCCCAGCACAACCCCCTACACTACACAAACACCACTGCACAACCCTAAACCCTAAAACACTACCCCCAGCACGACCCCCTTCACAACACAAACACCACTGAATTGCCTTAAACCCTAAACCACTACCCCAGCATGACCCCCTACACTACACAAACACCACTGCACTACCCTAAACCCTAAAACACTACCCCAGCATGACCCCTTCACTACCGAAACACCACTGCACGACCCTAAACCCTAAAACATGACCCCCTACACTACCCAAACACCACTGCACTACCCTAAACCCTAAAACACTACCCCTACACTACACAAACACCACTGCACTACCCTAAACCCTAAAACACTACCCCCAGCACTATCCCCTACACTGCTCAAACACCATTGCATGACCCTAAACCCTAAAACATGACCCCCTACACTACCCAAAAACCACTGCACTACCCTAAACCCTAAAACACTACCCCCTACACTACACAAACACCACTGCACTACCCTAAACCCTAAAACACTACCCCCAGCACTACCCTCTGCACTACCCAAACACCACTACACTACCATAAACCCTAAAACACTACCCCCAGCACAACCCCCTACACTACACAAACACCACTGTACTACCCTAAACCCTAAAACACTACCCCCAGCACGACTCCCTACACTACTCAAACACCACTGCACTACCCTAAACCCTAAATCTACCCCCAGCACGACCCCCTACACTACCCAAACAGCACTGCACTACCCTAAACCATAAAACACTACCCCCAGCACGACCCCCTACACTACACAAACACCACTGGACTACCCTAAACTCTAAAACACTACCACCAGCATGACCCCCTACACTACTCAAACATCACTGCACTACCCTAAACCCTAAAACACTACCCCAGCACGACCCCCTACACTATCCATTTACCACTGCACTACCCTAAACCCTAAAACACTACCCCAGCATGACCCCCTACACTACCCAAACACCACTGCACTACCCTTAACCCTAAAACACTACCCCAGCACGACCCCCTACACTACACAAGCACCACTGCACTACCCTAAACTCTAAAACACTACCACCAGCATGACCCCCTACACTACTCAAACATCACTGCACTACCCTAAACCCTAAAACACTACCGCTGCACGACCCCCTGCACTATCCATTTACCACTGCACTACCCTAAACCCTAAAACACTACCCCCAGCACGACCCCCTACACTACCCAAACACCACTGCACTACCCTAAACTCTAGAAAAAAAACACCCCATGCCCAATCCCCCTTACCTCTCACTCCTCATGGTTCCTCTCTCCTCATGGTTCCTGCTTCACGTCATCTCTGAGGGGCGGTGCACGTCATTGTGAGGAAACGGAACAGCCTCTGTTTCCTTACAACAACGTGGATCGTCTACATGTTTTTTAGAACGCATGGTCATTTACCATGCATGCTTTTACAACAAAATTTGTTGTAAAGGCATGCGTGGTAAATGACCATGCGTTCTAAAAAACTGTGTAGTAATGACTACGAGATGTACAACGCATGCATGGTAATGCATGAGTTGTAATGGTATCGCGAAGTAAAAAAGTCGTTATAACGGCTGTTTACCGATCGAAGCTGGCCCCTGTTCTTCAGTGAGACATTTATTTAATTAATTAGGAGGAAGGAATGTGTTTTTTTAACCTAAAAGTGCATTCCCAGCTGTTGTATTGTGAAAGTGTCCACGTGGCCTGGTTTCACTTCCGGTGAGAAATTTGAAAAGTCTGTTTGGATCTAAAGGAGTTCTGTTGTTGGACGGGCCGGCGCAACACGTCATCAGAAAACATAGCTAATGGAAAGCGTCCTTTCTGAAGTGTGGAGCAGTGCCATGAGAGGTCAAAGAGTGTGCGTCCCACCGCAGTATGACCATACCGCGTGACCCATGTGCCGCCTCCAGGGTACGGGAGGCAGAAGCGGCATCGCAGGTCCTCTTGAAGACCGTTGTAGCACTAATTCTACATTTTGGTACTAGGGCATTTTAACATTGTTGTTCCTGCCAGATACAAAGAGCAGATCCTGTGTTGTTCAGTGACCTCGTTACCTTTTTTTTGGGTTGTAGTGCTTGTCACTTCGCTGCCCCGCCGGTGCATACGACTGGGCACCCCACCTTGTGTGCCATCTGCAGGGCCTCTGCCCTTGGATCACTGGTTTCAGTTTCTGGAGTGTCAACATAAACAGTTACTCCCAAAGGACTAGCCTGAACACTTAGGTGAATATCCTCTACACCAGCATTCCACAGAAATTCTTTCCTAGCTCTCCCACGTCGACGAGGACATCATAATAGCAGGGGTCTGCTCGTGACACCGTATGACGTCATCGGAGCCATAAGAGGACCTCGTCAGCGTGCTGACGTCAGTTCCACCCATTTTTTCTGTGCCACCGAGGCAAACAGGCAGACCGAGACATTTTCACGTGTATACATAGTATAATAAACATATATATATTCGCTGAAAAAACCATAGGTTTCAGGCACGTTATAGTTAGAAATTAGCATTTAAAAAACCTTAGAAATTCACTGAAAAAACCATAGGTTTCAGGGGCGTTATAGTTAGTTGGACATTTCACTCGTACAAAACCATAGAAATTCCCCCGTTATAGTTAGTTCAGCTAACTATAACTCGCGTGCCCGCAATGCACTGCTGATGACGTCACATATTACATCACTCTTGACATGGTCAGTGACATCACTCATAACATCACTGATGACATCTCAAATGACATCACTGATGACATCATCCAGTGAATGTGTGTTTTTCTGAAAATTAAATATGTTTTATATATGTATATCTCAAGGTCGATGGAAGAATAAATGGGTATATCAGTGCCTAAATGGCTGATTTGTTTTTGTAAAATTGATTGTATAACTGACTGATTAAGTGTATCTTAGTGAATACATGGGTTAGTGAGTAATGTTTAAATATGTAAATATCTGTATCAGCCTCTCACTTTGTGTATAAGTGGCTGCATGGGTTGGTGAGTAGCTACATGAGTGTCTATATGGGTTATTAGTTGGTTTTTTGAGTATCAGTATGAGTGTCTGAGTGTCTGTATGGTTCGGTGGGGGCTATTACTTAGTGCATTGATGCATGAATGAGTGACTCACTGTTTGTATGTGTTGAAGACAGCTTGTGTGCAGGACTGTGTAGGTGGATGAGTGTGTGTATGGGTGTGTTAGTGAGTGAATGACTGTCTCAATAGTGTCTTTATGAGTAACTACATATGTTTTAAACTAGTATATGTGAGTATTGGTGCATATAAGTGAGTATATGTGAGAGAGTGGAAGAGTTTCTGTACAAATAAGTAGGTGTTTCTCTAAGTGATTGTTTAAGAGAGTAAGTATGTGTAAGTTTCTGTAGAAGTAAGTGTGGTAGTGTGTGTATAACTGTATATACAAGTAAATGGATGTTTGATACTTTGTTTGCATGTGTGACTATGTGTGTGAGTAACTCTATGGATGAGTGGCGGTGTGTAACAGGATGTATAGGTGTATGAGTACATATGATGAGTGAGTACATGTATGAGTGACTGTATAGGGACTGTTGGTGAATGAGTGGATGTGTGTGTAAATCTTGGAATTACTGAATAGGTGTGTTGTAACTAGTATTGGTATGTCCATTGTTTTGAAAATGTTAGTTTGTATTTTTGAGTGTGTGTATCAAAGGTTATATTAGGGTGAGAGGAGGTCTGCCACTCTATGACAAGGCTGATGTCACCGTGTATCGGCTTAATCATGAATAGAGGTGGTATGGCAGCCATCTTTCAGTGATACATTAATTTGATGTTTGATCTAAATTTGATTTCGGCGTATATTTCAAGTGAATATCACAGCCACCGAGTAAATTTTGGAACGCCTTTAAATTTACGTGTATATAATGTATAAAATGTATATATTGTATGACTTGCACTGTATATATGTATATTGATACATTACAAGATGGCGCCGGTGATTCCACCTACACTTTACGCTGTCCTCTGTTTATGTCTATCATACTATGACACGTGGAGATGTAATGTATAAAATATGGCGCTTCCCGGTGTGTTGTTAACACCGAGGAAGGCAGATTGCCGAAACGCGTCTGTTCCGGGAATAAAAGACCTGTTGCCACGCCACCCGTGAGTGCTTACATTCTTTATAATTCAAAGAATTTGGAGCGTCAATATATATATATATATATATATATATATATATATATATATATGGATAGATAGATAGGTAGATAGATAGATAGATAGATAGATAGATAGATAGATAGATAGATAGATAGATAGATAGATAGATAGATAGATAGATAGATAGATAGATAGATAGATAGATAGATAGATAGATAGATAGATAGATAGATAGATAGATAGATAGATAGATAGATAGATAGATAGATAGATAGATAGATAGATAGATAGATAGATAGATAGATAGATAGATAGATAGATAGATAGATAGATAGATAGATAGATAGATAGATAGATAGATATCAGGGTGTATTGAAGAATGAGTGGGTGTATGAGTGTCTGTATGGATGATTTAGTAGGTGTGTGACTAACTGTATAAGTGAGTAATTAAATGTGTCTTACTGAATGCATGGGTTAATAACTAAACAGTGGTAATGTCTGTATCAGTCTGTCAGTTGGTGTGTAAGCAGCTGCATGGGTTGGTGAGTAGCTACATGAGTGTCTACATGGGTTATTGATTGGTTGTCTGAGTATCTGTATGGGTGCCTGAGTGTCTGTGTGGGTGGGTGGGGGGTGCTTGACTCTGTGCATAGATGTGTGAGTGGGTGATTCACTTGGTGTACGGGTTCAAGAGTGCATCTGTGAAGGGCTGTATGGGTGGGAGAGTGTGTGTATGGGTGTTTTGATGAGTGCATGGATGTCTCAATGGTACATGTGTAAGTAACTACATATGTGAAGGGCAGTATATGTGAGTGTTACATTATATAAATGACTATATGTGAGAGTGAGTGATTGTGAGAGTGGCTGTATGGATGAGTATGTGCTTGTGTCAGTGATTGTATAAGAGAGTAAGTATGTGTTAGTATCTGTATGAAAAAGTGAGGTGGTGCGTGTGGTGGTGGTTGTGCGTGTGGTGAGTAAATGGGAGTGTGATTAATTCTTTGAAAGACTGACTAGGTGTGTGAGTAACTCTATGGGTAAGTGGCATTGTGTGAGTATCTATATAGGTGTGTGAGTGCATATTTCAGTGGCTATATTGATGAGTGAATGTGTGTTTGAGTGACTGTATGGGTGAGTGGATGTGTGTGTAGACCTATGAATCAGTGAGTGGGTATGTACTAACTGGTATTGGTGTGTATATGGTTTCGAGAATGGTAGTCTGTATTTTAGAGGGGGTGTATCAAAGGTTATATTAGGGTATGAGGAGGTGCCGTAGTTGATCATGTGGATGATGTCATCAGTGATGTAATTTGAGATGTCATCAGTGATGTCACTGACCATGTCATGAGTGATGTAATATGTGATGTCATCAGCAGCGCATTGCGGGGGCGCGAGTCATAGTTAGCTCAACTAACTGTAACGGCCGAATTTCTCTGGTTTTGTATGAGTGAATTGTCCAACTAATTATAACATCCCTGAAACCTGTTTTTTCAGTGATTTTCCGAGGTTTTTAAATGCTAATTTCTAACTATAACGTCCCTGAAACCTCTGTTTTTTTCAGTGAATTTCAAAGGTTTTTTAAATGCTAATTCCTATCTATAAAGTCTATGAAACCTCTGTTTTTTCAGTGAATTTGTAAGGGTTTTTAAATGCTAATTTCTAAATATGCCTACATAGGTAGGACATTTGCAGAAAGATGAGGAAAAGGGGCAGAAAGAAGCAAGGGAAGTGCAGAAAGAGGCAACAGAAGTCCAGAAATAGGAAGAAAGGTGCAGAAAGAACCAAGAAATGTGCAGAAAGAACCAACAGAGGTGCAGAAAGAGGCCTACTTTGACGTGTACCTTACAACAGACTCATACAAAGTACCCTAATCACTAGACCTTCTCCGAAGATGTCTTAAACCTCACTTTTCTCTTGAAGGTTCACTATTAATCGACTGCTCAGAATGTTAGGCCTACCAAATATAAAACAGCAATCCTAAGCATATCACTGTTGTAAGTCTGACCAAGTTTTACCTAGTGACATGTTAAATTAAAATAAACATACAAACACTTGAATACCTGTGTTTCAAACAGCATACTCTGTAAATTTGTGTAAAAGAAGGTGTATGCATTTCTTTCTGCTCACAATACAAAGCACATGGGTATTCAACAGTATATTTGAGCACACATATATACATAAGAAATGTCTGCCTGTGCAACCGAATGACAGAGCAGAACTGAGAAGATTTGACCACCTATAGGAGAAATTACCTGCTTTTTAAGCTACCATCTTCAGATGCATAACACATGTAAGAATACATATACAAGTAGACATATACCTCAGTCACGAGAGCTCGCAGACCTTTAAACTTGACAGCTAGCACTTACCATTTGAGTACAGAAGAAGGCAAGAGAATTACAGAAACAGGCAAAAGAGGTGCAGAAAGAAGCAAGAGCAGTGCAGAAAGAACCAACAGAGTTGCAGAAGGAGGCAAGAGGGGTGCAGAAAGAGCCATGAGGGGTGCCAAAATTTGCAAGAGAGGTGCAGAAATAAGCAACAGAGTTGTGGAAGGAGACAAGAGAACTGCAGAAAGAGGGAGGAGAGTTGGAGAAACAGGGTACAGAAACAGGGAACAGGTGGGAAGACTGAGGCAAGAGAGGATCATAAAGAAGGAGAGAGGTGCAGAAAGAGGCAAGAGGGATCCAGAAATTTGGAACAGAGGTGCGGAAAGAAGCGAGAGCAGTGCAGAAAGAACCAGCAGAGGTGCAAAAAAAGGCAAGAGGGGTGCAGAAAGGGGTAGGATAGATGAACAAAGAGGTAAGAGGGGTACAGAAAGAGGCAGGAGGGGTACAGAATGAAAGAAGAGAAGTACAGCAAGAAGCAATAGAGGTGCTCAAAGAGGCATGAAGGGTGCAGAAAGAGGCAAGAGAAGTGCAGAAAGAAGCCACAGAGGTACAGAAAGAGGCAAGAGTGGTGCAGAAAGAGAGATGTAGAAAGAGGCAAGAGAGTTGCACAAAGAGGAAAGAAGGGTGCAGAAAAAGGCAAGAGGGGTGCAGAAAGAAGCAAGAGAGGTGCATAAAGAGGTAGAAGAGGTACAGAAAGAGGCAAGAGAGGTGCAAAAACAGGCAAGGGAAGTACAAAAAGAGGCAAGAGAATTGCTGAAAGAAGCAACAGAGGTGTAGAAAGAAGCAAGAGAAGTGCAGAAAGAGGCAAGTTCGGTGCAGAAAGAGGCAAGAGAGGTGCAGAAAGATGGAAGATGAGTGCAGAAAGAGACAACAGGGGTGCAGAAAGAAGCAAGACAGGTGTAGAAAGAAGCATGATAAGTGCAGAATGAAGCAACAGGGTGAAGAAAGAGGTAAGAGAAGTGCATAAAGAAGCAACAGAGGTGCAGTAGGAGGCAAGAGAACTGCAGAACGAGGTAGGAGACTTGCAGAAACAGGTACAGAAAGAGGGAAACAGGGGTGCAGATAGAAGCAAGAGAGGTACAGAAAGAGGTAAGAGGGGTGCAGAAAGAGGCAAGACAGGTACAGTAATTTGCAGGAGAGGTTCAGAAAGAAGCAAGATCAGTGCAAAAGAACCAACAGAGGTGTAGAAAGAGGCAAATGAGGTGCAGAAGGAGGCAAGAGAACTACAGGAAGAGGCAAGAGATTTGCAGAAATAGATAAAAGGGGTGCAAAAAGAGGGAACAGGAAGGCACTTCACTTGCCTCTTTGTGAACCCCTCTACCCTCTTTGTGCACCTCTGTTGGTTCTGTCTGCACTGCTCTTGCTTGCATGCTTGCGTGCAAAAAGAGGGAACAGGAAGGCAGACTGAGGCAAGAGAGGTACAGAAAGAAGGAAGATGGGTGCAGAAAGAGGCAATAGGGATGCAGAAATTTGGGACAGAGGTACAGAAATAAGCAAGAGCAGTGCAGACAGAACCAACAGAGGTGCAGAAAGAAGGTAGAGGGGTACACAAAGAGGCAAGTGAAGTGCAGAACGAAGTAAAAGACATGCAGAAAGAGGCAAGCGAACTGCAGAAAAAGGCAAGAGAGGTGCATAATGAGCCAGGAGAGGTGTACAAAGAGGGAAGAGGGGTACATAAAGAGGCAAGAGGGATATAGAGAGAAGCAAGAAAAGTGCAGAAAGAAGCAACAGAGGTGCTAAAAGAGGCAAGATGGGTGCAGAAAGAAGCAAGCGCAGTGCAGAAAAATGCAACAGAGATGCAGAAAGAGTCAAGACAAGTGCAGAAGCAGGCAAAAAAGGTGCAGAAAGAGGGAACAGATGTGCAAGGGTGCATAAAGAGGCAAGAGGGATACAGAAATTTGCAAGAGAGGTACAGAAAGAAGCACGAGAAGTGCAGAAAGAAGTAAGAGAGGTAGACAAAAAGGGAAGAGGAGTGTAGAAATAGGCAAGAGGGATGCAGACATTTGCAAAAGAGGTGCAGTGCAGAAAGAACCAACAGAGGTGCAAAAAGTGGCTTATGTCATATTGATCCACGCAGTACCATTTGCTTCTCTAGAATCTTAGGATCCACCACTGGCGTGCTTGCTGCAGGGTGTGGAGAGGGGTGGGTAGAGGGGCAGGAGGGGAAAAGAGTCAGAATGGTCAACTGTCACAAAAGGCAGGCAGAAAAGATTAAGATAGATAGAAAATGAGAAAAGACAGACAGGAACAAAGGTAACAAGAGAAAAACGCAGATAAAAAAATAAAATCAAAACAAAGAGACAGTTACAGTGAGCTATGGCTAAAGTGGAGGCAGGCAGATAGAAAAAAAAGGCAAAAGAATGAACAAATATTCAGACGGACAGGTGCCACGCAGCAAAGAGACACAGGAAGGCAGAAAAAAGGCAGAGAAAAGCTAGCCATGGAAAAATTGAAAGCAAATAGAGAATGACAACAAGGCAGGCAGACAGTTAAAGAAGGGATACACACAAGTAAACCATGAGGGGAAAATGAAGAAAGGCAGGATAATAGAAAAATAAAAAAAATAAAAAAATAGGCAGTTAAAAAGGCCAAAAAATAGGTTTAACCAGGCAGACTGACGAATAAAAATGTGAAGAAAGACAGACTGAAAAGTAAAACAACCATTAAGCAGTAGGACAGAGAAGGGGCAAACAGCACACAGACACAAAAGGGTTAAAAAGAAATTCTGCAACAGACAAATGGAATGACCAGCAGATGGGAACTCAGACAGGAAATGGCAACTACACATTCGGGCAGCCATGCACAGCTTGAACATAGGAGATTTGGGCAGACAGAGAACAAACAAGAAAAGCAGATAGAAAATGTCGAAAAGACGAGCGCTACTGATGTGCAGCGGATGATAAAAAGGGGAAATATAGGTTGGTTGAAAGACTTAAAAAGCAGAAGACAGGCTTCTAGATAGAGGGGCGGGCAAATAGAAAAATACATAGATTGAAAAATGTTTGCAGCTAGTGGATGGCAGAAGGACAGATACTAGCATAAAAGGGAACTGGAGTGAAACCATGATGACCGCCGCCACTACGATGCCAGCACACTGCACACTCTCAACTCCGGACGGATCCACACCTCCTTCAAGGCCGCCCCGAAACGCACACACAGTCCCTTCACCTGCCGGAACTGCAGCTACACCAGCCTCAGAGCCGCCAAACCACCCCCCAAGAAAGACCTCAACCACCTCCGATGCATCCTAATGAACACCCGCTCCACACGCAAACACGCCATCGAGCTCTGGGACCTGCTAAACACATCATCCCCGGACGTCGCCTTCCTGACAGAGACTTGGATGAACGACTCCTCCGCACCCGACATCGCCATAGCCATCCCAGATGGCTACAAGATCACCCACAGAGACCGCACCAATGGAGTCGGAGGAGGAATCACCATCATCCACAAGAAAAGCATCAGGGTCTCCGCCAGCACCGACGACACTCTCAGCACCGCCGAACACATGCATTTCCAGATCCACACAGACCCCTCAGAGGCACCCTCGTCTACAGACCCCCCGGACCCTGACCCCAGTTCAGCGACTACATTGACGACTTCATCAGCACGCATGCCCAGACCTCCACCGACTACATCCTCCTCGGAGACCTGAACTTTCACCTTGAAAACAACCACGACAGCAACTGGACAACTCTGATTGATAACCTCGCCAACCTCGGACTGAGGCAACTCATCACAACACCTACCCACTCCGCCAGCCACACGCTCGACCCCATCTTCTCCTCAAGCCCCCACGTCTCCTTCAGCCACACCACCGAACTCCTCTGGACCGACCACCGCTGCAGCCACTTCACCTCCCAGAAACCCACCACACACCACCGCACCCAACAGATACCCCGCCGCTGCTGGAGAAAAATCACCGAAGACCAACTACACGCAAACCTCGCTCTCAGCCCACCCACCGAACCCTCCAACACCGACGACGCTGCCCACAGCCTCAGACGCTGGATCGATGACTGTGCCAACTCCCTCGCCTCGCTGAAGAAATACCCCCACAGAGACACCAGCAAGAGGGTCAGCTGGTTCACACCAGAACTCCTAGCCTCCCCGTTCAGCTACGCAGCCCACAAGGATGTCACCCACAACCACCATCACTTCATCAGGACTGCCAAGAGGACCTCCTTCAAAGACTGCCTTGACAACAACGTACACAATAGCAAGGAGCTCTTTAACATCGTGAAGGAACTCTCCAACCCCAGCTCCAACACCAACGACATCCCACCGTCGCAAGCCCTGTGCGACTCCCTTGACACTTTTTTCCACCGCAAGAGAGCAGACATCCATGACAGCTTCAACACCCAAAGCATTACAACAAACAATTGATGGATGGAATGCTGACAATGCAGACATTCTCCCCCAGTCAAGAGATCTGGGTTAAATCCATCGTTCTTTTGCCCACTACGCCAACCCAGTTTACACATGGCCATATGCAAATCAGTCTTGACCCTGTGCCTCATGGGAACAGTCGAGCCCGAACTGCCAAGCCATGTCTTCCCTGGACCGGAATCAAGCATCCTAGGACCGGTTTCTGGCTATCAGCCGTCATCAGCCAGGATAGCTTGACTCCAGTAGCGTAGTGAGCACGGGTCCCACGTCTGGGAATACCCATCCCACTTAGGGCGAAAAGCGTTACAACAAACAAATGATGGACGGATTGCTGACAATGCAGACATTCTCCCCCAGTCAAGAGATCTGGGTTAAATCCATCGTTCTTTTGCCCACTACGCCACCCCAGTTTAGACATGACCATATGCAAATCAGTCTTGACCCTGTGCCTCATGGGAACAGTCCAGCCCGAACTGCCAAGCCATGTCATCCCTGGACCGGAATCAAGCATCCTAGGACCGGTTTCTGGCTATCAGCCGTCATCAGCCAGGATAGCTTGACTCCAGTAGCGTAGTGAGCACGGGTCCCACGTCGGGGAATACCCATCCCACTTAGGGCGAAAAGCGTTACAACAAACAAATGATGGACGGAATGCTGACAATGCAGACATTCTCCCCCAGTCAAGAGATCTGGGTTAAATCCATCGTTCTTTTGCCCACTATGCCACCCCAGTTTAGACATGGCCATATGCAAATCAGTCTTGACCCTGTGCCTCATGGGAACAGTCCAGCCCGAACTGCCAAGCCATGTCTTCCCTGGACCGGAATCAAGCATCCTAGGACCGGTTTCTGGCTATCAGCCGTCATCAGCCAGGATAGCTTGACTCCAGTAGCGTAGTGAGCATGGGTCCCACGTCTGGGAATACCCATCCCACTTAGGGCGAAAAGCGTTACAACAAACAAATGATGGACGGAATGCTGACAATGCAGACATTCTCCCCCAGTCAAGAGATCTGGGTTAAATCCATCGTTCTTTTGCCCACTACGCCACCCCAGTTTAGACATGACCATATGCAAATCAGTCTTGACCCTGTGCCTCATGGGAACAGTCCAGCCCGAACTGCCAAGCCATGTCTTCCCTGGACCGGAATCAAGCATCCTAGGACCGGTTTCTGGCTATCAGCCGTCATCAGCCAGGATAGCTTGACTCCAGTAGCGTAGTGAGCACGGGTCCCACGTCTGGGAATACCCATCCCACTTAGGGCGAAAAGCGTTACAACAAACAAATGATGGACGGAATGCTGACAATGCAGACATTCTCCCCCAGTCAAGAGATCTGGGTTAAATCCATCGTTCTTTTGCCCACTATGCCACCCCAGTTTAGACATGGCCATATGCAAATCAGTCTTGACCCTGTGCCTCATGGGAACAGTCCAGCCCGAACTGCCAAGCCATGTCATCCCTGGACCGGAATCAAGCATCCTAGGACCGGTTTCTGGCTATCAGCCGTCATCAGCCAGGATAGCTTGACTCCAGTAGCGTAGTGAGCACGGGTCCCACGTCTGGGAATACCCATCCCACTTAGGGCGAAAAGCGTTACAACAAACAAATGATGGACGGAATGCTGACAATACAGACATTCTCCCACAGTCAAGAGATCTGGGTTAAATCCATCCTTCTTTTGCCCACTACGCCACCCCAGTTTAGACATGGCCATATGCAAATCAGTCTTGACCTTGTGCCTCATGGGAACAGTCCAGCCCGAACTGCCAAGCCATGTCTTCCCTGGACCGGAATCAAGCATCCTAGGACCAGTTTCTGGCTATCAGCCGTCATCAGCCAGGATAGCTTGAATCCAGTGGCATAGTGAGCGCGGGTCCCACGTCTGGGAATACCCATCCCACTTAGGGCGAAAAGCGTTACAACAAACAATTGATGGACAGAATGCTGACAATGCAGACATTCTCCCCCAGTCAAGAGATCTGGGTTAAATCCATTGTTCTTTTGCCCACTAAGCCACCCCAGTTTAGACATGGCCATATGCAAATCAGTCTTGACCCTGTGCCTCATGGGAACAGTCCAGCCCGAACTGCCAAGCCATGTCTTCCCTGGACCGGAATCAAGCATCCTAGGACCGGTTTCTAGCTATCAGCCGTCATCAGCCAGGATAGCTTGACTCCAGTGGCATAGTGAGCACGGGTCCCACGTCTGTGAATACCCATCCCACTTAGGGCGAAAAGCGTTACAACAAACAATTGATGGACGGAATGCTGACAATGCAGACATTCTCCCCCAGTCAAGAGATCTGGGTAAAATCCATCGTTCTTTTGCCCACTACGCCACACCAGTTTAGACACGGCCATATGCAAACCAGTCTTGACCCTTGGAGTCAAGCTATCCTGGCTGATGACGGCTGATAGCCAGAAACCGGTCCTAGGATGCTTGATTCCGGTACAGGGAAGACATGGCTTGGCAGTTCGGGCTGGACTGTTCCCATGAGGCACAGGGTCAAGACTGATTTGCATATGGCCATGTTTAAACTGGGGTGGCGTAGTGGGCAAAAGAACGATGGATTTAACCCAGATCTCTTGACTGGGGGAGAATGTCTGCATTGTCAGCATTCCGTCCATCATTTGTTTGTTGTAACGCTTTTCGCCCTAAGTGGGATGGGTATTCCCAGACGTGGGACCTGTGCTCACTATGCTAATGGAGTCAAGCTATCCTGGCTGATGACGGCTGATAGCCAGAAACCGGTCCTAGGATGCTTGATTCCGGTCCAGGGAAGACATGGCTTGGCAGTTCGGCTGGACTGTTCCCATGAGGCACAGGGTCAAGACTGATTTGCATATGGCCATGTCTAAACTGGTGTGGCGTAGTGGGTAAAAGAACAATGGATTTAACCCAGATCTCTTGACTGGGGGAGAATGTCTGCATTGTCAGCATTCCGTCCATCATTTGTTTGTTGTAACGCTTTTCGCCCTAAGTGGAAGTGGGATGGGTATTCCCAGACGTGGGACCCGTGCTCACTACGCTACTGGAGTCAAGCTATCCTGGCTGATGACGGCTGATAGCCAGAAACCGGTCCTAGGATGCTTGATTCCGGTCCAGGGAAGACATGGCTTGGCAGTTTGGGCTGGACTGTTCCCATGAGGCACAGGGTCAAGACTGATTTGCATATGGCCATGTCTAAACTGGGGTGGCGTAGTGGGCAAAAGAACGATGGATTTAACCCAGATCTCTTGACTGGGGGAGAATGTCTGCATTGTCAGCATTCCGTCCATCATTTGTTTGTTGTAACGCTTTTTGCCCTAAGTGGGATGTGTATTCCCAGACGTGGGACCAGTGCTTACTAGGCTACTGGAGTCAAGCTATCCTGGCTGATGACGGCTGATAGCCAGAAACCGGTCCTAGGATGCTTGATTCCGGTCCAGGGAAGACATGGTTTGGCAGTTCGGGCTGGACTGTTCCCATGAGGCACAGGGTCAAGACTGATTTGCATATGGCCATGTCTAAACTGGGGTGGCGTAGTGGGCAAAAGAACGATGGATTTAACCCAGATCTCTTGACTGGGGGAGAATGTCTGCATTGTCAGCATTCCGTCCATCATTTGTTTGTTGTAACGCTTTTTGCCCTAAGTGGGATGGGTATTCCCAGACGTGGGACCCGTGCTCACTACGCTACTGGAGTCAAGCTATCCTGGCTGATGACGGCTGATAGTCAGAAACCGGTCCTAGGATGCTTTATTCCGGTCCAGGGAAGACATGGCTTGGCAGTTTGGGCTGGACTGTTCCCATGAGGCACAGGGTCAAGACTGATTTGCATATGGCCATGTCTAAACTGGGGTGGCGTAGTGGGCAAAAGAACGATGGATTTAACCCAGATCTCTTGACTTGGGGAGAATGTTTGCATTGTCAGCATTCCGTCCATCATTTGTTTGTTGGAACGCTTTTCGCCCTAAGTTGGATGGGTATTCCCAGATGTGGGACCCGTGCTCAATACGCTACTGGAGTCAAGCTATCCTGGCTGATGACGGCTGATAGCCAGAAACCGGTCCTAGGATGCTTGATTCCGGTCCAGGGAAGACATGGCTTGGCAGTTTGGGCTGGACTGTTCCCATGAGGCACAAGGTCAAGACTGATTTGCATATGGCCATGTCTAAACTGGGGTGGCGTAGTGGGCAAAAGAACGATGGATTTAACCCAGATCTCTTGACTGTGGGAGAATGTCTGCATTGTCAGCATTCCATCCATCATTTGTTTGTTGTAACGCTTTTCGCCCTAAGTGGGATGGGTATTCCCAGACGTGGGACCCGTGCTCACTACGCTACTGGAGTCAAGCTATCCTGGCTGATGACGGCTGATAGCCAGAAACCGGTCCTAGGATGCTTGATTCCGGTCCAGGGAAGACATGGCTTGGCAGTTCGGGTTGGACTGTTCCCATGAGGCACAGGGTCAAGACTGATTTGCATATGGCCATGTCTAAACTGGGGTGGCATAGTGGGCAAAAGAACAATGGATTTAACCCAGATCTCTTGACTGGGGGAGAATGTCTGCATTGTCAGCATTCCGTGCATCATTTGTTTGTTGTAACGCTTTTCGCCCTAAGTGGGATGGGTATTCCCAGACGTGGGACCCGTGCTCACTACGCTACTGGAGTCAAGCTATCCTGGCTGATGACGGCTGATAGCCAGAAACCGGTCCTAGGATGCTTGATTCCGGTCCAGGGAAGACATGGCTTGGCAGTTCGGGCTGGACTGTTCCCATGAGGCACAGGGTCAAGACTGATTTGCATATGGCCATGTGTAAACTGGGGTGGCGTTGTGGGCAAAAGAACGATGGATTTAACCCAGATCTCTTGACTGGGGGAGAATGTCTGCATTGTCAGCATTCCGTCCGTCATTTGTTTGTTGTAAAGCTTCAACACCCAGACAGCCCCAACAGACAGCAACACAACAGACTCTCCGCACACCATCGACCACGACCCCCTGCTACCCTGGGCCAGCGTGAGCATCAATGACACCATCAAGCCCATGAGCACAATCCACTCCGGCTCCCCGTCAGACCCATTCCCGCACCACATCTTCAACAAAGCCAGCAGCTCCATCGCACCCCACCTGCGCAACATCATCAATCTCTCCCTTTAGACCGCGACCTTACCAGAGAGCTTGAAACACGGCAAGATCAACGCCCTACTCAAAAAACCCAAGGCAGACCCTAGAGACCTCAAGAACTTCCGGCCCATCTCTCTGCTCCCGTTCCTGGCCAAGGTCATCGAGAAGATCGTCAAGAGACAGCTAACCCGATACCTCGAAGAAAACAGAATCCTGGACCCTTCCCAGTCAGGGTTCCGCAGCAACCACAGCACCGAGACCACCCTCATCGCCCCCACCGACGACATCAGAACCCTGCTGGACAACGGTGAAACCACAGCCCTCATCCTCCTGGACCTCTCTGCCACCTTCGACACCGTCTGCCACCGCACACTGCGCGCTCGCCTCCACGCCATAGGGATCCGAGACAAGGTTCTGGAATGGACCACCTCCTTCTTCTCCGGCCGAATCCAGAGTGTCCGCCTCCCCCCATTCCAATCCGAAGCCTCGGTGATCATCTGTGGCGTACCCCCAGGGATCTTCCCTCAGCCCGACACTGTTCAACATTTACATGGCCCCGCTCGCACACATCACCCAACAGCATGACCTCAACATAATCTCCCACGCCGACAACACTCAACTGATCCTCTCCCTCACCAAGGACCCCATCACCGCCAAAGCCAACCTCCACGAAGGAATGAAGGCCGTCGCCGACTGGATGAAGATCAGCCGACTGAAGCTGAACACGGACAAAACGGAGGTCCTCATCCTCGGCCCCAACCCTTCAGCCTGGGACGACTCCTGGTGGCCGACGGCACTTGGGGCAGCCCTGACACCCACCTACCACGCACGCAATCTGGGAATCATCCTCGACTTAACGCTCTCCATGACCAAGCAAGTCAACGCCGTCTCCTCCTCCTGCTTCAACAGCCTCTGCATGCTCCGCAAGATCTACAGGTGGATCCCAACAGATACAAGAAGAACAGTCACCCAGGCCCTCGTCAGCAGCAGACTCGACTATGGAAACGCCCTCTACACGGGAGCTCATCAACCAACTGCAACACATCAAAAACGCCTCAGCACGACTGATCCTTGACGTACCACACCACGGCCACATCACCCCCACCTGAGAAACCTGCACTGGCTGCCTGTTAACAAGAGGATATCCTTCAAGCTCCTCATCCAAGCACACAAGGCACTCCACAAGACCGGCCCAGCCTACCTCAACAGATGAATTTCCTTCTACATCCCCAACCGCCAGCTCCGCCCTGCCGACCTCACACTCACCACCGTCCCGCGCATCCGAAGAATAACCACCAGCGGGAGATCCTTCTCCCACCTCGCCACCAAGACCTGGAAAACCCTCCCACTGAGCCTATGACAGACCCAAGACCTGCTGACCTTCAGGAGGCTACTCAAGACCTGGCTGTTCGATCAGTAGCGCCCCCCCTCCCAGCGCCTTGAAACCCTCACGGGTATGTAGTGCGCTCTACAAATGTTTGATTGATTGATTGAACCAGACTGAGATGAAAACAGAAAGACCAGTGGGAAGCGAATAACAAAAAACACTCTTAGAAAAAAAGAAAAAGTCAGGTAGAAAGACAAACAACTGAAAACTAGATGAAACACAAGTATGTTTTGCAAAGAATGAACAAGTTGTGTGTAAATCACCAAATGAACACCCTACTCCCAATTCACTATGGAGGCAGAAATTTAGAATACAAAACTTTATCGAAAATAATTAAAATCCCTGTTGAAAATAATGTTCTACGTCAAAAAGTGTGGGTGTTTTTTTTGCCTTCTGCTTCTTTGATGCAGGCTTGGTGTGCCTTCTGTTCCCCTGCACATGCTGACCGCTGGATATTTTTTTGCTTCAGCCACGAAAAGAACGTAGCAGTTCTTAATGTGCGTAATATCTATATAGTTACACACATATGTAGGCCATGGTTTCTTCGAAATGATTAGCAATCTTAGCATACGAAGGGTTCTATGGAAATGTATGGTGTACTAGTAGATGTAATGTCCCTCCGAGCAGCTACTAGTGTGCGGTGTGAGGCGATGAGTTGATAATGCAGGTGTATTGCCATGTGACACGAATAACACGGTGCGTGCCAAAGAAGGGGGCAGCTCTTAGAAAATCAGTGAGTTTAGGTACGGTCGAAACTACCGTGAGTTTGGGGGAAAATAAAGTTAAAAAAAGTAAACACTTTAAATGAAGAACAACATCCACAGAATAGTGAAAGCAGTCTCCACAGAGTAGTACAGGGGTCGGAAATACAGGGGGAAATAAAAATTGGATAGCTGCTCCATAACTTAAAGAGGGAGTTTGTGCATAATATGTCAATAAATGATTGCGCAAAACATGGGGTAGAGTCAACTTCATTGTGGCATATAACATTTAGCTAAACCATGGGCTGTCTTCTTTTAATATTTAAATTTTTAATGTATTGAGCCATAAAATGGGGTATTCTATATATAATAAATGCCCTTTAAGGCTTAGTGCGACATCAATTATTTTTAAAAAAAGAAGAAAGGAGGAGGCAACCTGGGGTAGTGAACAAGTTTCAGATGAAGAGCAATGTATATATAATGGTTTAAATGCTGGGGAAGAGTTGATAACCCATTTATAATGTAAACATGATATATAATTTACGCAGCATTTTATTTGTTTGAGTCGCATGAACTAGGGAAGACTGGGAAATGATTCTTTCATGAATTAAAAACATACAAGGATAATGACAATGTAATACGACTATAACTTAAATGAATAAGAGTCTAATTGATGGTATGAATCAATATTAGCCCATTTAGGGCTTAATGACGTGAATCAAGAATAATGAACCCTTGTATGATAACTGAGATTGATTATGTTAGTCCCCCGCTGTTATGAAACTGAGGTTGTGACTAAGATGTAAATAAGGGGGGAACCCAATTTATTTCCAAAATTATGTTGGTTTTTATAATTTGGTGATTTCATTGTATTTATTATACACCCCTTATTAATTTTGTGGGAATTTCATCATAATAAGTTGAGTATGGTACTGTGTATGATAAAACAATTATAAGGATAACGCGAAAGCACTGTCATAACGTCTAATTTGCACACTCTAAGATGGCGACCAAATTTACGTGAGTGAGTCCCTCCTCTAATTTTGATGAAATGTTGTATATATGAGCTTCCGCCTCAAGACGCGAGCCGACACTGACGAAAGCTACGGCTGAAACGCGTCTGTTTCTGTTTTGCACGAATAAAATCCCAATCGGGATTTAAACTAACATGAGTGCTGGTCCTTTTGTTGTCTAACATTGGAGCGTCATATGTTAGCGGCACGCCACCGCTGGATCGGGCACCCGCTAAAACTGAGTGCTTGTTTTAGACGGCGAACCTTGGAGCTACAGAAATTGGAACGAACCCGCACCGCCGCAGCAAGCCAAAAATAACACCACCATTTCTGGGGTAGCGAAGCAGAATAAAAGGCTTTACGTGACTCGGAATTTGAAGGTAGGAGACGACGGCATTATATATATTAGCGGCATTAGCGAGTTAGGAGTGCAACGATTGAATTACATTATTGACTCACGAATTCACCGATGTTTTGTGAATCGGCACGTTGGGAGGCGGCGACTGGGACATTCAGAGCCCGCCCTGGAGGAGACACGCAGGGCGCGACTCAAACACACGATGCTGCGCAGAGTAATATTAGAGCTCAATACCAACAACTAGAGAGACTATACGAAAGAGAAATTAGAAAATGGTGGGAAGCTACCTCTTTGCAACACTACGTCGAGGTTAGCAGAGTTCCACGAGGTCTCCGCATATATACAATTCCAGCTTATGAAAATCCGGATCCAGATCTACTGACAGAGTGAGCGGAGTTTACAGCCCATTCCTCTGAGGGGATGTTAAAGATCCTAATCAAATTTGCATGGAAGGATCGTGAGAAGGCACTGAAAGATATAGAGCTATTGGAGAAGAAAATCCTGGAAACAGTAGATCAGATTAAACATGATGAAGAAAAAGAATCAATGAAGAAGAGATTATCTACTTATGAGAAAAAGATCCAATTGAGAAAACAACAGAAGTTTGACCGAGATGCTCAAGACTACGAGCAAGGAAGGATTTTAACCTTTGCAAGAAGGTACGATGTACCACGCCGTAATCTGAGAGCAAGAACAGGCAGACCAGCGGAGGTTATAGTAACGTCTGAATCTGAAATAACCAGTGCTGAGCAATCGGAAGAGGAAGGCTCAAATATAGGACAAGGACAGAAACAACAACCTTCTTTTCGCGAGGAATTCGACCTCATCAGGCAATCATGGTTGAGAGGGGGAAGGGTCGCCCCCCGGAACAATCAACAAACATAAGCGCATCAAAAGGAGGGGCGGAAGGAAACACAAAAAATGGAACCAAGTCTATCAGGAACCGAAGGGGACGATTCAATCGGAAGTAGAAGATAATTTAACTATCATCAATCTCTCCCGAAGGGCCTTAACTGCAGATGAAGAGGAAGTACTCAAATTAGGTTTAACATTTTGCCCCACCAGTTGCTATGAATACACTCAAACATGGATAGACTTATTTAAATTTATCAGAAAACTGAAGTTGATGAAATTCTTTAAACTAAAAAATCCAGGAGACCAAATAAGGATAGATGGAAGAACAGCTCAACCAATGGAAGAGGAATTAGGAGAAATGAATATCCGTGATCTAGAGACTCTGGCAATATTGGAGGAACTGAGAAATGAAAACAGTTCACAACCGCTATCTCAAAGGGATGATTCTAAGCGAATAGCAGACATGGGGATAATTCAAGTTAGGGAACCAAGCCCTTTTAAACCATCCTCGCGTTTCTGTCCCCAGCTACCAGCAGATGCCATTGACGTTTTTTCAGAAGCAGTGATTCAAGAGCTTAAAATATTGAGAGATAAAGAGGGAGACTTAAAAGGAAAACTAAAGTGGAATTTACCTTTGAGCCAGAGGAAAGCAATACTGAATTTGCAACATGATGATTCTATCATAATCAAGCCATCAGATAAGGGCATAAACGTTGTTATACAAACTCGCAATGACTACTGCAAAGAAGCACTCCGTAAATTACAGGATGAAGCTAAATATGTCCTCACTACAGAAGAGGAATATAAAACCAGTATCCAGAAATATGCTAATCTAATCGGCAAATGGTTTGAAAGAGGAATATTATCCAAGGAGGAATTACTATTTTTGCAGAATAAACATCTAAGAATGCCTACGTTCTATCATCTGCCAAAAGTGCACAAAGATGCAGCTAGACAACAAGGAAGACCGATTGTGTCATCAGTCGGAGGCTTGACGGAAAATATGTCAAGATTTATTGACTACTTTTTAGCACCTTTAGTCATACAGATGAGTTCTTATACTAAAGACACTAAGGATTTCCTTAGACAAATACAATATATAGGTTGGGAAAAGGATTTTGTAATGATAACACTCGATATCTGCAACCTGTATACGAGTATAAGACACCAGGATGGACTAGCTGCAGTGAGGATCTTTTTGGGACAACGTTCAATAAGACACTTGGAACATAGTAAAATGTTACTGGAATTTATTTCATTTTGTTTGAATAACAACATTTTTACTTCCCAAGGCCAAAGGTACCGACAGATAAGGGGCACGGCTATGGGCACCTGCTTCGCCCCCAGCTATGCAAACTTGTTCGTAGGCTGGTGGGAGAAGCAGGTGGCCTGGGCAGATGACAAAAGTAGATGGGTGGACCAGGGGATCTGTTGGCGACGATATATCGATGACCTCTTCATCATTTGGAAGGGGTCTGAGTCATCAGCTGAAGAATATATTTCCGCCCTTAATATAAATGACCTAAATCTGAGATTCACCCATGAAATGAGTAAAAAAGAGGTAAACTTCTTGGATATCAGGGTCTTTGAAGAATCGGAAATGATCCAAACAGCACAGTATAGAAAGACCACAGCTGGTAATTCTATCTTGCATGGTCGTAGTAGTCATCCAGCAAATCTGGTCAGTAGTATCCCATATGGGGAGCTACTACGAATAAAAAGAAACAGCTCAAGAGAGGAATACTACAACCAGGCAGCTACCAGCAGTATCAGACGATTTAGAGCAAGGGGCTATTCATTGAAGGTTTTACGATTAGCCCAATCAAAAGTAGAAACAGTGGATAAACAGACCTTATTAGGCGATACTTGACTCCACAAAAATGACACGGGCAGTTTGAGACTGATTACTACCTATTCATCAGCAGCTAGCAAACTAAGAGCCATACTATGCAGGAACTGGAAAATTCTAAAATCCGATAACATCATCGGGAATGAACTCTCTGATTATCCGCAGATAACATTTAGAAAATCAAGATCTCTAAAAGACCAATTAGTACAAAGTCATTTGACCAAACCACTTTCTTTTTCAGGACTGCAGAACCTTCATGGTTCATTCCCATGTGGGAAGTGCAAAGCATGTAGCACCAGTAAAAAAATTCTGAATTATGAAGTCCCTGGGAAAACATCTCGTAATAAGATCACTAAGTTTATGACTTGTACCACAACATATGTTGTTTACTGCTTAGAATGTCCATGTGGCTACCGGTATATAGGTAGCACTATGAATGCAGTAAAAATGCACGTTTTGGAACACCAGAGAGCCATTGCCAATAAAGATGAGAATTACCCTGTGGCACGCTACTTTGCCAACCACCACAACAGTAATAGAACTCTTCTAAGATTTTTCTGTCTAGACTGTATCCCAAATGATATCAGGGGAGGGGACAGAGAGAAAAGCTTACGACGTCTGGAATCCAGATACATTATTGAACTCCAGACTAAGTCACCCAATTGTTTAAATGCTGGGGAAGAGTTGATAACCCATTTATAATTTAAACATGATATATAATTTACGCAGCATTTTATTTGTTTGAGTCGCATGAACTAGGGAAGACTGAGAAATGATTCTTTCATGAATTAAAAACATACAAGGATAATGACAATGTAATACGACTATAACTTAAATGAATAAGAGTCTAATTGATGGTATGAATCAATATTAGCCCATTTAGGGCTTAATGACGTGAATCAAGAATAATGAACCCTTGTATGATAACTGAGATTGATTATGTTAGTCCCCCGCTGTTATGAAACTGAGGTTGTGACTAAGATGTAAATATGGGGGGAACCCAATTTATTTCCAAAATTATGTTGGTTTTTATAATTTGGTGATTTCATTGTGATTATTATACACCCCTTATTAATTTTGTGGGAATTTCATCATAATAAGTTGAGTATGGTACTGTTTATGATAAAACAATGATAAGGATAACGTGAAAGCACTGTCATAACGTCTAATTTGCACCTCTAAGATGGCGACCAAATTTACGTGAGTGAGTCCCTCCTCTAATTTTGATGAAATGTTGTATATATGAACTTCCGCCTCAAGACGCGAGCCGACACTGACGAAAGCTACGGCTGAAACGCGTCCAATATATATATATATATGACGCGTCCAATCAGGATTTAAACTAACATGAGTGCTGGTCCTTTTGTTGTCTAACATTGGAGCGTCATATATATATATATATATATATATATATATATATATTATCTACTGGCGGTCGCCAGTAGATAGTTATAGTTAGGATCTATTTTCCATAGGAAATTCGCAACATTCTATTGGGAATATCTTTGGCGCCGGTTGATGAATCTTCGCAAAATTTTCCAAACTTTTGGCCAGCTCCGCTCCGCTCCTACCCTGAAAATTTCGTGGTGATTCGTCAAGCGGGGGCCGAGAAAAAAGGGGGGTCCCAAAACGCGTTTTTCCCATGCAATTTCCCATAGGACCTGTTGTCGCAGCTACAGCCCGAACTGCAGAACGGAATTACACCACATTTGGCAAGGAGGTAGTCCTCAGTACAGACTCGTGCCTTTTGCTTAAACGGTGTAAATCCGTTCAGTAGTTCCTGAGAAAATTAGAGTTCAAAGTTAGTGATATCTATGGCCGGGGACGATCCGCGGATCCTCCCCGTACCCTCCCCGAACCCTCCCGAGCACGAGCTGAATGCTAATTGGCTGCCAACACTCTTAATCAGGAAGTGTTGGCAGCCATCTTGTGCCTTGGTAGAACCGAGGCACAAGAAAGCACAAAAACAAAGGCGCAAAACGCGACAAGGGGACAGGGTAGAAACACCTTGACCCCCTAGGCCTTTTTTTTAAATCGGCGAGATTCGCGTACCCAGCGCGAATTTCGGCCGAAATTTAAAAAAAAAGAAGCGCGGGGCTCCCGTGCTTCTTTGGTAATTGGCCCCTGGGGGGGCCAAATCCTGGGGGCAGAAATAAAAAAGTGTGGCGGGGTCCCAATCCCCCCCACACAGCCCCGGGGACCGCCACCCCACGGGGCTCAGAGATACTATATGGGGGGCTCACGGCCCCCCCCAGGTCCGGGGACTACCACCCCCTGGGGCTTATAAAAAATGGGTGGGGGGGCTCGTAGCCCCCCCAGCCCCGGGGACCGCCACCCCCGGGGCAACTTGTCTGTGTGGGAGGGGGGCCATGCGGCCCACCTCCTGGAGCCAATGATGGCCCTGGGGACCGCCACCCCCCAGGGCCGGCTCCTGCAGTGTCCAGTGTCCCACCCCGGGACACTGCTGTTTGCAATGACAGGGCGGGAGCCTTGCGGCTCCCACCCTGTCATTGCAAACTGCTTTGCTTCATTGAAGCGAGAGCAGAGAAACCTACTCTCGCTTCAATGAAGCAAAGCTGATTGCTTGTCCACATGGGGAGCAGCATGTTAGCTGCTCCCCATGTCGAAAAGCAATGCCGGCAGAAAAGATCTGGATCGGGCTGGAGGCCACGCCCCCTCCTTACACTACTCGGCAAACGCGCCCCCTGGCGCGTTTGGAGAGGGGGAACTAATTCCCCTTGAATACTGGGGGTCCCTGGGAACCAACTAGCCCACCAGGAACCTCCAGTATGCACCAGGGGGCTGCGTTGCAGAGAGGTGTAATGAGGCCACACCCCTTTTTACACCTCTCTGCAACGCAGCTCCGTGGCGCTTACTGGAGGTACCTGGTGGCCTAGTTGGCCGCTAGGGGACCTCAGGATTCAAGGGGACTTAATCCCCCAACTTAAAACGCGCCACGGGGAGCGTTTGCACAGTGGTGAAGGTAGGGGGCGGGGCCTGAGATGATACTGTGCAAACACGCCCTGTGGCGCGTTTTAAGTTGGGGAATTCATTCCTCTTCAATCGAGAGGTCCCCTAGTGGCCAACTAGCCCACCAGGTACCTCCAGGAAGCGCCACGGAGCTGCATTGCAGAGTGTTGTAAAAAGGGGTGTGGCCTCTGAACACCGCTCTGCAACGCAGCTCCCTGATGCATACTGGAGGTACCTGGTGGGCTAGTTGGCCCCCAGGGGACTGCAGGATTGAAGAGGAATTAATTCCCCATTTTAAAACGCGCCACAGGGCGTGTTTGCACACGTCACCTCAGGCCCCGCCCCCTTCCTTTACCATTGTACAAATATTCCTCTAAAATCAGCCGAACTACGAATTCCGATTTACTCACCTGTTATCAGGAGAGAACCCAGGGCTGCATCTTTTAGCCCAGCACTGACCCTGAAAAATAATTCTAAGCGTACTTACCAGTAACTTGTATTTCCTTCCATAGGAATTCATTGTGTGGTTTTCAGCAGAAAAGTTTCTAAGTGTCCATTTTTGAAACGTACAAATATTCCTCTAAAATCAGCCGAACTACGAATTCCGATTTACTCACCTGTTATCAGGAGAGAACCCAGTGCTGCATCTTTTAGCCCAGCACTGACCCTGAAAAGTAAATCTAAGCGTATTTACCAGTAACTTGTATTTCCTTCCATAGGAATCCATTGTGTGGTTTTCAGCAGAAAAGTTTCTAAGTGTCTTTTTTCACAAACTAAAAATATTCCTCTAAAATCAGCCGAACTACGAATTCCGATTTACTCACCTGTAATCAGGAGAGAACCCAGTGCTGCATCTTTTAGCCCAGCACTGACCCTGAAAAGTAATTCTAAGCGTACTTACCAGTAACTTGTATTTCCTTCCATAGGAATCCATTGTGTGGTTTTCAGCAGAAAGGTTTCTAAGTGTCTATTTTCACAAACAAAAAATATTCCTAAAAAATCGTCTGTATGACTTAAACACATTCTTTCAACTGTTTACAGGAAGTTGGCCAGTGCTGGATCTAGGATCCACCACTGAGTAAGAAAACGTAATGATAACACTACTTACCTGCTAAGTGGATTTTCTGCCATAGCATAACATTGGTGATTCTATGTGAAAAAATATCTGTGTCAACTTTTAAAATACAATAATATTCCTTAAAAATAACTACTGTAACCAAAACGCTTTTACTCAACTGTTCACAGGAGATGTCCAAGGACTGAATCTAGGATCCAGTCCTGTGGTTAGAAAAGTAATCCATAAAGTAACTAATTGCATTTAACTAGAAATTCACATTGAGCTCAATGTTGCTTTGTGTTTGAAATTGGGTTGACCATTGCAACAACTGTAACTACTGTACTTAAAAGTCTGTTGCCTATTTGCCAAGTATTTAAACTAAAGTAATTCATTCTGAGAAAGTATATTTTGTATTGTAATGTATAATGTAATTATAATGTAATTAAAAAAAAAATATCTAAAAATAAATAGTTTAAAAACTGTAGTAAATCAGTATAAAAAAAATCAGTATAACAATTAATACATTAAAAATTGTCATTTACAAAACCTTTGAAATTCACTGAAAAAAACATAGGTTTCAGGCCTGATATAGTTAGGAATTAGCATTTAAAAAACCTTTGAAATTCACTGAAAAAACCACAGGTTTCAGGCCTGATATAGTTAGGAATTAGCATTTAAAAAACCTTTGAAATTCACTGAAAAAAACAAAGGTTTCAGGGGCATTATAGTTAGGAATTGGCATTTAAAAAACCTTAGAAATTCACTGAAAAAACCATAGGTTTCAGGGGTGTTATAGTTAGCTGGACATTTCCCTCATACAAAACCCTAGAAATACCCCTGTTATAGTTAGTTCAGCTAACTATAACACGCGCCCCCACAATGCACTGCTGATGACGTCACATATTACATCACTCATGACATGGTCAGTGACATCACTCATGACATCACTGATGACATCTCAAATGACATCACTCATGACATCACTGATGACGTCATCCAGTGACTGTGTTTCTGTAAAGTTTAAATATATTTTATATATTTATAGTGAAAGGCCTGTGGAAGAATGAGTGGGTGTACAAGTGTGTGAATGGATGATTTTCTAGGTGCGTAACTGACTCTATAAGTGAGTCATTAAATGTATCTTACTGCGGACTAGTCAATCAATCAATCAGAGCATTTATATAGCGCGCTACTCACCCGGGGGGGTCTCAAGGCGCTTGGGGAGGGTGGGGACTGTTACTGCTCGAACAGCCAGGTCTTGAGCTGTTTCCTGAAGGCGAGGTGATCTTGAGTCCGGCGGAGGTGGGTCGGGAGGGAGTTCCACGTCTTGGCGGCCAGGTAGGAGAAGGACCTTCCTCCTGCGGTCGCCCTTCGGATGCGGGCGACGGCGGCGAGGGTGTGGTTGGTCGAACGGAGCTGGCGTGTAGGAGTGTAGAAGCTGAGGCGGTTGTTGAGGTATCTTGGGCCTTGGTTGTGGAGGGCTTTGTGTGCGTGGGTTAGGAGTCGGAACGTGATTCTCTTGTTGACCGGGAGCCAGTGCAGGTCTCTCAGGTGTCCTGAGATGTGGCTGTGCCGGGGGATGTCGAGGATGAGTCTTGCTGAGGCGTTCTGGATCCGCTGGAGTCTCTTCTGGAGTTTGGCCGTGGTACCGGCGTAGAGGGCTTTGCCATAGTCCAGTCGGCTGGTGACGAGGGCCTGGATGACCGTCTTCCTGGTCTCGGTGGGGATCCACCGGAAGATCTTGCGTAGCATGCGCAGGATGTTGAAGCACGAGGAGGAGACGGTGTTGACTTGTCTGGTCATGGAGAGGGAGGAGTCCAGGATGAAGCCCAGGTTGCGTGCGTGGTCTGTTGGTATGGGTGCGCTGCCCAGGGCGGGGGGCCACCAGGAGTCATCCCAGGTGGAGGGTGACGAGCCTAGGATCAGGACCTTCGTCTTGTCTGAGTTCAGTTTGAGGCAGCTGATCTTCATCCACTCGGCTACGTCTTTCATCCCTTCGTGTAGGTTGGCTCTGGCGGTGGCGGGGTCGTTGGTGAGGGAGAGGATCAGCTGGGTGTCATCGGCGTAGGAGAGGATGTTGAGGTTGTGCTGGAGTGCGATGGCCGCGAGGGGGCTCATGTAGACATTGAAGAGGGTGGGGCTGAGCGAGGAGCCTTGAGGAACGCCGCAGATGACTTCGGTGGCTTCTGATTTGAACGGGGGAGGCGGACTCTCTGTGTCTTTCCGGCGAGGAAGGAGATGATCCATTTGAGTGCCTTCTCTTGTACTCCGACGTTGCTGAGGCACTGCACAAGGGTGCAGGGGCAGACAGTGTCGGATGCCGCGGAAAGGTCCAGGAGGATGAGGGCTGCAGTCTCCCCGTTGTCGAGCAGGGCTCGGATGTCATCGGTGGCTGCGATGAGGGCGGTCTCGGTGCTGTGGTTGGCCCGGAAGCCAGACTGCGAGAGGTCGAGGGATCCGTTGGTCTCAAGGAAGGCAGCAAGCTGCTTGTTGACGGTCTTCTCGATGACTTTGGCCGGGAACGGGAGGAGCGAGATGGGGCGGTAGTTTTTGAGTTCGGTGGGGTCCGCCGATGGTTTCTTCAGTAGCACGCTGAGTTTGGCGTGCTTCCAGCTCTCCAGGAAGGTGGCGGTGTCGAAGGAGGCGTTGATGATGTCCCGCAGGTAGGGTGCGATGACGGAGTCGGCCTTGTTGAAGACGTGGTGTGGGCAGGTGTCGGTTGGCGATCCGGAGTGTATGGAGTTCATCGTGCGTTGGGTTTCTTCGGTGTTGATCGGGGTCCAGGCGTGGAGGGTGGAGGTGGGGGTGCCGGTGCGGTCGTGGGGTACGTTGGCTGTGCGCTGAAGCTTTTGTGTATGTCTGCGATCTTGTTGTGGAAGTAGGAGGCTGAGGGAGTTGCAGAGGTCTTGTGATGGGGTGATGTCGTTGATTCCGGCGTTGGGGTTGGAGAGCTCTTTGATGATCTTGAAGAGTTCCTTGCTGTTGCGTGCGTTGTTGTCCAGTCATTCCTTGAATGCGGTTTTCTTGGTGGCGTGGATCAGTTGGTGGCATTTTCGAGTGGCGAGCTTGAGGGTGGTCATGTTGTCTGGTGTAGGGTCTCTGCGCCATGTTCTCTCGAGGGTTCGGCAGTTCTTCTTTGAGCTCTTGAGTTCGTCGGTGAACCATGGTGCTTTCTTACTGCTGGGTCTGCTGGGTGGGGTCCTCAGCGGGGCGAGATCATTTGCGCAGCTGCTGATCCACTTCGTGAGGTTGTTGGCGGCCTGGCTGGGGTTCGCTGAGCTGGCGGGGGGGTCCTGGCTCAGGGATGCGGTAAGCTGGTCGGCTGTGATCTTGTTCCAGCTTCTGCGTGCGACCTGTTGCTGGTGGTGGTGGGTCGTGTTCTTTCTGAAGCTGAAGTGGACGCAGCTGTGGTCCGTCCAGTGGAGTCTGGTGGCGTGGCTGAAGGCGATGTCCTTGCTGGAGGAGAAGACGGGGTCGAGTGTGTGTCCGGCGTAGTGGGTGGGGGTGGTCACCAGTTGCTTGAGTCCGAGGTTGGCGAGGTTGTCCAGAAGGGTGGTGGTGTTGCGGTCGTTGTTGTTCTCCAGGTGGAAGTTGAGGTCCCCGAGGAGGATGTAGTCAGCGGAGGGGAGGGCGTGCGGGCTGATGAAGTCGGCGATGTCTTCGCTGAATTGTGTGCGTGTCCCTGGGGGTCTGTAGATGAGGGTGCCTCTGAGGGTGGTCTTGGGGTCGGTGTGGATCTGGAAGTGCATATGTTCGGCGGTTTTGAGGGTGTCGTCGGTGTTGGTCGTGATGCGGAGGGTGTTCTTGTGGACGATGGCGATGCCTCCTCCGGTCTGGTTGACGCGGTCCCTCCAGGTGATCTTGTATCCATCCGGGATGGCGATGGCGATGTCGGGAGCTGATGAGGCGTTCATCCAGGTCTCCGTGAGGAAGGCGACGTCTGGGGATGTTGTGTCGATCAGGTTCCAGAGTTGGATGGCGTGTCTGTTGACTGAGCGGGTGTTGAGTAGAATGCACTTCAGGTGGTTGCTGTTGGTGCTCGGCTTGGCGGGTGTAGTGCAGGTCCTGATGCAGGAGAAGTTGCAGGAGTGGCAGCAGAAGGGTCCGTTGGTCCGTCTTGGTGTGGCTCGGTAGCAGCCGGGCATCCAACCGGAGTTGAGTGCGTTGATTTCGGAGGCGTTGTAGGTCCGGCGGGCAGGTTGGCCTCTGCGGGGGCCAGGGGGTCTGGCGCTGGGCGCGGTCCAGGCGCGGACGGGCTCAGACGGGCTTACCTTTGGCGCACCTTCGGCGCTCAATCGGTGCTCCCGCTGCGCACGTCCGCTGCGCGGTCGCTCTGGGGGCGTCATAAGTAAGGAGCCTGGGAGGGCGGGTCAGCTGGGTGGCGGGAGCGGGGCGGCGAATGGGCTGGTGGTGGGCGGGGCCGCAGGGAGGCAGCGGCGGGAACTATGGATGACGGGCTCTACCAGGGGGCAAGCGTGGCAGCAGGAGGGGAGATCCGGGTGGCCCAGCAGCGGCTGGGTCGCTCTGACAGGCAGCAGGAGACAGCGGCAGGTGTGGGAGGCAGGAGGGGTGATCCGGGCGGCCCAGCGGCGGCTGGGTAGCACTCCAAGCAGGCAGGAGACCACGGCAGGCGTGGAAGGCAGGAGGGGTGACCCGGCCTCGTCAAAGGCGCAGTGGTCACTCCTGAGTCTACCCCGCGGACCCCTTAAGTAAGGAGCCTGGGAGGGCGGGTCAGCTGGGTGGCGGGAGCGGGGCGGCGAATGGGCTGGTGGTGGGCAGGGCCGCAGGGAGGCAGCGGCGGGAACTATGGATGGCGGGCTCTACCAGGGGGCAAGCGTGGCAGCAGGAGGGGAGATCCGGGCGGCCCAGTGGTGGCTGGGTCGCTCTGCCAGGCAGCAGGAGACAGCGGCAGGCGTGGGAGGCAGGAGGGGTGATCCGGGCGGCCCAGCGGTGGCTGGGTAGCACTCCAAGCAGGCAGGAGACCACGGCAGGCGTGGAAGGCAGGAGGGGTGACCCGGCCTCGTCAAAGGCGCAGTGGTCACTCCTGAGTCTACCCCGCGGACCCCTTAAGTAAGGAGCCTGGGAGGGCGGGTCAGCTTGGTGGCGGGAGCGGGGCGGCGAATGGGCTGGTGGTGGGCGGGGCCACAGGGAGGCAGCGGCGGGAACTATGGATGGCGGGCTCTACCAGGGGGCAAGCGTGGCAGCAGGAGGGGAGATCCGGGCGGCCCAGCGGCGGCTGGGTCGCTCTGCCAGGCAGCAGGAGACAGCGGCAGGTGTGGGAGGCAGGAGGGGTTATCCGGGCGGCCCAGCTGCGGCTGGGTAGCACTCCAAGCAGGCAGAAGACCACGGCAGGCGTGGAAGGCAGGAGGGGTGACCCGGCTTCGTCAAAGGCGCAGTGGTCACTAAAGTGACTAAACTGTGTGAATGTCTTTATGTGTCTGTGTGTAGGTGTATAAGTGGCTGCATGGTTTTGTGAATAGCTATATGAGTGTCTATATGGGTTATTGATTGGTTGTCTGAGTATCTGTATGGGTGCCTGAGTGATTGTGTGGATAGGGTGTGTGTGACTCTATGCATAGATGTGTGAGTGGGTGATTCTATGGGTGCATGGTTTTAAGAGTGCATCTGTGATCAACTGTATGGTTGGGTGAGTGTATGTATGGGTGTGTTCGGGATTGGATGTATATCTCAGTGGTACATGTGTGACTAACTACATATGTGAACGGCAGTATATATGCGTGTAAGAGTATATAAGTGGGTATATGTGAGAGTGTGTAATTGTGAGAGTGGCTGTATGGATGAGTGTGTGCTTGTATCAATGATTGTATAAGAGCATAAGAATGTGGTACTAATTTTATGAGTAAGTGAACTTGAGTGTGTTTAATTGTATAGGTGAGTAAATTGGACTGTGTTTAATTACTTGCACGACAGACTAGGTGTGTCAGTACCTCAATGGATGATTGGTGGTCTGTGAGTGTCTATATAGGTGTAGAAATGCATATGATTGTCTTGTACGGAGTGACTGTAAGTATGAGTGACTGTACAGGTGAGTGAGTGGAGGTGTATGTAGAACTAAGAGTTAATGAGTGGGTATGTAGCTATTGGTATTGGAGTATCTATGGTTTTGAGAATGGACGTCTGAAATTTTGAGTTGGTGTATCAAAGGTTACATTAGGGTGTGAGAAGATGCAGTAATTTATCACATGGATGATGTCATCAGTGATGTCATCAGTGATGTCATTTGAGATGTCATCAGTGATGTCATGAGTGATGTCACTGACCATGTCATGAGTGATGTAATATGTGACGTCATCAGCAGTGCATTGCGGGGGCGCGAGTTATAGTTAGCTGAACTAAATATAACAGGGGTATTTCTAGGGTTTTGTACGAGGGAAATGTCCAGCTAACTACAACACCCCTGAAACCTATGGTTTTTTCATATGTATATTATCTACTGGCGGTCGCCAGTAGATAGTTAGGATCGTGTTTCCATAGGAAATCCGCAACATTCTATTTTGAATAACTTTGGCGCCGATTGACGAATCCTCGCGAAATTTTCAAAATAGGTGGGCCGCTCCTTCCCTGAAAGTCTCGGGGGGATTGGTCAAGCGGGGGCTGAGAAAAAGGGGGGGTCCCAAAACGCGTTTTCCCCATGCATTTTTCCATAGGACCTTTAGTGCAAGCTACAGCCCGAACGGCTGAACAGAATTACTTGAAATTTGGCAGAGAGGTAGTCCTCAGGTCAGGGATGTGCCTTTTGCAGGTCTGGTGTAAATATGTTCAGTATTTCCTGAGAAAATAACATTTAAATCAATATATATATCTATAGGCGTGCACCGTGCGCGTACGGTAATCCTTACCGTAAGCGCACGCTGACGTGCGCGAGCGCGATTCTGATTGGTTGTTAGATCTTAGTAAACATTCAAATCGGTCGAAACCAGGAAGTGTCGGCCACCATTTTGTCTCTCGCAGTCTGAGGGGGTGAAAAACAAAGGTGGAGAACGTGAAAAGGGGGCAGGGTGGACAGTTCCTGACCCCCTAGCCTCGGTCAGGGGATCCCAGAAGGACCCCCAAGGGCAAAAATTTATTTTAATTATTTTACGAAAAATAACGGAGTGCGCGTAGCGTGCGCGCATGGTAGAAACGGCAAAATTCCGCTAACTACGTAACGTGCACACCACACGCGCACGGTGCGCAAAGCGCACCTTGCGCGCACGGTACGCGCACGGTGAAAAACCTTAAAACAAATAAATAAATACATAACTTAGCATTTAAAAAACCGTACAAATTCACTGAAAAAACCATAGGTTTCACACACATTATAGTTAGGAACTAGCATTTAAAAAACCTTGCAAATTCACTTAAAAAACCATAGGTTTCACACACGTTATAGTTAGATGGGCATTTCACTCGTGAAAAACCATTGAAATTCCCCCGTTATAGTTAGTGCAGGCAACTATAACTCACGCGACCGCAATCCTATGCTGATGACGTCAGATATTACATCACTGATGACATATGTGTCTTTATGAAAAAAAAAATATTTGTAATATATGTATAGCTAAAAATTAATGGAAGAAGACATGGGTAAATAAGTGTCTAAATACAGTATTAGCATCAGCAGTGGATTGCGGTCGCGTGAGTTATAGTTGCCTGCACTAACTGTAACGGGGGAATTTCAATGGTTTTTCATGAGTGAAATGCCCATCTAACTATAACATGTGTGAAACCTATGGTTTTTTAAGTGAATTTGCAAGGTTTTTTAAATGCTAATTCCTAACTATAACGTGTGTGAAACCTATGGTTTTTTCAGTGAATATATATATCTATATATATCTATATATATATATATATATATCTATATATATATATATATATATATCACTGAAACAACCATAGATTTCAGACATGTTATAGTTAGCGAAAATTTTACTGATAAAAAACCAATGAAATTCCCCCGTTATAGTTAGTGCAGGCAACTATAACTCACGCGACTGCAATCCTCTGCTGATGCTAATACTGTATTTAGACACTTATTTGCCCATGTCTTCTTCCATAAATTTTTAGCTATACATATATTACAAATATTTTTTTTTCATAAAGACACATATGTCATCAGCAGAAGATTGCGGTCGCGTGAGTTATAGTTGCCTGCACTAACTATAACGGGGAAATTTCATTGGTTTTTTTATCAGTAAAATTTCCGCTAACTATAACATGTCTGAAACCTTTGGTTTTTTCAGTGAATTTGCAAGGTTTTTTAAATGCTAATTCCTAACTATAACGTGTGTGAAACCTATGGTTTTTTCAGTGAATTTGTACGGTTTTTTAAATGCTAAGTTACTTTACGCCATTCGTGGCGTGCACGCCCACTTAACGCAGTTCGTTCCGTGCGCGCACGGTGCGCTTCGCGCACCGTGCGCGCACAGTGAGCACGCGGTGCGCTTCGCGCACCGCGCGCCCACTTTACGCAGTTAGTGCCGTACACGCAAGGTGGGCACGCAGTGCGCTACGCGCACCGCGTGCCCACGTTACGCACCGTGCGCACATGGAGGACATATTATGCGCTTCCTTGTGATAGGTAATCTGTTAAATTTAATTTGTAAGCGATGACAATAATATGCCATGCACAGAGAGTGTTTTTTTTTTTAATTAAAATTTTTAGCGTAAGCGCACCGTACGCGTACGGTAAGCGTAATCGGCGAAATTTTCAAAAAATAAAAATTTACCGTTTTTGGCCTTGGGGGATCTTTGAGGACTCAACTAACATGGCTATGTGCATGGGCGCTGTCTAAACAGCCCCTTTATATGTTTTTTGCCTTTGTTTACAGCCCCCCCTCAGAGTACGAGAGAGAAAATGGCGGCCGCCGCTTCCTGGTTTCGGCCGATTCGAATGTTTACTTAGATGTAACAGCCAATCAGAATCGCGCTCGCGCACGCCACCGTACGCGTACGGTAAGCGCACCGTAAGCGTACCGTAAGCTGGCTCAGATATATATATTGATTTAAAGGCTATTTTCTCAGAATCTACTGAACAGATTTACACCAAACCTACAAAAGGCACTTCCTTGACCTGAGGACTACCTCTCTGCCAAATTTCTAGTAATTCTGTTCAGCCGTTCGGGCTGTAGCCCTGTCTAAAGGTCCTATGGAAAAATGCATGGGAAAAACGCGTTTTGGGACCCCCCTTTTATCTCAGCCCCCGCTTGACGAATCCCCCCGAGACTTTCAGGGTAGGAGCGGAGCGTAGCGCCCCACCTATTTTGAGAAATTCGCGAGGATTCGTCGACCGGCGCCAAAGTTATTCAAAATAGAATGTTGCGGATTTCCTATGGAAACAGGGTCCTAACTATAACTACCTACTGGCGACCGCCAGTAGGTAATATATATATATATATATATATATATATATATATATATATATATATATATATATATATATATATATTACCTTCTGGCGGTCGCCAGTAGGTAGTTATAGTTAGGACCTTGTTTCTATTCCAAAAGTGTTTTTTCTTTTGCCAATAACTTTGGTGTCGTTTGACCAATCTTTAAAAGAATTTCAAAACTAATGGCCTGCCAGATCAGCTCCTGTCTTAAAGGTTTCAGGGTGATTCATCAAGTGGGAGCCGAGAAAAAAGGGTGTCCCAAAACGTGTTTTCTCCATGTTAATTTACATAGGAAACTTTAGACAAGGCTACAGCCCGAACTGCTGAACGGAATTCCACCAAATTTGGCAAAAAGGTTGCTCGTGGTTCAGAAAGCGACCTTGTTTTTAAATGGTGTACATCCGTTCAGTAGTTTTCTAAATATTAAAGGAAAAAGAAATATATATATCTGGGCGGAGCCTAACCACACATCTCATTGTGAGATCTGATTGGCTGCCAGCACTTTGTCCAAGAAGTGTTTGCAGCCATCTTGGTACAAATATACATGATTGCACCCCATTAAAATGCATTGTAGTGAATGGAAGGTTTTGAGGGTCACCAAGAGGAGAACGTATAAAGGGTGATAAGACTTTAGTTACATTATAAATCATTTGTTGATGGTACCATACTAATTTTAGGAATTGTGGTGTGTTCTGAGGTGATTTTACCCTGTGAAAAAGCCTTCTGCTGGGATATCATGAATCATGTTTGAGAGAAAACTATTTTCTCATACTTTTCCCATAGAGGTTTGGAAGGTGATCTAGAAGCTAAAATGAGAGCATATTTTCTGTATATTCACATTATCTTTCTCAGTCATGTGAGAATGAAGTATGACATTCTCAGAAAAACATGTACATCCAAATAGGGCCGAGACTGTCAGTTGATTCCTCAGTGTTCTACTGCAGCTTCCCAGAGTGTTCTAAAGAACAACTAGAGCGTTAACATTCTAACTTATGACAAAAGTATGACACACCTGAAGCCATCTTGATTGGAATTAAGTGGTAACACTTAAAACATTTAATTTAAAAAGGAACAAAATGAGGGAGTTTGTTTTGACATAGCAATTATGATTAGTGCTGCAGAAATAAAAATTAGGGCACATTTTGAGTGACTTCTCAAATCCTCTTCTATTTCATTAAAAGATTCTGACATGCAGGCTGAAACATGCACTTTCAATACCAGCAGCAGACTTGTAGCTTTACTACAGTGATCTAATGAACAACTAGAGTGCTAACATTCTGAATTTATGGCAAATGTGTGACACATCTGAATGCCTTCTTTATGGAATCAAAGTAAAAAACTGAAAGTATTTCCTACTGAGGAAAATGTAGTAAATGAGGAAATTAGGAAACTTCATAACAAATAAGTCTCCCAAGATGGCCACCAGAGTCAAAAGAGCCCAAATGTAGCACAAATATCACCCAGATGTAGCCCATGTATAGCCCAATGACAGAATGTCCCAGAGTGTTCTAAAGAACAACAAGAGCGCTAACAATCGTACTTAGGAAAAAAGTATGGCACACATGAAGCCATCTTGATTGGAATAAAGTGGTAACACTTAAAACAATTATTTTAAAATGTGACAAAATGAGGGGGTTCATTTTGCCATAGAAATTATGATTAGTGCTGCAGAAAGAAAAATTAGGGCACATTTTGAGTGACTTCTCAAATCCTGTTCTATTTCATTAAAGAATTCTGACATGCAGACTGAAAAATGCGCTTTCAATACCCGCAGCAGACTTTCCTGCTGAGCAGTAGCTTTACTACAGTAATCTAATGAGCAACTAGAGTGATAACAATCTGAATTTATGGCAAATGAGTGACACATCTGAATGCCTTCTTGATGGAATCAAAGTAAAAAACTGAAAGTATTTCCTATTGAGGAAACTGTAGTAAATGAGGAAATTAGGAAACTTCATAACAAATAAGTCTCCCAAGATGGCCACCAGAGACAAAAGAGCCCAAATGTAGCACAAATATCACCCAGATGTAGCCCAAGTATAGCCCAATGACAGAATGTCCCAGAGTGTTCTAAAGAACAACAAGAGCACTAACAGTCTTACTTATGACTAAAGTATGGCACGCCTGAAGCCATCTTGATTGGAATAAACAGGTAACAAGTAAAACATTTAATTTTAAAAAGATCAAAATGAGGGGGTTCGTTTTGCCATAGAAAATATGATAAGTGCTGAAGAAAGAAAAATTAGGGCACATTTTTAGTGACGTCTCAAATCCTCTTCTATTTCATAAAAGAATTCTGACATGCAGACTGAAACATACACTTTCTATACCAGCAGCAGACTTCCCTGGTGAGCAGTAGCTTTACTACAATGATCTAATGGGTAACTAGAGTGCTAACATTTAAAAATTTGCGAACAAGTCATGACAAGAATTTTCAATTCTATTAAGGATACGGAGGCGGGGATTATGTTTCTCATTTCTTTGCATTTACTACACAGCAGCCAATAACTTTTTTATTCATAAACTACAAATCCCATGAGCACTAGGTGCCCCATAACCATAGGGAGTACCCTATATATGGTCTCACAGAGGTAGTCACTTCCTCTTTCTTTGTGTGATCCAACTGAAAAACCATTAAGTCCAACGTCTTTGAGATAACCATTCAAACTCGAACAGTGTCTTTCACCAGACAATCCAGTATGATAAGCAAACATTCTTAAGTCCAACAGGGACACTTCCTGTCTTGGGAAGGAAAAACCGTCCTCGTCTTGAGATCGGCGAACGACCGCCACACTTCAAGGAGGAAGAACACTCCAACGAACCATTTGAAGAAGAAGGCAGAGTACCTTTCTTGCCACTCGTATCTGAAATAAAGAGAGGAAATTCCCTAATAACATTCACTCTAGAAATTATCATATAAATCAGATCATTTAACTAGGTTGGGAAAACTAAATCCATAGTACAATCAAAAGAACTTTGACAGTGAACCTTATAGTTCATGACATATGATTCACTTTAATACCTACATTTTTGGGTGGGATAATCCTCGCCTCTGTGTCCCTAATAGAATTGAAAATTCTTGTCATGACTTGTTCGCAAATTTTTAATTCTATGTCAGGACCGGAGGCTCCGATTGTGCTTGTTCAAAGCTTAGCCACCACTCCTGATGCCACATCCACAATCAGTTTATAATAAAAAAGCTTTAAAGGTGGACTCTGTTGACCAATCATATGCCGTCATTATATCGGCCAGCGTTACTCCCAGAGCATGTTACTTAGAGGCCATTGCCCCTAGGACAGAGTGCGCTCCAAACTTAGAAACATCAATACCTGCCTCGCTCATGAGCCAACGCACTCAGCGAGCTAAAGTGGCAATGGTCACCGGGCGAAACGTTTTTTGTAAAGCAATAAACAGTTGACCTTGCATATTAGAACGAAACTCAGCTGTACTCACCTCGTACGCTTTAGGACATTGAACCACACATAATTTCAGATTATCCAAAAAACTAGGATATGACTTCATGTGGTCCAACCACCACAACATTTCCCACCTCGCTTCCTCGGAAAGAGGAATCCTTTCTGCATATCAAAGGTCTTTGCGAAGATGTTGAATCTTCAAGCGTTGGAGTGCGCAGTATTGTAAAGGTCCTGGAAATATGGCCTGGATCGATGAGGCCAACAGGCCCACTACTCGGGCCACTGACCTCAAGTATACAATCCACTTGTTCACAATCAATCTCAATTCTTTCTTGATTGCTCTTATCTTTTGCGCGGGAAGGAGAAGCTGCCAGCTCCGAGAGTCGATTTGAAAACCCAGTAATTCTAAAGATTATGACACGATCACAAGTACTCCTCAGGATCTGGGTGATGCTCAAAGGGGTCCACCTCCTGACATCCTCACTCTGACTAAAATATATCCAGAGCATTGAAGTGATCAAGCGAGGGATAGGGTTAGGGTAGGTGCAGCGTGGGAAAAGGGAGACCTGTAACAAAATAAACATAAAATTATTACCATATACAAGTCTGACTACACTCATATGTTCTCGCTAATACCACTCCAGTACCTGCTAAGGATCTTCCCTGTCTGCAGTAATTCTTCTGTCTAGTAAGATTCCTCTCTCACCGCTGGGAACAATGTACAAGCACCTAGAAAACCAAACACAACCAGTTTGTACTTTATCAACCTTTTCTGTTAATATAAACAGAAAATATCTAGTCCACATACATACCCTCTACCACACACCCTTGTAAACAAAAGAGAAGAAAGGCCAACTCCAGGAAATAGATAAGTAAGATAACACTCGGTCGGGGAGTTAATACTGTCAAAGTACTGTGAGCACCAAGAACACACTTCCCTTCAGGACCTCCAAACTGGATACAGGAATAACATGCTCAGGAAATTCATGCTAGAGTCACTTTTCAAAGTATCCCAAAAATCACCACATAATAGAAAAGCGGTACCTCCAAAATAGTTCCCGGCACTTGACACCACTTAACTCCCAAGGAAGCCTTTCTCTTCTTCATCCAAAAGGAAACGGAAAAGAAAAAGCAGCCAGTAATTCCTCCGCGGTTTACTTGGGGTGTCTGTAAACACACGGAAACATTTTCATTAACGGATGGTTCTTTCCGCCGCAGACAGAAATCAAGGCTAGGAAACCGCTGGCACTTACATGCAGAGAACGCCACAGGAGCCTAAAGAGATGCAGACTTTTTCCCCCGCCGCGGTCCAGGAAAAAACAAGATACAGAACGTTCACGCTCGTATGAGCAGAATGTGGCGAAAACCAGACAACGCCTCCTGACGTTCTCTGTCACAGGACAAGGAAGAGAGTTCCACGCCTCGGACAGAGTGCGCTTGAGTCTTCGGTACGATCAGCAACTTGCAGAGCAGCTGTTCTGCATCCAGGACTTCTACCAACAACGAGAATCACGTACAATGCTCCCTGCGTTGTACGTGGTTAAATTGATTCTGATCCCTCCCAGAAGGATGGCCTTCTGGGAGATGTAGTTCTACTGCCACCTTCTGACATCTTGAGGTAGGCGCACTACTCTGTCAATGCCTGACAGATTGCGTGGGAGATAGAATGGATTTCTGAGGGTTCACCACGAAGCCCAGGCTCTGAAAGGATGGCCCATTCTAGGTGCCGGAGAACTAGTCGAGGGCAGCGGGCCATGATAATGATGTCGTCCAAATAGACGATCAAGCGAACTCCTCGAGCTCGCAACGACTCCATGACGGGCGCAGGAGTTTCGTGAAGCACCAAGGTGCTGACGAAAGTCCGAAGGAAAGGACCTTGTACTCGTAGCAGACGCCCTGCCAGAGAAACTGAAGAAACCGTCGATGCTGAGCGTAGATGGGCACCAAAAGGTACCCATCTTTCAGGTCTAGACAGACCATCCAATACCCTTCCTGCAGAAGGTCCCGTAACAAATGGATGCCCTCCATTTCGAAATGTCGGTAAATGATTCACCCGTTGAACTCCTTCAGATTCAGAACCAATAGAGAACCGCGCCCTTTTTTCTGGACTAAGAAACCTGTGCTGAGGAAACCTTGTGGATGAGCCTGAGTGACAACTATAGCGCCCTTCTCTAGGAGGGATTGAATTTCGTTTGTGATGAAACCTTGATCTTGATGGGAAAAATGTATGGGAGGGGGAGGGGAACCCTGGGAGGGAGTATTGTACAATTCCAGTCGGTACCCCTGGACTGTCTCCAAAACCCAAGCATCCTGCAAGATCATTGGCCAGATCAGTAGAAAAGATTAAATCCGCCCCCCAGAACCACTTCTGAACACAGAATGAGTCTCACCTGTATTGCCGGTGTCTTGGTGATTGCCTTGGTTGCCACCAAATCTGCCTTTTCGGAAACGGTTTCAACCCCTTTGAGAGGGATAGAAGGAGGTGTTGCCTGAGTTATGATCCTGGTAGCCTCCTCTTTGATGCTGTTGTCCATGTGGGGCGACTTGATTGTACCCACGGCCAAACAACCGCCCTCGATTAGGTCTGGCCCTGGCGAAAACCGGGCAGAAGGCGTGCTTGAGTGATTCCTGCACCTTATCCAGACCGCTGAAGGTGGCCACGAACTTGGTCTGTTCCTTCAAGAATGGCTGACTGAAGAGGAGGCCCTGGGCCACCAGACCTGCCTCTGAGGAGGACAACTCTGCCAATTTGGGGTCCAGTTTGAGGAGTATGGATTTTCTCCTTTCACTGGACATGGTGCAGTTGGCGTTACCCAACTGGCAAATTGCACGTTGTGCCCATCTAATGAGGTCATCTGGGTCTACTGGAGTCCCTGAGTCTTTGGCATGAAAACCCATTTCAAAATTTTGGTCAATGATCCTGAAAGGTCAAGCAATTTATCTTGGCAAGATCGCCAGGTGCGATCAATGCCCTTATTGGGGTCTTTTGAATACTTCTTTAAGTAGGTCAGCATCGTGGGGTCCACTTGTGCCGTTAGGTCAGGTCTCGGGCATTCTGACCGAAGTCGTGCCCTAACGTCCTTATCAAAAGGACGTCTGAGGTGCGATTGTACATAATTCGCCACCTCTTGCGGAGGAAGCCTCGCTGTAGAATTAGGGTGAATTATGTCTGCTGGCTCAAACGTGAGCACTTTAGGCTGTGGAGAGGGTTCAGGGTGATGCTCCTTTCTGGACTTTTTCGCCAATCTGGGCGCTTCCTCTTGCTCTGACTCCTTACCAGAAGAGCAGTATCCATCCTCTCCCTGCGTCGATTTTGCAGGATCGACTGGCGCCAGGGACGCATGGTTGTTGGCCAAGGCTCTGGAAAGCCGAGCAAAATCCTCTGTGTGAAGGTTGGGCGTTTTCTTAGCACTGGGTTGGGGACAGGCACCTGTGCCTGGATGCCCCCTTGCTGAAGTGCGTAACTATTTAAATGACGCTTGAGGGGTGTGATTGCTCATACTAGCACTGAATTAACGGAGTTCTGCACCCCAGCATCCAAGGCCTACATGAGGTCCTGTTCTAGTGAACCGGTCGGTTCTGATCCAAAATACTCCTCCTCATAAAGATACTCAGCCATTTTGCAACATTACAGTAACGGACCCCAAGAGAGTACAGTTCTGAGGTCAACTCAGTTGTCAGGGGGAACACGGGAAGAGAAACAATCCCAGGCAAGCCAACAGGTGAAGATTGATAAGTATAAGTGGTGAAGGGAGGGCTTGCCAAACCTCTCTAGGCAAAGCCTATGTACAATATTTTTACTTCCCTCTGCGATTAAAGAGCATTGGGCATCACCGGGAGCAGCAAACGGGCAAAAAGCACTTTGAAATTCAGCTAATTTTCCTGCTTTGATCCATAGCTGTAAACGCTGTCGGGACAATTTCCAAAATGGCTGCCGCTCATGCGCGGAAACAGCCGCCCGTTGCACTAGAAAGAGGACTCAGTGCGATCGAGAGACGTGCGGTACTCGCACCCACTTTCCCACTCCACCTGAGGAAAGGAGCGGGCACAACACGCCCGGCCGGGGAGGCAGAAGCACTCTCCCGACGACAGAAAACCCAAGCACACACATCAGAGACTCACGGAGGTGCAAAGCAGACAAAGCTGGGTACAATGCTAATATCGTAACTAACCACCAATACAGAAAATTAACCACACAATATAAAAGCATCAAGCGCATAAGCATACAGCGCGTATAATGATTAATCCGTGCCTAAACCCATATGCTACCATACAAAAAGAGTAGTATGGGAAGGCACTTAACTGGCTGCGGAGCAGCAAAGAAAGAGGAAGTGACTGCCTCTGTGAGACCTTATATAGGGTACTCTCTATGGTTATGGGGCACCTAGTGCTCATGGGATTTGCAGTTTACGAATGAAAAAGTGTTTTTCTTGGCTGCTGTGTAATAAATGCAAAGAAATGAGAAGCATAATCAGAGCCTCCGGTCCTGACATAGAATCAGAATTTATGGCAAATGTGTGACACATCTGAATGCCTTCTAAATGGAATCAAAGTAAAAAACTGAAAGCATTTCCTACTGCGGAGACTGCAGTCAATGAGGAAATTAGGAAACTTCATGATGTAGCCCATGTATCGCCCAATGATAGAAGTGTGCAAAACACTTTATTTTTAGTTTTTTTGCAGTTTTATATAGTGCAGACTGGTCAGGTATTTGAGTGCCTTACATGAGCATTGGTTACATCACACAAGGACAAATTCATTTTGGTTGTAGACATGGGGAGATTCAGTGATTTGACCAGAATCACAGAATATCGAGCTGAAGCAGAAACTCCAACCTTGTTCCCCAGTTGCAAAGTATGCAGCTTTGGAAGTAAAACCACATCCTCTCCCCTAAGTGCAACATTTAATCAAGTGGTCAACTGAATAAAAAAACATAAAGATATCAAACAATTTAAAAGTGCTTTGTTGCTATTTGAAAACTCAGAAAATGCTTCCTCATTTTAGTTTTTTAGAGAACTAACCATAATTTCGATGCAAATAAGACCCTCTAATTTCTGTAATTTCTAAAGGGAATGCTTTCGGTATTACAGTTTTGATTATATCAAGATGACGTCAGGCGTGCCACACTTTTGTAATAAATATAGAATGTTAGCAATCTAGTTGTTCATTAGGATACTGTTGAGAGGCAGAGGCCAGGGCCCCGGATTCAGAAAATTGAAGGCAGGTAGGAGGGTACAGAGGCAACAATTTGACCACACTTGGCAAGCAGGAAGGGCAGTGGCAGCACAACAGACTATGGAGGGAAGTGGAAAGGGGGGCAGGGGAAACAAACCAACAATGCAGGACAGGCAAGAGAGGCTGTGGCAATATAATACACCATTGTGGGCGGAAGTAAAAAGCAGTGGTAGTACAACCATACATGCCAACAGACCTGATTCAGCCAGGACACGTCCAATGTTTTTAAGTCCAAATAGGCTTTATTTGATCTGTCTCCTGTCTACAATCTCCTCTTTTTCAATGTAAGTCAATAGGGAAAATCAATACCCCAGTTTTTTTTCAAAATCTCCCTCCTACCAAGTTCAAAATGTTAGCAAGGATGGTACATTGGATCAAGGAAGGCAGGAGAAATTGGGGTAGGGACATGGACTCGGATAACAGAGGAGAGGAGGGACAGGTGTACCAAACTGACCTTACAGGACATGTATCAGCGTTTGCAGCAGCACAATATACCACACAGGGCATGCGGGACGGGAGTGCAGCACAACATTCCATGGAAAGTAATAGGGAGGGGACAGGACCATGCACATGGACAACAGAGAACAGAGGGGAAAGAGGCAATGGCAGCTAGCTGACCATAATGGACAGACAGGAGAGAAAGCCGCAGCATAACGGACCATAAAGGGCAGGAGCGAGGAATCAGGGGCATTACAATGGAACAGACAAGCCAGGAGGGAGGGAATAGGGGTCTACACATGGAAAACAGAAGGCAAGGGGCAAGGGGGCAGGAGCAGCAAGCTGACCATGGAGGTCAGGCAGGATGGGCACTAGAAGCAAGACACACCATGGAGAGCAACAGTAAGACTATAATGGCATACAGAAATACCATGGAGGGAATGTGGGAGGGGGTGAGGGGTAGCTAGCTGACCACACAGGGAAGGTGGGAGGGGCAGTGGCAGCACAGAAGACCATGCATGGCAAGGGGGGGGTTAGTGGCAGCACAATGGCCATGATGGGCAAGAAGGAGGGGGCAGGGGCATGCACAAAGAGCCATGGAGGATAGAAGGGAGGGGTTGGAGCTGGGCACAGACAAGAGAGTTTAGGGGAAGGGGCCTCACAACAGACCACATGGGGCACACAGGAGGAGCAGTTGCAGCACAACAGACCAGGGATGGCAGAAGGGTGTGGCAGTAAAATGGACCGTGGACGACATGAGGAAGGAGATAGGGGCATGGAATGTGAACAGGCAGGGTGGAAGTGGCAGGGACAGGATACAGTCATCTGACAACACTAGGCAGGTGGGAGGGGAGTGACAGCTCAACAGAACACTCAGAGTAGATAGGATGGGCAGGTCCATGGAACATGGTGGGCAAAAAGGATGGAGCAGAGGCATACACACAGACATCAGAGGGCAGGGGGAAGGAGAGTAGTGGCAGCAAGCTAAGCACAGAGGCTAAGCAAGAGGTCAATGATGGGGGATAGGATTGGGCAATGGAGGGCAGGAGGAGTGGACTGTGACATCATGCTAAATGGAGGGCAGTGGCAGCACATCAGACCATGCATGGCAGGAGGGAGGAGGCTAGTGCATGGATTCAGACATAAGAGGATAGGGAGGAGGTGGATGGGGCAGCAAGCTAACTGTTCAGAGAAGGCAGGAAGGCCAGTGGCAGAACAACGGCTACACAGGGCTATAATGAGGGTGCAGGGCCACGGACTTGGACAATGTATGGCAAGGAGGAGGGGAGGCAGGAGCAGCAAGCTTGGATGGGGGCAGCACAATGCCAGGCCAGGCCCTGCTTTGAACCCCCTACCATCCATTGTGATAGGCATCTTACTTAACATTAAAGAAACAGAAATTCAGTGAAAAACACAAAGATTACAGGGACGCTATAACTAGACTCAGATTTCACTTGTACAATACCAGTGAAATTCAGCAGTTATAGTTACCTGAGCTAACTATAACTTACGCCCCCGCAATGCACTGCTTATGACCTCACACATTACATCATTTATGACATGGCCAGTGACATCACTCTTGCCATCACTCATGACATCGCAAATGAGCTGTGAATGGAATGGAACCTATAATCGCTAGAACTTTCTTTAGGGATAGTGTCTGTATATTAACACACCTTTTTATTCTTTTCTTTTATGTAAGAACCATTGTAATACGCAACGTGCCCAGATCAATATGGCCGATAGCCTTTCACTTTAAAGTAATGTGTAGTCCATTGTTTATGTTGATGTTTGCAATCCTAAGTATGTTTATTATGAGCAAGTCACGTTAACGAACATACAGGTATGGCGGTCACAGGGCAAGATATGCTGAAATGACCTTGTGTGCATATTAAGACTTGTTTTCTTTTCTTTATTGTATCAATTCCTGAATTTTCACATTGTGACCAGGCCAATATGGCCACCAGCTTTTTGAGTGACTGTATGGGTGAGTGATTGGATGTGTGTGTAGACCTATTAATCAGTGAGTGTGTATGTACTAACTGGTATTGGTGTGTCTATGTTTTCGAGAATGGTAGTCTGTATTTTAGAGTGGGTGTATGAAAGGTTACATTAGGGTATGAGTAGGTTCATCAGAGATTAAGTGGATGATGCTATCAGTGATGTCATTTGAGATGTCATCAGAGATGTCATCACAGTGATGTCACTGACAATGTCATGAGTGATGTAATGTGTGACATCATCTGCAGTGCATTGCGGGAGCGGGAGATATATATATATATATATATATATATATATATTACCTACTGGCGGTCGCCAGTAGGTAGTTATAGTTAGGACCACGTTTCCATAGGAAATCCGCAACATTCTATTTGGAATAACTTTGGCGCCGGTCGACGAATACTCGCGAAATTTTCAAAATAGGTGGGGCGCTACGCTCCGCTCCTACCCTGAAAGTCTCGGGGGGATTCGTCAAGCGGGGGCTGAGATAAAAGGGGGGTCCCAAAACGCGTTTTTCCCATGCATTTTTCCATAGGACCTTTAGACACAGCTACAGCCCGAACGGCTGAACAGAGTTCCTTGAAATTTGGCAGAGAGGTAGTCTACAGGTCAAGGAAGGGCCTTTTGTAGGTTTGGTGTAAATCTGTTCAGTAGATTCTGAAAAAATAGCCTTTAAATCAATATATATATCTGAGCCAGCTTACGGTGCACTTACCGCGCGCTTACCGTACGCGTACGGTGACGTGCGCGAGCGCGATTCTGATTGGCCGTTAGATCTTAGTAAACATTCGAATCGGTCGAAACCAGGAAGCGGCGGCCGCCATTTTCTCTCTCGCACTCTGACAGGGGGTTGAAAAACAAAGGGCATAAACATGTAAAGGGGCTGTTTAGACAGCTCCCAAGCACCTAGCCATGTTGAGGGAGTCCCCAACGATCCCCCAAGGCAAAAAAGGGAATTTTAATTTTTTTGAAAATTTCGCCGATTACGCTTAACGTACGCGTACGGTAAAAATTAAATAAAAAAATAAAAAATCATCCACACTTTCCCTACCCCATGTGTAAATGCTGCCCGAAGGGCACCATTTGTGCATGGCTTATTACAATAAAGAAAAACTAATATATTACCTGTCACAACGATGCTCATCATATGTCCTCCATGTGCGCATGGTGCGCGCAGCGCATCGTGCGTTCATGGCCCATCTAGCGTAACTTGGGCACGCGGTGCGCGAAGCGCACCGCGTGCTCACTGTGCGCGCACGGTGCGCGAAGCGCGAAGCGCACCGTGCGCGCACGGAACGAACTGCGTTAAGTGGGCGCGCACGCCACGAATGGCGTAAAGTAACTTAGCATTTAAAAAACCGTACAAATTCACTGAAAAAACCATAGGTTTCACACACGTTATAGTTAGGAATTAGCATTTAAAAAACCTTGCAAATTCACTGAAAAAACCATAGGTTTCACACATGTTATAGTTAGCTGGACATTTTACTGATAAAAAACCAATGAAATTCCCCGTTATAATTAGTGCAGGCAACTATAACTCACGCGACCGCAATCCTCTGCTGATGACATATGTGTCTTTATGAAAAAAAAATATCTGTAATATATGTATAGCTAAAAATTTATGGAAGAAGACATGGGTAAATAAGTGTCTAAATACAGTATTAGCATCAGCAGAGGATTGCGGTCGCGTGAGTTATAGTTGCCTGCACTAACTATAACGGGGAATTTCATTGGTTTTTTATCAGTAAAATATCCAGCTAACTATAACATGTGTGAAACCTATGGTTTTTTCAGTGAATATATATATATATAGATATATCACCAACACAAGTCCACCAGCCGTTGCACCTCAGCGTCACGGGTGCTGCTCAGCGCTTGGAGGACGCGCAAATCAATTCCAAAACCCAGGTTTCTCACTTCCCAGGAACCTCTTTCAATAGAGCGCACTCAAAGCCATCAGCGTTAAGTAAGCAATTTTCCATTTATTTTCGTCTCAACTGCTTGCAAGTAGACAAACGCGTTTCGGCGAGACCGCCTTCGTCAGTGTCTATTCAACAGTTACATAATAAGTTTTTTTAAATAAAGTTTTCATACAATTCATGAAAATAGAAAATAACGTTTTTAAATAAACATAGAAGAAGGTACAGTGATGCAGACATCGGTATCATTACTGCAGCAGCCATCTTTGAACAATCATTACATTACATTCATGTTATGAGTTCATTGCTTGGATATACTTGTATATATCACTTATTTGCATTTCATGTGATTACTATTCATCAATTTTGAATTTCTATTCTAGCCCTCCATTGCCACTAGAACAATTGAAATAATATTTTGACATTTTGGCTGCGTATTTTGAAAATTACGCCCTGTATGGGCTTACCTTCCAAGAAGTCTGCATTATTACATAGGTTGGACAATACAAATCATTCCTGTTGTTTCTCAAAAAGGAAAACGCTCCTCCCCCTTTTTTTTTATAAAGAATTTTCATTAGATATGGAGAACCTTCAGTTTAACCTATATGGACCCACATTTCCTCTTCATTGTTGAGTCCTTTCGGTATTTTAGTTTGCAACTTTATGATATATTTAGATTCTAAGATACGTAATTTCTTCACCTGGTCTCCTCCCCTTTCAGATTTGGCAATCTGGTCTAGGCAGAAGAACCTGAGAAGATTACTGTTACTTTGGTGTTCTATTTCAAAATGACGGGCAACAGGATAATTATGGTCTTTATTATTAATTGCCCTTAGGTGTTCTAAAATTCTTTTTTTTGTAGGATGTATTGTGCTTCCCACATATTGTTTCCCGCATGGACACACCAAACAGTAAACTGTATGATCCGAGTTGCAATTTAAAAGCTTAGAAATCGGGGTTCTCCCTGTTTTCCCTGGTATTGTATAATCTTTCACTTTGTGGCTGTTTTTACAAGCTTTGCATTTCATGCAAGGAAAGAAACCTTTAACAGGTATAGGTTTCTTTTTCTTAGCTACATAGTGACTTTGAACCAAATGGTCTTTCAAGGAATTTCCTCTCCTGTACGTTACCAGGGGGTTGTCAGTTAGCACTTTACCCACTATCGTGTCAGATTTCAATATCCTCCAGTTTCTTCTGAGAATTTGAAATACCTCTGGTGATTTTTCAGTAAAATTGGTAATGATCCTGATTTTATCGTCTTTGCTTTTTATCTTATCCACAAGTAAGACGTTTCTTTCAATGGAATTGCAATGGAGCTCCGCTTTGTTCAAAATTCCATTGCAATACCCTCTTTTCTGAAATCTCACTTTGGCCTGGCTGATCGCTTTATTAAATTCCGGGGTCTTGGAACAGTTTCGTTTCATTCTCAGAAACTCCCCAAGAGGTATGTTGTTAACTACACTCCTCGGATGACAACTTCCTGCATGCAGGATTGTATTTCCTGCTGTAGGTTTACGGTAAAGGGCAGTTTCTATGGTGTTCCCTTCAATGTACACTCTGAGATCAGGGTATACCACCTCCTTACTGCTGATGCGGCAGTCACGTATAGCAATGCGTATTTAGTAAGCACAGAATTGTCTCACTCTGCTTTAATGATGTTCTCAGACTCTGAGAGAGAGGAAGCAGCTGAAAGTCTGTTTTCGAGTGTAAGAAGTACAGTGGGAAATACGAATGGACAACAAAGTAAAACGACCCCCTCAACACTAAAAAGTCTGTTTCTCACCTTGGAGAAATTATACGAAAGAGAGACAAGAAAGTGGTGGGAAGCCACAAGCCTGCAGAAATATTTAGACGTTGGCCGGGTCCCAAGGGGACTACGGATTTACACGGTCCCGTCCTACGAAAAACCTGATCCAGCGCTACTACAGGAATGGGCAGAGTATACAACGGAAGTCACTAAAGGAATGCTCAAAATCTTAATAAAATATGCGTGGAGCGACAGATCGAAACTACAACAAGAAATCAAAGAAATTGAAGATAAAATCAGCGGAGAAAAAGATGAGAAAAAGAGTGAAGAACTGCGCCAAGCCATGAAAAAACGCCTCATGAATTATGAAGCAACTATCAAATCAAGAAAGCAATCAAAGTTCTTGCGGGACGAGAACGACTATCGAAATGGCCGGATACTAACCTTCGCGAAAAAATATGACGCTCCTCGAAGAATTTTAAGTCTGAACAAGCAAGGAACAGAAACACAAAGAAGTACATCTGAATCCGAGCTTGAAGTCTCCGAAGGGGAGCAACATTCAAGTGATGTAGACACTGGTGAAAGGAGCCAACCAGCTACGGTTTTTCAGGAGTACGAACTCATGAGGGATTTGAGACAAAGACCGGCCCAACGAACACATCCACCAGAGATACGAGGAGGAAGAGGAGGAAGACGAGGAGGGGCAAAAAAAGCAGAAATGGAACGTTCTACCCCGATAGTGACACGCAGCAAACGAGGGGGACGATGGAACTAAAGGAACAAACAGTGATTAATCTGTCGGACAGGAACCTGACAGATACCGAATTGGACATTTTAAAACTAGGACTCACCTTTTGCCCCACACCAGCATTTGACTATACGCAAACACGTATTGACATTTATAAATTCATCAGAAAGGTAAAATTGATGAAATTACACCTCCTACATCCCAAAAAGAGCCTGCCACCAACAACAGAAACGGAGGCTGATGATGACTTGACAGGAGCCGATCTTTCAACCATTGTGTTACTTCATGAGTTAGAAGATGAACAAGAAGATATTACCATAACTCAGAGATTGGAAGAAAGTGGCATCCCACAAAAAACATGCAAAAGTAATCTTAAATTCAAATCTAAAACGATACCAAGGACAGCATATGATGCGATTGATACTTTCCAGGATATGGTCATCGAAGAATTAAAAAATCTTCAAAAAAGCAAATTCAATGCCAAAAGAAGAAATCTAACGAAACGACAATGGGAAACTATTGAGGAATTAAAAAGAGATGAATCTATCATCATAAAGCCCTCTGACAAAGGGGGAAATGTAGTTATCCTCAGAAAAACTCAATACGAAGATGAAGCATTATCCCAATTAAAGAAGTTGGAGCATTACATTCCGATCAGTAAACAACAGTACACCAAGAGTATTTCGGACTTCCATGGTTTGATTACAAAATGGAGGGACGAAGGAACTTTAGATCAGGACGATTGGAACTTCTTGAAATGTGAACATCCTGAATTGGCAACTTTCTATCATTTGCCGAAAGTGCATAAAAGCAAAACTTGGCCTCCTGGACGACCAATCGTATCATCTAAGAACAGTCTCTTGGAGAATACCTCAGTTTACATTGATTGTTTTATTTCTCCTATGGTGAGGGATTTAACATCCTACTTACGTGACACTAAGGATTTTCTACGCATCATACAAGGAATTACATGGGAACCTGGTATGCTATTGATAACTTTGGACATTGTCAGTTTGTACACATCTATCAATCACACTAAGGGCTTAGAGGCTATAAGCTTCTTTCTGAAAAGGAGACCATTGAAATATCGAAAACACAATGAGATGCTGATGGAACTGACGGAGTTCTGCTTAACAAATAACATTTTTATTTTTTCTGAACAACTATATTTGCAGAAACAAGGTACGGCGATGGGAACGTGCTTCCCCCCCAGTTACGCGAACTTGTTCGTGGGCTGGTGGGAGGAGCACATTGCCTGGACCGGTAACAATGCAAAATGGATGGACAACATCGCTCTGTGGACGCGGTACATTGATGATTTGTTCGTCCTGTGGCGTGGTCCACAGAGCGATGCAGAGGAGTTTATCAAAGCTCTAAATGTTAATGATCTAAACTTACAATTCACGAGTTGCATCAGCAGTAAGGAGGTGGTATACCTTGATCTCAGAGTGTACATTGAAGGGAACACCATAGAAACTGCCCTTTACCGTAAACCTACAGCAGGAAATACAATCCTGCATGCAGGAAGTTGTCATCCGAGGAGTGTAGTTAACAACATACCTCTTGGGGAGTTTCTGAGAATGAAACGAAACTGTTCCAAGACCCCGGAATTTAATAAAGCGATCAGCCAGGCCAAAGTGAGATTTCAGAAAAGAGGGTATTGCAATGGAATTTTGAACAAAGCGGAGCTCCATTGCAATTCCATTGAAAGAAACGTCTTACTTGTGGATAAGATAAAAAGCAAAGACGATAAAATCAGGATCATTACCAATTTTACTGAAAAATCACCAGAGGTATTTCAAATTCTCAGAAGAAACTGGAGGATATTGAAATCTGACACGATAGTGGGTAAAGTGCTAACTGACAACCCCCTGGTAACGTACAGGAGAGGAAATTCCTTGAAAGACCATTTGGTTCAAAGTCACTATGTAGCTAAGAAAAAGAAACCTATACCTGTTAAAGGTTTCTTTCCTTGCATGAAATGCAAAGCTTGTAAAAACAGCCACAAAGTGAAAGATTATACAATACCAGGGAAAACAGGGAGAACCCCGATTTCTAAGCTTTTAAATTGCAACTCGGATCATACAGTTTACTGTTTGGTGTGTCCATGCGGGAAACAATATGTGGGAAGCACAATACATCCTACAAAAAAAAGAATTTTAGAACACCTAAGGGCAATTAATAACAAAGACCATAATTATCCTGTTGCCCGTCATTTTGAAATAGAACACCAAAGTAACAGTAATCTTCTCAGGTTCTTCTGCCTAGACCAGATTGCCAAATCTGAAAGGGGAGGAGACCAGGTGAAGAAATTACGTATCTTAGAATCTAAATATATCATAAAGTTGCAAACTAAAATACCAAAAGGACTCAACAATGAAGAGGAAATGTGGGTCCATATAGGTTAAACTGAAGGTTCTCCATATCTAATGAAAATTCTTTATAAAAAAAAAGGGGGAGGAGCGTTTTCCTTTTTGAGAAACAACAGGAATGATTTGTATTGTCCAACCTATGTAATAATGCAGACTTCTTGGAAGGTAAGCCCATACAGGGTGTCATTTTCAAAATACGCGGCCAAAATGTCAAAATATTATTTCAATTGTTCTAGTGGCAATGGAGGGCTAGAATAGAAATTCAAAATTGATGAATAGTAATCACATGAAATGCAAATAAGTCATATATACAAGTATATCCAAGCAATGAACTCATAACATGAATGTAATGTAATGATTGTTCAAAGATGGCCGCTGCAGTAATGATACCGATGTCTGCATCACTGTACCTTCTTCTATGTTTATTTAAAAACATTATTTTCTATTTTCATGAATTGTATGAAAACTTTATTTAAAAAAACTTATTATGTAACTGTTGAATAGACACTGACGAAGGCGGTCTCGCCGAAACGCGTTTGTCTACTTGCAAGCAGTTGAGACGAAAATAAATGGAAAATTGCTTACTTAACGCTGATGGCTTTGAGTGCGCTCTATTGAAAGAGGTTCCTGGGAAGTGAGAAACCTGGGTTTTGGAATATATAGATATATATATATATAGAAGATAGCTTCAGCCCAAGCCTCTTGCTATGGCGGGCAACACGGCAGGGTGGCCACCCTCTATATCCAAAATACCCACTGAATAGTTCCGTTTCACAAGAAAAACACTGGTGCCGTGGTCTCTATTAACAAAACGTGTTTTTTGCAACACAAAGTCCCGACGAATTTTGGAGTTGCGTCACTCCTTTCTCACGGGCAAGGTTTAATGCTTCTTTCCTTATTTTTAAAGAAAGAAGTGCAAATTTCATGTGCCAAATAATGAACATAAAAAACATACTTTGACTGGTCGTCATAAGCTATATCAATAAAGTTGTTCAACTTCAACAATTACGGAAATGCATATCGTGAGGCTCGTAAGCATTTTTAAAAGATGAATAAATTATGATAGCAGCATTATTAAACATGCGTTGATTTCGCTGAAGTGAACCGATTTTTCACCATAAAGGCACATGATTAAACAATAAATGACCTGACTTGTTCAAAAAGCAATAACTACAATGGGTGGTTACTTATAAACAAACAATTCAACCCAAGTGGGCATTATTTCATATGCGGAATATCGGTACCATCACAATAGAGTATCCGTTCCAACTGGAACTCAAATCAATAACTTCGATCTTAGTGGGCAAGCCAATAACCTCGTACATTGTGGCAACACAGTGAGGCCATCATTGCATGTGTGCACAAATGTCAAAGCAGATCACTTTGATAAACAACACTTCTGCTCAAGTGAGCAAAATGTTATTCAGCACCCGACACTCACTCCCCCATTGAGCCCCTCGCAGACGTACTCATGAACCCATGCACCCAGTAAATTACCCACTCACACATCCATGCAGGTAGTCACACAACCCACAAACACTCAGGCACCCATACAGGTACTCAGACAACCAATCAATAACCCATATAGACACTCATGTACCTATTCACCAACCCATGCAGCCACTTACACACCAACCGACAGACTGATACAGACATTGACACAGATTAGTCACTCAACCATACATTCACCCAGACATGTATAATCACTCACATATGCAGTCAGTCACACATTGACTGAATCATCATATATATATCACATTCTTAAACTTATTAGAAACACTCACAGTCACTGGATGATGTCATCAGTGATATCATCAGTGATGTCACTGACCATGTCATCAGTGATGTAATATGTGAAGTCATCAGCAGTGTATTACGGGGGGATGAGTTATAGTTAGCTCAGCTAGCTAACTATAATGGCTGAATTTCTCTGGTTTTGTACTAGTGAAATGTCAGACTAACTATAACATCCCTGAAACCTGCGTTTTTTTCAATGAATATCTACAGTTTTTTAAATACTAATTTCTAACTATAACGTCCCTGAAACCTGTGTTTTTTCAGTGAATTTTATATATATATATTCAATCTCCTCTTACAAGGAAGGAATCAGCACTCAGGTTGTAGTTTGGAAGTATTTAATCTGCACAGGAGCAAAGGACGCGATCTACTCGTTTCGGCTCGTCCAAACCTTGATAACGATACAAGATGTCATTGTAGCTTCCTTATTTAAATGTACAAATGCCTCCAGTTGCCAACATTAACTGAGGAAAGCTGGTGGCCATATTGGCCTCGTCATGATGTGAAAATTCAGGAATTGATGCAATAAAGAAAAGAAAACAAGTCTTAATATGCACACAATGTAATTTCAGCATACCTTGCCCCATGACCGCCGTACCTGTATGTTCGTCAACGCGACTTGTTCATAACAAACATACTTAGGATTGCAAACATCAACATAAACAATGAACTAAACATTACTTTAAAGTGAAAGGCTATCGGCCATATTGAGCTGGGCAAGGTTGCGTATTATAATGGTTCTTACACGAAAGAAAAGATTTAAAAGGTCTGTTAATATACATACACTATACCTAAAGAAAGTTCTAGCGATTATAGTTCCATTCCATTCACAACTCATTTGAGATGTCATGAGTGATGGCATGAGTGATGTCACTGACCATGTTATGAATGCTGTAATGTGTGAGGTCATAAGCAGTGCATTGCGGGGGCTTAAGTTATAGTTAGCTCAGGTACATATAACTTCTGAATTTCACTGGTTTTGTACAAGTGAAATCTGAGTCTAACTATAAAGTCCCTGTAATCTTTGTTTTTTTCAGTGAATTTCTGGTTTTTTTTTAATGTTAAGTAAGATGTCTATCACAATGGATGGTGGGGGTTGGAAGCAGGGCCTGGCCTGGCATTGTGCTGCCCCCACCCAAGCCTGCTGCTCCTGCCTCCCCTCCTCCTAGCCATCTATTGTCCAAGTCCATGCCCCTGCTCCCTCATTACAGCCCTGTGTGGCTGTTTATCTGCCACTGGCCTTCATGCCTTCCCTGAACAGTTAGCTTGCTGCCCCATCCACCTCCTCCCTATCCTCTTATGTCTGAATCCATGCACTAGCCTCTTCCTTCCTGCCATGCATGGTCTGATGTGCTGCCACAGCCCTCCATTTAACAAGATATCACAGTCCACTTCTCCTGCCCTCCATTGCCCAATTCTATGCCCTATCATTGACCTCCTGCTTAGCCTCTGTGCTTAGCTTGCTGCCCCTACTCTCCTTCCCCTGCACTCCAATGTCTGTGTGCATGCCCCTGCTCCATCCTTTTTGCCTACCATGGACCTGCCCCTCCTATCTACTCTGAGTGTTCTGTTGAGCTGCCACTCCCCTCCCACCTGCCTAGCATTGTCAGATGACTGTAACTGTCCCTGCCACCTGCACCCTGCCACGCTCCATGCCCCTATCCCTTTCCTCATGTCCTGCACGGTGCATTTTACTTCCACACCCTTCTGCCCTCCCTGGTTTGTTGTGCTGCAACTGCTCCTCCTGTGTGCCCGCATGGTCTGTTGTGAGGCCCCGTCCCCTCAACTCTCTTGTCTGTGCCCAGCTCCAACTCCTCCCTTCTATCCTCCATGGTCCTTTGTGCATGTCCCTGCCCCCTCCTTCTAGCCCATCATGGCCATTGTGCTGTCACTAACAATCCCGCTTGCCATGCACGGTCTTCTGTGCTGCCACGACCCCTCCCACCTTCCCTGTGTGGTCAGCTAGCTGCTCCTTACCCCCTCCCACATTCCCTCCATGGTCTGTGTGTATGCCATTATAGTCTCACTGTTACTCTCCATGGTATGTCTTGCTTCTAGTGCCCATCCTGCCTGACCTCTATGATCAGCTTACTGCACCTGCCCTGCCCCCTACCCTCTTTTTTCCATGTGTAGACCCCTATTCCCTCCCTCCTGGCTTGTCTGTTCCATTGTAATACCCCTGATCCCTCCCTCCTGCCCTTTATGGTCCGTTATGCTGCAGCTTTCCCTCCTGTCTGTCCATTATAATAAGCTAGCTGCCATTGCCTCTTTCCCCTCTGTTCTCTGTTGTCCATGTGCATGGTCCTGTCCCCTCCCTATTGCTTTCCATGGAATGTTGTACTGCACTCCCATCCTGTATGCCCTGTGTGGTATATTGTGCTGCTGCAAACGCTGATACATGTCCTGTAAGGTCAGTTTGGTGCACCTGTCCATGTCCCTCCTGTCCTCTGGTATTCGAGTCCATGTCCCTACCCCAATTCCTCCTGCCTTCCATGATCCAATGTACCATAGTTGCTAACATTTTGAACTTGGTAAGAGGGAGATTTTGAAAAAAGCTAGGGTTTTGATTTTCCCCATTGACTTACATTGAAAAAGAGGATATTGTAGACAGGAGACAGATCAAATAAAGTCCATTTGGGCTTAAAAACATTGGGCGTTTCCTGGCTGAATCGGGTCTGTTACCATGTATGGTTGTACTACCACTGCCTCTTCCTTCTGTCCTCAATGGTCTATTATATTGCTACAGCCTCTCTTGCCTGTCCTGCATTGTTGGTTTGTTGCCCCTGCCCCCCTTTCCACTGCCCTCCATAGTCTGTTGTGCTGCCACTGCCCTTCCTGCCTGCGCAGTGTTGTCAAATTGTTGCCTTTGCACCCTCCTACCTGCCTTCAATTTTCTGAGTCCGTGCCCTTGGCCTCTGCCTCTCAACAGTATCATAATGAACAACTAGATTGCTAACATTCTATATTTATTACAAAAGTGTGGCACGCCTGACGTCATTGTGATATAATCGAAACTGTAATACCTAGAGCATTTGCTTTAGAAATTACAGAAATGAGAGGGTCCTATTTGCATCGAAATTATGGTTTGTGCTTTCAAAAACAAAATGAGGACACATTTTCTGAGTTTTCAAATAGCAGCAAAGCTCTTTTAAATTATTTGTTATCTTTATGTTTTTTTATCCAGTTGACCACTTGATTAAATGTTGCACTTAGGGGAGAGGATGTGGTGTTACTTCCAGAGCTGCAGACTTTGCTTCTGTAAGGCAATTAACAATCTTGAACACCCGGATATCCTAAAGGACCGTGTGCACTCTTCATATGCTTTGAGACATTTCACCACACAAAATCTATCGTTTTATGGAGAAGCATTATAATCAATAGATCTGGAGAAAGTGTTAGCGCGAGCTGTAATCACAAATGACACACCTTCAGGGGAGAAAATTCTACCCTCCAAGTCTAATACTCTAATATCAGAAACCCTGCGACATGCAGATAAACATAGTAACATGGCTAATTTGGCAGATAACTGTTTCATGGGCAATTAGACATTATTAGGCCAGTTCTCAAACAAATTCAGTACGTTAGAAACATCCCATAAAAAAGTATACTTAGCCTTAGGAGGGTTCGCTATACGTATCCCTTTCAGGAGCTTGCACACGACCGGATGCATCCCAATAGGCCTGCCATCTAGGTGCGTATGGCCCACAGAAATGGCTGAACTGAAATTATTCACCGACCTATAGGATAAACCATCCGCTGCTTTTTGGGAGATGAGGTTCACAACGTGAGAGACATCTGCCTCCACGGGATCCAGGTGTTTCTCCAGGCACCAACCCAACCAAGTCTTCCAGGCAGAGCCATATTGCTTCCTAGTGGAAGGGGCCCAGGCTTGTTGGATAAAACTGGAAGCTTGCTCCGAAATTCCTGCCAACGACCATTGTTGCCAGAAAGCCTCCAAGCCATCAGGGATAGTTGCCCCGCGAGTACGAGCGGGTGGAACTCTCCCTGAGGGCCCTGGAGCATCATCGGAAAACTCTGGAGAGGGACTGGAAAGTCGCACGCCATCTCCAGCAGAACCGGGAACCATGGTTGAGACTTCCAGATTGGTGTGATCAATACAATTTCCACCTCCTGTCACGTCACCTGATTCGCTACTCTGGGAATCAAGACAAATGGTGGAAATGCATACTGGAGATTCTGTGACCAGTCCTGTGTGAACGCATCCGTCGCTTTCGCCAGGGGGTCTGGCCTGCAGCAGAAGAAGGACTCCAGTTGGTGGTTCAGCCTGGAGGCAAACAGGTCTGTGTGGAACGGACCCCACAGTGAGTGAAGCTGGCGAAACAAGGAGGGGTGAAGCTTCCAGTTGCTGTAATCTTTCAGATGGCATGATTGTCAGTCCGCTACCACATTGTCTCGACCTGGAAGGTATTCCGCAATCATTGTGATCTGATGTGCTAGGCAGTAATGCCAGAAGTCTTTGGCAATCCCCGCCAACATTGGGGATCTGGTTCCCCCCAACTTGTTTATATACCTCACAGCGGAGATGTTGTCCATCCGTAACAGAATGCAACACGATACCTTCCTGGGTGAGAGAGTGCGAATCGCAAAAGACCCTGCCAGGAGTTTGAGACAATTGACATGCAATTCCAACACCTGAAGCGACCAACTGTACCAGGCTAACAGGCCCACCAGCCGTGCGATCACCCAAAAGGACATCGACTGTGTGTCCAGAGTTGTCCTCAACTCTTTCTTCAGATCCCTCAGTTTCTGTTTGGGCAACTGGAGCTGGGCTGTCTCGGAGTTGATCACAAACCCCAAGAACTCCAACTCTTTCTTCAGATCCCTCAGTGTCTGTTTGGACAACTGGAACTGGGCCGTCTCAGAGTTGATCACAAACCCCAAGAACTCCAACGACTGCGTTGGCACCAGGATAGATTTTGATTTGTTTATGACAAACCACAAGCTCTCCAACAACTCTATTGTTATCTGCAGGTGACGGGCTACCAAGCTGAAGGAGCCATGATCAGAATGTCGTTGAGGTAAACTATTAAGCATATACTTCGTTCTCTCAGATGTGCAATCACCGGTTTCAACAACTTGGTGAAGCACCAAGGAGCCTAGGAAAGACCGAAAGGCAGGACCAAATATTCTAGACGCCTGCCGCGCCATTGGAACTGCAGGAACCTGTGGTGAGAAGGGAAAATGGGAACCGTCAGATATGCGTCTTTGCGGTCGAGGCAGTCCAACCAATCCGCTTGCCTCAGAATGTCTGCTAGGAGATGGATCCCTTCCATCTTGAAGTGACGGTAGAGCACAAAGTAAATGAATTCTTTGAGGTTGAGCACCAGCCTGTAACCGCCGCCCCTCTTTTGGACCAGAAAGACGTTGCTGCAGAACCCCGCAGGGCCTTCCGCGCAATAGGCCACCGCATGCTTCCCCAGTAATTCCTCTATTTCTTGATCCCTAAAAAGCTTGTCTTGTTGGGAAAAATACAGAGGGAGTGGTGCGACCGCTTGCCTGGGAGTTTGAAATAAATCTATACGAAAACCCTGCACTGTCTGTAAGACCCAGGCGTCTTGAGTATTGGAGGGCCAATTCTCAAGGAAATGGCGAATCCGACCCCCCAGATGACATAGAGATAGAGACAGTGGGCTTACCTGCTGTAATCTGAGGCTGGGAGTTTCCCCTCTGACCTTCTCAATGGAATGCAGCGACGGGTGAAGCACCTTGTGGAATAAAACATTCCGCCTCTGGTGGGATCCTGATAATCTCCTCAGCCCCAGCCGTAACCACCTCTGGAAGGGCCTTGCAGGTATTGGTGGCCTGGCGAGCGGCCCCTGCCTCACCTGGCCCACCCAAAAAGGCCCGCATGGAACACCCGCTTGATGTTTGCTTGGGCATTCTCTAAGGAGGTGAAAGTCCCCACGTATTTGGAGATGTCCTTTACAAATTGATCTCCGAATAGTAAGCCATCCGCCAAAGCACCTGGTTCTGCGGATGCTAGCTCCATTAAATTAGTGTCCATGCGCATTAGGAGGGACTTTCTACGCTCCGACGAAATGGCGCAATTTCTGTTGCCCAAGAAGCAGATAGCGCGCTGCGTCCACCAAGCCAGAATATCCGGATCGATTGGGTCACCAGGTTCTTTGGCTACAAGAGCCAGTTCCAGGATTTTCGACAAGGAGCCGATGGTGTCCAACAATTTATCCAGCACCCTCGCCAGGCTCGATCGATGCCTTTCTTGAGGTCCTTCTGAAATTTTTTCAGGAAGGCCAACATATTGGGATCAATATCTGGCATCTTCGCGACTTTGTCAGGCATATCTGGGCGAGGGCATTCAGACCGCAGCCAGTTTCATACCACCCTATCAAAACTGCGGTGCAGATTTTGGTGGATATAGTCCACCACCTCCGGAGGAGGGGCCCAATCAGATGACCTCGGGTGCACTATATCTTGCAGGTTGAAATCGAAAGGATTCATGGCCTGGTAAATGGGAGGGGATTGTGGGAGGATTGAAGCCTTCTTAGCCTTCTTTTTCTTAGGAGACACAGTGTGTCCAGTGGAGTCAGTGTCCGTACCAGTGTCGGTGTCTGTAACCACCTTGGATGACGGAGGGAGCGGAGTAGAAGCTCCTGAGTACGGATGATCCCTAGCAGAAGGAGGCGGTAATTTAGTAAGGGCTTGAGCATGCGGCCAACTGGGCGCTGAAGCAGGTTTTACCCTTGCAGAAGACGTGGAAGGGTTTGCAGTAGCCTGCTGAAGCATACCGTGGCGTTTCGCGAACTTTTCTAATTGCACCGTAATAGGTTTTAATGTGGCCGCCAGCGCCTTATTAATGGTTTTAGGAACTGCTACCTCAACCGCCTTGTTGACGGAATCTTGCACCGATGCCTCAAGGTCATTGACGAGGTTGTCTTCTAGGAAGGGCCCATGCTCCTCCTCATAGTACCCATACTCATCCTCCTCGAAGTAGGCCCAGTCCTCCATGGCCAAACGCACAGCGGAAGACAGTAGTGTTATATATATATATATATGGGATCCGAAAGGAATCGGTCAAGGGGGAGCAACCCTAGTGCAGAACACTGTGAAGTAAAATAATACTCCTCAGCAAAGCTGTAATCCAATTATACCAGCCAAGGGGGCGTCAGAGCCAATTTATAGTACATATAAGCCTGCACACAGCTTTTGGGCCGGCCTATTTCTCCAGCCCAGGCAAGGCATCAGCAAGGGTACCAAAGACAAGCCTCCGCTCCGAACCGCACTTTGAATAGCACGCGCAGAGCGAGGAGGAACGAGTTTGGGTGTCGCGTAGCAAAAAAGGAGCCCAAAACTAGCCTAATTGGGCTACGCGACGCAAGCCTCAAAATCAACGCGGGCCCGTACCAGGTTAGGCGCCACGGACCGCTGCAAAGAGACGCTGTAAATATCTGGAAGGGGCAAAGGCAATCGGATGGTGGGGAACGCGCAAGGCTGTCAACAGCCACCTTCTGAGTGCCAGCTAAGCGCCCGCTAAGCGCAGCTGCGGCGCGTTGACCAGAAGCAAGTTTTGATAAATCACTGAAACTTATACAAACAACACGCTAAAGTTAAAGATAGACTGCTTCATCCATAATACAATAATGCATTAATAAATATCCAAATATCGCTAATTAAATAACAATGGCAAGAGTTATGGCAAGAAAAATTTCCGAGCACTTAACTCTATGCGAGCAGCAAAGAAAGAGGAAGTATTGTGGTGTAGAGAGTCATTTATAGGGCTAGTCTCTATGGTTGTGTTATGATGACGCTAAGCATTCTGGAAATGTATTTTTTCAATGTCTTATAATAAAATGTTCTTATTGGCTGCTGTTTGTTGCAGTAAAGAAAGAGAAAGCATAATCTGAAGCCTCCGGTCCTGTAATAGAATTTGTCCTTGTGTGATTAAACCAATGCTCATGTAAAGCACTCCAATACCTGACCAGTCTGCACTATATAAAACTGCAACAAAACAAAAAGTGTTTTGCACACTTCTGTCTTTGGGCTATACATGGGCTACATCTGGGTGATATTTGTGCTACATTTGGGCTGTAGCCTTGACTAAAGTTTCCTATGGAAATTAACAAGGGGAAAACCCCCCTTTTTTCTCGTGCCCCCGTTTGAGGAATCACCCTGAAACTTTCAAGACATGAGCTCACCTGAGAAGGCCATTAGTTTAGGAAATTTTGCGATGATTCGTCAAACGGTGCCAAAGATTTGGGCAACGCTTTTTGATTAGAAACAAGGTCCTGCCTATAACTACCTACTGGCGACCACCAGTAGGTAATATATATACATACATATATACATACATATATATATATATACATTTATATATACATATATATATATGATCCAGCGGAAAGGTTCAGATGAACAGTTTCACAAACAACCAAAAGTTTTTCTCAAATCCTGGGCCTACTTACACATCCAATATTTTCCCCGACAATTTCCGCTAGATGTCAAGTGATATTTCTCTTCGATCTGAAATTAGTCAATATCTAACTAATCTTCACAGATCAACACTCTTCCTATGGTCAATGGACCATTAGTCTAGTAGTTGATGGTGATATTAACAAATTAATGAATCTATCTTATAACATTCAATAAAATACTCACAGACTTCAGGTAAGATACAATGAGTTTTATCTAACCATTCAGTAAAATAAACGCTCATTTGTACAGATACACAGTGCAAACTCCGTCAACTTTCATGCGAGAGAAATTCATTTTTCGAACACATTCAATTCAAAGTCACCTTTCAACAATTCATTGCATTAAGAGTGATAGATGAAGAGACAAAAGGCATTCTGAAACATACATTTGCAAAAGATGTGCAAATTCAAGACAGAAATATATTTACTGATTAGTGAAATGGGAAACCCAACCCCTTGCCAAAGGGATTGGTGGAGGTCACCTGATAAAGAGTCAGGAGCCAAAGGCTATAGAACAGGTGCAGGATAGGATTATACTTACTACACTTCTGTATAACCCGACGCACCGGAGCGCATCCTTCTCTTACACTCTCTCCCTCCTCGATATTCTTCTGCAAATCTTCAATCTAATCAGGCTATCTTTTAGTATTGAATCTTCCCAGTCTGTTCTTCTCCAGTAGCAACACTTGCTAACTCCTCATTCAGCATCGATGTCTCTCCCTCTCTCTCTTTCTTGATCATCATCGTCAGTCTCTACCATAAATCTAACTCAGTCACTCTAGTTATAGTTTAATTTCTGCACCCTCAAAAGTTGCAAATCAGTGGATCATGAACTATAATTGGGCAGGTGGGTTGTCGTCACTTTATGAAGTCACCTTACAATTCTAAACTAAATCTTTGTCTTGTAAGCCCGTCCCATTTAATTTATTCATAATTCAAGAAAGCTTTGGTTCACATCCATTTGCAAAATACATTAGATACAATTTTAATACATTTCCGCAGTTGGTCCGTGTTCTCATGCATCTCCTCAAGGTTCTTGGCAGCCCGTCAACTTCCCCGGTCATTAGGTCACTTCAAACTTCAGTGAGCAGTCTCAGCTTGCATTACGTTTCATCCGCCATCTTTTCTCTTTTGCTTAGCACATCAGGGCCAAACGTACACTATTAATAAAGGAATCATAAACAAATATGAATTTCTCAAATATGTGATTAGCACTGTTTACCACCCACTTCTACTCTTTCCCATGTTATTTTCTTCTTTGTTAAGCAAAAGCATTAGCTGCGACGGCTCTCTTTAAATTCAGGCAAGCATATGCCAGGCACGTGGTGCCTCGAGATCTACAGTTAGTAACTCTTTGCGCAAGCGTGAGGGTTTTTCTTCTCACATGGGTTAGTCACATGATTAATTGCGCGGTTCTGGTTCGCACATGTGCAGAACGTTTTCAGTTACGCAGCAATTATTCTTTGTTACTTAAGCAAGCATTGAGCTCTTCTCCCCATGTATGAATGTTGTGCGTATGTTAGTTTTTCTCCTATCTACTAGTCAAGATTATTAGAACTTGTTAATGAGAGGTTGATACGAGCAAGTTTCTTTTCCTCGAATCCTTGCTCCATCAATCTCCCCTCTGATGACATTTTAGAGCCATCATAAAATACCCATCATTACCAATTGCCAATTTTATCACTAAATCTTAGTGTCTTCATTTGCTTTTACACATTCTTTATTTTTCTCTTTTATGTTCATCCCCTTCATTCTACCATACAAATTGTCTACCATACAAATTGTCTCTCATTTCCTCTAACTCTATCTCTTCCCATTTTCGCTTTTTCCCCATTCTTTTGTTTTTCATTTAAATCATTGACTTTGTCCTCAATTTTCTCCTACAACATTTATAGGTCATTATTAACATTAATATCATTAATGTTACTGAAATCACGGGGATTGGAATTTTCCCTAATACACTACTTCAAAAAGCAGAAAACCAGTTACCTATTTTCAAAAGACCTTTAATACATTTTTCCCATACACCGTCAACTTCCAGTTGGGTCAATACATTATGAATCCTTGTAATATTCTTGATATATCCCTCAATACCTTTACTTTTATCTGGGACATATGTACTGCAGTGTTGAACTTTCAACATGCCACAGACTCCACCCTCTTTTGCCAATAGAATATCATGGGCAAGTCGATTTTGCAAAACCATAGATCTGATCTCAACCATTTCCGTATTGATCATTAAGAATCCTCCAGCAGTATCTGTTGATAAACGGTCAACCACAGTGGACAATAGACGTATGCTATGAGAATTTAATGTGACTCCAACTGACGAAATCAGTGCACCAAATATATCACCTACTATTTCTGAAAAACTTGCTCTTTTATTGCTTGTTAGTCCTTTACTTATGTCACTCATTTCATTGTTCTTAGTAATGTGATACACTTTTGGAAATACACTGGCAATGTGACAACTGCCATACCATTGTGCAGGTAACCTATAATACATTAGCGATAATGGGGTAACCCTGTGTTCCTCAGAACCTGGGTGGGTATGATATGCAAAAAAGTGGTTCTTTCAGGGGAGTAATAATTTCTTTGTTCAATATATGTAATACATCCTGAATTTTTAAGTTTAAAAAATATAAATCACCAAATTAACGGTAGAAATTGGTTAAACAATACTTTTTGAGAACCAAAATGGCGATAGAGGACAAACACCACAACGAAAAAATAATTTCGACAGAAATAACGATTATATTACTGAAGTATTATGTACAGTAGGCAACAAACATGGCTGTCAATGAAACAATACATAAACAGCGATAAAGTGATTAAAGTGCAGAATAAGTGACTTGTGGTGAAAGGTGAAGTTGAAAAGTGCTATACATATATTATACAAATGGGTAACATGTAAAACAATCAAAATAACAGTTATATTTTTCTGTCTGTTCATTAATGCATGAATACACAACCCAAGTGTGACTTTATATTGGGGTCAGGGAGACTGCATGGATTACTGTCTCTGCAACGTCGACGTTGAATGTTGACAGCCGCAAGGAATGAATGGCAAGGATCCTATTGAGTTAGTTGATAAGGATCCACAATAAGTCCAGATATTGTGAATTGGTAGACCTACACTGGGAAGTTGTGGTCTGAAAAATCGATGTTATCTCTTGAGTGCACCACCAGCCGGTTGGAGACGAGATAATAATTATTTCAACCCATGCTGCGATCATGACGATTAGAAGAGACGTGACCTATTCCGTCTGCCTCTGCCCTACATGTGTTTCACCATATCTGGACTTATTGTGGATCCTTACCAACTAACTAAATAGGATCCTTGGCATTCATTCCTTGCGACTGTCAACATTTGTTTCCCTACCCACCAGTCCTGATGAAGATCCGCCTCTGAGGCACATTAAGCCGCGCTTCCACCTAGGGTCGAAACGTCGACGTTGCAGTCACGGTAGTCCATGCATTTTTACCGCACACATAATAAATTCCCGGGAATACAAGATACGTTCCCCCTTTTAGTCTCCAATCCCCCATTATTAGGAAGGTGTGTTCACATTCACTAGTACCAATGAAAAAATTATTATACTCTCTTTTTAGCCTATGAAGACAGAATTTCCCCAACTTTGACAAGTCCAGGGACATTGCAGCATGAGTCTCGCCTTTCTTATATTCTCCCTCTAAATCAGACCATGGAGGTACATGAGCCTTTTGCTCAATAGCTTTTTTTTAAAAAATCCTGCCTTCTTTCTTCTACTAAATTAAAAAAATATTTTTCTTCATCATGCAAAAGGCATGTTAGATTGTGTCTATGTGCATGTGTTATGCCAATGGGATTTGTACTTAGAAAAAATTATCCCATGTATTCCGCATTTTTAGCACTAAGTACTTGATTCATGTTTCTTGTAATAGGAATTTCTGAAAATACTACATCCATGTTACTATATAAATATTGCAACTTACCAGTAACATAAAACAAACTGGACATCACACTACATGTCACACCATATGTTAGTGGAAAGTGGTGATACGTTACACCCTCAGAGACAGAAGTAGGTAGTTTCATGCTAACATAACAGTCACTCACATCCATTGTCTCTACATAGTGATACAGGAGTTTAGTGAATACATTTAATGACGAATCACTATTTGATTTATCATGATAATACATGCTCTTGTCCACTTGTGTGAAATCTGTAGTAGTAGTTCTCTTAGTAACCGTACTCACTCTTTCATTAGTATTTGTGGTATTCTGATTATCAGTTACCATTAGAACAGGTATCACAAGTGTTAGTAATAACCACATTAATATTAACATTGTTATACTACATAGACAACACTTAACACATCTTCGTTTTAAGTTAGATTTTGGATGTTTAGTCACTTTTACTTCTGCCATTTTAATATCTAAAATCTAATTCTAAATTTAGTTTCTTTCTAAGAATAAAAATACGTAAAATATTTGTGTGATCCCACACTTCAAAAAGGCTTTCAGCTTTTAGCCAGTCCTTATTTCTTTTAGGGTCCTTGTTTCAATTTCTTCTCACTAGAATCCACCTTTTATGTAAAATAAAAAAGAAAAAATAAAGTCTTTCTTTAAGATGGTCTCAATTCCTTGTCATTAGACCCTTCGGAAGTGTCACTTTTTGATTCTTCATTTAGCTTAAGAACTTCAAAATCCTCAAGGATGATGCATGTCCACTCTGGAGCCTTATACGTTCTACTTGGAACCTTTACCCTTTTGACGACCTTAAAGTTCCTCTTCTTGTATGTTCTTGCTTAGCCTTTGCTCTTTTTGACAATCTTAATTATCTTCTCCTTGCTTGCTCTTCCTGACTTGATACTTCATTTACCTGTTCTAGTTCTTTCCCTGTTTTTCTTCTTAGAATGAATCTTAGTCTTTTCACTACACTTGGCCAGCAATCTTCTTTGCTAACTTTTTAACTGCACTGCCTTCTCACCGTCCTCACCTATTGCAAGTGTCCTTTTATTTTCTCTTTCGTTCAGTTGGACTTGTTCAGAATTCTCTACTTTTTCTTCTTCTGTTGTTTGTTTCTGTTCCTGGCTTTCTACTCTCCTCTCCTATTCTTCTGACTGCCTTTGACCTAAGTTTTCTTCAACTGATTCTTTCCCTTTTTCTAACTGAGCTGTGTTTGATCTTTTGGCAATAGACTTCCCTTCCCTTCCTTCTTGTAACTGAATTTGATCTTTTTTTTCTGCAATTAGTTCTTCTTCTATTTCTGACTGCACTGAATCTGGGATTTCTGCTTCGTTTTCTGCAATGAGTTCTTCTTCTATTTCTGACTGAAATGAATCTGGGATTTCTGCAATGGATTCTTCTTGATTTTGTTTACTTCGTTCTGGTCTTTCAAGTTCAAGCTTTCTTCTGGTCTCGACAGCAGTCTCTTTAGTCCCAGTAACTGGTGCCCACTTTACTTGACTTGCACTTGGTTGTTCATCGTCAATGAGTTCTTCAGAGTTTGTCTTTCTGTTTTTTTCGATTTCACAACTCTCAGCTTCTGTTTCTTTTCTTTGCTCTACCAGTTTCTGCGCTTGTCATTCAGGTGGACTTGGGACTCTTTGGGTACGACTGGCGTGGATCCAAATGGAGACCCCAGCACACTTTACTGCTGTTGTCGTGACTATTATGACTTGATGAGGTCCTTTCCACCTGGGTTCCAAGCACGACTTCCTCGTATTCCTCTTTATCACGATCCAGTCTCCAGGACACAAATCATGAGCTTGATTTGGCTGTGCTGCGTTTGGATCTTCTCCAACCTGGTGAGACACAGAACATACCAGATCAGCCAGTCCTTTGCAATAGTACAATACTAAATCTTCAGTTATATTCATCAATTTGTTTGCAGGTACAAATGCTTGTCTCATTGCTCGTCCCATGAGGATTTCATGCAGACTCAATCCTGTTCTTCGGTCTGGAATGCTTCTAAGGCTCATCAATACAATAGGCAAAGCATCAGGCCATTTCAGTGAAGTGGATGCACACACTTTTCCTAACCTGGATTTTATTGCACCATTTAGCTGTTCGACCACTCTAGTTGCTTCTGGTTGGTAGGCGCAACGCAATATTTGCTCAATTGTAAAAGCTTCACAAATTAATTAAATTATCTCATTATTAAAATGAGGTCCTCTGTCTGATTCCAAAGTGACTGGAAATCCAAATCTCGGATTAAGCTCTCTTAACAGTAGTTTAGCAACTGTGAGGCTGTCATTCCTTCTCGTGGGATAGGCTTCTACCCTGTCAAAAACAGACAAACAATGACAAGGACATACTTCAATCCATTGCTTGGTGGCAACTCAATGATGTCTAGTTGCAATCAGGTGAATAGACTTTCTGCCTTTCCAATTTTTCCCCAGCTATCCACTGTCTTCCTCCCTGGGTTTTGCAGTTGACAAGTCAAACATCTTTGGCAAAGACTCTCTGCTACAAGCCTGAAGCTGGGATTGAACCACGCCTGTATGAAATGTCTGATCATGGCATCCCTCCCAACGTGTGCAATTCCATGATATACCCTTGCCATTTGTGATAACAAGCTATCTGGAATTATTGGTTTACCATCTGGACACACCCATACTTCATCGTCAGCCCTTCTTGTACAAATTATTTTGATCCAGTGTTCTTTCTCTTTTATGTCTGCCTCATCCTGTAATTGTCTAACTTCATCCCATGTTTCAAAAGCAGAGAAAAACATGGGCATCATAGAATCTATCACTAGCGAGGAGGATTCGCTTTGGTCCATTCCAGATCTTCAAATACCTTTGATTAAGGCATGGACACCACTTGCTCTTCAAATGAACTCCATTACTATGGCTCACTCTTTGAGAGCCTGTAATGGTCGTGCCCAATCCGACCTGGAGGATAATGCCACTTTTAACCGCCCAGGTCAGCTTTCCTGTATAGATTACATCATGGTAGAGGCAAGGACTTGGACTAAGGTAATTGACTTTGTGATACTTCCACGTCATGATAGTGACCATAATGCTCTGGTACTTGATATAAGCCTCCCTGAGATGGGTTTAAATATGGGGGACAGACTGGATAACCGAGGAATACCCCTTCTCTCAAACGACAGAAGAAGGCTTAAATGGCCAACGGTGAAAATGTCACCAGATAAAATGAGTACCCTCTACCAAGTTGTCCATCAGGCGTTCTCTGAACTAAGTGGTCATATAGACCATGGGCAGGAAGTGTTTTTTTAACCAAATATATAATACACACACAGGTTTAGCGACTTCTCTCGCTGAATTATTAAATCCACTAATGGTTAAACCCAGGAAGAATAGGAAGGCCTCTACATGGTTTGATTCCAACTGCAAGAAAGCCAAAGGGGCATTCCGGGATGCAATTAAATCCCTGAATAGACCATTAATACAATGCAAGAGGCTAGAATACAAGCAAACGCCCCCGGGAATAGGGACATGAGGGAATTCTGGTCAATAGTACGAACTGGCAGTAGGGTTGGACAAAGGGCAGATGATCCAAATATTGCACCGGAGAGATGGGTTGAGCACTTTCAAATGCTGTATGCCCCTCCGGTAGAAGATAATCCCTTTCATGATCCCTCTGCACAGCCACTGTCACAGAACATCGATGAGACGTTAAATTGCTTTCTCGATAATTCTCCCTTAGTTCACATTAATAATGAAAAATCTGATATCAAAGTAACATTGAAGGAGGTTGAACTTGCTGTAAAAAGGCTCCCAGTAGGTAAGGCGCCTGGCCTCGACAAAATTCCTGTTGATCTTTATAAGGACCAAACAGAGATATGGGTTCCATATCTCTGTAAACTGTTCAACGCTATACTCCAGGGTTCTAAATTGCCTGATACCTGGGTGGGAGCCGAGATTATACCAGTGTTTAAGAAAGGATCCCCACTACTCCCGGCTAACTACCGTCCGATCAGCCTGATCGATGTAAGTCAAAAACTATTTGCACGTATCATTCTCGATCGGCTTCAGATCTGGATGGAGGAACAACTGATCCTGAGCCCCTATCAGGCTGGTTTTAGAGAAAAGACATCCACGGTCGACCAGTTACTAAGGCTCCAACTTTTGTACTGGAAAACTGTGAGAGTAGAGGGTGGCAGCCTCTACTTAATTTTTGTTGACCTTAAAACTGCCTTCGACTTGGTACCCCGTCAAATACTATGGGCAGTATTGGAGGATATGGGGATCCCTGCATATCTGCTTAACATCATTAGGAGACTTCACTCGGATAACTTTGCCCAAGTGAGGAGTGGTAAATGGGGAGGTTTAACATCTAAATTCCCAGTCAATAGAGTAGTAAGACAGGGGTGTGCCCTGGCACCCACCCTATTTTGTCTTTTCTTCAATGCACCGATTGCCCACCTCAAGGGGGTCAAAGATATCGATGCCCCAAAGCTAAAAAACGATCAGGTGGTGGCATTAATGTTTGCTGACGATACTCTCCTATTGTCAAAATCGCCAATGGTAATCCAACGTGCCCTGGACAGCTTTGTCAATTTTAGTTATAAAAGGGGGTTGGAGATTAACACACAAAAGACTAAGTTTATGGTCTGCAATCTACCAAAGACCAGATGTGCCAATCCCTCCCTGAAGGGCATAGCTTTGGACAGGGTAACTGTATTTGAATACCTGGGTATCACCCTCACCGATAGAATGGATTGGGGCCCACAACTGGCTAAGGCTAAACTCAGACTTGCGCAGACCACAGGTGGTATCTTAAAACTCCATAGGGAATCCACCTCTAAGCCAGTTGCTTCCATTATAGAAATATATAAAGTACAAGCACGGGGAGCAATTTTATATGGGGCGGAATTGTGGGGACATTCTTTGGTAGAAGGTATCAGTATGACTGAAAATCTAATTTTAAGATCACTGCTGGCTCTTCCATCTAGTACCCCTCTTATTCCCATGAGAATGGACATGGGTATTAGACCTATAGAAGAAGTGACTCTACTGCCCCTAACCTATTGGCGCAGACTTTGGGTTACCCCTGAGCTGACACATTTTAGAGCTGAAACCGAAGAGTTACTGGACCTTCCTGGGACTGAGAAATTTCCCTGGTTTGCTTTTATAAAAAAAGAAAGTATGAGACTGGGTTTATCAGGGTTTTGGTCCAATCCTGCAGTAGCCTGTGCTGAGCTGTCGCGTGCTGATTTGGTCAATTTGTCTCGCATGAATAGAATCACGGGTACCCTCAGCAATTCTGGCTTGGGCTCACTTACCCTCCACTTTTTTAATATAATAGACGAACATAGAGTGGAGCCGTTCCTAGATGAGCTCCTACCCAGTGTAGTGAGAAAACTTTATTTGCAATCTAGATATGGTACACTCCCGCTTAGGGTTTTCTCCCATAAATGGTCGGCCAACAAGACAGTAGAATGTCCGGCCTGTGGGGCTAAGGAAGAGACTGAGTCCCATGTTCTCTTCTTCTGCACAAAGTATAAATCCATACGGCAACGATTGCTTGTACAACTTTGTAGAAATCTGGGGTTTAGACATCATAATGAGGCCCTCAGAATACTTAAATGTAACACTTCTACTCCTCTTGTATTCTCTGTTTCGCATTTCATCGATGCTATGTGGCGCAGGAGAAGATCCTTTATATAAAAAAAAAATATATATATATATTTTTATATATATTTACTTCCCAGAAACTAATCTAGAATTGCAAACCTGTGTCCTTTCTAAATGTTTTTATATTTCTTAAACTTTTAACAATTTTTATATATTGAATGATATCTGCTCTGTGTTCCTATTTTTAAGTGTTGTAAATACTAGTAATGATATTGTCTATAAATATGTATCTTTTAGGGTCTATGACCGAATTAAAGATTATTTGACTGACTGACATTTGTTGGCAATTGATAACTTCTTTTTCCCTCCCTCCTCTGTTCAAAGACATTGTATTTCTTGCACAAAATTGTGCCACTTGGTCAGCGTACCGATTACCCAGCGTCACATAATCATTTTCTGACTTATGCGTGCCACATTTGACCACTGCAATTTATTTTGGCAATTGTAATGCTTCCAATAGTTCTTTAACATCTTTGCCATTTCTTATGGGAGATCCTGAAGAAGTCAGAAATCCCCTCTGTAGCCACAATTGGCCAAAGTCATGCACAGCCCCGAAACCATATTAACTGTCTGTAAATATGGTTATTCTCAATTTGTTCCCTTATTTACAAGCCTTTGTTAAGGCATACAATTCAGCTACTTGTGCAGACTTGACTCCTTTTAGACATGAAGCTTCTATGATACCTGACACTGTACATACAGCATATCCAGACACTAGTTCTCCATTCTCCTTTCTCAAACATGACCACTCAACAAACAGTACAGTCTGATTCCTCTAATGGAGCATCAAGGAGATCATATCTCGGCTTTGTACACATTTCTGTCACATCCAAACAATCATGATCACCTTCCTCTTTTACTTCTTCACAATAAGAGTCAGGCTACAATGTGGCTGGATTCATCATGGTGCATCTTATCATACTTACATATTCAGCACCCAAAATTACTACTTCATATCTAGTCAGGCGACTAGGGGTCAAATGTTGAATACGAGTCCTTGTTAAAAGGATTTCGACTGAATGTGGCACATACACTTTGACAGTATGTCCCATCACAATTGATTCACTCTGTTCCAAAATCACACAGGTAGCAGCTCCTGCTTTTAAGCAGCCAGGTAATGCTGCAGCCACTGGATCAAGAGTAGCAGAAAAATATGCTTCGGGACGCCGAGACAATCCATGTCTCTGAGTTAACACTGAAAGTGCACACCCTTCTCCTTCACAACAGAACAATGTAAATTATTTTGTGTAGTCTGGCATTCCCAAAGCTGGGGCCCGACACAGACTACTTTTCAATTTCATGAATGCTTCTTCACTTTCATCATCCCACTCAATCGGATCTGCCATTTCTTTTTCGTGTCAACCTTATTAAAGGTTTTGCCAGTAGTGAAAATCCACTTATCCATTGATGACAATACCCACCTACTCCCAAAAACATTTGCACTTCCTTTTTAGTTTTAGGCATACTCATTTGTCGAATCACTTTTACTCTTTCTGGTCTCACCTTTCTGACTCCTTTCTCTATCTTATTTCCTAGATATTGAACTTCATGCTTACAAAATTATAATTTCTCTGGGGACACATTGTGTCCTCCTTCTGCCAAATGGTTCAGTGACGCTTTTGTGTCAGTGACACAAGCTTCTCTTGTCTTTGATGCCACCAATAGGTCATCAATGTACTTAGCCAACACTGAGTTTCCTGGCATTATCAATGTCTCTAAACATTTTTTTCAAAATCTGATTGAATATTGACGCACTTTCGGTGTACCCTTAAGGAACTCTGCACCATGCCAAAACACGGTCTCTAAACCGGAAAGCAAAAAGATATTGGCCATCTGGATGCACTGGAATCAAAAAAAATGCTTGCCACAAATCAAGCACAGTGTCCCACTGAGCAACCCATGGTATCTTATAAAGAATCACTGCAGGGCTTGGCACTTCAGGACAACAGGGTACTACTATTTTAATGATTTTCCTCAAATCTTGCACAATTCTATATTTTCCACAAGGCTTTTTAAGTCCCATAATTGGTGAATTACAAGGACTGCTCAATATTTCCTTCAAAATTCCTTGTTCATTCATTTGGTCAATTACTGGGGCAACTTACTTCAGGGCTCATTCTGTATTGTGGTGTATTCTGATATATTGCACCCTCCTTTACCACAATTTTGATGGGATCTACTTTTGCCATTAGACCAATTTATTTTCCTCTAAAATCCTATGCACCAGACCTCACTGTATCTCTCAACTCATCAGGCAAATCACTCTCAGTAATAAGTGAAAACATCTCATCCACTGCTGTTCCCTGTTTAGCTAGCATCATTGTGAAGGCTACATCTTCATCCGGTGTTTGGAAAGCGACACCATCAGGCGTACAAAAAATGGTGCAATTCATCTTGCACAACAAGTCCATACTGATAGATTTACTGGACTCCAGTCGCATACCACAAATCGATGTATGTCTCTGAAACTTCCAATATTCACTTCTATTGGTTTTGTAATTAGTGTTCTAATCTGCTTATTCAAGACCCCTACAAGTTGGATAGTTTCTCCCGAGAGGGGTAGGTTTCAGATTTCTGCTGTTCTTACAGTAGAACGTATAGCACCAGTATCCACTAGGAAAGTGATGTTGTTTCCTTAAACCTTCCCATCAACAAATGACTGATCTACCGCCAAGAATGCGCCAAGTACACACCCTTCCTTCCCCTCACGTACCGTCATTGCACCATTCCAAATTCATCCACACCACTTTGCATTCAATATTGTTGAAAAGTCTGTGTATTCTTACCACTTTCTCCTCGGAATCCGGTGTTCACACTGTATCTCTGCACCTGAGCATTTACATTGTTGGGCAAAGGGGCTTGAGGCACCTGTAACTGAGGAGTAACTATCTGCTGCTGTTGCTGTTGATCCACAACCACCCCATTCTGCATTTGTGGATTTGAAATTTGATTTACCCCATTATTCTGTTGAATATTTCTACACTCGTTCTTCCAATGTCCAAGCTTTCCACACCCATGACAAGGATATTTCTTTCTCGCTTCCTCTCTACCCATTCGTCCCTTTCCTTTGCTTTCACTCATCACATGACTATTTTGATTCTGTCCATTCATCTGATTTTCATTCTGAGAATTAGAATTCACTTCTTGGCGTTCTGCTATCTTAACTTGTGCCCACATCATTTTCTCTTTTAACTTTTTATGCTTTGCATCAATGTCATCAAGGCAGTATTTTGCATACTTCAGAATGTCATCAATTGGCTTACTTTGCCAACAAAGCATATTCTGCTGAATCATCTGGCTATTTCTGATCTTAGTCCATAGACAAATCTATATACAAAATGTCCCATATCTTTATCACCAATGTTTTCGAATCCACTATACTGTTTGAATACTTGTAACAGCCTCTCGTAGTACGCATGCACTGACTCTTGAGTTGTTCTGTCTATTTTAACCTAATCTGTTTCTTTAGGGGGAATTTTCCCTTGCAGAAAAATAAAATCACCTGATTATATTTCCTCATCACATCCTCTGAAGGTGCACCTGTTCTTGCATCTCTTGGATATTCCTCTGTGGGCCAATAAACTGTAATCTTACACTCTGTCCACACATCTGTGGGTACCACTATGTCAAACAGACCATCCAAATCTTTCAGCAAAACCTTTGAAACCTTGACAAACCTCTCCACCTGTTCGTACCATTTAATGGAGTTTTCTCCCAACCTAGGGAAGTCATTTGTAAAAGATAAAATATCCTGTCTACTCCACGGAGCATGAACATACCCACCACCTGGAACTTCTCTCATTGGACACATCTTTTCAACCTTTTCAACTTCTCTCAATGGAAAAGCAGATGCTTCCTTTGTAGTTGCTTCATCTCTTTTCTTTGTCCATCTACTTCTCCATCGATCTACATCTCCCCATTTCTTCAAAAGGTATATCAATTCCCTTATTTGTAATCTCCTTGCTGACGCATTCAAACTTTCTAAATCCTTTTCAGTAAATTGTGATCTATAGGGCTTTTGTAGTACTTTTGATTTTTCGATATTTATTCCAAATTCTAAAGCACTTTCCGCTATTTTCTCATATAAACTCTTTGTCCTCCATGTTATACTTTTGCACAAAAACAACAGCTCTTCATCTCCATATGAACCTAATCTATCAAGATTTATCTTACCAATGATCATTTCTTCAAAATCCACTTTCAACTTGCACACATCTAGAGTTATTGGTGGTGTTTTCTTCTTTTCTAATCCTTTTGCCCATTCCTCTAGATATTCAGGAGAATTTCCAGTAGAACCTCCTGCCACTGGAGTGACAGTTATCACTCTCTTCCTTGCATCTACAGGTGTATTGGGGGTTCAGTCACTGTCTCAACATTTGAGAGATCCAATAATGAAACATTCGACTCGCACTCACTAATTTTATCGTCTAGCATGACTATCTCCTTTCCAGCACTATTCTGTGAAACTACCACATTCTGTGATTTTGGTGCACTTCACTTATCACCGTACAATGGAATAACAGGACCAATAGTTACTGGTACTGTCAGGGCTTCCGCATTTAAGCCTAACTCATTTATTTTCTGAATTATCTCTTCTTTTGTTTTATTCAATGCATCCCTTTCCTTTTCTGGCATTGCTCAAATGATAGTTGGATCATATAAAACTTGTGGAACCAATGGGGTTCCCATCATGGGAGCACTTGGAGTTATATCCCTAATACTTTCCTGATAAGGCGGAGGTCTTTTTACTAAAATGTCTTCCAACAATTCATCGTCAGATTCTGCACACCCTGCTACACCCAGATGTTTCATTTTCCCTCTGCATTTGCTCCCTTCTTGCTCCTCAGCCATCAATACTGGATACAAACCCTCTGTCACTACAGCCCTTCTCCATCTTTTCATCAGTTCTCCTCGCGTGTCAAATGGGTATTTTGGGAAAAACCCTCTATTATTTCTCCTGCCTCCTTTGTATTTATCACACTCAAATGCCTCAACTTCCCATTCTTCCAAAGCCTCATACTGTGTCAATCTAGGATTGAGTTCTAACTTATTCATCCTGTTTCTCAAATCCTGAAGAATTCTTACATTAAATGTACCATGTTCCGGGAAAGCTAATACACAATCATCTTTCGTATACTCCACCCAATTTTGCAACCATACACACGTATGATATCCACTTTCCATCATTATATAAGAAGCCGGCGTATTGGGAGGTGGCATAAGATTTCCATCCTTAGTTACTATGTGCTTGTCCTTCTTAAAAAAATTATTGATCTTATTAATCAACTTCATTTTCTCGTTCTCTTTAATCTAACTCACTCGACAAAATCCAAAAGAACTCTTATGTGTTTTCACAAACTTTGTTAACTAACACTCGTCCAATGCCTGCGCGACTCACACCAACACTCCAATCAGCGCTCACTACGTATTCCCTTCTTCACCCAATACCAGCACGCTACCTGTCTATTGACCAATCAGAGCTTACAACACACCCACTTTTCTGACCAATGCCAGCGCGGCTCTTTTGACATCAATATGGCTACTGCTTCTGACCCTCCTCTCACAAGTAAATACAACAATGTGTTTTCTAGTTTTTTTTTCTTTATAAAAATTCTTGTTAGTAACAACGTAAAAACAGCGCTACTCTGTCTGCTCCGCTAAACCAAAGATAGTTTCTTCATTCGCTACAAAGAGAAAATTAAATCCTGTCACTACCGGTAAAAAACACTGTTTACCCTTCACTTAAGCTCGGGGAGGACCTGCTACTCCTCTAGGGATACTCCACTCTCGGGTAAGGCCTAAGTTTCTCAGGTGGGCCCCCTGCTGTCATTCACACTCTACTTTTATATGATATAGTCCCTAATCAGACTCTCCAGAATTTCGCGATTTCGCGATTCACGGAAAAATCGCGAAATCGTCCGACTAGCACAAAAGCCGCGATATTTAAAATTATCGCCTCGATATTTGCCACAATCTGTTTTCAAAACAAACAATGCCCGTTTATTGGCTGTGCGCACACATACGTCACTACGTGCCGCCGTCCAATAGCAGCTTTGTCTCTCCACTAGACTTCCAGCATCGGTATCCAACCCTGATGCTCTGCAGGTGGGCCTGTATGTCCATATTAGCGCTCCCAGGCCAGGCTTCATTAATCAAATACCGGAAACATCCGGAAAGACCTCTGCACGGCTGGCTTTGACACGCATGCAGAAGGCACGAGTGCCCAGGCCAGCTGGGTCTCTACTGCCATTGAACAGGTCTTCTCCAGCCTCCCAGGTGCTCTGTGGAAGCGCAGGGTCATTAATCACCGGATAAAAGCCCGGCGCTTCGCGGAGCTTCCCTCATTCGTAGGCGGGGGTCTTTAGAATGACGTGTCGGGGTAGACTGTAAAAGTTCAGCGTCCGTCCGCAGTGAGGCATCAAATACATCATCTCACCTGCTTTTAGGGGGAGTGCTTTCTTACAGGTGGTCCCAGAGGAATGAAAGACACCTGGTCCCCCCGAATGAATGATGTTTTTGTAGGATTAAGTTTCCAGCCGTGGCTTTGGGCACTAAATCAGAAAGCTCTCATTTTTAAAGGCAATAATGTGGGAGCACTAAAACATGTACTTGGCCGTTTTATCTGCTGTAGTTGGCGCGCGGCAGTGTCTCTCCTCCGCTCTTAAAATAAGTTATGTTTTAACACGTAAAACAAACTTCCTAGCTCATCATGTCACTGAGTTTACTTTCATGGATTGTGAAACCACAGTCGGCTCAGAGGTAGGCGAGAGAAGCCAAAACGTCTTCATCCTTTTTGTCCTGGATCAAAACACAATATCTTTAAAACATTTTAAGAATATACTTGTTTCCCCTTCAACCTAGGATGATACACCTGCCACTGACTATAGTTCTCAGTTATACTACATAAATATAATACCTTCAGTTATATGTTTTTCCAAATTTACCAGTGCTGGGTCAGTTATTCATTTTTTTTTTCCAGAGGACCCTGAAAGGTAAACATCAGGCTTTGCCAAATCCTCTGTGTTCCACTGGCACCACACTCATTGATCCAATCACAGCATCCCACATCAGAAGGCAATTCTTTTTTTGGGTGCTGTTTGGGTTCCCAACCGTACAGACCCATTGCATGTAAAGTGTGCGCCTTACCTGAAACTTTTTAACAAATGCAATTTTCATTTTGATACTAGCAACCACACGTCATATCTGCTAACAACGCAGCAATGCTTCGTTGTAACTAACTTCTCTAGACTGGTCAACAGACTACGAGCTCAGTGAAATATAATACAAATATTGTGATCACATGTAGCACGCATATTTGCAAAACCATATTTTCTGAGGATAACTCAGTTATTGTTTTTCTCACAGAGATCCTTTTGTTTGCTTGTGGGACTTATGCAGCATGGTGCTAAATTCCTTTTGTGTCCAAGAGTTTTCATGCAACAATAAAAATGTCAAGTTAACTGCTGAATAACGCTCCTGCTGGTGTGAGATCAGCGTTTTGTCATGATAAAATAGGGCAGAGGATTATTATGCCTTTTGCAAATTATGTGAATCAGGTTACAAAGGCACCAGGCTAGTGTCCTTCCATTTCTGGTACTTTGCTGCAGTTTCAAGATATTCTTAGAGTTTCTAATTGCTCAAATTGGGGTAATTTCTTATATTTATCTGTTTCCCTAGACTTCATTGCTTGATTTTGTTCAGGAGAAAGTGTCACTCATAGTCATTGAATGTCACTCATATTTACAGTACATTTATGAAAATGGCACACATAAGCAATCTGAAACCTTGGCAGCTATGTACTCTGCAGCAGCGCTTCAGAACTGCTGGGGATATTTTAAGGCCCCTTTTAGACCATTGGGTTTCAGAAAAGAGGATAGTTTTTAAATGAATTTCCTTGTCGTTGTCCACTCACAAAGTGTCACTTAAATTGCCACACTTAATTTGCTGCATTACTTTCTAGTAAAGCGCTCTAGCATCAAAGCAGGACTTCCTCTATGGGTCATATTTGTATCATCAATATTTTTTCAATGTTAAAAAGGGTGATAGAAATTACAGTTTATTAAAATGGAAGGGTCCAGGACGCAGCGGTGCCCTGGCAGGGGTGCATACATGGGTACTAGAACATCCCAGGAAGAAATAGGGTCCCCTCTCACGAGGTGCAGATTGGAGCTGTGCTTCCATAGAGCCGCAGACACTTTAAACATGCCAGTTTCACAGTGGAATACCCTGTTAAATCAGTTTACATTGATTTAAGGCTGAAAAGATATGATTATGAATAAAATAAGGTGCTGCAATAATGCCGCTAAATTTCCACTTTTGTGCCGCTAAATTTGCAAATCTATGCCGCAATATCCTGGGGGTCTGCCTAATATAACACTGCCAGAGGAGTAACCTTCTGCAGTGTGACTTACATTTATCACACTCTTCTAAATTCCATTCCCAGGATTCCCAGGTATCTTTGTACCTGTGCTTCTAGACAACATAAAACGTGACACTAACTCTTATTATTAAACATCAAATCAATAATCAATGATCTACAATCACCAAACTAATCGATAATAACCATCGCTCTGCTACCAGAAAAACTGATCCAGCAGAAAGGTCTGGATGAACAGTTTCACAAACAAGCAAAAGTTTTTCTCAAATCCTGGGTCCACTTACACATTCAATATTTTCCCCGACAATTTCCGCTAGATGTCAAGTTTTATTTCTCTTCGATCTGAAATTAGTCAATATCTAACTTATCTTCACAGATCAACATTCTTCCTTTAGTCAATGGACCATTAGTCGAGCAGTTGATGGTGATATCAACAAATTCATTAATCTATCTTTTAACATTCAATAAAATGATCACAGACTCTGGATAAGATTCAATGAATTTTATCTAACCATTCAGTAAAATGCATGCTCATTTGTACAGATACACAGTGAAAACTCTGTCAACTTTAATGGGAGAGAAATTTATTTATCGAACACATTCAATTCAAAGTCACCTTTCAACAATTCATTGCATTAAGAGTGATAGATGAAGAGACAAAAGGCATTCTGAAACATACCTTTGCAAAAGATATGAAAATTCAAGACAGAAATATATTTACTGGTTGGTGAAATGGGAAACCCAACCCCTGGCCAAAAAGGATTGGTGGTGGTCACCTGATAAAAATTCAGGAGACAAAGGCTATGGGACAGGGGCAGGATAGGATTATACTTACTACACTTCTCTAGAACCCGATGCACCGGAGCGCGTCCCTTTCTTACACTCTCTCCATCCTCTATATTCTTCCGCAAATCTTCATTCTAATCAGGCTGTCTTTCAGTATTGAATCTTCCCAGCCTGTTCTTCTCCAGTAGCAACACTCGCTAACTCCTCACTCAGCATTGACGTCTCTCTCTCTCTCGATCATCATCGTCAGTCTCTACCATAAATCTAACTAAGTCACTCTAGTTATAGTCTTGATTTCTGCATGGCCCACCCTAAAAAATTGCAAATCAGTGGATCATGAACTATGATTGGGCAGGGGAGTTGTCATCACTTTATGAAGTCACCTTACAATTCTAAACCAAATCTTTGTCTTGTAAGCCCGTCCCATTTAATTTATTCATAATTCAAAAAAGCTTTGGTTCACATCCATTTACAAAATACATTAGATACAATTTTAATACATTTCCACAGTTGATCCGTGTTCTCATGCATCTCCTCAAGGTTCTTGGCAGCCCGTCAACTTCCTCGGTCATTAGGTCACTTCTAACTTCAGTGCGCAGACTCCGCTTGCATCACGTTTCATCTGCCATCTTTTCTCTTTTGCTTAGCACATCAGGCCCAAACGTACACTATTAAAAGGAATCGTAAACAAATATTAATTTCTCAAATATGTGATTAGCACTGTTCACCACCCACTTCTACTCTATCCCATTTTATTTTCTTCTTTGTTAAGCAAAAGCATTTGCAGCGACGGCTCTCTTTAAATTCAGGCAAGCATATGCCAGGCACACGGTGCCTCGAGACCTACAGTTAGTAACTCTTTGCGCATGCGTGAAAGTTTTTCTACTCACATGGATTAGTCACATGATTAATTGCACGGTTCTGTTTTTACATGCACAGAACATTTTTTCAGTTTCAAGCGAGATTTCAGTTACGTGACAATTATTCTTTGTTATTGAGCAAGCATTGAGCTCTTCTCCCCATGTATGAATGTCATGCGTATGTTAGTTTTTCTCTTATCTACTAGTCAAGATTATTAGTACTTGTGATATGAGCAAGTTTCTTTTCCTTCGAATCCTTCCTCCATTATAGATATATATATATATATATATATATATATATATAAAGCGAAGGTTGTCCACAATAAAGATGTCGCACCTGGGGAGGTTATCAGCACTCACATCTAGGGCAGCGGCAGATCAAACAGAATCCCCAGCTTCCAAATTGCAAGTGTCCAAACGCATTTCAAGCCGCATTCGGAAAGCGACTCGGCACCAGTGTTACACCATCCATCTTCTACTACCCAGGACACTCGAGATCAGGCTCACCCGCCTCCCTCACACCGAACACTGGACTGTTCCTTAATGCTGCTTAATGGCTTTTAACACACCAATACAGAACGTCTAAACACTCGTGAACGCTTACTCTGCTTATTAATATGAAGAACTATTGCGGACACCCTCTACACACTCTCAATTCTGGACACCCAGCCGGGTTGGAATTATCACCGGCTTGTGGCCCATCCCATCGACATTCGCAACCCGAACAGCCCTGAAGAAGTCACGGGATCACTCCCATAGGTGACGAAACACGTGTCGGCTGCTTACTTTTTTCGTACCACATTGACTAAATTTATTTTCAACTCATCATTCTGGTGTCAACCACAAATTCTGTTATTTGGACACTGAACATTCTAGGACCATATTTTAACCCCCAACTATGTGTGCCCGGGACTTTGTTGCTCATCTTCATTCAATTACTCAGTCCCGCCCCAATGGGCGTCAACAGGCATGGCATTCTGGATCTTGCAGTCCGTGTGCCTGTTAAAACTGTGAGTTCCGTCCAAACCACAGTGGGTGTTGCTGCCGCCGTAATAAAAATAATATCCCAGTGGATTGATGCTTCAAAATATAATCCCCAATGGGTGGAAGTTGAAGGACAACATGCTGTCTGCACGCTAATAATATCCCAAGGCGAGGCCCCCCCTCCATTCCACAAGGTGCACGCGATTGCGGGCACGCGGATCCACTAGATAAGCGGCAGAACATCTTTGCGGCTGGACCAGCCGCTACACAAGAAAAGTGAAGATTGTCCCCAATAAAGATGTCGCAACTGGTGGGGTTATCAGCACACACACCAAGGGCAGCGGCAGCTCAAACAGAATCCCCAGCTCCCAAATTGCAAGTGTCCAAATGTGTTTCAAGCCATAGCCCTTAATCACTGGCTTGCAATTAATGAACAGAGGCAGCTTGACATTTCCAGAACATCTTTATTCAATTACTCAGTCCCGCCCCAATGGTCGTCAACACGCATGGCATTCTGGATCTTGTAGTCCGTGTGCCTGTTAAAACTGTGAGTTACGTCCCATTTAATTTATTCATAATTCAAGAAATCTTTGGTTCACTTCAAACTTCAGTGCACAGACTCAGATTGTATTACCTTTCATCCACCATCTTTTCGCTTTTGCTTAGCACATCAGGCCCAAACTTACACTATTAATAAAGGAATCATAAACAAATATTAATTTCTCAAATATGTGATTAGCACTGTTCACCACCCACTTCTACTATATCCCATGTTATTTTCATCTTTGTTAAGCAAAAGCATTAGCAGCGACTGCTCTCTTTAAATTCAGGAAAAGCATATGCCAGGCACATGGTGCCTCAAGACCTACAGTTAGTAACACTTTGCGCATGTGTGGGAGCTTTTCTTCTCACATGGGTTAGTCACATGATTAATTGCGCGGTTCTGGTTATGCGCAGAACGTTTTTCAGTTTCAAGCGGGGTTTCAGTTACAGGCGGGATTTCAGTTTCGGGTCAATTATTCTTTGTTACTTAAGCAAGCATTGACTTCTTCTCCCCATGTATGAATGTTGTGCGTATGTTATTTTTTCTCCTATCTACTAGTCAAGATTATTAGTACTTGTTAACGAGAGGTTGATATGAGCAAGTTTCTTTTCCTTCGAATCCTTGCTCCATCATATATATATATATATATATATATATTTATATCCGAACGCTAGAACACGGAAGTCTGGAGCTTCTGGCGTGGCGGTCCCGGATGGGCTCCGTTACCCTTGTATCACACACGCACACTTTTGCTGTTCCAAAAGAAATACCAGGACACTCAGGATTCTTTGAAAAGGATTTACTGGGCAGTATAACACCTCACCAACGCGTTTCGCTTGATAGCTTTCTCACGGTATGGCGGATGTCTCATTTTCCCACATTTACATAGTACCTCAAAAAATGACATGGAGGAAGGACTAGATCAATACAATGTTTTTTGTCTTGTAAGTATGGGCGCCATCTTGGCATGTTGTTATATAATAATGAATTGGTGTACATAATAGGAGATAAAACAACAAAACACAAGTCATGAATAATAATATTTGAGACCTGGTTACAGTCAAATCTTGTCGCAACATTTTATATTGGCACAATAATGTATTTGTCTTTGTGCATTTGAACAAATGAGCCAGATGTCATTCACTAATTGTCAATAAAGCATTATTGACTGTGTAATGTGAACCCCAGTGGGTTTGCGTTACACCCAATCACAATGCTGAAGGAGGAACGAAGTACGATCCAACTTATCATGCTGTTACAATAAAGCATTACGAATATTGGCGCCAACTTGACATATTGTCGTATACTGAATTTATATACACGATAGAAGATCAAACAGCAAAGCACAATTCATAAATAATGCTTATTTAGACCTGGTCACAATCAAACCTTATCTCAACATTATGCGTTAGCATAGTAATGCGTTCATATTTGTGCATTAGATCATATCGATGCAAAAGTAAGATGTCTTTCAATAGTGATCAATAAAATATTATCGACATTGTAAAATGTGAGCCACAATGAGTTTGCGTTACGCTCAATCATAGTGTTAACGAACTGCGTTAAGTGGGCGCGCACGCCACGAATGGCGTAAAGTAACTTAGCATTTAAAAAACCGTACAAATTCACTGAAAAAACCATAGGTTTCACACACGTTATAGTTAGGAATTAGCATTTAAAAAACCTTGCAAATTCACTGAAAAAACCATAGGTTTCACACATGTTATAGTTAGCGGAAATTTTACTGATAAAAAACCAATGAAATTCCCCCGTTATAGTTAGTGCAGGCAACTATAACTCACGCTAGTCGTACATTGGCCGATAAACATGGCAGATGGTCTATAGCTCAACTGAAATCTGGTTTTATAATCTGCGCAATTTATGGTTCAAATCTGGATGATCCCCTACTTTTTAGAGATCTAGAGCTAGAATTGGCCTCTTGGCCTGGCCCTCTTATTTTATGCGGAGACTTTAATATTGCCGTAGGCAGCTGTTTTGATACTCAATCACCCTTAAACTATAAAGGACGTAAGCCTAGGGTATACAGGGCCCTGTGCCAATTGATGGATAGCCATAATTTACATGATGTCTGGGGATTGAGGAAGAAAAATGATGATGGATTTACTTATTTCTCATACCCACACAACAAGTATGTTTGAATTGATTATATTATGTCATCATTAGAGGATCTGCTTCTGCTCGATATAATCAAGTCTCCAAAAACAATTTCGGACCATAATGCACTTACCCTTACCCTTAGATTTCGAACTAATTACCCAGGCCTTTGGTACCTTTTCAGGTTATTCCCTTAACAGGGATAAAACAATGGTTCTCTGTACAAACAATACGGTTTTGGATAGTCCCCTTAAAGTGAAGCAAGCCACCTATTTAGGTGTCTGTCTGTCTTCTGATGTGAGGGAAATTGACCATCTTAACTATACTCCCCTGATTAACAAAATAAAGACTGACCTCAGGAGAGTAGATAATTTACATCTTTCTATAATTGGCAGGGCTAATTATTTAAAAATGAATATCTTTCCAAGGATACTCTACTTGTTTCGAGCAATCCCGATCTTACCTGGCGGTAGTTTTATTAAGATCATTGACTCCTCCATGTCTAAGTTCATGTGGAGCTTTGGAAAGATTAGAAGAGCACTACCATTTTTGACTCTACCCCAGGAGAGGGGCGGGCTAGGTATTCCCAGCTTAACATTATACTTATGGGCAACACTTCTTCAACATATGGGCCCATTACTGAATTTTAAATCAGCCACTTTGATTACTATGGAACCCTCTATCCCTTCCATTTATGAGCTGAGTCTTGGGACTAAATGCCAAGGCCTATTTTTAAGGCAGGTTGAACCATTATATTATAAAAAAATTAAGCTAAAGGTAGTCACAGATGCTTGGAAGGTATGGAAATCTGTATCCAAACATTTAGTTATTCCAAAATTTACAAAATATACCCCCTTATGGCGTAGCTCTATTATCTCTATTAGTCTTCACGACTCTACCTCCCGGAGGAGGGCATCCTTAGGTATTAATACAGTGGGTGACTTTTTTGGTCAGGAAATTACTTCGTCATTTGGATGGCTGCAGCAGAAATTTACTATTCCAACTACCGATTTTCTGAAATACCTTCAGGTGTTTACAAGCATTTGCAACTGTATCCCTAGAATTAAATTGGATAATATCAATCTGTTTTCTATTATTGGAAAACGCTCTACTAGAATTGGTACTCTCTATCAATTGCTGATCCAAAACACTGTAGATGACGTAGAGCGGGTTGAGCAGGCTTGGGCCACAAGGTTAACTAATCCAAATGTTGACATTGACCTATGCTTGGCCCTCTCATCTAAACTCTTTATTGCCTCGAACCTTAAAGCCCAATACTACAGAGTTCTCTATAATCTTTATTTTACGCCTGCAAAGTTATTCTCCTGGGGCTTACGGGCTGATGATAGCTGCCCCAGATGTAGCCAACTCCAAGCGAATTTAATCCATATGTTCGCGGATTGCCCTAAATTAGGTTTATTAAAGGCTACGTTTATGGGATTCTGGGCTTAGGTATTTGGTCACGACATCCAAGAATCAGTAACTCTTTATTTAATAGGACATGATGATTCTCTTGGTCATAGTATTGAAGAACAAAGGATACTTTTTTTGGGCACTGCTATTTTTCGTATTATTCTAGCTGCGCGGTGGAAGGACCCTGAACTACCCACTTTTCAGATGTGGCTTAGCCGTTTCTTGGCAACCTATAAACAGGAGCTTTCAATATATAGTTCCAGAGGTAAAAAAACCAGGCTTCTTGGGGCCCAGATTTGGGCTCCTATCTCCAAATGGTATTCAAATCAGAGGTTTAATGACATACCTCCCTCGACTTGATTGATGTATTTTCTTCTTGTTTTTTTTCGTATTTTTGTATAATTAATTTAACCTAAGTTTCCTTGCTGGATCTTATATCTATGTAAACCGTTCGTATGATCTCCTGTATCAAATTTGCTGTTGTTTTTTTTGTATTTGACGATATATTAGTTTTTTTTTTTTTTTTCTTTATTGACTGAATATGTATTGTTGAACCTTTTTGTTTGAATTTTTCTCAATAAAAATATAAATAAAAAAGGAAGCCATCCCTGAGTCATTGGATGATCAGTCAATTACTCTAGAAGTCATTTTCACATCATTAGACATCATCAAGCTCTTGAAGTCATCAGCAGAGTTTAGAAACTTGAGCCTGATGATTTGAGGATGACTTGAAAGTTAGTATCTCATGACTTCACAAGATGTGATTGATCCTGATGATCTCAGGATGAGTATTTGATTACTTAACAAGAGGAAATTGATGATCTGAGGATGACTAGAAAATGGGTTTCTGATTATTTCACAAGCACCAACCATATGGAATAATGCTTTGTGATTCAAGGATGATTTGCTAAACACTTGAAGAGCCTATTCTCCATTTTTGCTCCATTTGCTCCATTTTTTTGTTTAACATGTTGACTAGTTTGATGATTTTGCAATTATTTACTGATTACTGCTCAATGAACTCAGTTTAGATATTACATAATTTTTTTAGTTATCCTCAAATATGCATAAAGTCTGATTAAGAAAACTGTGTGGAGTCAGTCACTGTTAACTAGGACTGGCGGAAATTTACATTATACCAGCATGATTCTCGTAATGCTGGGAATATTCTTAAAATATTGCAATTTCGCCAGCACGCGTAATTATGCGCCATTCATGGTAATACTTACATGGTAAAACTTACTGCAAACAGTGCCATTTGCGGTTGGGGGCGTGGCTTGGACTCCACCAAGCATGGACGCGTGAGCTTCGAGCTCCGTCTCGGCCTTATGAGTTATCCTGATCTAAATCTCCCTGGCGGTGTCGAAGGCTCAGAGGGGGACCCCCCATGACGGAGAGGTGCCTGCTGGCAGATTGAGCCTCGCGCCGAGGCCCGGGGGGGCCGCCTTGTCCGGCGACTGCTGTGGATCTGCCTGGAGGGGCCCGGCCATTTTGCCTACGGCCTGTGGAGGGCCTAACATCCCCGGTGTTGCATGAATCGAGGCCCCGCCGGAGGTGGCGGTGACCCGGCTGGGACGGAGCATCAACCGCGCCGCTGTCCTCTGGTCCGGAGGTGAGCAGGGTGAGCGGAGTTGGCCCGGGCGGGGCGTGGTGGACCGCAGACGGCTGCAGGCACTAGCGGAGCCCACGAAGACCGGGGAGGCGCAGATGTAACTGCTGCGCCGGTGGTGGTTGGAGCTGAGCTGGGCCCGACATCGACGCCCCGGGGAGCGGTTAGGAGGGCGGACTGAGGTCTGCTGCAGGAGCGGCAGAGGAGAAGCTGTGCGGGCACTGCAGGGATTTCGTAGTGCTGGACACCCCCCATAGCGCTTTTGCGCTCTCGCCCCCGCATCTTGGAGTGGGGGGGGGCCGGCCCACGGGAGGGCTGGAGAGGACTGCGACCTTTGCGGTTTCAATGAAAAGTGTAATTGCAGGTGGCATGGCACCTTCTTCGTGTGCTCCTGCTGCATTTGGAGCTGTATAAGGACCCTAAAGAGAATGGTGCACCCCGTGGCTTGAGTCCCTTGGGTCTTTCCAGCAACAGCAAGGACCCTCTGCCCCTGCCAGTGTTAGCACCGTGCCAGAAGAGCACGCACAGTCTAAGCCGAAGAGGGGACCATCAACCAACAAGAAAGATCGAGTGAATCACTGTCTCACAATATGCTGGTTCTGGAGCAGCACCGGAGTTGACAGCACATGACATAATCACGGAGCAGCCAAGGTCACAACATACGAGCACGCTCTCCTCGGTACACGGCTCTGACGCCCCATGGCCTGGGATCGCTGAAGGGCAATTCGGTGTGCTGGTGCTGGTGGAGGGGCAGATCCGCTGGCGCCTTGAGGCTGGCTGCTCCCCCCGTTACTGCTGAGCCGCTATCCTGCAGAACACGCAAACCTGGACGCGTTGGAGTGGTTGGCTTCATATGGAGGCAGCGGGCGACCCTGATGAATAGGTTGCGGAGTGCCTGATTTGGTATCTGGGAATATTGTGGCCATACCCGCGAATATCTCGCCCTGGTTGCGACGAGGGCGATTGGAGTAGACAGCTTGCTGGCGGGGCGAGGTGCGGTCCCCCTTCCTGGTGGGCCGGGCGGGAGACTCAGTTGGAGCGGTGCCCCCCTGACTGGCGGTGGTCGATGCTCTTGCCCATGAGCTGTGTCTGACGGACTGGGGGAGGCCTTTGTGGCGCTACAGGCCAACTGGAGCAGTTGCTGTTGAGCGGGGAGACCGGAGTGCATTTCTCACTCTCTGGAGATCACTGTGGGGGCTCATCTTCCTTTGAGCTGGATTGTTGTGGTCGAGATCCGGCCATGGGGAAAACGTGGTGCGGTCCGGGGGCGGCACAGGCTGAGCACATGGAGGACCCGCCTGACTCACAGGTTCAGGACCTGGCTGGAGCCCTGGCGGCGGGACTACGGCAGCAGCAGCTGGATCAAATCCTCAAGGCCATATCGGACACGAGGGAGGCACTGTGCCGCGACATAGCGCAGGTGTTCACGAGCCTTGGATTTTTGCGTGCTGATCATGGCAAACTGGTTGATCGTGTCAAAAGCACGGAACTCAAGCTTGAGACGCTGGAACCTGCCCAGAAGGCGACGGAGGCATCACTGGGTGACTTATCGCGCAGAGTGCGGCTGCTGGAGAAGAGGGCCGAAGAGGCGGAAGGGCGCAACAGGCGCAATATTGTGCGGGTGGTGGGCCTGCCCAAAAGAATTGAAGGGGACAATATGGATGGTTATCTGGAGAAGTGGCTGCGGGAGGTGGTGGCGCCGGAAGGATTATCGCAGTTCTACACCCTTGAGAGGGCCCACCGAGTGCCGTCTCGCCCGCCGGCTTTGGGCCGTCTCCCTAGGCCGGTGGTCGCACGCCTGCTGCATTTCAGGGACCGTGACCTTATATTGCGGAATGCCCAGACTTCTGGCCCATACAATGCCTTGGTCTCCCTTTACCCTGATTACTCCCAGGAGGTCCAGCGGAGCCGCTTTTCCTTTATGGCAATTAAGAAGGCCCTTCGGGCTGAGGGGGTCCAATATGCTCTGTTCTTTCCGGCACGTCTGAGGGTGATGGTGGACGGGACTTCTATATTCTTTGACACGCCAGACGACGCATGGCACTGGCTGGAGCAGTATCGCACGGGTGGGGGCGGCACTGGACAGCGGGAACCGCAGGTTGGGGCCCAGCCAAGGCCTCGTCGGGGCCGCCGAAACAGGAAACGTATGGCGAATGGACAGTCGCCGTCGACCTCTCAGACGGAGCTGGAGAGGCAGGCAGCTCTGCAGGCAGTTTCCATCATTTCTGGAGCGGCAGCTGCGGCGTCGTTAGCGGATTCCGGATCCCGACGGGGATCTGAAGGGGCGGGATCGGAGGGGTCGGAGGACTCTGGGGAGGACGTTGAACATCTGCCAGAGGTTACACCAGGCACTGCCGATGGCCTGTTTGACGAGTGACGATGCCTGTCTTCATTTGGCATACAGTAGGGGGATGCGCACCAGGGGCTGCTCTGTGGCTCAGTGGGGAGTGGGTATGGCTCTGCTGAAGATAGTGGGGGACCTGGTTCCTGGCTTGGACGGGGGGGCGAGTTGGGAGGAGGGGGTCCCTTAACCGGGGGGGTCACCGGGGACGGGGCACTGCCGGGTAGAGGGGAATATGACGATTGAGGCCTGGCACACAGACTGGGCTGGTGGGATCGCTGTCCGGCCTGTGTTGGTGCTGGGTCACCCTCTCTACCTCACACGTATTGTGAGACTCTGGTAGATAGCAGGGTATTTTCCTTCGTTGGGTCTGTGTTTGGATGGGTAACTATGGTTTAGAGACTGTTCTGGGGAAGGGAGGGAGGGGGGTTTGTTGGAGATGTTTTGCAAGGGGGGGGTTTTGTCAGTGTGCCTGCTAGGCCGCGTTGGATTGTGTCCTTCTCTATGGTGACCTGACTTGAATTAAGATGTGTCACTTGGAATGTGCGAGGGCTGAACTCCATGAGAAAACGTTATAAAGTGCATGCATACTTGGTCCGCAGGGGGATCCAGGTGGCCTTTTTGCAGGAAACACACGTTGACCAGACGGAGGGGCGGGCGTTGCAGAGGAGATGGAGGGGACAGTTATTTTACACTACTTTTTCAGCCTTTGCTAGAGGGACTTTAATTTGGGTGAGGGCCGGGGTCCCTTTCCAACCTTTGAACACACTGGTAGATCCGGAGAGGAGGTTTGTGTTGGTGTTTGGCCGCCTAGATGGCAAAGATGTGACATTCTGCAGTGTATATGCCCCGAACTCCGACCACACCGCATTCTTTGTGCGGCTTTCTGGGAAGCTGGCGTCGTATCTACCTGGTACGGTGTTCCTCGGGGGGGACTTTAATTCTGTTACTGATGTGGAGTTGGACCGTTCTCACCCCCCGCTGGCTCAGTCAGCGGTACGTAGAGTGGCCAGGGTGAGAAGGGACTGGCAGGAAGCTTGGAACCTTATGGATGCTTGGCGGGTACAACATCCGTTAGACAGGGACTACTCATTTTACTCAGTGCTGCATGACTTACATGTCCGGCTTGATGGCTTTTTGTGTACCCCGGGAGCCCTGGAGCTTACGCGCCATAGAGAGTATCTAGCAAGGACACTCTCGGACCACAACCCCTGCTTGATAACGATACTCTGGTCGCAGCAGCGGCAAGCGATTCCGACGTGGCGTTTGAATCCGGTGACGCTGGAGGATCCTGTGTTTAATGCGGAGTTAGGGGAGGGTGTAGAGCGCTACTTTCTAGGCAACTCGGGGACGGCGACGAGTAGAGCTCATGAATGGGACGCACTGAAAGCGGTGGTGAGAGGGATTTGCATCTCGTCCGTCGCTGGGACGCGCAAGGTGCTGCTGCAGGATATTGACCGAGCTGAGGCTCGGCTGCGCCAGGCAGAACTAGATGGCCACGCGACTGGGGGTGCTCAGGAGGAGGTGTTGGCAGCACAAGAGGGGGTGACCTCTCAGGTTGAGCGGCTTCGCTGCTATGACTATAAAGAATACATGGTGCGGGCGCATGCTGAGCGGGACAGAGTAGGGTCGCTACTGGCCTGGCTGGCTAATCCGGCTGTTCGGGGATCCCCAGTGGTGTCGCTGGCTAAACCAGCGGGGGGCCTGGTTCACTCGCAAAAGGAGATCAATGACCAATTCCTGGATTATTACACATTGCTGTATCAGAGTAGGATGAGGGACCTGCCCGACGGTCTGGATGCTTATTTAGAGGCTGCAGGGTTGCCACACTTGGATCCGGAAGAGGGCTCTGCATTGGGAGCAGCTATCTCTCTGGGAGAAATCAGGGCAGCGGTTAAACATATGGCCCGGAGAAAGACTCCAGGGGCTGATGGCCTCCCGGTGGAGTTCTATGCAGCGTATTTGGATATTCTGGCACCGCAGTTACAGTCGGTATACAGAGAGGCGTGGGACCTGGGTAGGCTACCGCCCACTATGAGAGAGGCGATCATAGTGCTGTTGCTGAAGAAGGGCGGGGTCCCCACCTCCAGGACGGCATACCAGCCGCTCTCCATGCTCTCGGTTGACTATAAGATCCTCAGCAAGATCTTGGCCACGCGACTTTTGGGTCACATGCGCTCCCTGGTACACCCGGATCAATCGGGTTTCATTCCTACTAGGAATACTGCGACGTGCATTCGGCGGTTGGTGCGGCTACTGGGGGAGAGAGGGGAGGGTACGTCGGAGGCCGTGGTGCTGTCGGTGGACATCTAAAAAGCATTCGACAGTGTGGAGTGGCCGTATCTGTTCCGGGTGCTGAAGGAGTTTGGCCTGGGCGATAATTTTGTGCGTTGGACCAGTCTGTTATATAGCTCCGCCACAGCTAGGGTTCGTACGGGACGTACCATCTCAGCGGCTTGCCAAGTGGAGAGAGGCACTCGTCAGGGTTGTTCTCTATCCCCACTTTTGTTTGCGCTGGCAATTGAACCTTTTGCGGCGCATGCCCGACAGGGGCGGTACTATGAGGGCTTTCGGCTGCGCGGGGAGCTCCATCACATATCGCTGTACGCGGATGACCTCCTGTTGTATCTGGCTGATGCGGGGGGTTCCCTACGGGGCGCCAGAACTTTGCTCCGGGAGTTTGGTCGCTTGTCGGGGTTGCAGGCGAATTGGACTAAGACCTGCCTGTTTCCTTTGTCCCCTGGAGTTCAGATGCCCTCGGAGTTTGCAGAGCTGAGGTGGGTGCCTGCCTGCTTGCGGTATCTGGGCGTCCGCATATTTCACACCTCCACCGACCTTTTTGAGGGGAATGTGGGTGGTGCGCTGAGGGGGCTCAAAGGTAGTATGGCGTTCTGGCGCACTCTTCCTCTTTCGGTAGCTGGGCGGGTAGCGCTGCTGAAGATGATAGCGCTGCCACGGCTGCTCTACTTTTTCCGTACCTTGCCGATATGGATCCCGGTCTCCTTTTTTAAGACGATTCGGGCATTGATGACAGGGTTTATCTGGGGAGCTGGAAGACGGCGGGTGGCACTGTCCACTCTGATGAGACCAAGGGAGGAGGGGGGGCTGGCGGCCACAGATTTTGAGTGGTATTACTTGGGGGCACAGCTGCAATGGCTGACACAGGCCGTGGTGCGTGAGTTTAGAGGCCCTGAGGGCCCGCAGGGTAGGGTAATCCCGCGACACGTGTTGTCATTCATTGTGCTTTGGCAGAGGCTCAGGCTGGACCAGCTTACCCTCAAGGAGCGCACACTCCGGCTATGCTGGATTCGTAGTCAGAAACGGGCAGGCTTCGTGGTCCCATATGCCCCGGAAATTCCTTTGGGCATGTGCACGGCCCTCCCACATGGCGGGGATTGGTCGGCGCTGGCTGGCTGGGAAGAGTGCGGGGTCCACATGATTGGGGACTTATACAGGGATGGCGTTTTGTTGTCATTCCAGAAATTGCAGGGGGCGTATGATCTGCCGAGGGGGGATTATCTTTTGCACGCCGCCTTGGTGTCAGGGATTCAGAAACAATGGAAGATGGGACTGTCGGAACCCCCAACTTCTTTGGGGTGTCAATACATCACTATGGCGGCGGGTACATTCAGGGCTATCACTTGTCTATATAGGCGGCTGTCCACGGAGAGGCTGCCACCCATGGATGCCTTGCGGGGCAAATGGGAGGGAGATCTTGGTAGGCCCATTCCTGAGACGACGTGGTCACAGCTGTTACGGCGGGCCTGGAAGGGCACGCGCAACACTAGATTTCAATTGGTCCAATTTTATACTCTCCACAGGGCTTACTTAACTCCGGTCAAAATTTTGCGGTACTTCGGAGGTTCCCAATCGCCGTGCCCCCGGTGCAGAGTGGAAGGTGCTGATTTTGGTCATATGTTTTGGTCCTGCCTGGGATTAGGCTCTTATTGGGCGGATGTGGTGGCGTGTCTGAATCAAGTGACTGGGCGCGGGCTGGAGGTAGAGATGGAGACTTGCCTTTTGCTCTGGTTTCCGCACACCCCCAGTACCAAAATTACGAGCAAGTTTTACGATTTGGATCTGATAATGGCAAAGAGGGAGCTCACTATGCATTGGAAGGCAAGGACCGGTCCGAGCTTTCGGAGATGGAAGACGAGTTTCTTGTCCTGGGCAGGGAGCGAAGGGACGCTTCGTCTACAGCTGGCCAGGCGAGCATCTAATGACAAGGCGCTGGATGCTGCAAGGGCGTGGGGGGCTCTGGTAGAGGGGCTTCGTTCCTCAGAGGAGCTGAACGAGGGGGATAGGGATCCTGTAGGCATGGACCGGGGTGTGGAGCTTGAGGTGGGGCATTCTGGGACTACTGGGGAGACTGCTCAGGACGGGGCCACTTAGGTACACTCAGGGAGGAATCAGTGTCTGCACTCTATATTGAGAACTGTTGAGTAGTCAAGGTGGGAGCATGGGGCACAGATGGGTGACAATGCGGTTTCTTGAGAACAATGTTAGTGTCTTTTTGATTGCTTTGAGTTAGGCTTTCTTGGAACACGGGGTTCAAAATGCATAAGCTGAAGAGGGGTTGACGCGGGCACACTGACAGGGGGGGGTGGGGGTAGAGAGGGTGGTGGGTGGAGAAGTTAGGGAGAAAATATGGAAGAACCGGTTTCTCCTGACATGTACATTGATGGTTGGGTCTTCAATAAGATGTAGTATTGGTTTTTTGGAACACTGATTGGAAAAATCAATAAAATAAAATAAAAAAAATAAAAAACAGTGCCATTTGCGGTTAACATTTTCGCTAATGCACAGGACTTACAATAATGTGAACAGTTGACACTTTAATTTTTAATTTGGTGTTTGTGAAGTTACACATTTTGGTGAATCGCAACTGTGCAACATTTTTATGTGCTCTGATGCAGAAAGGAAAACATATACTGGGTGAGTTACAGCAAAGGCACAATAGACATATTAAATGCTAATTATACAAATTTCCAATATGGTTTCATTCTCTTACAGATACACCCAATTGGCAAAAATGGATATGTAAATATGCATTGTAGTGCAACAAGTAAATAAAGATGGGTAAGCCAGGAGATGCATAGAGGTGGGCCAGAGCCTAGTCAGGGGGCCTGGCTTGGCTCTAAGAACAAAAGCAGCTATCAAAAGATCTAATATGAAAATACTACAGCAAACGTATAAAATACAAGCCAGAGTCTCTGTGATTAAAATGAATTCTTTTTTGAATGCTTATGGATTCTTTTTTGAATGCTTATATTTTCCTTTAGAATATTAAATTATATCACTGCAGTGATAATTGTTAAATGATTTTTTTCAGCTGTTCCCCACCTCCAATACTCTGACAGCACTGATATGAGATGATCAAAATATATTATTTTTTCATGAGCACTATATTCATGTCCAGTAATGTTTTTTGTATATGGAGCAATGCTGTTGCCTATTAAATCATGTGTGTATAACTGAAGTGAATGTGTTCAAGGGTGGTCTCAGATTTGGTTTTTAATTAATATAATGCACAATGGAGTAAAGTGATTTTCATAGGATCACACATTTTGGCTAAATGGGGAAACTTAGTAAAGTAGGTACAATCAGGTGGCCAGCTATATGTGCATCTCGATTTGTGCGTCCTAACAGTGTACATTATTTTTTATCAATGTATTAGTCAAAAGCGTTAAAATAAATTACAGATGCACCCTGCGCAGAGCAGTGGTGTAGCTAGGGGGGGGCGAGGGGGGCGGACCGCCCCAGGCGGCACTGTTTTGGAGGCGGCGGCCGCGTGGCACTGGCGGCCCGTTGCGGCGGCCTTTATAATTTATTTGGGGACACTCACTGTCTAACACTTTGTCAGTAAGTGTCCCCAAATAAATTATAAAGGCCGCCGCAACGGGCCGTCAGTGCCTCGCGGCCCTGTTCGAAATGCAAAGCAAGCTCACGTGACCGGCTTGCAACTACTGACTGCCTGCACAAGCGCACGCACGCTGCACGCACCGCATAGTGGTGGTGCGTGCGCGTGCGCGCGAGCGAGTCGCGACCGGGTCACCAGTCTCTTCTGGGCAATCCCAACCTCAGTGGCGTAGCTAGGGGGGGGCGAGGGGGGCGGACCGCCCCAGGCGGCACTGTTTTGGAGGCGGCGGCCGCGTGGCACTGGCGGCCCGTTGCGGCGGCCTTTATAATTTATTTGGGGACACTCACTGTCTAACACTTTGTCAGTAAGTGTCCCCAAATAAATTATAAAGGCCGCCGCAACGGGCCGTCAGTGCCTCGCGGCCCTGTTCGAAGTGCAAAGCAAGCTCACGTGACCGGCTTGCAACTACTGACTGCCTGCACAAGCGCACGCACGCTGCACGCACCGCATAGTGGTGGTGCGTGCGCGCGCGCGCGAGCGAGTCGCGACCGGGTCACCAGTCTCTTCTGGGCAATCCCAACCTTCCTCACACAGACACGGTTACGGGCTAAGGTGGGGACGAGTGAGTCACAGGTCCGGTCCCGCAGTCATGCTGAGCTCAGCTGCCGCCCGCGGTGCACATTGAGTGGGCGGCATTTATCAAAGTTTTGTGCTGCACGTTTAGGCGGTGCCATAATTCTGCTCATGGGAGCCAGCTTCGAGGTACTCGACCCTGTCCCGGTGGGGATTTTTTATTTTATTGCATCTTTTATATAGCGCGAACTCGACCCGAAGGTATTAGATAGGGTGACCATATCTTGAGGATCAAAAACCGGGACATTTGGGGAAAATAGAAGGACTACCATTTTTCATCCACGGATTGGCGCAGAATGACAGCTGTCATCAACATACAATCACGGAAGATGCATTAAGAAAGTAAATACAATGTAATTTCTACAATCCAAATCATACCTATTAATTAAATTGCTTTCTTATAACAGTTTCTAACTAGCAAAGCTTTAGAACACCCCCAAAAAAGTGACTCTCACTGTTTCAGTCAACCCCTTCTAAAAACCGGGACATGAGACAAAATTGCCAAATTCTGCCCGGACAGCTGGTGAAAAACGGAGATTGTCTGGGCAAATCCAGGACGTCTGGTCACCCTAGTATTAGAGCGCTTTACATAGCACCGTATTTACATTACATATTCAGGCACGGGGAGATTAAGTGATTTGCCCAGAATCACAGGATGTGGACGCGACCTCGAGCCTTGGTTTCCTGCACCAAAGTCGGCAGCACAGCCGACGGACCACATTCCCTCCCCTAAATGGATTGATTCACACCACCAACGCACGCCATCCAGGACAGGCGGTCCCAGGCAACGCTGGCATGGCCGCGGCTAAATTAAGTTGGTCAACAGCCTGCTAAGTGCTGGGCAAGGCCGCTGAGAGCGGCTCAAAGCAGCATGATGAGATCCCGCCTGGCGACTTGACCCATGACCTCAGGCCTACCTATGGCTTACTCGAGTGAGGCAGGCCTTCTGAGTCGCCGGCGAACCTGTGCAGAAGTATAGGAGCTGTCTAAGCTTCTCATGTCGGCACCTGCGCGTGGGATCCGATGCACAGCTGCCACAAGAAGTCATTCATCTTCAGGAGTCAGTAGGAGTGCAGGTATGTTTTAAAGCAAACACTTCTGTGCAGTGCCATATGTATTTTTTAGACTACTTTTACAGCCTGCTGCATAACACACACTGGTGCAAGTACTCTTAGATAGTGGGGCTTTTTAATGCTCACACTCTCAAAAAATATATATTTGAAATAAAACTGCCTACAGCCGAATTGTGACCCCTAGGCTATGTGTACTTTAATCAAACTTTTCTCCTGAGGCTTGCATGCACCCCCATGCTTAATTGTCTCAATGTTAATTGCTTAGACTAGCAATGCAACGTAGCTTCAGATTGTTAATAAATAACGGGCGGTGACGCACACCCTGCTGTTATCAACAAATTGATTTTTATCAAATTGCTCAGTGTGTCCTTTTGAGATAAATTACAGTCTGCAGAGGGGTTGTGACCTCTAAGCTACGCGTGTACCCTTCCATTTCCAGTGCTTTGCAGCCGTTTTAAAATCTTCTTACAGTTTCTCGTTGCTCAAATGGGTGTAATTTTTGATATTTATGTTGCCTTTGTTTTTATTGCTTGATTTTCCTTGCGAAAAAAGTGTCACTCGTAGTTGTTGAAATGTCACTCATAATTACGCTGACATTATAAAAATGTCACACTTAGCAATCTGAAACCTTGGCAGCTATGCTTCCTTTATGTCCGGCCTGCTGCTGTTAGCTGCACTTCCGGTGCCAGCTGCGCCCCTCCACGTGCACAAACCATGAGCTGAACATTGCAGGCATTGCCCTGTAGAAACATAGATATGGCCGCCGATAGTACAGTGGGGTGTCGGAGAGCATTCCATAAAGTATAGAACCCTGCGAATGCTGGTAATTTCTACGTTTTTATTTCTTTATTTGAAATTTTATACCACACGCAGACGATGTTAAAGTACTCTACAGTTTTTTATTTTTACTAAAAAATTTGAGAAATGATTCCAAATAATAAACATACATATTTACAAAGAAATGTTCAGGATGACGGCAGAGCATTTTGCAATTTGTAGATACATATTTTGAGAAATGCATCCAAGTCATAGAAATCCATGTTAGCAAAGACGTGTTGTCTTATAGTGAATGTTAAGTAGTCAGTTTGTTCTTCACTCTACAATATTTGATTTAAGAATGACACTGCATATGTGGCTGTGCAGGTGCTGGAGAGGGCTGCAATTAAATGTCACAGACGTAAGTGTTAGTGTTAGGTGTTATGAGGCATGAATATGGAGTTTTATTGGATAAATAAAAAATCCATATTCTGGGTGCTGTTATTGAGATGGAGTAAGGGCCTACTTTGGCCGATGGGATGCTCAGACACAAATGTATTACAGGTGCATTGTAGCCTATAGCCTTTGTATACAGAGCACAGGATATGTGCCACTGTGTGGCAGAGTATTCCATTCGCATCCGTGCTTCTTTGTTTCTGGGGTTTCTGTTTTGCCCAGTGACGTGTAATTGCTGATGCTAGGTAGGTTGGTGAAGGGCTTTGAAGGTTATGCACACTGTCCTGAGTATGCAGGGTTTCTCTACTGGGAGCGAGCTCAGACATTCTCTAACTGATGAGCTGTGGTCTGCCCTTTTCCATGTTTGCAGTAAGCCTTGCTGCTGAGATTAATAATAATGTTGGGGAAGCCAGGCTCGATAGGGCAGTTTCACATACCTACCTGGTGACATCTAGAGAATGGACTAAAGTTTGCAGATCTTGTTTTTAACATAAGGCACCACAGCATGCACAAATCTTGCACTGAAACAAGATCTGCTATTCTCGAGTTAGGGCACAAGATAGGGGTTGCCTTAAAGCTGGTATTAGTGTTTGAGTTGGAGTGACAGTCAATATTAGTGTTAGAAAGAATTAGGTTACAACTAGGATGAGGGTGATGGTTAGATGAATGGGATGGGGTGGACCGAGGACTGGAGTTATTAGCATCGCTTGGATGAACAATAGGTTTAGAGATACATGTATGATTATGCTTAGATTGCGGGTTAGTTTTACGGTTTGGATGAACACAAGTGTTTCGATTGGGTCTTACCGCAGGTTTGTGGTTGGGGTTTGTGTTCTAGGTTTAGAGTTACGGTTAAAGTAATTGAGCCAACAATTGTGCAAGGAGGAATCCAGACTGCTTCACACCCAGCCTTAGCACAGAGGCCAGCAATTTACAAATAAACATAGAATTGTCAGAAACTGTATCAAGCTCTGAAAACTATAAAGGGCCTACCACAGCAGGCTTCTTTTTTTGGTCACTCTGATGAGACACTAAAAACACACACAACATACGCCCTTCTTTAAAAATGCAAATGAGTAAAATATCTGGTTACCACATTATCAGGCCAATACCTGCCTTAATAATGTCCAGAGGGCTTGTGACACATTCATATGGGAGGGGGACTAGAATTTCGTTGAGTCAGAGAAGGTAATAACCAAGAGAAACAGGATTGGGAACACCCAGTGGTGCTCGAACAATTTTCAGAGTGGCGTCGCTGCCATCAGTGCTTCATCACTGAACTCACAATGTTGAACATATATCATTAAAGCATGGTGTGTTCGCACAGTGTCATTTATAGACAGCACAATCTCCATTGAAGTGGTCACTTAACTTGCAAAGACATACAATTTTACAGATAAAACTAATGTAGCGCACAAACGATGTGTGGAAATCGGGTGTCAATCAATCAAACAAACAGGATTTGCATAGCGCTACTTATCACCTGTGAGGGTATCTAGGCGCTGGAGGGTGGGGGCGGTGCTGCTGATTAGGGACGTTAATCGAATAACAATGTTTTTAGGCGCTTCCTGAAATCCTGCAGGGTGGCAGTCTGTGTGTTCTCCTTTGTACTGCCGGTCACCGGTGTATTTAACTGTGTAGCCTTGGACGGTGTCATGTATGTGCATATAACTTGCATAATCGAGGTAACTATTAGCGGCGATACTATGTGTCTCTCGGTCCTTTTTCCCCAGCAACCCTCATCCCCCTCTCCAGGGGCGGCAATCTGAGGGATAGCCCCGGGCGCCACAAGCTCTAGCTACGCCCCTGCCCAACCTTCCTCACACAGACACGGGTACGGGCTAAGGCGGGGACGAGTGAGTCACAGGTCCGGTCCCGCAGTCATGCTGAGCTCAGCTGCCGCCCGCGGTGCACATCGAGCGGGCGGCATTTATCAAAGTTTTGTGCTGCACGTTTAGGCGGTGCCATAATTCTGCTCATGGGAGCCAGCTTCGAGGTACTCGACCCTGTCCCGGTGGGGATTTTTTATTTTATTGCATCTTTTATATAGCGCGAACTCGACCCGAAGGTATTAGATAGGGTGACCATATCTTGAGAACCAAAAACCGGGACATTTGGGGAAAATAGAAGGACTACCATTTTTCATCCACGGATTGGCGCAGAATGACAGCTGTCATCAACATACAATCACGGAAGATGCATTAAGAAAGTAAATACAATGTAATTTCTACAATCCAAATCATACCTATTAATTAAATTGCTTTCTTATAACAGTTTCTAACTAGCAAAGCTTTAGAACACCCCCAAAAAAGTGACTCTCACTGTTTCAGTCAACCCCTTCTAAAAACCGGGACATGAGACAAAATTGCCAAATTCTGCCCGGACAGCTGGTGAAAAACGGGGATTGTCTGGGCAAATCCAGGACGTCTGGTCACCCTAGTATTAGAGCGCTTTACATAGCACCGTAATTACATTACATATTCAGGCACGGGGAGATTAAGTGATTTGCCCAGAATCACAGGATGTGGACGCGACCTCGAGCCTTGGTTTCCTGCACCAAAGTCGGCAGCGCAGCCGACGGACCACATTCCCTCCCCTAAATGGATTGATTCACACCACCAACGCACGCCATCCAGGACAGGCGGTCCCAGGCAACGCTGGCACGGCCGCGGCTAAATTAAGTTGGTCAACAGCCTGCTAAGTGCTGGGCAAGGCCGCTGAGAGCGGCTCAAAGCAGCATGATGAGATCCCGCCTGGCGACTTGACCCATGACCTCAGGCCTACCTATGGCTTACTCGAGTGAGGCAGGCCTTCTGAGTCGCCGGCAAACCTGTGCAGAAGTATAGGAGCTGTCTAAGCTTCTCATGTCGGCACCTGCGCGTGGGATCCGATGCACAGCTGCCACAAGAAGTCATTCATCTTCAGGAGTCAGTAGGAGTGCAGGTATGTTTTAAAGCAAACACTTCTGTGCAGTGCCATATGTATTTTTTAGACTACTTTTACAGCCTGCTGCATAACACGCACTGGTGCAAGTACTTTTAGATAGTGGGGCTTTTTAATGCTCACACTCTCAAAAAATATATATTTGAAATAAAACTGCCTACAGCCGAATTGTGACCCCTAGGCTATGTGTACTTTAATCAAACTTTTCTCCTGAGGCTTGCATGCACCCCCATGCTTAATTGTCTCAATGTTAATTGCTTAGACTAGCAATGCAACGTAGCTTCAGACTGTTAATAAATAACGGGCGGTGACGCACACCCTGCTGTTATCAACAAATTGATTTTTATCAAATTGCTCAGTGTGTCCTTTTGAGATAAATTACAGTCTGCAGAGGGGTTGTGACCTCTAAGCTACGCGTGTACCCTTCCATTTCCAGTGCTTTGCAGCCGTTTTAAAATCTTCTTACAGTTTCTCGTTGCTCAAATGGGTGTAATTTTTGATATTTATGTTGCCTTTGTTTTTATTGCTTGATTTTCCTTGCGAAAAAAGTGTCACTCGTAGTTGTTGAAATGTCACTCATAATTACGCTGACATTATAAAAATGTCACACTTAGCAATCTGAAACCTTGGCAGCTATGCTTCCTTTATGTCCGGCCTGCTGCTGTTAGCTGCACTTCCGGTGCCAGCTGCGCCCCTCCACGTGCACAAACCATGAGCTGAACATTGCAGGCATTGCCCTGTAGAAACATAGATATGGCCGCCGATAGTACAGTGGGGTGTCGGAGAGCATTCCATAAAGTATAGAACCCTGCGAATGCTGGTAATTTCTACGTTTTTTATTTCTTTATTTGAAATTTTATACCACACGCAGACGATGTTAAAGTACTCTACAGTTTTTTATTTTTACTAAAAAATTTGAGAAATGATTCCAAATAATAAACATACATATTTACAAAGAAATGTTCAGGATGACGGCAGAGCATTTTGCAATTTGTAGATACATATTTTGAGAAATGCATCCAAGTCATAGAAATCCATGTTAGCAAAGACGTGTTGTCTTATAGTGAATGTTAAGTAGTCAGTTTGTTCTTCACTCTACAATATTTGATTTAAGAATGACACTGCATATGTGGCTGTGCAGGTGCTGGAGAGGGCTGCAATTAAATGTCACAGACGTAAGTGTTAGTGTTAGGTGTTATGAGGCATGAATATGGAGTTTTATTGGATAAATAAAAAATCCATATTCTGGGTGCTGTTATTGAGATGGAGTAAGGGCCTACTTTGGAGTTTGGCCGATGGGATGCTCAGACACAAATGTATTACAGGTGCATTGTAGCCTATAGCCTTTGTATACAGAGCACAGGATATGTGCCACTGTGTGGCAGAGTATTCCATTCGCATCCGTGCTTCTTTGTTTCTGGGGTTTCTGTTTTGCCCAGTGACGTGTAATTGCTGATGCTAGGTAGGTTGGTGAAGGGCTTTGAAGGTTATGCACACTGTCCTGAGTATGCAGGGTTTCTCTACTGGGAGCGAGCTCAGACATTCTCTAACTGATGAGCTGTGGTCTGCCCTTTTCCATGTTTGCAGTAAGCCTTGCTGCTGAGATTAATAATAATGTTGGGGAAGCCAGGCTTGATAGGGCAGTTTCACATACCTACCTGGTGACATCTAGAGAATGGACTAAAGTTTGCAGATCTTGTTTTTAACATAAGGCACCACAGCATGCACAAATCTTGCACTGAAACAAGATCTGATATTCTCGAGTTAGGGCACAAGATAGGGGTTGCCTTAAAGCTGGTATTAGTGTTTGAGTTGGAGTGACAGTCAATATTAGTGTTAGAAAGAATTAGGTTACAACTAGGATGAGGGTGATGGTTAGATGAATGGGATGGGGTGGACCGAGGACTGGAGTTATTAGCATCGCTTGGATGAACAATAGGTTTAGAGATACATGTATGATTATGCTTAGGTTGCGGGTTAGTTTTACGGTTTGGATGAACACAAGTGTTTCGATTGGGTCTTACCGCAGGTTTGTGGTTGGGGTTTGTGTTCTAGGTTTAGAGTTACGGTTAAAGTAATTGAGCCAACATTTGTGCAAGGAGGAATCCAGACTGCTTCACACCCAGCCTTAGCACAGAGGCCAGCAATTTACAAATAAACATAGAATTGTCAGAAACTGTATCAAGCTCTGAAAACTATAAAGGGCCTACCACAGCGGGCTTCTTTTTTTGGTCACTCTGATGAGACACTAAAAACACACACAACATACGCCCTTCTTTAAAAATGCAAATGAGTAAAATATCTGGTTACCACATTATCAGGCCAATACCTGCCTTAATAATGTCCAGAGGGCTTGTGACACATTCATATGGGAGGGGGACTAGAATTTCGTTGAGTCAGAGAAGGTAATAACCAAGAGAAACAGGATTGGGAACACCCAGTGGTGCTCGAACAATTTTCAGAGTGGCGTCGCTGCCATCAGTGCTTCATCACTGAACTCACAATGTTGAACATATATCATTAAAGCATGGTGTGTTCGCACAGTGTCATTTATAGACAGCACAATCTCCATTGAAGTGGTCACTTAACTTGCAAAGACATACAATTTTACAGATAAAACTAATGTAGCGCACAAACGATGTGTGGAAATCGGGTGTCATTCAATCAAACAAACAGGATTTGCATAACGCTACTTATCACCTGTGAGGGTATCTAGGCGCTGGAGGGTGGGGGCGGTGCTGCTGATTAGGGACGTTAATCGAATAACAATGTTTTTAGGCGCTTCCTGAAATCCTGCAGGGTGGCAGTCTGTGTGTTCTCCTTTGTACTGCCGGTCACCGGTGTATTTAACTGTGTAGCCTTGGACGGTGTCATGTATGTGCATGTAACTTGCATAATCGAGGTAACTATTAGCGGCGATACTATGTGTCTCTCGGTCCTTTTTCCCCAGCAACCCTCATCCCCCTCTCCAGGGGCGGCAATCTGAGGGATAGCCCCGGGCGCCACAAGCTCTAGCTACGCCCCTGGCGCAGAGAGCGCTGTTGCTGTGTCAGGAATTCGCTGTGCGGCCACATTCAGATGCTGACATGTCCTACCTCCATGAAGCTCCCTTTCCCAATTCCAAAACATGAACCCCAGAGCGAATGAATAATAATGAGAGACTTCGTAGACACTTTCGTAGATACTCTCGTCTGTGGCCAACAAGGAGTGTTGCACCACCAACATGAAAGAAAGTCGAACCTGACCAAGTTCGAATCTCGGCGTCAGCTCAACATCCTGTCATTCTGAACAAATCATTTAACAACCCCGTGCCAAGAAAAAAGATATGACCTTGAATTTAATCTGGTGCTCATGAAAAAGAAAGTTTCCGCTACATAAAACGTGCAGAAAAGAAATCTTGCACATACTTGAAAAACTATCAACATCATTTCTGGGCATAAAAATATTTAGCAACTCCTCAATTATGTTATTTCCATCTAATAATTTACGGCGCCATTTTTCATGGATTTGCATTGATAACGTGGGGCTACAATTGAAACTACATGCCCCATAATGCAATAAGGAGAAGAGGAAGAAATGAGGCATATTTAAAGCTTGTTTGGTGCCCGAAATGCAGCTCAAACAAGCTCCTCAAACACAGCCAAATGACCAAATCCCTATTTCGCACCGTTTCAGATGTGGATGTCCTCACCCTTTCACATGCACTCGTCTCTAAAGGTGCAATTGGACTAGAATAGGGACTGGTCAGATTCTTTTTTACCCCACGCACTTCCGGTCACGCCAGAAGTTCTGCAGTTGGAAAACCATGTTTGGTGAGCGTTGTGATGGGGAGGGCAAGAGCCGTCAAGATCTTTGGGCGTTCAGAGATGGCGATTTCTTTGTGATTTCTGAGACCTGGTTACCCGGACTGCTGCAGGAAGATGTTGCAAACGAAATAATTGGAGATTGTTTATCCTAGCAGGAGGTAGCAGGTAATGATTGCGGGGCACGGTTCTGAAATTGTCTTATTTTTTGGGGGGGAGGGCAGTTTTATGTAGCGCAAACTCAACCTGAAGGTATCGGAGCGCTTTACACGCGCACCAGTTGCGTTACAGATGCACACATGCATTTTTAGATGGCACGAGGAAATGAAGTGTTTTGCCCTAGAATCACAGGATGTTGAGCCGATGAAATTCGAACCTATTTACAGCTCCAAAGTCGGCAGCTCTGCCATGCTTGTTAGGATTACTTTTAGCACTCTTAGTAGCTCCCACAAATTACATGCACGAGGAGAAGTCACAAAACATACCAGCAGTAACAGAATATATGACATACCTGTGTGCTCATTGCGCGCAGACTACCAAAGATTCTTCTCTGGAGAAAATACTCCATTTCCTCTCAGAAGTAATTACAACAGTGAAAACAGACATTATTCGACTGGCAGTTGGTTTGTCAGCCAAAATATAACAAGACTAGCGCGGAAAGACAAGCACGGCCCCGCGGCCGCGAAAGTTAGAGTACTCGTGCATGCAGAGCGTTTGCCTTGCGGGAGCGAGAAGCGGCGCGATAATTGCAAATAGATGGTGCCGCTGCTCGCTCCTGCAAGACAAATGCTCTGCATGCACGAGTACTCATTGCAAACAGTGCAAAACATGCACGAGTTTCCAAGAAAGTACAGAGCGATTCCAAGAGGTCATCTCCTATGCAGCACTTGCACGCTGCGTAGACGAGACCTAAAAAATCGTTCCCTTTCTGTTTTGCAGGGGGGCTTTTGAGGGATCGAGTACATGCAAAATGCTCACAGAAAGATTAGCTTCAAGCAGTGACTTCTTAGATAAGAAATGATCTATGGTTCTGCTGATATTTTGCTTTAAGCGTAAGGGATAAAGAGCAAAGCAAAAGCAGTCACAGCAGACTCCAGCTGTCTTTAACACTCAATGTGCCTTTATTTTAAGAAACACTGATGTACATGTTGTGGCTTTTGTTAAAGAATTTCAAGCAACACCTTTATTTTTCTGAGCACACTCGGCAACTGGCATGCTTGTGCTAGTGTTCACCCAACTCTGCTCTTATTTTCCACAGTCATTTTCATATGAGCTGCCTGGCTTAGTTCTAATGAGCCAGGCCCTCCACCCCCAACCTTCCCCGTGAAAATGTTGAGGCCTTCTTTTGTGACCAAACCAGGGCCAGCCGAATTTCCTGTCCCTCATCGGAGCCTAGATTTGGGTCTGAAGAGCTGCCACTTTCTAGGGAGTGTCGGATCAGCACAGGCTTCTGGAAGGAGAATCTGTTTCCCCGTTCTCCATTTGATGTAAGTGTCAGGAGCAGGCCATGTGTCTGAGTCCCTTTGTGCCCAACACCTAACTGCCCATTCTTTAGACCTGAGCCTGCCTGAAATGTCCATTACCATACGTTCTGTAATCTTTCAGGTCATGCTTATCCTCGACCACTGTGTAATGTTCATATTTTAATGATTTAAGCTAAATTAGTTACAGAAGTGGGTCTTTGCGCTGCCTACAAAAACATATCATGTACTAAAGCATATGTATATTGGCCCACCTGTTCTGCCTATTTACCTGCTCTTTACAGCTCAGTGTGCAGCCACCATAATTTTCCACTTCTCTACATTTTCACTGTGATTAGATTATCCATACAACCACTGGCATAAGCCAGCACAACCACAACTATATTTGCTTGTCACCATCATCATACATCAAACAAACCCACTTTGGTAAGGTTAACCCACTGTCATGTCCACACTACCTCTGTCATTTTCCAACACATGCACAACCAACATCATGTGACAACTTATCCACCATCATACCACCACAAAAGTAGCAGCCTATGTCAAACAAGCACCTTAATATGGCCACATACTCACCCTCATACATCCATTCAACCACCATCCTACATCAGCAAACCTACCAAATGTTCACAAACCACAATATGCTGAACACACCCAGCATCCTATGACCACACAACTAATATCGTAGCTTCATACACCAATACATCCACCATCCTACGTCAGTACAAGAAGCAATATATATTAATTTGTCCACCATTATACATTCACACAAGTTATTTCATAAACACAGGACTCTATGCACACCCAACCACTGGTGTATGCCAAAACACACTAACTTCACAAGTGCACACAACTGCCATAATGAATCTGAACTACTGCTGTCACACTTCCACCAAACCACTATTGTGTTAAGCCAACCCCAGTCATTCGCCAATAAAACAAACAAGATATCCCACACTCCCACTGGTATACATTGTCATAAATGCCATCATGCACCAGCACATCCACCATCATACATCAACAAAAATACACTATGCACCCATTTATCAACCTCATATGTGCACACATTATACAACAACCATCATCATACAGGCTACACCAGATGACCACACAATTAACCTCATGTTAGCATTGATCGCTATAGTACATCCACAAAACCACCACCATCATATCTAACATAGAGAGTGAGAAAATCAAATTCCGTAGGAAGATAAAGTTGAAGGGGAGTTTAAATATCTAAAATGTTAACCGGTGCTTCAAAATTGAAAAGCTATGGCAATTTTGAGTTAAGGTGTCTCTTTAACCTTATGTTACACCTCTTTATTAGGTAACATCTTCTACCAACAACCTCACCTTCTCCCTTATCACAACACACTCTGCATAACTTATAACTGCACACCAAGTGTTACGTCTGCAGAACCACTAGTATGCTCAAATATGTTGATACACCCAGCATTAATTGTCTACATCATCTGCAACAACATGCACACAATTATATGTCAATCTGCAGAGCCAACATTCTATGCCCACACACGTGCCCCATTATTAATTATCTATCAGTATTTTGATCTGTTAAAGCTAGAAACAGCATTTTCTGGTGCAATCCGTAAATTAAATGGCAAATGCAGTAAATCGATAACTATGCCATAAGTGCTGCAGGCACAGACCCTCCATGGCATAAACCCACTGATCCTCATCATTTCTATTTTTCTAATGAAAAAATATGTATTAAAGATAAAACCTAAATATTATAATTCCAACCAGTTTCAATTTTTGGTGCACTTTGAAATAAACAGTTTTTTCAAGTAACTTCCCCAGGATAAAAATGCATGTAAAAATACATAACAGGTAGCTGTGTAATACGGTCTTATATATTGTCATCTCTTTGCAAACCTAGACCTTTCTAACTATGCCTTCTACCCCCCTTGACAAATACTTAAACTTTAAAACTAGAGCACTATACAATCTGCCAAGAAATACTCCTATGTCTTACTATTGCTGTTAGATTTCCACTAATAAGATTCTTTCCACATTTCTAATCCATGCCTTCAGTGCTACTCATTGGACATCCCAGGTAATTGTCCAGAAACATCCGCGCACACAACGTAAGTGCAGTTTTTTAGCATTTCCTAACCACACTGAAATTGTTATCAACTCTGTCGAGATTCTGCTCCATCACCATCTTGAACTCATGCAATGGAACGCTCTCCACTTGTCAAATGACAGCATCCAAACAACTTCCTACACATTTTCAGTTGAGGGTGTAGCTTCCAACTGCAATTTCACCTCACCATGTTATCGATTGGTGTCCAAAAATGGGATCATACTCAAGAACTGACTATTCACGCTGAACCTGTTAACAAGTGCATAATATGCTCTGTGCTTAATGTATCTACACACACAGGTGTAATGTTCAGAGTTCCCTATAAAAATAGTCAACTCTACTAAAATGTCTGCAAAGAACTTCATTTTGCTCTAACAGCATTGATGTGGATTTTGTCTTCGTTTTGGCGTTGCCAATAAGTCATCAAAAAACAGAACTTCTAATTCATCTACCATTAAACAGTTACATGTAGGTGGGTAAAACGCCGAACTTAAATCACTGTAGTAAGTTACACATATTCCTTTTTTTTCTTAAGAAATAATAATTTGTTTGACCCTCAAGGCAATCTCTGTCCTTTATTAGTGGAAATCACAGCTACTGAATTTATTGCACTGCTGGTTCCCTGAATAAAAGTGCATTGTTTCAGGCAGAAGTGAGAGCTTTATAAGTTGAGAGTGATTCATTGAAAGGTAAGTGATTGATAATATTCAAAAAGCCAGTTAAATGACAGATGTGGTTTTTGTCTTGGCCATATAACCCACAGAAATAAATCCCATGACACTTTTTTCCGATTACTCTTGTTGTGTGTTCACCAAAGGGGCCACCTTACACAAAACTCTTATTTTGCTATTCCTTATAGCATGTTTATGTGGTACATAAGCAAATGTCAATTAGTTGGGCATATAGTATTTGAAGCTGCCCTGTCTACCATACCAAATTCAAGAACGGTAATGTGTGAAACATGCTCAACTATACAGTGGATCATAAAGGGTGACTTGTTTTTATTTTTCATTTTTTACTGTATTTTTTCTGTTAGAATATGAATGTAACCATGGCCAATATAGTTTTGGTAAACACTCACCAGTTTTTGATCATCTTTACTTATGTTCGCAGACATATCAGACACTGATTGCGGGGTACCTGTGACCCAATAATAATAATAATTCTCCTCCGCCACCACTTGAACCTGTTACCGTGAGGTCAAGTACAGGCCCCTAAACTGGACGCATTTCTTCACAAAGACACGGCTCATCCTGATCTCCATTTTTAGGCTAATTTCTCAAAAATTGCAGTACAGATTTATACCGAAAAGCAGATTTTTCTCTGTAAAGTTCAAATATTTTGCCAATTTTAGTGTAATTTCTGTATAACTTTCTACGATGAAGCCAAAGTGATACTTTTTTTGTGAAACAGTACAAAGGTTATTCAAGAAAGGAAAGTAATACCTTTTGTTTGGATACACTGACCTAACCATAACTACGCAGTGGTGACTGTAAAAAAAAAAATATATAATAATCACCAGTCAATATGCCATATTATGGTGTGGGTGTGGTTGAGCGAAACGTAGGGATTCCTTTACTATTTGATTTGATCAAGTGCGTTATCTCATCTGTTGTGTGTGGGAGGGTTTAATTGATTTCCTAACATGCAGCACAGTGGGAACTCATTTAATTTGAGGATTAGTGAAACTCAACCACACATTCTGTCTGTTTATGCTAAAGAAGTTGAATTCCCAATGTTATGTGCCTATTTACAAAATACTTTTTTACATGTCAATTATTACTGGAAATTACAGCTGTTCATCAGATTACCCTGCTACGGGTCTGAATGGGGAGTTCATATTAATACAAGCAAAAGAAAGAACATTTCAAGCTAAAAATGATTTCTAAAAAGGTAAGTGAAACTCATTTTTTAAAACCAAGTGAGTAGCAGCTTCTTTATGACCACATAACCCAAAACACCTAATTCTCTAGTACTTTCCCTTTGCACTCCTCACCTGCATATCTCAGAAATAAGTTTCTGTTCACCAACCGCTGTGCCCTAAAATAAAAATAATAATGATAAAACACCTACTGCATTGTAGGCCAGTTGAAGTACGTGTGGAAATCAGTGGGCTATGTATCATTTGCAGGCAGTGATGTGTGCTTTGACAAACATTGTATGTTCTGTGCAAAAAGTAATTGGTTCTGGAGTACGTTTTTGGCGTGGCCAATGCGTATTTCTGGCACTAATGGACCAGTTTTTGATCACTGTTACACATGGTACTTATAAATGTCAATTAGCCAGCCAGAAACAAAAACATCTCTTTTTCAAAGCATGTATTTAAGATGGCATATATATTAATGTTTTCTATTGTTATCTGCAAGATAATATGCAGCAGCTGGTGAAGGTTCTGTTGGACCCTATTCATTATGAAATGATTGTGTGCTGAGGAGAGCATTGGACAAGGATCCACTGGAAATTGATGACACATTTGGTAAGATATTCCAAATAACCTAATTACCCTTCTGGTAACGAACATTCAGGTCAAAGCTGCAAATTGTTTGTGTCAAAACAGTAACTAACATTAAACATTTGTTTTGAATAATAAAACCTTTAGGCTTAAATTGTCTCCTAGCAGCTCACGTTATTGCAGCAGTGTTCCTTTTTTGCTGTTTAGTATTGCCTTTTTATTCCTTCAGTCAGTTCTCTCCAAGCAAAAAATCTGTGACTTAACCCAGAAATCTTGGTGACAGCACTGAGCACACTTCACTGCACTCTGCCCCTCACCAGCTGGACCTCTGGTCCCACCCCTGAAAACATCTCAACTCCTCTTTAAACCCAAAGGAGTTGTAGCCCACATCAGTAGCCTTGCGGCCCTGACATGAGAAGGGCATCCCATGATGAAGCATGTCACCCTCGTGCGAGGGAGGGCTTTTGTCCCAGATGAAATCTCTGCGCAAATACGGGATACTTCAGTTGCGCAGCACCTCCAATCCACTTCTTTTGTGACACATACTTTTTGTGAGTTATTTGCACACAGTGCTTACCAGCTTTACTTCGGACTTTCAGCTGCATCCCTGGTCCAAATACTTGCTTGTCTGCATTCATTTACTGGTCGCAAGGGCAGTCTTAACTTTTTTTTTTTGGCGGTCATGCTGCAAGCATAGTACAGTGGACCTCCAATATCCTTTTTGAAGGCTGCATAAGTTGCACCCAAAGTAGTTTATTCCTCGTTTGTACAGGCTACATCAAGTGGCTCACAGCTTCTGGTAACTGGGAAAACACTCTTGCTGCTTTCAACATTTGTATATTTGTATATCTGTACTTTATCCTGAATGTTAGAGGGGCAGTGATTACTACAGAATGCTGTCAAACTATGTGGTCAATGTGTGGCAGAGATTGAAACCTCAAATTCCCTTATCTATTGAGGATAAAAAGCAGTTTTTTCTACAATAATATTGAAACTCTGGGACTGATGTTCTAATTTGCCCCTTCACTCTTACAGCTGAGAAAGGGATATTTTCTTTCTTCACCGTCCATCTGATCAATGGTATAAGTTCAAATGCGAACCAGACCCATCAGCAAAGTAGTGTTAAAAACATCTCATAAGGTGCTGTTAGACCTGTCAGCCCTTTGGGTGGTCCCTCCTCATCATTATTTATTTTGTCCCACTTTTGCCTCAACCCCTGTTTGAATTTTTCCTTTTTGGGAACCACCAGACTTTTTAGTGTTGCTGCAGATTCAGGGAGCCATTTTAGCTACCCCTGAAACTTCTGTCTGAGGGCCTGGAGCACAAAATGGTGGCCACCTGTGACATCACCAGCATCCACTGGAACCTACCAGCACCTTCCAGAACATTCCAGGAGATTCCAGAACTCTGTGACAGTTGGAGACCGTTTAGAATGTTGGGAGGATAAGAGAGGCAGTTGGCAGTTGGAGCTGGCAGTTGGCACCTGACTGGTGAAGAGAGAGGAGCACAACAGTGAAGGAGGAAGGAGTGAAGCAGCAGGGGGGGAAACTTGTGCCTGGAGTGGGGTCCATAAACCCACCCTTGATACTTGTCCCTACTGATGGATCCCAGCCTATAGCCCTGTGTGGGAAGAAGACAGAAGAAACTTATCCTAAGGACCTGGACAGCAGGAACAGGCCTTAGAACCAAGAAAACAGCAAGATTCTGACCTGAGAACTGGTTTCCCTGGAGTCCGGCGTCGAGTAGCCTGAAGACCTGGAGCCCGAGGTGGAGAAGCGGCGCTGACTGAAGTAGCAGACGTCGTACCCGGAGCCGCCTGAGGTCGTGAGAGGGCGCCGACGGAGGTCGTGAGGAATACCAGAGGTCGAGGAGGGAGTGAACCGAGGTCGAGCGAGCGGCGTCATCGGAGGAGTGAAGTCCGCCCTCCGGAGTCGTCGGAGACCGAGGTAGAGGAGCACCGGAGGTCGGGAGTGAGGATCGCACTCCGGAGTCGCCCGGAACCTGTGTGGAGGGGCACCGGAGGTCGGGGGTGAGGATCGCACCCCGGAGTCGCTGGAAGTCGACATCGAGGCCAGGCCGGCCGACGTCATCGGAGCCGAGAGCGCCATCGGACCGGAGCCGCCCGAAGTCGACATCGTGAAGAGACTGCCCGACGCCGTCGAATCGGAGGTCGAGATCGAACCGAGGCCACCGACATCGGACCGGAACCGCCTACCGGCGTCGTCAAAGAACTGACATTGTGCCGAGGCCGCCGAGACCGAACCGGAACCGCCTCACGGCGTCGACACGACTCCAGCGGCGTCGGAACATCAGAAAAAGGGCAGTAAGTGGAGTAGAGGGCGCCTAAGGCCCTGTGGAGACCTGAGAGACTACTCTAAGGGGCTAGGGAGGTGCTGAAATCAACCTGACTGTGCAAGGGGTGAACTGGGACTAACCTAGAGAGGTTGTGTGGAAAGAGAAAGCCAGGGCATTGGTATTCCCCCCTTTGATCTACCTCAGTTTAGGCCTCAGCCTTGTCCCAGCCAGGGAGTAGCCCCCCTCAAGCCTTCCACAACCCTACAAGCTGTGCCTGGGCCAAATCAGCCCATAAGAATTGAAGTGTCATCTGATTATATGAGGGTTGCTGTATACTTTTAATTATTTATTGGGGGTACTGTATTTATTGAATTTTTACCTATTTATTGCTGCACTATATTTATAGGTCCACAGGACTTGATGGTGTACAATATTTATTGGTACAGTATTTATTGCCTCAAAGTATTTAATTGTCTGTATATATTGCACTTGTATTTATGCCCTGTTATTTATGATCACCCCTATTTATTTCATCAAACAGCCAATATTTATTTGACCTGCACTAATTGAAACTTGTATATTGTGATTGACCTATTTATTTTTCCAATCAGCAACTAAGAGAAAAAGATAAAGGAAGAATATTTTCATAATTTTTACGGTGTAGAGTCGTTTTTGGAACGGATGCACGCATGGTTATTGTATGGGTATATTGTATGCTTAGCACTGCGCCTGTTTCCTGACCACTCGAGCCAAGCTACCACAGTGTGTTCGGGGAGTCCACCACCACCCTGCGGAGTGGGAGTGGGCGTTTCCAACATAAATTGGTGTTCAGTGGTGGGATAGAGCTGTGCCTACATATACTCAACAATAACTGTGGGTAGTCCATAGGCCTACACCGGGAGTTTTCTCACAGCGGCCTTCCTAATTGTGGGTTTTTGTTTTTTCCAAATTTACTCTGGTGGTGGGAGGAGGTATTACTAAAGGTACCCCCCTACATTGCTACTGCACAAAACCTGTCCTCTAACCTGAGTGGGCAAGATGGAATTTGTACTGGAAGACTTAGAAACGTACACTGTGGCCCAACTCAGGGAGTTTTGCCAGCGGGAGGGGGTGTACTGCCCCCCAGGAGCAAAGAAGGGTGCACTCCAAACCAGCTTAAGGGCTTGGGGGGAGGCACGCCGAGAAAGCAAGGCTGAGGAGGAAGACAGGGATGGAGAGCCTGACCCCGAGGGGGCTGAGATGTACCAACCTGAGGTGGGGAACCTGTCAGCAGGGCCCAGGACACTTTCTAGGAAGGGCAGCACTGTCTCTAGCGGGGGCTTATCCAGCGTGGAGTTAGCAGATCGGAGAGAGAAAAGACAGCTCACATGGGATTTAGCAAAGCTGGAGAAGGAGAAGGAGGAACAGAGGTTGGCTCATGAGACGGAGAAGGAGAGGATGGCTCATGAGATAAGACTGAAAGAGATAGAGCTTCAGATCTTAAGAATTGGGGCACCAACTGTTCCTAATGGTGGCAGCAAAGACCAAGAAATCACCAGGGAATCCAAACCTTGCCTGCCAAAGGACTTAGTAGCTAGCTATGGGGCGGGTGACGACATCGCCAAGTGGCTAGCAGCCTATGAGGTCTCGTTGAGGGCCCATGGGGTTCCAGTGAAGTATTGGGGAGGAGGATTGTATAGGTACATGCCTCCAGCTGGTAGGGATGCTTTATTGGCCCTCGAAGAGGATGAGCAGACCCACTACCCCACCATGAAACTGGCGCTCATCAGAAAGTTTGGACTAACACCTGAAAAGTACAGACAGAAGTTCAGGGGTAGTCACAAACTGGGCACACAGAATTGGGTGGACTTCCTGGACTATGCAAAGAAGGCACTGGAAGGTTGGATTCAGGGCAGTGAAGTAAGGAACTACGAGGAGCTGTTTGACCTAGTACTGAAGGAACACCTACTCGAGAAATGTTTCCCTGAACTGCGGCAACACCTGGTGGATAGCAAGCTGACCAGCCCCCGGAAGCTTGCTGAGGAGGCGGACATTTGGGCCAGTACCCGGGTGTCCACAAGGGGGACTGGAGGGGATACTCAAAAGGCCGGACAGGGCGCCCCCCAGAAGAAAGAGGGAGGGGAAAAGAAAAAGGAGTTCTCCAAAGGCCCCCAAAATAACTTCCAAGGGAAGGGAACAGGATTCACCTCTAAGGCTAACCCACCCAGAAACCCTAATCCTGGCCAGAGTCAGCAGCCAAGGGTTGTCCATTGCTACGAGTGCGGTGGCGTTGGACACTATAAAGGAGATCCGAAGTGTCAGAAACGATCACCCCCTCCCACTGGAGGAAAGCCCCCCGGAGTAGCTAGTGTAGTGCTCGGGGAGGAGATGCCCTTAACTAAGGGAAGGGAGTGGGCGGGTGTCACTCTAGTGTCCCTGGGAGAATGGGAGATGGTTCCTAAGATCCAGGTGCCCGCAAATACCGCAAAGTATGGGCAGTGGATCACCATCAACGGCCAAAGAGGGGAGGCTCTGAGAGACACAGGAGCCAGTATGACTATGGTGCGTAGCCAGCTGGTGTCTCCAGAGCAGGTAATTCCCGATGTACTCCACCCAGCCGCGATGGCTGACGGCAGAACAGGTCACTATCCCGTGGCCGAGGTTCCCTTTGAATGGGGGGGGGTTGCAGGTTCACTTCGAGTTGCCGTAAGCCCTGCCGTGCCAGTCGATTGTCTGCTGGGCAATGACATGGAGCACAACGCTTGGAAGGAGGTGGAATACCGGACTCACACCGAGATGCTGGGTACACCTGACTGGGCCTGTGTTAGCACAAGGTCCAAGACTACCCGAAGAGGGAGTTCATTCCGGCTGGAGCCTGGAACAAAAGCCCAGCCAGCTGCCAGTCAAGGGAAGAACCGAGGACAGGAGGAGCCTGCCTCGGAGTCTCCACCCCGTAGGACGGATAGGCCACCGGAGGTGGTGGGCCAGGAGTCTGCGGAGGGGGACGTTACCAACCTGGAGGACTTACCCATCCCGGCCGAGTGGCACGTGGAGGGAGGCCCGTCCAGGGAGGAATTCTGCCAGGGCCAGAGGGAGTGCCCTACCCTTGAGGGGCTGAGGCGACAGGCCGAAGCCCAGGCAGCAGGGAACGTTGAAGGGAACTACAGTGTTTACTGGGAGGATGGCCTCCTCTACAGTGAACCCAAGGCACCCCTACATGGATCGTCACGAGCCTTGGTAGTTCCTCAACGTTATCGAGCCTTCCTTCTGGAGTTGGCTCACGAGATACCATTGGCAGGACACCTGGGGCAAGACAAGACCTTCGCCCGTCTTGTCCCACACTTTTATTGGCCTCAGATGAAAGTGTCGTCCGATACCTACTGCCGGACATGTGTGTCTTGCCAAGCCAGTGGGAAAACAGGGGTGAAGCTGAAAGCTCCCCTGGAACCACTCCCTGTCGTTAGCACCCCCTTTGAAAGGGTGGGCATCGACATTGTGGGTCCATTAGATCCACCAACTACAGCTGGTCACAGGTTTATCCTGGTTCTGGTGGATCATGCCACACGGTACCCAGAGGCAATACCTCTGAGGACCATAACAGCACCTGTTGTGGCAAGGGCCCTGATGGGAATCTTTACCCGAGTGGGTTTTCCCAAGGAAGTTGTGTCCGACAGGGGGACCAACTTCATGTCAGCGTATATGCGGGCAATGTGGAAGGAGTGTGGAGTGACCTACCGGTTCACGACTCCTTACCACCCCCAGACCAATGGTCTAGTGGAAAGGTTTAACAAAACCTTAAAAGGCATGATCAGAAGTCTGCCTGAAAGCCTGCGGAGGAAATGGGACGTCCTCCTACCCTGTTTACTTTTTTCCTACAGGGAAGTGCCACAGAAGGGAGTGGGCTTCAGCCCCTTCGAGCTTCTGTATGGGCACCCTGTACGTGGACCTCTTAACCTGGTGAGAGACGGATGGGAAAGAACTCCCAGGAAGCTCCCCCAGGATGTGGTGAGCTACATGCTGGCCTTCCGGAGCCAAATGGCTAAGTTGTGGAAGCAAGCTTCTGACAACTTGGAAGCCAGCCAAGCAGTAATGAAGGCGTGGTATGACCACAACGCTCACCCGGTGGAGTTGGAGCCTGGCCAGAAGGTGTGGGTGATCGAACCAGGAGAGCTTAGTGCCCTCCAGGATCGCTGGTCAGGACCCTTTGAGGTGTTGGAGAAGAAGGGTAAGGCTACCTACTTGGTGGACCTGAAGACCCCTCGTCAGCCCCTGCGGGTGCTGCATGCCAACCGCCTCAAACCCCACCACGAGAGGCCCGAAGTCATCTTGATGATGGTGACTGACGGAGGAGAGGACGTGGAAAGCGAGCCTCTCCCTGATCTGTTTGCGTCTCAGGAAAAGGATGGGTCGGTGGAGGGAGTGATTCTCTCCCCATCTCTAACTCCTGAACAGCAGGAGGACTGTCGCCAGGCCCTGGGGCAGTACTCTGCGTTGTTCTCCCTTGTCCCGGGTAGGACTCACCTGTGCGTCCATGACGTGGACACAGGAGACAGCCCACCTGTGAAGTCCAAGATCTACCGGATGTCAGACAAGGTGAAGGCCAGCATTCATAGTGAAGTCACTAAGATGCTGGAGCTAGGAGTGATTGAACCTTCCAGCAGCCCCTGGTCCAGTCCGGTGGTGTTAGTACCGAAAGCTGCACCACCGGGTGCCCAACCAGAACTGAGGTTCTGTGTGGACTACCGGGGACTGAATTCAGTGACAAAGACTGATGCACATCCGATCCCTAGGGCGGATGAATTAATTGACCGGCTGGGAGCTGCCCAATATCTAAGTACCTTTGACCTTACCTCTGGGTACTGGCAGATCTCTTTGACTGATGGAGCAAGGGAAAGGTCAGCCTTCTCCACGCCCAATGGCCACTACCAGTTCTGTGTGATGCCCTTTGGGCTCAAGAACGCACCTGCCACGTTTCAGCGCCTGGTAAACCAGATCCTCACCGGAATGGAGAGTTTCTCTGCTGCTTATCTGGATGACATAGCCGTCTTCAGTAGCAGCTGGGAGGATCACTTGCGTCACCTGCAAGCTGTTCTCCAGGCCCTGAGACAAGCTGGATTGACGATCAAGGCCAGCAAGTGCCAGATCGGGCAGGGGTCGGCAGTGTACCTTGGACACTTGGTGGGTAGGGGAACGGTGCAACCCCTCCAGGCGAAGATCGAGGCCATCATGGCCTGGGAACCCCCCAAGACACAGACTGAGGTCTGAGCATTTTTGGGCCTCACGGGATATTACCGCCGCTTCGTGAAGGGGTACGGTACCATCGTAGCCCCTCTCACGGAGCTCACGTCCAAGAAACAACCTCGACGGGTAGTCTGGACGGAGGCTTGTCAGCAAGCCTTTGAGAAATTGAAGAAAGCCATGTGCGAGGCCCCGGTCTTAAGGGCCCCAGACTTTTCCAAGAAGTTCATTGTCCAGACAGATGCATCAGAACATGGCATTGGGGCAGTGTTATCGCAACTCAACGAAGAGGGTCTGGATCAACCCGTGGTCTTCCTATCCAGGAGACTACTTCCCAGGGAACAGAAGTGGAGTGCAATAGAGCGTGAAGCCTTTGCAGTGGTATGGGCTCTGAAGAAGTTGCGGCCATACCTGTTTGGCTCGCACTTCCTAGTTCAGACCGACCACCGACCCCTTCGTTGGCTGATGCAAATGAAGGGGGAGAATCCCAAGTTGTTGAGGTGGTCTATTTCCCTACAGGGGATGGACTTTCAGGTGGAACATCGGCCTGGAGTGGACCACGCCAATGCAGAAGGTCTCTCAAGGTATTTCCGCCTTAGTGATGAGAACTCCCAAGGGGTTGGGTAGCTCTCCCCACTTTCAGCTGGGGGGGACGCGTGTTAGACCTGTCAGCCCTTTGGGTGGTCCCTCCTCATCATTATTTATTTTGTCCCACTTTTGCCTCAACCCCTGTTTGAATTTTTCCTTTTTGGGAACCACCAGACTTTTTAGTGTTGCTGCAGATTCAGGGAGCCATTTTAGCTACCCCTGAAACTTCTGTCTGAGGGCCTGGAGCACAAAATGGTGGCCACCTGTGACATCACCAGCATCCACTGGAACCTACCAGCACCTTCCAGAACATTCCAGGAGATTCCAGAACTCTGTGACAGTTGGAGACCGTTTAGAATGTTGGGAGGATAAGAGAGGCAGTTGGCAGTTGGAGCTGGCAGTTGGCACCTGACTGGTGAAGAGAGAGGAGCACAACAGTGAAGGAGGAAGGAGTGAAGCAGCAGGGGGGGAAACTTGTGCCTGGAGTGGGGTCCATAAACCCACCCTTGATACTTGTCCCTACTGATGGATCCCAGCCTATAGCCCTGTGTGGGAAGAAGACAGAAGAAACTTATCCTAAGGACCTGGACAGCAGGAACAGGCCTTAGAACCAAGAAAACAGCAAGATTCTGACCTGAGAACTGGTTTCCCTGGAGTCCGGCGTCGAGTAGCCTGAAGACCTGGAGCCCGAGGTGGAGAAGCGGCGCTGACTGAAGTAGCAGACGTCGTACCCGGAGCCGCCTGAGGTCGTGAGAGGGCGCCGACGGAGGTCGTGAGGAATACCAGAGGTCGAGGAGGGAGTGAACCGAGGTCGAGCGAGCGGCGTCATCGGAGGAGTGAAGTCCGCCCTCCGGAGTCGTCGGAGACCGAGGTAGAGGAGCACCGGAGGTCGGGAGTGAGGATCGCACTCCGGAGTCGCCCGGAACCTGTGTGGAGGGGCACCGGAGGTCGGGGGTGAGGATCGCACCCCGGAGTCGCCGGAAGTCGACATCGAGGCCAGGCCGGCCGACGTCATCGGAGCCGAGAGCGCCATCGGACCGGAGCCGCCCGAAGTCGACATCGTGAAGAGACTGCCCGACGCCGTCGAATCGGAGGTCGAGATCGAACCGAGGCCACCGACATCGGACCGGAACCGCCTACCGGCGTCGTCAAAGAACTGACATTGTGCCGAGGCCGCCGAGACCGAACCGGAACCGCCTCACGGCGTCGACACGACTCCAGCGGCGTCGGAACATCAGAAAAAGGGCAGTAAGTGGAGTAGAGGGCGCCTAAGGCCCTGTGGAGACCTGAGAGACTACTCTAAGGGGCTAGGGAGGTGCTGAAATCAACCTGACTGTGCAAGGGGTGAACTGGGACTAACCTAGAGAGGTTGTGTGGAAAGAGAAAGCCAGGGCATTGGTATTCCCCCCTTTGATCTACCTCAGTTTAGGCCTCAGCCTTGTCCCAGCCAGGGAGTAGCCCCCCTCAAGCCTTCCACAACCCTACAAGCTGTGCCTGGGCCAAATCAGCCCATAAGAATTGAAGTGTCATCTGATTATATGAGGGTTGCTGTATACTTTTAATTATTTATTGGGGGTACTGTATTTATTGAATTTTTACCTATTTATTGCTGCACTATATTTATAGGTCCACAGGACTTGATGGTGTACAATATTTATTGGTACAGTATTTATTGCCTCAAAGTATTTAATTGTCTGTATATATTGCACTTGTATTTATGCCCTGTTATTTATGATCACCCCTATTTATTTCATCAAACAGCCAATATTTATTTGACCTGCACTAATTGAAACTTGTATATTGTGATTGACCTATTTATTTTTCCAATCAGCAACTAAGAGAAAAAGATAAAGGAAGAATATTTTCATAATTTTTACGGTGTAGAGTCGTTTTTGGAACGGATGCACGCATGGTTATTGTATGGGTATATTGTATGCTTAGCACTGCGCCTGTTTCCTGACCACTCGAGCCAAGCTACCACAGTGTGTTCGGGGAGTCCACCACCACCCTGCGGAGTGGGAGTGGGCGTTTCCAACAGGTGCCCTTTATCGTGCAGGAGAATCCAGTGGTTTATAAAGGCAGCCAATCTAAAAAAAAATCTAAAGTAACTTAATTGTACTAATATATTCTTTTGTTTATCTTTTTAGAATGTTATGAAATCTCCTTGCAAGCTAGCTACCTCTCAACAACCAAACTACGAGAAGGGATCTTGCCATATTGATCTGCAATTGCAAAGGAGGACAAACTACTCTGAATCTGGCAACACACAACAGAGATGCTTCTTTTGCTGACTTTAAAAAAAAAAAATTCCTTACTTTTAATGTTTTCCTGAACAGTATCCTATATCTCTTTGAGGTCATGTACATGCTTTGTCTAAATAAAAGTAAACAGTGGCAAGTAATTTCAGATCCATTTATTTCAACCAATTCTTTGTTCAGTGTATTGCCACCGGTCACCATATCAAAACTTAGAGTGATGTCGTTTAGCTCAAATGAAAAGCTGTCACAATGAGTATGGGGAAAGGTCATAAGTTGCAAGGCTGCTACTGAATGCAAATAGTTTTCTTGCCAACACCAACGTTCCTCACAAATTCATTTAATATCAATCAAATAATCTTTATTTTCGATCATTTAGATCATCAAAGATATAAACACTTAACAGTTATTAAGATTTAAAAGTTTCCGACATTGTAAACATTTGCATATGAACAATCACTTTCAAAAATGTCATAATACAGACGTTTAAAAAACATGAAAAAAGGTGTTCTAAAATCATTTAACATTATGCAACCCCCCCTCTTTTAAAAGAGTAGATCGTACATGCCACATGGCCATTAAAAACTTTGCCACTGCAAAAACAATCGGAGGTGACAAATCAGTTTTTAGTATTCTAAACGCAGGCAAGAATTTCCTAAAACCAATATTTTTAAGAATGGGTAGGAGCCAATACTTCCTCGCTCTTCGATAGGCTTTGCAAAAAATGTAATATCATTTTCACCTTGTTTAAAGAAGGATCATGTTTTAAACCCATAGTTTTCTTTTTTACAGGGACACCATGTTTCACCCATGTATTTCATTTCACATTTGTTTTAAAATTATTCTTGAGTAATCCTGGATGAAGGAAAGGTCATTTGGAAAACTTGCTTGCATCACACACTCTTCAATAAATTATCCATCCTAAGTCTGTATTTAAACACTTAAGAGTGATCCACAAGCATTGAGAACATTTCATTGAACCATTCTGAAGTAATCCCCATTTGCAATAGCCAAGAGTGCCCATCCAGTGCATACTTTTGGATTTCACAAATTGGGATTACTTCTAAATCAGTGTTTCCCAAACTGTGGTCCGCGGACCCCCAGGGGTCCGTGACACATTCCCAGGGGGTCCTCAGGCAGTAATTTTAAAAGCACAACAAAGTTCCTTGTAGAATTAGCAGTTTTCCAGCAACAATAAAAGTCTCAAGATAACGTCGGTGATTAATGTACCTGCTGGAGAGAAGAGAGTTTTGTCAAGTGACTTATCTAATGTAGCACAGAGGGTTAATCTGCCTACTGCAAAGAACGTGTACCATACATTTTAAAAAACAGTTTATGTGCATAGGTTAGTGGGTTACTGCTTTTGTCACAGAGATTCTTTTGTTACTGTGCAGTTCATAAGTGACAATCGTAATCTAGCACAGTGACCTATAAACTCTCATCAAAGAGCTGCTTGCAAACTGCATGGTGCAAGTTAGAAACATGTTTTTTCCAAGTCTTTCATTATCCTGATGCTGCTAAAAAGGTTTATTTGGGTGGAAATACATGTTTATTGTTAAAGTCAATGCTTCCACTGTGTTATGTTCTGAATCCTGAGTTTGTGCTTCTCCAGACCAAGCCCTCTTTAAAAATACCTACCAGTATGAATGACATGTGATTCCTACACCTTGTAGTCGCATTTGCCTTATGTAACATTTTCTATACCCTGATTTACACGTATGAATCATTGTCTCTATGGGGCAGATTTACAAGGAAAGTGACTCAGTGCGTGCCCCAAGCCATTTGGCTGCGCCGCACTGAGTCACTTTCAAAGCACAGGGATGCGACATATTTACAACAATATGTCGCATCTCTGTGCTTCCCCCTGCGCTGGCGCACAAACTGCTGCCATGCGCCTGCACAGGCACATTTGCACCATGGTGCAAGGATGCCTGCCTCGTGGGGAGATTGTTTATATGCAGGAAGGGTTCCCTTCATGCACATAAACAATCAGAAATGGCGTTTTTTAACTTCTAAGTGTGCTGCATTAGCACACATAGAACTTGTAAAACTTCATTGTTTTACTGATTGTTTATGTACAGGAAGGTGTCCCTTCCTGCACATAAACAATCACCAGAGGTGATATCCTCTTTCTATGTGTGCTGCAGAATGCAACATGCATAGAAAGAGGAAAAAAATGAGGAGAAATTAATACATTTCTCCTCGTTGCGCCTCCCTACGCCTCCCCTGGGAGGCATAGCATTCGGACACATTTCCAGATTTACGATTTCTAGTAAATCTGGAAATGTGTCTGGTTTCATGGGTGTTACATGGGAACACCCACAGCAACACCCATGGAACGCCCCTTTCATGCAAAGTGCCGTGTGCAAATGGACCATATTTACAAGACCAGGAAAAGTCACGCAGGGCGGCTTTTCCTGCCTTGGAAATATGGGGCACTAAAATACGTCACCAGTGCGTCACTTTTTGTGACGCACCCGTGGAGCAAGGGGCTTGTAAATCTGCCCCTATATGTGTGTGATGTAAAGTGCTCTGACATCCTTCAATGGTATGAGAGATGCTATAAAATAAATTAAATACATGTGACAGAGGGGCTATGGAGAGATGAGAGGCACTGTTGGAGGGTGATAATAAGGGAATCATTGATTGTCGTATCCTGGTGCATAGTAAGGTCATCATTTACTATTCTTTAAAAGCTGATGCAATTCAATATATAATGATACATTTGTTATAGAATGCACTATTGTTTCCTAAATTTTCTTGGGGGAGAGCCTCACAAAGGCCCCTTTGTAGTGGTCAGGCTCACTCACTGCACTTGGTGTGCACTGTATGGGGACTGGTCTGAAAACATTTGCCGGGGCTGCTTTGGGTTTCCAGTCTGGCCCTGGCAGGAGCCTCGTACTGCTAAATAATTTAAAAGTTAGTCACGGAGATGCAGCACTAACCTTCCTGTTTTTTGCAAATTCTTTCATTATAAAATACTAAAATCCTTATTAATTCGAGTATTTGTTGTGTGCACACGTGTGTTTATTGTTTTCAAATTACTGTTTTAATGTTTGAAATTTAAATCATACAAATTGCTTGTGGGTCCCCGGCTTCCAGAGGTGACTCAATGTGGGTCCTCAGGAGTCAAAAGTTTGGGAACCACTGATGTAATATATTGTCCTTCATGTGTGTGTTAACATTCTGTTCTTGGCATGCGCGCAACTCCTGTTACGCGCGCATGGTGTGTTATTGTTACTCAAACAAGCATTTATTGAATAAGCATTCTCGTGCATCTAACCTCCTCCTTGAAGCATAAACAGTCTCAACTAACAGATTTCATTTGGACTTCAAGGAGGAAGGACGCACTTAAGTGGTGTCTGCATTTGAACTTGAAATAAATCTTCAAACTCACAACAGCCTCTTTATCTCATTGGATCAACTTTATTACAAAGAAGCCCTACACTTCATTTGGTGACGATTTACCGGCTTTTCTCCATTTAACACCACAAATGTTGTGCCTCCTATGATCACTGAATCAGCTGATGTATCAACGGTCTTCGTGCAACTCACAATTCAGTTTCTGAACATCTTGCGAGTTGAACCGTCTTCGATACTTATCAGCTCCGTCTTTCTGCTAAGGAAATCCCTTCTTTCTTACCTGCCGTCACACATCGGCTGGAGGAGCGGGTTTCCGGATTGGCATCTGATTTCCTAAGCATTCAGTGACGATTTCCTTCCAGGGTGACTTCCGGGTTTTTGGCGTGCTAAGCCTTCAATCCGAAAACAGAAGGATTGATTGGTCGATGCATCCCATGACTCCCCTTTCTAAATACGTGCACTGTGATTGGTTTAACTCATGCACACTTCCCTGCCTAATTATCTGAGTCACGTCGTCGACGATCACTGGATATTCATTTGAGCATACTTCCCTGCCTAATTATCTGGGTCACGACGTTAACGCTCAGTGGATATTCACTTCGGGGATATTAACTGTAAGTTTTAACACGCTCTACACGCGTGCAACGTTATTTTGCTTATTAATTGTTCATAAAACTTGGCAAACACCTCTTATCACTTAAATATTCTTTTCATCAAAAGGACCTCTTTTCCTCATTACAAGCACTGCTCTTCTTGTACTTTAAAGGGTTTCCCAACAGATTTTTCAATTGGATCACTTTCTACCAAGACCAGGCAAACCAAAAGAGACCTGGAAACTCTGGTTTAAATCTTTTGAGAATTATTTGGTTGCCATAGATGCTGAAAGTTACTCACCCAAACGCAAGCCTGCAATCCTTTACAATTTTTTAGGCAGTGCTGGTCGTGAAACTTTTGATAATCTACCAGTATCTATTCCACCACCGGATGAAGGGGATGGATGGAACGTATACACTGACGCTGTAAACAGACTAAACAAAAAGTTCCTGGAACAGCCAAGTGTAATGCTGGAGAGATTTAACTTTATGAAAAGGAAGCAGAATTCAGATGAGACAATTGAGGACTATATCTCAGTTTTGAGAAATTTAGCTTCAAACTGCAACTTTGGGGCTGAGTTAGATTCTTACATAAAGGATCAATTTGCCTACAGCTGCTTTCATAAGAAGATTCAGGAACGCATACTCAGCTGCAGAGATCCCTCTTTAGCTGAGGTCATTGATATTGCTAAAGTCATTGAAAGATCTATTGTCACCTCTAAATGTTTAAGTAATTAAAATGTTTCTCCTGTTAACATGATCCAACATGATTCACCCATTAACAATGTTTCTTACAGGTCTAAATTTGTTACATCATTTCCACAGAAACTAAACAAAACTAACCCATTTTGTTATAGGTGTGGTTCAAAATCATATTTAGGAGATAGTCCTGTTTGTCTGGCATTGGGTAAAAAATGCACCAGGTGTGGCAAAATGGGTCATTTCTATACAGTTTGCAGAAGCAAGAAAGTTGTCAGAATCAGTAATCTGGATACCGAAGAGTCTCTAAAAGATCATAATGTTGAACCTAATCACTTACTATTTGACAACCTTGAGAGACTATTGCTTTCCATTGACTCTCAAGACTTGATTCTATCTATAGAAAGAGTCAAGGAACCACACTGTAAGGTTATTGTTGGTGATGTCAAGGTTGATATGATGGCTGATTCGGGAGCACCGGTGACCATTATTTCAAACACTCTTTTTGTAGAGTGATGGGCTTCAAAGAAACCTTTACAAGCATTGGATATCATTCCAAAAGCATATGGTGATCATATCATTGAAATGTTTGGATATTTTACTGAATTCATCACATGTTTAGAACGTAAAGTTTTAACTAAGGTGTATGTGGCTCCAAAAGGTAAGAATATTGTAGGTTGGCAGGATTTTGCAAAAATTGGTTTAAAGTTGGTTCCTGGCTCTGACAATCCTGTTCAAATTAATACAGATATTTCTATTTCTTCTGTTTCAGGAAATAACGTTACTGATTTTACAAATATTGCCACAACCATGTTTGCTGAATTTCCTGAAGTTCATACTTCAAATATTGGAAAAATTACAAAAGTGGAGCATGTTATTAAGCTAAAAGATAATGCCATACCCATTTTACACAAAGTTAGGCCTATTCTCCTAAGTGTTAGAAATGATCTCAAGGTTTTACTAGACAAACTGGTTACTGAAGGCATTATCAAACTACTGAATCATCTGAATGGGTCAGTCCCATGGTGATTGTAAAAAAAAAGGATAACTCAATTCGCTTATGTGCTGACTTGCGCTCACTTAACAAAAACATTGTGGTGGATTGTCATCCGTTACCAAAGATTCAAGACTTATTATCTAATAATGCTGGTGCTGGTTACCATTCTTGACCTAAGGTCAGTGTATCATCAGATACTGTTATCTAATACATCCACTGATCTCACCACATTTATCACACCTTTTGGGGCATATAAGTATCTTAGACTGCCCTTTGGTTTAGCTTCAGCGGCAAGCGTTTTTCAGAGATTTATGGACCATATGTTAGAGGGTATTGATTCAGTACAAGCCTATCAGGGTGATGTTTTAATTTATTCAAAAAATAAAAATGATCACATATTAACCCTAAGGAGAGTTCTCAACAAGTTCAAAGAGTTTGGGGTTACATTAGGCACTGATAAATGCAAATTCATGGTGGAGTCTCTTGATTACCTAGGTCACACAATTTCAGCTTCAGGAAATAGTCCAAAATGTTCTCTTACTCAGGCTATAGATGAGGTGGTGGTACCTAAAAATAAAGATCTACTCAGATCATTTTTGGGTATGACTGAGTACTATTCGAGGTTTATTTCCAATTATGCTCAGGTGGTTCAACCTCTGTGTGTTCTGTTAAAGAAAAATGCAAATTTTTCTTGGAGTGTTGAAGCACAACAAGCTTTTGACTTAATCAGAAGACTCATTCTTCAAGCTCCTGCACTTTCACCATTCTCACCTGGACATAAATGTATTTTGTCTGTTGATGCCAGCCAACATGGCTTATGAGCGGTTCTTTGTCAATGGATCAATGGTAAGGAGAATACAGTGGGTTTTTCATCTAGATCTCTCACGAAGGCTGAAGCCAATTACAGCACAATTGAGAGGGAGACGCTTGCATGCACATGGGCTGTGGAGAAGTTTAGAACTTTCATTTGGGGCACGCAGTTTGAGATCTTTTCGGATCATAAACCTTTGATACATTTACTAAATGGGGATGGAACAGGAAAAGCATCTGCTAGACTTGTCCGCTTGCTCTCACGACTGCATGAATACAATTTTATTATAAGGTACATACCTGGAGGTCGCAATGCAAGGACAGACTGTCTATCTAGATTATCATTAGAGGATAGTTCTTCATCGTCCAGGTCAGGTTTGACGATGTGGAATGTGTAGTGGCCACTGTTGAGGATTTTGTTACTAATCTACCTCATATTACTCAAGAAGATTGGCTAAAAGCTTCTGATGATGATTCTGTTCTTGTTGCAGTCAAGAACATGATTGTTTCTGTTTAGCCAAAAGAACGTTCCCTACCTTCCCCTTTAAAATCTTTTGCTCAGGTCAATCAATAACTTTCTCTGGTGGAAGGTTTGGTCATGTGTGGTGATCTTGCAGTACCCCCCACATCCCTACGCATATTTTTTTTAAATAGCACATGAAGGGCACTTAGGAATAGGAGCTACCTCAAGGAGGTTGAAAGAAAATTTTGGGTGGCCTGGTTTGGACTCAGATGTTACAAATTGGATTAATTCATGCAAAACATGTCTGGTGTCTGATAAACACTGGAAGACTATGAAAACTTCCTTACATAATGTTCCAGTTCCAGAGAGTGCATGGACAAAATTAGCCATGGATTTTGCTGGACCTTTTGAGGTACTGTCTAATGATAAGAAATATATCATAGTGTTAAGAGATTACTTTTCCAAATGGGTGGAGTTTGAATTCTGTTCTCTCAACTCATCATCTGTGATTCATTTTCTCTCTAGAATATTTCTTTCTGAAGGATTTCCAAGAGTACTGGTCACAGATAATGGTTCACATTTTACTTCAACTTCAGTGGAGAATTTTTTGTCCTCGCATGATATTAAGCATTTAAAAGTTGCGTTATATTCCCCTTCTGCAAACGGCTTGGTGGAGCGGATGAATAGATTTATAAAAGAAGGTATTCAATCTGCTTTATCTGTTAATGTACCTGTTGATATTTTCTTTAAAAAGAAGATCTGGTCATATCTCACTACGCCTCATTCCTCAACAGGGGTTTCTCCATTTAGTCTTCTCAAAAAGAGAGATCCCAATGGAACACTTTGTCCTTCCTGGATTAAAACAGTGAGAAAGAATGATAATTTGTGTTTGATTTGCAAGGATATACAAAACATGCTTAAAAATGTTGGTGTTCAACAATCTATACAAAAGAAAAACTTTGATACTAAAGGTTGCAATAAGACGCATGATTTCAAAATTGGTGACTGGATTATGATTAAATCTCCCAAAAAAATTAAGAAGGGTCTTTCAAAACTGTCTCTTCCAGTACAAATTATTAAATTGTCAAAAGGTTCTTTGTTTCTTGGTCACAAAGGTTGGTGGAGCAAAAGAATGTTAATTAAATTAACACCTGATCAAGGTTGCAAAATTTTGTCTAAATTTTTTTTTTTCTCAAGATGATTTACATTTTTCATATTCTTAAAATAAGCCTACCATAAATGAATCTTTGATGTCATCTGGTAATGATGTTCAGCTACAAGATTTAACTGATTCTGTGTCAAACTCTTTGTCAGACAATGACTCGCTACAAATTAATGATTCTGTGAATTCTAATTCACTTTCTGTAAGATCTACTCGCAATTGTACATTTGCTTTAAAAACCAAGGATTTTTATTTGTCTTAATTATAATTTTTATTTGTGAAAGGGGAAGGGTGATGTAATATATTGTCTTTCATGTGCGTGTTAACATTCTGTTCTTGGCATGCGCGCAACTCCTGTTACGCGCGCATGGTGTGTTATTGTTACTCAAACAAGCATGTATTGAATAAGCATTCTCGTGCATCCAACCTCCTCCTTGAAGCATGAATGGTCTCAACTAACAGATTTCGTTTGGACTTCAAGGAGGAAGGACGCACTCCAGTGGTGTCTGCATTTGAACTTGAAATAAACCTTCAAACTCACAACAGCCTCTCTCTCTCTCATTGGATCAACTTTATTATAAAGAAGCCCTACACTTAAGTGGGCCGGGTACTGCCGAGACTGGTCCCTATCGGGCTCTCCGTTTTTGCCCTCACTCTCAGGGGGAAACAAATCTTAATTCTGCAGTACCTGATAGCATAGCCTCATCTCCATGAGTCCCAATCTAAGCAAGTAACATGGGCGCCATTGCTGCTAGTTGTGGATTTAAGTGCAGTAGTAGCCAGAGTTCAGTGTTTTGGGAGTGAGTGAGTAAACTTGCCTAAGTGTGCACGTGACACTTGCAGACACAGACTTACTGCCACAGTTTGGCTCTGTTACTAATCCGTGCGCTTTCCATGCGCGCAACGCCCATGGGGCTCACAGGGCTTCAGCCCCCCACCGTATGTGTCAGCCCAGGCCGAGACAGCCTTCCGGGCACACACACAGACCGGTCTTGAGCTGCCGTGGTCTGGCGTCCTTCTTAAGGCAGCCACACTTCACAGGTCTTTAAAAGACCATTTACACGTTAACGAGGCTTTGTTGTTTTTCACCCACTCTTAAAGCCCCTGCAGCTACACTCTGCATATTGCTGAGAGAGTAACCCCCCACCGAAATTTTTAGCATTCTATACTTGTTATGTGCACCCCAGCGTGCCCTCTCAATGAACTGTTTTTGAACTGTCACTCTTGAGTCATTATGTTATTTGGTTCACACTCCCTAGCTTGGACTCTTTTGATATTTTGCTCACACCCACTTCTCTTCTCCATTTCAATTAGAAGTGTGATCTGATAATGTGGTCTGTTAACTTAACCTTTTGCCTCTGGGTCAGAAGATGCAATGGTCTTCAGCCAGTAGTAGTCATAAGTAATTATCAGTGACACTTTAAACAGTCCTGGATTTTTTGTTACTGGCTCTTTTCAAGTTTAGCCCTCGCCATCAATCCAATAAGAGAAGCTAGAGGTCCCAGAATACTACGTTTTACCAGAGGAAAGAGCCAAGGTGGGATACAAGAGTCCCTGTCAGACATAACGTAAGGTCTCTAGTCAGCAACCTGACCTATGGTCGGTCAACAGTACACGAGGCACAGGTGTGTGTTCCCTATTCCGGACCCTTCTAAAGTGTATTTTATAACTAATCAAACCTCATTCACGCACGCAAAAGGACATTGGACAGTGAGAGAGTTATTAACTTATTAAAACCGTGCTGATAGCACAGAATAAAGTATGGCAAAAAGTTTCTCATACTATTTATTGCCTTTTCTACCCTCAGATAAGTCATTTTCACTTGTTTACCTTTTAATCAGCAGTATTGATATAATGCTTCAATACCTTTGGTGTGATGGAGATGGGGGAAGCAGGAAAACCACAGTGATCATCCATGTATTGGACAGTCGTTCTGCTTTTATTGGGAGCTGAAGTAGAGAGCAGGACAATAGGGCTTTGGGAGGGCGGCCGACCAGCAGGAGGCTCGCCCTCCCGGGGGGTTTTGGGCCAGGGGAGGGGGAGGGCATCCGGAGCGCGAGCAAGCTCTTCCGGGTCTGGGGTCTCCGTTTGGGCTGGTTGGGCTCCTTGGGCTGGTTTTGGGCTGGGGGGCTATTTAGCCGGCCATTTTGTGTGGCGACCCACCATTTGGTGGATTGTGACACAACGGCCGGCTGGGTGTGTGACGGGGGTTGGTTTTTTGTTTTACTTACTGCGGGATACTTCCATCGGTGCTGTTGGCGGCGTCGGGAGGCGGATCTCGGCAAAGGGTGACACGGGACACTAGGCAGGCTGACTCCGGGGCATATTTGCTGCAGTTAGCGGAGCGGTGTCGGTATCGCGGAGGAGAGGGGGCAGAGGCGGCTGAGCATACGGCGGTGGCGTGCAGAGCGACAGGGACACCATGAGCGAGGACCCGAGAGTAGTGGAGGCCCTCTGCCTCCTCGCGGAAGCGGGCCGCACAGACCTGCTGCGGCTCGACACGCAGGTGAGGCCTAAGAGGAGAGCGGCGAGTGGGGTCGCAGCAGCGATTCTCGCGTGCGACCCCCCCACTGGCACGACAGCGGGCGGCGGTGGGGGGGCGGGGCAGGGGGGGCGGTAGCGGCTCCTGTGCGCCAGAGGCGGGGGGGTAGGCGGGGGGTGCAGCGGCCTAGGCTACAGTTCGTGGGGGGAGGGGGGGAGGTTGGTGACGTGAGTGGGGGGTAGGCGCCGGCAGAAAGGGGGGGAGTGCCAGAAGGGGAGGGTGCTAGTGAGGACAGCAGGCAACTGGGGGGCGAGGGGGAGGAGTGAAGGGGGAGGGGTGGGGGTGGGGCATCGCCGCTTCTGATTGACAGCTCGGAGGAGGGGGAAGGAGAGGGGAGCGGCGGGGAGACGTCAGGCGGGCGGCCCGGGGGTGCGCGGGGGGCGAGGCCGCGGAGCGCGGGGGAGGGGGTGGAGCAGGGGGGGAGGGTGACCGGGGGGGTTGGGGAGCGGCAGGGGGGGCCTGGAGTGCGGGCGGTCGGGCGGGGCAGCAGGGGGAGGGGAGCAGGGGGAACGAGCGGACGCCTGGAGTGGGGGGCACCGGGGGGGTTGGTGGGGGGCTGGGGCACGGCCCAGGAGAGCGGGGTGGTGCGGCGGGAACTGGAGGCACTGGAGTGGAGTGAAGGGGAGGAGGGGGCGGGTTGGGGGGCGGGGGGCGGGGGGTGGGAGGCGGGTGCATGGCGGTCGGCCGCGGCAGGGGGGTCATTCGTCGTGGATCGGGAGGGGTGGGGGAGGGTGGGGCGATGCGGGGGGGGTGGGTCGTTTTAACCCCGGCACGTTGGACTCCACTTCTTTGTTTCCACAGGAGCGTCAAGAGAGGTGCTCGGGAGAGCTGCATACAGCTCCAATCCGCCGAGGGGATGGGCCGGCTCTGCTTCATGCGGGCGGCCGCGCTCCAACGAGGGACCTGGCAGCGGTGGCACGAGACAGACGGGGCGGTAGGTCCCCGCCAGCCCCACCCCAAAGGGTAGATGCGGCCGCTGGGGGACAGGGGCAGCGGTCCGTCCGTTTTGATCGGGACCCAGAAGCGCGGCAGGGCAAGAGGCGGAGAGCGAGTGTGGACCTTAGTGAGCTGTGGCTCACGTGCAGGGAGAGGGCTGGTCTGAGCAGGCTGGAGCCCGCGGAGGGCGGCCTGTGGCGAGAGCGTGGAATGGATGGCGAGGAGGAGAGAGAGTCAGTGGACTATGAGGAGGAGAGTGAAGAGGAGGGGGAAATCCGGGAGGAGGGAGGGGGAGAGCCGAGTAATGCGGTGTCTAGTACATTACAGGAGGCGCCTCGGCGGACCAAGGCGGCGAGAGTGATGGCCCCCCCTGTTCCACTGGTGAGGCGGCGGGATCCGGTGCGGACGCCGACCTTGACGCCAGGTAAGGCAGGAAACAAGGCAGGGTGGGGTTTCGGGGGGGACAGGCGCACGGTCGCGATTGGTACGGAGACGGGGGGAGGGGAGGGGGGGGTGCGGCTGAATAAGGGCAAGTACGTGTGCGACGCGGGGGTAGGCACGGACAGCGCGGGGGCGGCGGGGGGCGCCGCGACTCCGGACAAGGAGGGGGGGAAGGGAAAAGAGGGGAAGGAGGGGAAGGAGAGCCATGAGCTGCCGGTGCGTAAACTGCCCTATATGGGCATTACGAAAACCTTGGGGGCGCATCTGTCGCTGGGCACGAAGGAAAAGATCTGGAAAGGGGACTACGTAGACATCCTGAAGCTCTTACATAGGGAACTGACAGCAAAGGAGGGGTCGAAGGAAGAGGAACAGGAATTAGCCAAACGCCCCAGGGTGCCCATGAACATTGAGAACTGGTCCGTGGGGTTTTTGATTTTTGCGAGTGTTTACTGCGAAAAATACCCGGAAAGGTCCATGGCACTTTTTAAGTATATGGATGTAGTCCGGAGGGCGGAAGTTACCTACGGAGGTTACGCGTGGTCCCATTATGATGAGGAGTTTCGGGCGCGGTTGGCCTGGGACCCGGAGGCAAAATGGGGAGAGATCGATTCCGACTTGTATCAGCAGACCATGGGGGGGGCCAAGTTTGGCAAGACAATCTACACGGCAAGTGGGTTGCCCCTGGCGCCCTTTCCCAGCCGCCCCACCAGAGGGGGGGTGGGGCAAGGCGACAGTGCCGGGGGAACCCCGGTGGGGGCATGCTGGGATTTCAACAAGGGTCTATGTACGCGGTAATATTGCAAGTTCCGGCATGAATGCTCGAAATGTGGCAAACGTCACCCGGTGGTGCAATGCTGGGGGGTGGGGGGAAACAAGGGTCAGCAGCCCGCGCCGGGGGGACAGCAGGCGGCAGGCAGGGGAGGTAGGGGGGGACAAGGGACTGTGGGAAAGGGCTCGTACACCGGTTAGACTGGATCGGTTGGAACCCCTGCTGGCGTCTTATCCACGGACCGAGGACGCAGGGCTGCTACGGCAGGGTTTCCGGGAGGGTTTCCGGCTGGGCTATGAGGGTCTGCGCATTGCTCGGTGGGCGGAAAGCTTGAAATCGGTCGCGGCACAGAAGGCGGTGGTGCGGGAGAAGTTGGACAGGGAGGTGCGGGAGGGGCGAATGGCGGGGCCGTTTGGGGGGCCGCCGATGCCGGATCTCATTATCTCACCCATTGGGGTGGTGCCAAAGAAGGAGCCGGGGCAGTTTCGACTGATCCAGCATCTGTCATGGCCGGAGGGGGCGTCGGTCAACGATTACATTGCGACGGATTTGTCATCAGTGTCGTATGCGTCGGTGGACGTGGCGCGGCGTTTGGTGACGGCGGTGGGACCCGGGGCACTCATGGCAAAGTGCGATATCAAGTCAGCGTTCCGGTTGTTGCCGGTACACCCAGAGGACTACCAACTGTTGGGGATACAGTTCTACGGTGACATCTTCGTGGACAAAGCATTGCCCATGGGGTGTTCAATTTCGAGTGCGTTGTTTGAGCGCTTCAGTACCTTCCTACAGTGGGCGTTTGCGTGGCACACGGGGAAGGCGACGATGACGCACTATCTGGATGACTTTTTCCTGGTGGGGTTGCCCGGTTCGGCGGACTGCCAGCAGCAGCTGGACAGTTTTACGGAGCTCATGGGCTACTGGGGTGTGCCCCTGGCGCCAGAGAAGACACAAGGTCCCAGCACGGTGCTGTTGTTTTTGGGCATTGAGCTAGATTCAGTGGCCATGGAGGCCCGGTTACCGGAGGACAAAAAGTTGGGCATGCTGAGTTTGGTGGACGGCATGTTGGGGCAGCGGAAAGTGACGGTGCGGGAGGTGCAGGTTCTGTTGGGGCATTTGAATTTCGCTTGCCGGGTGGTGCGGGCCGGTAGGACGTTTTGCAGGCGATTGGGGCTGGCCCTGGCGGGCGGGACATTGCCGCATCATCATATGCGATTGTCTGCAGGGACAAAAGAGGACCTGCGCATGTGGCGGGCGTTCTTGGCGCATTTCAATGGGATCCCGATGGCTCCCCCGGAAGATTGGGAGTGGGATGTCACCATCTCGTCGGATGCGGCGGGAGTGGGTGGTTTCGGGCTTTTCTGGCAGGGGAAGTGGTATGCGGAGGAATGGCCGCCGCAGTGGCAGGGCGGCGGGAGGAGCATCGCATTTTTGGAACTGTTCCCATTGGTGGTGGCAGTGACAGTGTGGGCACGGGAGCTGGCGCACAAACGCGTGATTTTCAAAGTGGACAACATGGCAGTGGTACATGTCGTAAATCGGCAGTCCGCTAGGGATCCGCAGGTGCTTAAGTTGTTGCGGGTGTTTGTGCTACGTTGTTTGGAGCATGATATCTTGTTTCAGGCACGACATGTGCCGGGAGTGGACAATGACATTGCGGATGCTTTGTCTCGTTCACAGTGGCAGAGGTTCCATGGGCTAGCCACGGAGGCGGACGACTGCAAGACGCCGGTGCCGGAGGGGATGTGGTCAGTAGGAGAGAGAGGGTCGTACAGTTGGTAAGAGGGTCCGTGGCCAGGTCGACGTGGAGGGCATATGAACAGGCGTGGCGGGAGTTTGTGGACGGCGGGGCAGGGTGGCAAGGAGATCCGGGGGTTCGGTGTGAGCAGGTGGTGTGTTTCATGCTGGCACTGATGGACAAGGGCTTGTCTAAAGCGACAATTGCAGGCAAGCTGTCGGCCATAGCATTCATGGGGAAGTTGTGGTGGAGCTATGCGCCGTCGGCAGGCGAACTGGGCGCGCGCCTACTGGAGGGTTGGGTGCGGGAACGGGGGGCCACGGCTCGGCAACGTCGGCCTATTACAGGGGCCATGCTCCGAGGGGTGCTGCGGCGCCTGCCGGCGTTTTGCCACACTCGGGAGGAGATTCTTTTGTTTTCTACCCTTATGTCGTGGATGTATTTTGGGGCCTTCAGGGTGTCTGAGCTGGTGGGGCAACGGGGGAAGGCCACTCGAAAGACGGCAGTCCCGACTTTCGAGTGGCGTTTTCCCTAGGGCATGGGGGACATCTAATGAGTTGTGTTTACGGTGGGGGTAGGATATAACAATCTACCTAGTTAGATAGGGTAGGAAAGTTGGGAATTGTAAGTTGTTTATGATTGTTGCAGGGCGGGAAACATTTTTAGGGGAGGGGGTGGGGGGTCAGTTAGGAAGGCTATATTTAGCGAGGATTAGTTTTGTACGGCACAGGCCAAGGGACGTTTCTATGTAAGGTGCACCTGTTTCCAATAAAGCGGCCTTTTTCACACCAGCAATATAGTCTGTGGTCTGTGTTGCCCTCCCCCCCCCCCCCATGGGGCCCAAATGTACATCAGGGTCCGTATATTTTTAGGATATGTCCGTTTTTGTGCTCCTTGCGCTGGGATTACAATTATAACCGGGTAAGAGTTTATCTCACGGCGTAAATACGGGGTGCAATAAAGTTTGCATCCTAGTTTAATTTTGGCAGGTCAAACCTGTCCGAATTTATCTGGGGAAAATGCGCAGCATTTACTGGAACATGTAGATTTTAGTGCAATAAACACAAACATCCACGTGTGTTTCTCCCAAATGTCGGATTAGGCATAAATCGCACCATATGGGTTCCATAAACACCAGTGTTGGGTTTTATTGAATTTGATTATTACTTCTGACACGAGACACTTGTAACCGGCCCTTTGCTTCAGGTATTCTTCACATAGGAAATGCATATAGAGATATGCTCAATTATTTGATTTCTAAGTGATACAACCTGTCGAATGGAGAACAAGAGAGGGGACTGAGCTGGCACATTCTTTACTAATAGCTTTACCGACCTTTCAGTCCATCACAGCTGTTAGGTGTTCACTTTATTCCTTCTGCACTTTGACCTATTAGTAAGATGCTGGGAGAGGTGTGGCGCAGCGGCCAGAGAGACTGACTATGGCACCGGCGGCAGCTCAGCCTCACGTGACTCGGGCAATAGCTCACTTAATCGTCCCAACGGGTACCAGCGTCTTAAGACCCGTAGGGGTGATAAGTTTGCACTTTACAAATGTGCAATCTAATGGTATTGAATGGTTCAGCAGGCAGTAATATTTTGAGTTGCGTACTGTCTTACAGTGTGACTTATGATTGTATTAATGTTACCGGCAATGTTATGTACTTTTCAACCTTCTTCCCACTAGCTCCCATAACTCCAGCAATATCCTGTTCTCCCCCGCCGACTATGATTTCCCTCCCTCTTTTTGTCGTATCATCTGTTTTTTAGATGATTACTTTGCGGTATTTGTTGGGGGATCATACAGCCTTCACCCTCGAGTCTCACTGACTGAGCTAAGCATCAGCTTTTCATTAAATAAATAAACGTGTTCTCTTTTTACAAGTTCCAACAATAGGGTCCAACAATCCAATGGGCAGGCGTTTTATATAACCTTTGTCTTTCTCTTTCACACATAATTTACTCTTGTTTTGTGTAAGGCACTAGATGTATTCTGCACCACTTCCTCATGTGCAGGTTTCTTGAATGGCATTCTGCTTTAAAACTGAATCAAACTCATGTAAAAATAGAAATCGGTCACCCTTTGTATCTTCTGCCGCAAATACATGCTTGGGTAACTCTATGCAAACTCCATGGGTTCCTCAAAACACCTGGATTATTAATTTTTCTCATTGAAACTGAGCACTGCAATGTTCTTGCGGTAAACATTAAATAGTATCCCATATCTCTTACAGGTACTCTTCATTACTGTTAGTGCTAGAGTCTTTGTATCAGTCATTACTTTGAGGTAATCCACCTGAACGACAGGAAATGCTGCCACTCAAACCCTCCGGCTTATGGGTAGCATAAAGGACTTAGCCTATCCAGCATACTCCTGTCTGACCAAAACTAGAGCAAACAAAGGCCGGAGGTCATGGGAAGGATGGGTGGGTGGTAATGACTGGTATGAATATTTCAGGACTAATGGTAGTAACGATTATTTGTTTTTGTATGCATTGCTTCTGTGGCGTAACAAAACTTGAGAGGCCCCCTGAAAAGTACAAGGAGAGCTTCCCCCCTCTGGAGTCAGTCAGGAGCTCTAAGGCCAGGGTACTGTGCTGAGGGGGCCCCCTGGAGCTCGGACCCCCCCCCCCCCCACCGCTGAGACGGAGGGCTCCTATTTTACGCTACTACATTGCTTTAGTTAAATAAGAGGCCAAACATATGTCATAGCAACACACATCAAATCACCTCATCTGGCATTCTAGAAGATTTTGGCAAAACAAAGGTTAGAAACAAAAAGGTAGTGGAATCAGTTTAATATGAAGTCAGCTACAGTTGAAATTTGTAAGATACTGCTATTGAGGGTATATATTTTCATGGTTCTGTTTACGGCTTTCAGAAGGAGAGGAAAGATTGTAGGCCCAAACTTCTTGGCTGATACAGAGGTGGTTGTGTTTACATGGAAAGTTGCCATGATAGAGTTGGGATGTGGAACCGAAGTCTGCAAAAAGCACAGAGATTGTATGAGTCTTGTGTGAGGTGGAGATGTGCTTGGTGCACTGTCCATTCGGATGTTCCTAAGGAGATCATTGTACCTTACACATTTTACACGAGTCTCCTCCGATTATGACAGAACAGGAACAAGATAATTCCTATCGTCTGAAGAGGCTCTCAGGTTATACTTTAGAACACACCATCTCTCAGGAGAGCATCCAAAAGTATGTCTTGTCTTTGGTGGCCCTAAATTCATGTTCGTTCCACTGCTCACCCTCAATTTATAATATGCTGCAAATGGTGTTAACTTCAAAAGAGTTACAATTCTAAGATGCCATCCACAGCCAAATAACATTTTTATTGGTATTGCCGTGAAATGGAATGTTTTAGATATTTTCCCTTGTGTTCAGATGAGGCTTTCTGGTATATACAGAAGAGTGTTTACAATGTTGACTGTTCAAGCAGGCACCGAATTGTGAAATCATATGCCCACATTGTGTATCGATTAAACGTTGTATCTTTGCTCTCTGTGGGAACAGAATTAATTACCATTTTAGGATCATCAGCAACCAGTGGCAAGTCTGGTTTTTCGTGTCTTATAAGACCTCAAGCAATTCGTTTCAAATTAATGCCTTCGTCACGCTGGCTTTCACCCAACCCGGTTTATATTAACAGTAGGAATTGTCTTTGACTGCACATGATCAATCAGTCTTCAGGATTTACAGACAGTAGCATCATTTTTTCAGCAGTGTACCCTGATTCTACAACTGACCGCATCATTCTTGGGTTCATCTTAGCACAGGGTGCAATGATTTTGTCATTTTGTTTGGATGTCACAAAATGCTTACCTTGTGGTTTTATTTTACCCGAGGGGTCGAAGATATCCTTAAAGTTCAGTGGAGGGACGGTATTGAGCATCCTAGTGGATATAGCAAGACACCAAAGACCCTTCAGTTCCTGGTTGGGTCACATTAACATAATTAGGACAAATGTTCTCCTCCAATACCTGTATCTGTTCCAGTTTCTTCAACTCCTTTTCGAATTAATGAACTTAGGGACTCATAACAAGGCATATTGAGATTCATGTAAACATTTTAGTAGGCACAGGTAGATTAAATGATTTTCCCAGAATCACAGGATGTATTTCTCTCTTTTCTCTACCACACAATAATCTCTCCAACTTTAACAACTTACCTTTTAAACACTCTCTTTCTAACTCTACCTTTCTCTGACTCTTTTTCACTCTCTATCTTATTCTCTCTATCTTCACTCTACCTCTCATTTATATGTTCAAGTAACCTTCTCTATATACCATCTCTCTCTCGGTTTCTATCACTTTTGTGTGCTCTCTCACATAAGTGAAAACATTTCCATTACAACTCCAATAGCTTGGCTCTAAAAAATGCGAGACCTATTGCATCGCTGCTTCCTGCTTTAATATGAACAGTACAGCCCTATGCTTGTCCCGCAGCCAGCTGATCTTCAAACATCAATTGCATTTTGTGGATTTTTGTACTGGCACATTCTAAGAAACATCTTCAAGGCCTTGACAAAGTATAGGTATTCTGATCTATTCTAACTAGTAAGAGCCTGATTAATCTCATTTTGGTGACAGTTTAGTAATTTGTCTCCATCATTACAAAATTTAGGGATAAATGTGTAGCTTTGCAGCAAGACACAGACTCAGCCGTGGCAGACTAAACGTTTTAAACCTCTGCTGTGCTATTCGCTTCTCAATTGTACTTCCCTGTGAGCTGGTCAATTCAACAACAGTTTTGCTTCAAACAATGCAGCTGCATGGCAGAAAGCTGTTGGTGAATGGCAGATCTTGTGGTTAATAATCTTTCGGTCAATTCCTTTCCTATAGGTTCCTGTAGCACTATTCTTCTGGTTGTTTGCCATTTGGCACATCATTTGTAGAGAGCTCCGGGTCTGTCCTGTCTGTTTGTTGCAGAGATACATTTACCCAGAAAACTTTCCACCCTTTAACTTTACCAGCCATAGACAACAAAAGTAATAAACACAAACTATTCCGTGACCGTAGCCAATTGAGAGCCAGTCAGAGGAAACTAGGTCAGCATTCTGAGATGCACCGCAGGCCAGTTCTGAGTCCTAGCAAAGACATCAAATTCATAATAAAATCACCAGAGGACTTGGATTGGGCATTCTCACGTCCTTTTTGCAGTCCTTCACCTCCCACATCAACTTATGTACTGGGCTTTGTTTTTTCCTTTATGTTCTACATGTATGTATATGGTATTTCTTTATCGCAGACCTAGCCAAAAGGCAGCAGAGCGCTGCACATGGTCATCTACGATATTGCGCCTCTAAGTCTAAACATCTCCAGGGTTGGCAATCCTTTTGCTCTGTACATTAGAAACTCAGTGATGCAGATTTTTCAGTTAATGGTCATCCATATCCTACAAGCCCTTTTCACTCCACCTGCTTAGGGCTACTTTGATTTTTGTGCTTGCTATCAATTTACCCCATAGTTTGTCACTTTATTTGCAGTTTAAAAAAAAAAAATTGTTTAGCTCAATTGGATGAAATTAATTCTGCCAGAGAACGTGCTGCATAATTTCGATAAAAGTGTCGGATTATTTAAATACATTTGCCACATAATTCTAGTATCTCTTGCAATGGGAAGTCTGTACAGAGTGGTTTGTGGGCTGTCGTTAAATTAAGTAAATTGTAATAACATGACTTAAACACATTGGCAGAGCCATTAGCTCTAAAAAAAAAAAACACTCACAAGGTCCCAATGGTGAGACCGATTGCATTGCAAATGCTTGTTTCTCTCCCTGTCCCCGCTGTTGCTTGTCCTCTGCGGCCCCGCCCCCTCCAGCACCGCTTTCCCACCTCCTAGCTGACCAGCCCTCCCCCTAACACTACTTAATGGCAGCCGTTGCATGGTGAAAGAAGCAATCTCACTGACCTTGTTGGTGAACTGCTTCCCTTCCCGCACAGCTCTGCCTGGTAGCTGTTGTCCCTGAACCTTGCAGGTCTGCAAGTTCGAGGGAGCAGCTCTGCTCCGCTGCTGCTCTGGCCTCTGTCTCTCTGCTGTCTACCTTTTCTCCTCTGATCTGTTTTCTGTCCTTTTTTCACACTTCCTGCTTTTCTGTCACTTCCTTTGTCTTTCTGTAGTTTTCTACTTTTTGTGCCTTTTTTCTCTCCCTGTCTCCACTGCTACTCATCCCCTACGGCCCGCCCCCCTCCAGCACCGCTTCCCTGCCTCCCAGCTGTCCAGCCTTCCCCTCACGCTACTTAATGATGGCGGCTGCGCGGCCGTCCTGCTGGCGCATCAAAGGTGTGCCAAAAACAAGCCCATCTGCGCCCGTCCATGCCTGGACCATCCACCGCTAGAATGCCACACCCTTCACGCCCCTCAACACCAGGCAACATGCCGCCTGCCACCCCACGTCAGCGAAGAACACACAAGGCCCATTCACCTGCCGCACATGCAACTGCATTTTCACCAACCTCTGTACACCACACCTAACGATCACACGACCCTCAAAAACCATACCCGACCACATCAGATGGATCCTATTCAACATCCAATCTCTCAAATGACACATTGTGGAGATCTGGTACCTGCTCGACTCCATTTCCCTCGATGCCACCTTCTTCACAGAAACCTGGATGAACTTCAGCACCGCCCCGGATTTCTCCACTGCCATCCCCGACGGATACAAAATTATCCACAAGGACCGCGCCAACCGACCACGAGGAAGCATTGCCATTGTACACAAAGACACCCTCCGCCTCACAACCAGCTCCAACAACCACTCACCTGACATGGAGCACCTCCACTTCCAGATTCAGATCAACCCGAACGTCATACTCAGGGGCACCCTCATCTACAGACCTCTCTCTCCATTCAGTGAAGCCATAATTGGGCTCATCGTTCACCACGCTCTTGCCTCAATGGACTAGATCCTCCTCAGAAACCTCAATTTCCACCTGGACAACCTCGAAGACCACAACACCTCATCCCTACTGGAGAACCTCGCCACCATAGGACTCAAACAACTGGTCATAGCACCGACCCACTCAGCAGAACACATGCTCAACCCCATCTTCTTCTCAAGCAGCAACATCTCTGTCAGCCACACTGGACCGACCACCACTGCATCAACCTCTCCTTCACCAAACCCACCACACACCACCAAGCCTACGCGATCCTCGCAGAAGCTGAAACAAGGCCACCTCCCTCAGCAAAACCCCACCACAGACAATCACAGATGCCAACACCTCAGCACGCAACCTCGACCGTTGTATCTCTGACTGCGCCAACACACTGGCCCCCCTCAAGAAACCCTCAGGCAAGCAGCCCTCCAAGGAAGACAGCTGGTTCTCCTACTCCATCCAAGAATCCAGGCACACCTGTGGAAGACTCGAGAAAAGATGGCGGAGTAGCAAGGTCACACAGCCTTCTAATCCACCATCACCACACACCACCGCCACATGAGAGCAACAAAGAAAGCAGCCATCAAGGAACGCATCAAAGCCAACACACACAACAGCAAAGAACTCTTCACCGTGGTCGAAGAATTCACCAAACCCATCACAGAGACAGCAGACATCCCCTATCCCAAGACCTCTGCGACAACCTCGCAACCTTCTTCCACCGCAAGACCAAAGAGATCTACAGCAGCTTCTCAACCCAAGACTCACCCATCCCACCTGCAACCACCACACACAATGGTTCCAGACCCTGACCAACTGGACCACCCTCACCTCTGACATCACCTTCAGGATCATAAAGAGCATCTACTCTGGAGCCCCCTCAGATCCCTGCCCTCACCACATCTTCAACAGAGCGAGCACCTCCATTACACCCGAACTCTGCCGCATCATCAACTTCTCCATTGAATCTGCCACTTTCCCAGAAGACTGGAAGCATGCAGAGATAAACCCCCTGCTGAAGAAACCTTCGGACGACCCGACGGATGTCAAGAACTACAGACCCATCTCTCTGCTCCTCTTCCCAGTCAAAGTCATTGAGAAAGCCATCAACGACCAACTCTGCAAGTTTGTCGAAACGAACAACATTCTGGACCTCTCTCAATCGTGTTTCAGAAGCAATCACAGCACTGAGACCTCTCTCCTCACTATTACAGACAACATCCGCACCCTCATCGACTGAGGCAAGACTGCAGCCCTCATCCTCCTGGACCTTTAGGCCACCTTCAACACTGTCTCCCACCACACTCTCTGTGCAAGGCTCGATGACGCTGGCATCTGCAACAAAGCCCTAGAATGGATCTGCTCCTTCCTCACTGGCCGAACACAGAGAGTCAGACTTCCACTGTTCAAATCCGAACCCACAGAGATCAGCTGCCCCGACACCCACCAACCACCCAGCAAGTCAACACAGTTTCCTCCTCCTGCTTCAACACCCTCCGCATGCTCCACAAGATCTACAGATGGATCCCCACCGAAACCAGAAAAACGGTCACCCAAGCACTCATCAGCAGCAGGCTGGACTACGGCAATGCCTTGTACGCAGGAACAACGGCTACACTCCAGAAGAGACTCCAATGCATACAAAACCCATCCGCACTCCTCCTCCTCGGACTCCTTCTCCACAGCCACATCACCACCCACCTGAGAGACCTGCATTGGCTCCCAGTAAACAAGAGGATCACCTTCAAGCTCCTCACCCACGCTCACAAAGCACTCCACAACACCGGACCAGCATTCCACAACACCGGACCAGCATACCACAACGAACGACTGTCCTTCTACACCCCGAACCGCCAGCTTCGCTCCGCCAACCTCGCCCTCACCACCGTCCCACGCATCCGCCGAATGACCACCGGCAGCAGATCATTCTCCCACTGTCAGGACTGGATACACTCTAGTACAGTCCCCTCAGGAACAGATGATCTTACCCCAGATCGCTCCAACCAAGGCCAGCGACAGGCGATGACCACTGTCACTAACCTTAGCCCGGGGGGAAAGGGGAAGTGGAAGACAAAACAAGAGAGACACACCTCTGGACACTGGCTCCTACTTCAGGAATTCGATACGAAGTTCTGTAAAATAAACACAAAACAATTACCCTTCCTTCTGACTGTGAGACTCCTCTGACACTCTCTCTCTTTCTCTACTAGGATGTCTCTTACCTGTGTCTTATTAGAAGCTAGCTCCTCTCTATACTGTTTTGTCTAAAACAAAATGTTTAATGTACTTCTGATTTACTGGAAGAACCCAGCCTGTTCATAGTTCACTCATATAATGAATTATTGTGAGCTCTGCCAGCTAGGGTCTATCCTTAGTAACTTTTTTATGTCCTTAGCAAAACAAGTCTCTCCTGATATTCTCCTCAGAAAATATAGGTAATAACACTCTCACAGTTTCTAGTGAAAATGTTCTCTTTCAAGGTTCAATACTCTGTAAGTTACTGTGGAGACTATCCTCAATATCGTTGTTCCTCATAAATACTTTGTTCTCAGTCTCTGAACATCATTCGTTTGCCTCTTCGCTTATTTAACTAGTTTCAGTCTCTATTTTTGTCCACTCGCAAGTTCTGAGCTCTTCATGGACACAGCGAGTGGATGGACAAAAACAACTAGACACGCTTACTTGAACATTATTGGAGTACTTCTCTTGACTGAAGTTTACTCCCAGAATCATCCACTCCTTCAGGTCCTGAATTCTGGACAACAAACTGGTGACTGCTCCCTCATACTAATGCGCAGACGACCCTAAAAGACATTGTGGAAGAACATGACATCATAGACGCCTGGAGGACCCTTCACCCACAAACCCGAGAAGGGACCTGTTACTCCACTGCCCATTCCTCCTGGTCGCGCATAGTCAGCTGGCTAATAGATAAAAGGATTAGCAACTTGGCTGCAACATGCTTCTCACCTCCCCCGCACAAATTCAGATCATTCACCCATACTCCTTTCTCTTACGCCGCCGTATGAAGACCCACCCTACATCTCTTGGCGCCTCAACCCACAATCGCTGCTAAACCCTGTCTTCAAAGATGAACTTGAGCATAACTAAATAACTGAAATATCAGATTTCTTCCCTCGAAACTATAACTCGGTTCCACACTATGCTACAGTATGGGAGGCCTTTAAGGTCACCATACAGGGTATCTGCATACCCCGTATGGTGATTGCTGACAGCGGGGCATATGAGCAGCGGACGGAGGAGTAGCGGTAGGAGGCGCGACTAATGAGAGGCTGCCGGGGGCGAGATGAGAGGCCTTTGAGAGGCGGAGAGAGATTGCGGTGTCTGTATCGGCGCGGAGCGCCTTGCCTGGGAGGATCCCTAGCGTTACTGATATCCGCTCCCCTGTCAGTATGCACGCCAGCGCTTGGTCCCTGCGTGCCCTGGGGGCGGCAGCAGCAGAGAGAACCTCGGCGTGAAGCACCTTTATCGCAGGGGTTTCACCCGGAGCGCACCATTAACCCTGGGCTGACAAAGTGACTGCAAGCAGTGGGGGGCATGTGCAGGCGAATGGCGGCTGGCTCTCTACTAGATAACTGTGAGTGAAGGCCCTATAGCAGGGGCTTCAGATCCTTCAGAGCCCGTGCCTGCAGGACACGTTTAAGTGGGGCAGCGACGTTGAGTGTGGCACAAGTCTGAAGCAGGACCCGGAAGAGGGATCACTGATAGGTGCTGCGGCCCTGGGACAGCTATGTGGAGACAGCGGGCTGCTGGTACTACAGAAACTACCCAGACGGGGAGCCATTGTGGAGGAGGACATTGTTGGGGTGCTGTGCGATGCAGAGTGGAGCTGACCCTATCACTGTCACGGTGCAGCACCACAGAAAGGAGCTGGCATAGAAGCTGCTCACGTCAGGTCAGGCTGTTGGCCATCATAGGAGCAATTGGAGAGTGGGGGATAGGACACCTAAGACGCTCTGACGCAGTCTGGTGAGCGTGTCATGTATTGTGGAACTATAGGCGGCCAAGCAACGAGACAGGCAACAGCCTCAAGATGGTGCACTAGCGGGGAGGCGCGACAGGCCGCGCCATTGTGCAAATGCTGAGCTAAGTCCTGCCAAGGTTGTCGAGACAAGGTGGCTGCAGTGCCGCGCCGGCCGTGCTGTGCTGCTGGTGGATGGGAGACTACCCCCGAAATCTGCTAATAGGGGTTGCTGCAAGGAGGCAGAGACGGTGACTGATCATACTGCGAATCGTGTTTTATGGGGGAGTCCCATACAAGCGGAAATTTAGCGCATAGACAATGTTGCCACGAGGTCTAAAGAGCCAATCAAGATGGAGAAAACTGACACTCGACAGCCCCGGATCACGTTCGACAAAAAATCTAGCAAGGTGGCAGAGGGAGAGTCAAGTCAGCAGAGCCAGGCGGCGGAGGATGGGGCTTCAGCGTTACCACCGGAGGAAGACATTCGCTCCATGTTCAAAGGTCTGATATCAAGTCTACAGGGCCTGGACTCCAAGATGGATTCCCTTGCAGAAAGAATGAACAGGATAACGCACAGGTTGGACAAGCAGGAAGGTCGCATGAGCGTATTGGAAACAAGAGTAACAGAGGCGGAAGAAGGACACACGGAAATGGCCAAGAAACTGCGGGAAATGGATGGGGTGTTGCATGTCATAAGGTTAAAGAACGAAGATTTGGAAGCCAGGTTGAGGAGGAATAACGGACGAATCACAGGTATTTCGGAAACCACAGACATACAAAACATGGAGAAATACATAAAGACCATGATGCGAGATCTTTTTGGCACCACATTGTCCGCCATGTTCCTCATAGAACGGGCCCATAGAACGCTGAGTCCCAGACCGCGGCCGGGGGCGCCGCCAAGACCCATACTGGCTAGAGTCCTCAACTACAGAGACCGGGACACGATCCTCAGAATGGCGCGAGAAAAAGGGGACATACAATGCAATGGTAATAACATTGCCATGTACCAGATTTTACGTTACAGGTACAGGCGGCCCGCAGGGAGTTCATGTCCACCAAAAAGATATTCCAACAGATAGGCACTAAGTACTCGCTGATCTATCCAGCCAAGCTGCGGATTCAGGGACCTGGAAAGCCCACCTTCTTTACGGATGCGAAGGCTGCTCTGGCGTACGCGAAACAGATGGCCAAGGAACAGCGACATAGAACGCCATCGGAAGAACCCAATGCGGCAAATCATCTCAGCGACAATGACTGACGGATTCAATGTATAACGCCAGCTGTTAAGATAAGTTTATTTCTTTGAGTTATTGAATGACAAAGTTGGAGAGGACAGTGGAATCTTATGTTAAGGGCTCATCTGGCACACAGACTCCGGCCGGTGACGGCATATACAGGCTCCGGACCTGGGTCAGTAAGTGTAACACTCGACCACCCTGCCATGAGTGCAGGGGTGTAATGCCGGCAGACCTACGTTCCTCCTGGGATGATTCCCTTAGGGTTCCTACTATGGAGCTCTTGTTTACAGTTGAGGGGAGATGGGGGGGACATCACAACCTGTTTGGGGGGTTGATGTGGGAGGGCAGGGGGGATGGGCTGTTTTATTTAGGATGCCTGCTAGCCTATGTGTGTACACCCAGTGGTAGATGGAGATTGCAGAGTGTGGTTAACTCCAAAATTGGACGTGAGGATGCTGACGGCACGGACAGACAATGGCCCGTGGCTCTGTTAACTGTTAAGTTGGGTGGCCTTGCGACATCTAAAGGCTATGACCATAACCAGACCTTACTCATAATATGTCACGGTTGAAATGCCTCACATGGAACGTTCGGGGTCTTAATGACCGCCATAAGTCAAGACTGGTTCATTCATACCTCGCTAGGCATGGAGTGAACATATGTTTACTACAAGAGACACATTTAACGGGAGGCACGGCGGGCATGCTCCGGAACAATAGATGGGGGGAGGTGGTGGACAGGGGGGTACTCCAACTACTTTCGAGGAGTGGCTATATTAATGCGCAAGGGGTTGCAATGGCGTACACACCATACAATGATAGACAGGGAGGGACGATACATTTTACTGCATGGTACACTATACAATACACCCACAGTGATAATCAATATGTACGGCCCAAACTCGGACGCACCTGATTTTTTCCAACACATCAGATGCATGGTCCAATCATTGACTAATACCACCGTTATCTGGGGTGGAGACTTCAATGTGGTCCTCTCGGACGCGGCTGATAGGCAGGGTGCGACGAGGGAACACCATCCGAGAGCGGCCGAAATGTTACAGGATATCATATTGAACCTTTACTTGGTTGACTCATGGAGAGCATTGCACCCTATGCTTCGAGAAGGCACATGTGCGACACACCACCGCAATGCCTGGTCGAGGCTAGATTTTTGGTTAATATCTAAAGACATGCACACCTGGGTAACCGCAGCTGAGCACCACCCACGCACACTTTCGGATCACGCGCCTGCACTGCTGGCATTTGGAGTGCCGGACCCCTACATCACTCCGTTTAGCTGGAGGTTTCCTTTGGGGGCACTACTAGACCAAGTCTTCAGGGAAGAATTACGGGGGAAAACAGATGACTATTTCACACTCTATGAGGGAACGGTGGAGTCACCTGGTATGCTCTGGGAGGCATTTAAAGCTTTGATCCGAGGGGACTGTATAGCATCAAAGACAAGGGTCCTTAGAGATATACACAACACATTGCAGAAGCTGGAACGTGAAATCGGAGAATTTGAGCGTACATGGGCACATTCCCCTTCCCCTGCCATAGCTGCACAGATCAGGTCCAAATTGTCGGAGTTTCAGGCAGAGGCGGAGAGGGAAACGGCATACTTATACAAACACACACAGGCGCGGCGATACGGGGAGGGAGACAGAGCCGGGAGAACCCTAGCGGGATTGCTTAGACAGCCGAGGGGGGCGGGGTACATAACTGAGATGCGCACAAAGGATGGGGAGATGGTTAGAACACCGCCAGAAATCTTACACACAATTTCACGGTATTATGAAACATTATACATTTCGAAATCTAGCCCTTCGCAGTCAGACATAGCAGACTATTTGGACACCGTGGCTTTGGCATGGTTTAGCGATAGAGATAGGCAATATATGGAACTTCCCATCACGGTAGATGACATCAAGCAGGTAATTAGTGGTATGCTGGCGGGAAAGGCCCCGGGGGCTGATGGGCTTTCGGCGGGCTTCTATAAGGAGTACTCTGATCTACTGGCTCCGCGTCTGCTGCAGGTATACCTAGAGGCGATAGAGACAGGTATCCTCCTCCCCACGCTATGAGAGGCCACTATAGTTACTCTGCTGAAACCTGAAAAGGATCCTGCGGAGCCTGATTCCTACTGTCCACTTTCTTTAATAAATCTCGATGCTAAGATCTACGCTAAACCCATTGCTAACAGGTTGCAGCCAATGTTGCCGCAGATAGCATGGCCGGACCAGTCTGGTTTTATACCTGGCCGCTCAACCGCCCATAATTTAAGAACGCTCTTCGGACTCTTGCATTATCTGGCCCCCCATGTGCAAGCGATTGCTGCACTGCTGGATGCCACAAAGGCGTTTGACTCCTTGGAGTGGAGGTGTCTCTTTGTCTTACTGTCCCGTATGGGGTTTAGCCCTTTATTCCTCAAACAAATTCAGTTGCTTTATACAAATCCGGTGGCTCGGGTCAGGATAAACGGGCACATGTCGAAGCCTTTCGCAATAACAAGGGGGACAAGACAGGGTTGTCCGCTGTCGCTACTGTTGTTCGCCATTGCAACGGAGCCATTGGCAGCCCGACTTCGGCAACATCATACGCATAGAAGCATAGGGTTCACGTCCAGAGGGCTGTTAATCTCAATGTATGCAGATGACATGATAGTATACTTAACAAACCACAAGGACAAAGTAATGCGAAAGATAGTTCGATATGGTAGACTCACAGGAATTCAGGTGAACTGGTCTAAGTCTGTGATATTTCCGCTCACTGGCGACACCACTCAGGTTGACACGGAATTCCCTATACAGTGGGCGGGCGGGGAAGTCAAATACCTGGGAATACGGGTGAGCAGATCACTGCACGAGATATGGCTAGCTAATTACGGCACAGTGGTGGATTGGATTGAAAGCAAAGTGAAGAAATGGAAACAGCTACCGTTGTCATTGATGGGTCGGATAGCCATTATAAAAATTGTACTCTTACCCAAACTTCTATACCGCTTCTTAAACATACCGATGCCACTCAACACGCACTTCTTCCGGAAACTACGATTAAACATCCTAGAACTGGTGTGGGCAGGAAAACAGCCTAGGGTATCCTGGAGGTTGTTGACATTACCATTCACTCAGGGTGGACTGGGGGCTCCAGACTGCGAGCTATATGCCTATAGCGCTCAGGCGCAATTCTTACATTTCTGGCAGCACCCAACGCCCTTTCAACCACATGTGGCGATCGAAATTGATAAGAGTGGCTCCTGTTCCGCTGAATGTGGCGCTCTATCAGCCCTACAAAAGACCCCACTTAGAAATAGACACGGTAGAAACCATGCGGTGGGCCTGGAGAGGAATAGCTAAGAGGGCCTGCCTCAAGGAACTGTATGCTCCATTGACGCCACTGGGGGGCAACCCATTGCTCACTCCCCTAATGGGTAAAGCAATCACATCACGAGCCAAAGCGCATGCGTTGGAGAAGGGTGGCGATTTGTACCCGGACGACACATTCATAACATTACAACAGATGTGTAATTCCCGCGAACCCACGGCATCGGATACACTACTGTACTATCAGATTAGAGCTGCATGCCGCGCTAGATATGCTTCCTTCCCGCAGGCGCCTCCTGCGTTACCTGCACTAGAAAATGTCTTGGCAAATCCATCTCATCGCAAATTGATCACGCGTATCTACAGTATAACTCAAAAAGAATCGCCAGTTATCGTGAGCACATCTAGGGCGGAGTGGGAAAGAGATTTGAACCTTGCTATTACGGACAAACAATGGCAATACTGCTGCTCGCAATTGAAAGATCTATCACCTAATTACAGGCTGCGGCTAATACACTTTAATTTCTTACATAGGCTATATTGCACTCCCTCTCAGTTGCATCGCATGGGCATTCATCCAGATGTGAGATGTTGGAGATGTGGGGCCCCGAGTGCCACATTCACACACTTGGCATGGGACTGCGAACCGATAACGAGATTCTCGGAGGACGTTATCGAGCATGTTAGACGAATCACCAATGCTCAGGTACAGGCCACTCCACTGACGGTTCTCTTGGGATGGGTCTCTGAGGTTCCAAAGGGCTCCAGGAAACTCACGGCCATATTGCTACTGCTACATAAGAGACAGGTGGCAATCCATTGGAAGAAACAACATCCCCCTACAATAGCTGCTTGGGTGAATACGGTCATTTATTGTAAAGACCAGCTTTCTAATTACTGGGAGTTAATGCATAGCAGATCCAGGCCTGTGGACATTTGGAAGCCATTCGTGGCCTGGCTGGGAGCAGGGGGTCGGACCTTCTGAGAAACTAGGCGGAGGAGAATGGCTGCTAACGCCGTGAACCAGGGGCCGTTGCCAAACCAGTAGGGCTGAGGTTAGGAGGGAAAGGATGCAGAGGAGGGGGACCCGACGATCAGCGTCACAGAGTGAAGGGCAAGGACGGCCGGAGTGAGATAGCCACATACACCACACGACAAATAGGGTGATACTACAGGCATCGGGGTAGAATAGGTGAGATGGGGGAGGGAGGGGGTAGTTGTTAGAGTAAGGTTTATTAAGTGTAGAACCATGCTATAAGTCGTAATAGCGCCACCAACGGAATAGGAAGATTATGGCTTCAACATACTGTACATTGCTGCCGGCCCGATGGGTTGTAGGCAAAAGAGCTGTGTCATATTGCCAAAGCATTCACATAATACTTGCTGCCGGCCTCTGGGTTGTAGGCAAACAGCTGTGTTGGTGTAAATTTTGTAATAAAAAAAATAAAAAAATTTACGTAGAGCACAAAAGGCTTCTGGTAATCAGGAGTGCCAAGCACAGGTGCAGAGCAAAGCGCAGTTTTTAACTGATCAAAAGCTTCTTGGCATGCAGGTGTCCACGGCAAAGGTTCATGCACATCTTTAGTGGAAAGGTAAAGAAGGGGTTTCGTTAGTAGGGAAAAGTTGGGGATCCACTGACGACAATAGGAAGTTATATCCAAAAACGCGCGTACCTCACTTTGGGTCTTAGTGATTGCAGCTATACGTTCAGGTGTTAGTCTGCGACCCTCCTTCGACAGTAGGTGACCTAGATAGGTGACCACCTGTTGACAGTACTGAAATTTAGGCAGGGACACCTTGTGCCCGTTTTGTGCCAAATGCATCAACAATTTAACTGTGGCTGCCTTACAACCTTCTTCAGTATCTGAAGCGACCAAAAGATCATCCATATATTGCAATAAAACATTACCAGGGGGAAATTCCAGGGAGTCCAATTGTGTTTTCAAAGCTTGGCAATAAATACTGGGGCTTTCAGTATACCCTTGTGGAGCACGACAGAATCTAAAACTGCGGCCAGATAATGAGAATCCGAAAAGATGACGGCTATCTGGGTGAATTGGTATACTAAAGAAGGTGTTCTTCAAGTCAATGACAGAGAAGAATTTCGCCGTCGGTGGGACCATGGTTAGTATAGTAATGATGTCAGATACCACAGGATACTGAGGAATCACCACTTTATTAACTTCTCGCAGGTTTATTACAAAATGGTACACGTCTTGCATGGCTTCAGGTGAATCAGTCCGGGCCTTTTTAAGAATAGGGATAATAGGGCTATTGCACACATTAGATACTGTCTCCTCCACCACCCCTGACCGAATAAAATCTTGGATAACTTGCAACAAAAAATAATCTTCCACCTGCGAGATTTTGTATTGGGGAATTCGGGGCAACCTGACATTGGGCTTTACCTTGATAGAGACAGGTGGGATATTGAGTAACCCCACATCTGTGTTACCTGTGGCCCACAACTCGCGTTGTATTTCTTTGAATTTGAGAGGAAGATGATCGCCCCTCACAAAGCATTGTCTAGCAGGAGCAACTTGTGTGCCTATAGTGAGATAAACACCGTCCGGAGAACAGTGTATAGTCGCATATAACTTTTTCAACAGATCTAATCCTAGCAAGTTTTCACCACATTGGGATGTCAACAGGAATGGTGAATCAACTGTATAGGGGCCAAGAGTCAAAGAAATAGGCTTGCAGATGGGGCTTACAACTGGTACACCTGAGAAACCTACTGAAACGTTGTTATGGCCGGATAGAGCTGCCCCTGGGACCAGGGAATGGGAAACATGGCTATTCATTCCTCCATGTCCCCTCCCTCCAAATCCTCGGTTTCTGTAATTCCCTCCCCCGACTGCAATTCTGGACACTCGCTCTTCCAATGTCCCTTTTTTCGACAGTTCGCACACTGGTTCAACCCCAAAGTCAATCTCAAAGCTCCACCTCTGCCTGATCTAGGGCCTCGAGGACCAAAACCAGAACCACGTCCTCTACCTCCTGCTCTTACAACTTGCTGTAACAATACCCTCATCGTCAGGTCTTTTGATTTCTTTTGTCTTTTCGTCTTTCTCTTTATTCTCATTCTCCCTATGCTCATAGTACTGAGCCATCCTCAGTATCACTGACGGGGTGGACATCGTCCAAGTACTCTCCGCCACTTTTGATCAAGCAGCGATCTCAGGGAGTAAGTTGGTAACAAATCTATTTACAAATAGCCGAACTCCGCCTTCCTGCGCTAAATTCTGGCCTCTACAATCTAAAAACACCTCTTTGAACCTGGTAATGAAATCAGACACACTCTCATCTTTTTTCTGTTGACATGCCATCAACTTATCCCAGTCCTCTTTCTTCGGCGGGATAAGGGAGTGCATGTAAGTGATGATACGTCCTGGTACGGCTAATATTCCGGCCCTCGGTGTCTCGCCAGGGGTGCCCTCCTTATCCCATGCTTTAATCTCATCCCATGTTCCAACCAATTCTTGTGCATGATCCTGATCATGTACTTGTCTCCAAATGTCGACTGGACCAACAGACCGAAAAATAGCACTATATCAGCTAACGTCATTATAGTAGCGGAGGCTGCCTCCGTCAGCTCTTTATAATAATTGGTCAGGTTCTTCCTCGGGTCCGGTAACTGACTTTTCAGAGAAAGGACTTTGCTCCTCCTCCAATGTGTATAAACCCATTGTTCTTGGAATCGAGTATCAACTTGCTGCCTAATTACAGTATTTGCAGAATCACGCAATTCCGGTACCTCAGGATGATAAATGGGGTGTACCTCTCTCATAGGGTTTTGGGTCCCCAGTAATGGAACCTTCTGGCGTAATCGACTTCTATAGCCCACCAAGGTGGATACATTACTGAAAACTTCATTTGGGGCCATGTCAGACACGTACACTCTGTCTTGTATGTCATAAATAACCTGCGGTGCCACTCCCCCAAAACACTGTTCCCACAACTGACTCAAAGTGTTCAACATGTGCTTAAGAGCAAGTTGCTGTATGAAAGGCTCATAATCCTTCATCACACTCCAAGTATCCTCTACCCATAAATTGGGTGCCGAGCCCACTGAGGTGCCTGATTTGCCACTACCTGCTTCTCCTCCGTTCCCACTGCTGAGCGCATTAACACTTTCCTCATGGGATCCAGCGTCACTGACTGACCTATTTCGGGATGTCCAAGCGCTGGGGTCTGCATTACCGATTGAGGTGTGACACTGGCAGAGGACGAAGTGAGCACAGAACTAAGCGCCCCTCCAGAGCCATCCAGCCAAGGAGGTGTCAAAGGAAAGGAAACGTGCGGGAAGGCATCCATTCCCTGCTGAGGTTGGGGGGGTCAATACAACTGTACCATGGATATCAGGAAGAACAGCCCTAGCAGTTAAACCAGAGGAGACGGGCGCTGTAGGATATATTCACTGTGGGACATATGGTGGCAGTGGGTGGGATTCTAGAATCTCCTCAATCACTTCATCTCCTTCTTCTCTTGCCACATAGCTTCTGTTCACCTGTAATCAAAACCTCCTATCTTCACATTATATCCCTTTCTCTGTCTTTGCCCTTTCATAAGCTACAGCCTTCTGGGTAATAGTCTGTGTCTCTCTTTTCGTATCCAATTTCTCCTCTCTCAAATGTCGTTGCTTGGCTTCCATCAGCCCCACCCTCAAAGAATCGAACATGGACTGCCGACTCCATCTAGAAAACATCTTGTCCTCCAGATAATTTATTTTCTGTTCAGCAAATGAACCAGTAAGCGGCCATTGCAATTCAACATTGTCTTTAGTATATTTATGCCACAGTGTATTAAACATAATAGGGGCAATACCATGTTTGACATAAATGTCAAAGCTTGGGGTGACCTCCGGGGATGCAGGCTGGCTCTTTTCCAACTGTGCATCTGCCGAGCGACGATAGCACCCGAAGCATCCCTGCTTACTGAAACAAGGCATTGTGAATTAACACAAACACAATCTCTACATACACACAATTTGTACATTCATAAAAATACTCAAAGCAACAACAATCGCTCCTTTATTAATACTAACTATCTAATAATACTGCTAGTTGTTTCCTCACATGCACTCACTACATCCACCACAGAGCACACAACTGCGACGCATTGAAAAACCCATTCCTAGAAACATACCCGAGTCCACAGACCCATCGAATATGAGACCAGAACCAGTTTTGTCTAGACAATATAGAACACGTGTTTTACCACTCAATTACGCTTTTGGACATAGCCCGTCTGCTCATGTCTTATACTAGAGGACTGGCCTCAGCCCCAGACCAATACCATACAAAAACGAACAGTCCGCAGACTGCTCCAGGGACAAAAGACAGGCTTTCGCCACAGACCTTCTCCGTACCATTCTGAAACCTTTCCTGGACTTCATCGGTGACCCTTCTGGCTTGCGTTGCCCCAGACTTTTCCCAGAGCTTCCGAAACCTGCTGCGGACCTTTCCGGAGACTGTCCGGCAGTTGGCGCACACCACACTGTGCACCCCGTGCATCTTTTCAGAAATCTCCAATAAAATCACCAAGGATCTGGCAGATTACCTGCAAGCATTCCCGGGCCCTTTTTACACAATAGCCAAATACCAATCGACCCGACGAACTGCCCACACACACTCTGTGTTCCTCAGGGCTCCACCGACTCACCACATTATGCTATGGCGCCAATTTCCACTGATCAAATCACTCACCTGGTGCACTCAGGTCACAAGTCATTCTCCACTGCCGACTCTCCGGACCAATCGGTCATCTCCAAGGTTTCGCCTTCAGGACTCCGGCCTAGGGCCACTAGCTGGGAATCCACCCGATCGGGGAGGCGGAACAGCTGCAAGAACCTAAACTCAGTCTTGTACGTGGGGGCCCCCGGTCCGCCTATCCGACCAAGTACCACCCCGGCCCCTAAGATCTGATTACAGATAAGAGGGCCCTTAAGCGGAGTCCCTGTTCAGGCACCATCTGAAGGACGTGGCAGAATTCTACTGCCACGCGGGTCTACTTACCACCTACTATGCCTTCTCCAAACTAAGAGTCGGTTAGACAGTGGAGAAGGTACAAACAGCATTTATTAGCATAATACTCTATAGAGGAGCCCCATCAGAACCTCACCCAAAGGAGAGCACCGAGAGGACTGACAACACCACACTTGCTAATACATGATAAACCTTTCGGGGGACTTTGGACATGCCCACAATGGAAAACTAAAGGAGGTACAGAGCGATTAGTCTGCACCTGCCAGTGGGTCGTGTTATCAGCGGCCCAAGGCTGCTGAGCCGAATCCCAGCAGCTTACCAACGTGGGAGCATCATGAAGTGTCTTCATTGGAATGTAAAACAATCTCACCCTTATTAGCAAGTGCAGCTGTAACCTTGGACATGTAGACGGAAAATACACTGTTCTGCTGAAGCAAGTGATTTCATGTTTTAGGCCTTAACATGGGCAGAAATACAAACCAGCCCCGGTTACGAAATTCAAGATGGAGGCACCTTAGTCAAACAGGCCTTTTATACTGCAGGCATAAATTAGTCAGCCGCAAATACAAAAATCTGTGCACACTAGTTAGTCACACTATGCTAACTTTATAAACGTACTACTATGACTAGGGGGAAAGAAAATTAAAAAAGCTCAGGACCACACACAAAACCTTAACATCATCCTGGACTCCTCACTCTCAATGAACAGCCAAATCAACACCATTTCATCCTCCTGCTTCTACTCTGCCTCCTTCATAAGATCTTCAAGTGGATCCCCACTTGTTAGAAATCAAAAATTCATGTTTGCGCATTGTTCTATATATGTTAGCATTCGCGGCGCCATTTTGTATGGCGCGCCATTTTTAGTTATAATCAAAACTTATCCTTTGCTATTTCCGAGAAAAGGCCTCTCTTGAGTTGTGTTTCTCCAAGGCTATGTTTTACTTCCCTAATGAATACACTCTTCTTATTAGTGTATACCTTTCCCGCTCGATAGAGGCCTTCTCCCACTAGTCTAGTGGCGGGCACGGGCAGAACGACCTTGAGTAGATAGTGTGTGCTCAGCCTTAGAATCGTAACTTATTTTCTGTACTTCATTGTCTTGCTGCATCTGCATGGAAAATTCGATGGTGGGTGTGCCTTCATTGGTTTTGAAATGTACATAATGTATCTTTATGCTTGCTGAAGTTAGTACCCCTGCAGCACTCCTAAGTGACTGGGCTCCACTCTGAGCGTACCTGAATAAACAGATATTGGGTTGTATTCTCTACTATCTGACCGACTCTTCATTTGGTATGGAATGCTGAAAGGTGGGTCACTTCCTTATTTGAGTGAGTGACCCACCCCCTTCTGCGGACGAGGGAGGTCAAGGCCATCGTCGGGTCGGACTGACAGATCAGGGATCCCTGCACGAAGAGTTTCTGATACTCACAGCTGCCCCTTCTGTCCCGCCGGACGGTGGTTCACCCAGCGGTCATACCGACTGGAGTACTAAATGGCAAAACCCTTGAATCTGACCATTTGGTCTGAAGAGTCGGCAGTGGAGAATTAGTTTGTTTGACCTGCATATATCAGGTGAGTTTGTTTTGGTTCTTTGTGGATATGGTACAGTTTTGGTTTGAATTTGGGAAGGTCTGATGACTGTCTTTGGGATAAAAGCATTTGCAATTGCTTTCTCACGCATAAATAGTGAACATGTTTTCTTTTGAGAATGCCTGGTGTCAGTAAACTGTTTTCTTTGTGTTGTCGCTGTTGTTCTGCAGATGCTCGATTGGAAGAAGCTCAGCTGGCGCCTTTAGAAGGCACTCTGAATTTTGACATGTATGTGAAGCACGGTCTTGGCCCTATTATGTTTAGAACATTATGGCACAAATATATGAGGGACAATGCTGAGTTACAGTGGCCGGTGATGGGCACTTTTGATGAACAAAAGATTGAGTTTTTACAGGAACAGTTATTTAAGAGACGAAGTGGACAGTCTATGTTTGATTCCCTCAGAACATGGCAGAAAGAAGCTAAACAGAGACGATTGAATATGGAAAAAGATGCACGGAAAAGGAGAATGCAGACATTGACTCAGAAAGCTGTAGCATATGATAAAGAAAAACAGAAGACAGGAAACAAATGTGCAGATAGGAGGTTTTGTTTGCAAATTGACAGATCCTATTTGGCCGAAGAAGAAAATTATACTTTTGTGGAAGAATTGTTAGATATTCGACCCACACCTTCGTATGCGCCACAGAGGATATATTGCGCTGTTCCCTCACAGTCACCACAGCGTGCCACATCTGTTTCAACTATTCCTGTATCTACAGTTGTTGGTTTGATAGCTTTGGCCACAGCCCCACCTGCTTCTTCTTTGTCTTTGCCATCTTTGGCAACCGCGGTTGTTAGTACACCTGCTATTTCCACTTCTGTATTCTCTTCTGCTCTCTCCGGTATAAGCGCCAGTGACGATTGTACCTGTTACTTCTGTCACCTCTCCTTCCCTGGTTTTTCATCCTCTGATATTTAGGTAGTTGTTAGAATTGGGAGTCTCTAGTTGGCTGAGTTAGTTACCTTAGACCAAATAGGGACCCTTGCTTCTACATCCAAGTAAGGAAGATACACGTTTGTCGATAACCTCTACTCACTCCCTCTATAGCTTGGCTCGAGCAGACAGGCTTTTCTTCAAAGGCAATGCGTAAAGTATTTGTACCAACACTCACAGTGATATAGCAATAACACCACTAACGGACTCCACACTGGTTTAGAAAAATAAAGAATCTTTACTAAAGTTTTAACAAAACCAAAACGGTAAAAGGATTTCACATAAATACGGTTACTTGGTTGAAAGGCTCTTCTTCGTTAGTTTGTTGCAAATCAAGGTTATTTATTCGAAACAGGCAGTGCCAACGGGGCTACCTCTGCGTCAAAAACACAAACAAAGTCCAAAGTTCAACACTGCCTGCGATACTTGCAGCGGCAGGTTGCGGAGTCACACGGACCCTCGGCAAAAGTACCTCGAACGGCGATGACGATGCACGGCGTCAGGGGAGAACGGTGTTGTCTCCGGCAACTTGCGACGTTGGATTGTTCCTTCGGGAGCAGACAGCAGATTCCACTCTTCTCATGCTTGCACAGCTCCTCGATGACAGAAAAGGCCTTACTCTCAGCTTCGGGCCCTCCTCACGACTAAACTCTCAGCAAAGAAGTTCGGGGGTGCTAGCGGTGAAGTCCTTTTGGGCCTGGGACTTCGTAACAGGAGACTAGCTCTACTCTGGTCCTTAGAGACGCTTCTCCTTCAGCCGGACACTGCACTTCAGCAACAGTTTGTCTTCAAGTAGGGGGACACAACTCACAGCTGAGTCCCTTCGTCCGCTCCTCTGATGGCAACAACAAACTGCAGGCCAACCCCAGACACATAGCAAGGGTCGTCTTCTCCTGAGTCTCTTCAGCTGTTCCTCTTCGGCAGGGATTCCTCTTGATCACGAAGGTAGTCAATTCAGACTTGTCTAATTTCCTGGGGTTTCGGTTGGTGTACTTATACCCCATAAAGGCTTTGATCTCTTTGTGTGATGGGTCCGGGACCCAGTTCGAACCAGTTCGGGGTGCCCTCGGCCAGGTCACATCGTCATCTCTTTGTGCAGGTGTGCCAGGGTCTTCAGATGCACCGCAGGAGGTAGAGCCAGCTCGGGGGAGGTAGGCACAGCCCTATACAGGTCTGGGCGCTACTCCTCCCACCACTCCAGGTTTCGATCGGCCTATTCAGCCCACTACCAGCTCACCCAGCCCTCCCAGGGATCACGCACATCACACCAGACCCTGTCAGTCACAAACCCAGACAGTCAATACACATAACAGGCCGAGGCACATGGAACTGTTGAACACGAGGACGGCCACTTTCTAAAAAGTGCTATCCACAAACATAGAATTCAAAAACCATCCAGCCTAAAAGATGCGTTATCGAATTCTGAGTTCAGGGGTATCAGACTCCAACTCGGTATCTTGCTCCTATGGGAAGATAGGTGGGTAACCATTATACGCCGCCTTCCCAATTCTAACCTATCAAGCAAGAGGGCCCCTCAATAGTGGAAGATCCATTTGGCGGTCTTTCACTACCAGGACATATCACCCACACAAGGACATGTCCTGCCTTCCTCATGCACGGCACCCTTCCCGGGGGGGTACCTTGGGGCTACTATAGGGGTGACTAATGGGCTCAAGAAGGGAAGGTCCAGCCTATCAGGTGTGGACACCGGCCAGGTCATCGGTGCAGTCGAAAGACTGCGCAAGGGCACGGCGGTGGCGGGCCCGAGACATCGTTTCTGTGCTACTCGTGTGGGTGGAACAATCAGTGCTGCAAGCCCACTAGTAGCATTTGAGTTACCAGCCCCAGCACACATAGTGCACTTTCCTAGGGACCTACAGATAACCCAAACCTGCCAATTATGGATAATCAATCACATATAATTTCTCCAGGGAGCACTCGTACTTTTTCCCTGGTCAGCAGTGGCAAACTACCCGAAGCGTCTAAACCAGTAAAACGTAATCTGGCACAGTGTCAAAAATACAGGAGGTAGAGGCAAAAAGTTAGGGGTAACCACGCCAAAAGATGCCAAGTCTAACAGTAGTGAAACGCCAGTCCGTGTATTTGAGGATAGAGATTTGACGAAATTTAAGGAGTGAATGGGTCCATTTGTTCGATCTGAGGTTGGGGATGAGGAGAAGAAGGTAGTAGCAAATCAGACTGCGCAATGGGGTTGTAATCCTATTTACAGTGTGGAGGATGTTTGGAGTTTGAAGAAAGATTATGAGCACTTTGTACGGTAGCTGGACCTTAAGCATATGTCTGCTACACTAATTAATCTCTGGTAGCAACTTTTTGGGGATGATGCACCTCAAATTCTGTATGATAATAAAGATCACGCATACCCTAGAGGTATGGGGCCTGGCCAAGTTTTTGGGAGTATCACAAAATTAGTTGCATATAGGGGTAGGTCGCATGAGAAGAGTCCCACCCCATCTCAGCTTCCAATGCGAGAGGCTCATCCTATATATCACCCAGAAATACCAGAGTTAATGGACCAACACGGAGATGTTACCAGACCAGGTGTAGCAGCTCGTTTTCAGGAGCAATGGGTGTATACTCCGTGGAGGAGGAGTGAGGTTTTATCCCTTAAAGCTAATTTTCCCGACCCTAGGAAAAATCTTACTGCTTATTTTAAAGAATTAACCGAAGCTGCCTCTTCTACAGTAATGACTCTTGCTGAAATTGAATTGTTCTTTGGTCTTCTTGTTCCGGTTGATATTTGGAGACAGGTTCATCCTCAAGACCATATAGCAGAGTTGGGTGGTACATGGGATGTGATTAAAGGATGGGATCAGGAAAGAAAGCCAGGTGATAAGCCCCGAGCAGAGATACTTGCTTTGCCAGGCAGCATTATTACATGTATGTACTCTCTTATTCCACCGAAGAAACTAAGTTGGGACAAGTTGACAGCTTGCAAACAGAAAAAGGATGAAAGTGTGTCTGACATTTTTTAATTATAGAGGGCAGGATATGTCTATTGAAGGAGGTGTTCGGCTGTTTGACAATAAGTTTGTTTCTAATTTACTATCCAAAAATTACGACTTGCTTGCAAGCATCTGAGAGTACTTGGTCCACTATTTCCCCTTTCTGTTATTCTGAATATGGCTCAGTATTATGAACACCGCGACCAAGAGGAGAAGGACAAGACTGATAGAGCTCAAGGTGCTCCGGTTTCGCTGGGTCGTTCTGATAACAATTACTTTGATGACCCTCGAGATGGACAGCATTATCATGATGATTATGATATGGATGAGGTGACAGGGATGTCTTACAGCTAGGACAGCCAGGGACAGAGTGAGGGACCAGTTCCGATACCTGTAGATCAACATGCTCCTTATGTCACCGCAGATTTACATGGCTCGATCAAGGAATTTTTGGTGGATACAGGTGCAACAAAGAGTTTTGTTTCTTGTTCTTTGGTCCCTGACGTGGCTCTGTCTGGCCATAACAATATTTTGGTAGGTTTTTCAGGTGTACCGGTTGTAAGCCCCATTTCAGGACCTTTTGCATTGACTAGCGGTCCTTTTACAGTGGATTCTCCATTTTTGTTGACATCCAATGGTGGTGAGAATCTGATGGGTTTAGATTTATTGAAGAAATTGCAAGCTACTATTTATTGTTCTCCAGAAGATGTATATCTGGCGATGGGCCCAAATGTGAGTAGTAAACAGTGTTTGTCTCATACTCTTCCCATTGAATTTGCTGATATACCATCCACTCTATGGGCGATAGGTGATACAGATGTGGGGCTGCTGCATATACCACCGATTGCGATTTGGGTTAAAGATAATGTTATTTTGCCTCGTATTCCTCAGTATAAAATACCTCAGGCGGGAGAACAGGCCCTCCTACAAATTATTCAGGAATCGATACAAAAAGGTGTTGTTGAAGAGCTGTCTGCCAATATTTTTAATAGTCCCATTCTTCGTAAACGGACACCCTCAGCTTCTTCTGATGATCATGGGGATGTTTACTGTTTTGTTATTGACTTACGCGAGGTTAATAAAATAGTGGTTCCCCAGTTTCCAGTGGTTCCGGATATTACCACACTTTTGACAATTATTCCTTCCACTGCTTAGTTCTTTTCTGTTATTGATCTGAAAAATGCATTTTTTAGTATTGCTATCCATCCAGATAGAAGATATCTGTTTGGGTTCACCCTAGCTGGAAGGAGATGTAGGTTCTGTCGAGCTCCTCAGGGCTATACAGAGAGTCTGAGCATTTATAGCCAGAAATGTAAAGATCAGTTGGATTCCTTGTCGATTCCTACAGGTAATGTATTGGTGCAGTATGTTGATTATCTCATTGCTTCTGATACTGAACACGGTTGTAAAAATAGTACTGTTCAGTTATTGCTGCATTTAGCTCATCATGGGCATAAGGTTTCCCTTTCTAAATTTCATTATTGTCAACAGGAGGTCACCTATTTAGGTCACCTACTGTCAAAGGAGGGTAGGAGGTTGACCCCTGAGCGCATCATTACAAATGTTAAAATGCCTATTCCACAAACTCAGAAAGATGTGCGTGCTTTTATAGGTATCACTTCCTACTATCGGCAGTGGATATCTAACTACTCCCTACTAATCAAACCCTTGCTCTCCTTGATAACGAAAGAAGTGCATGAGCCTTTGCATTGAAGGACTGAATATCAGCAGTCTTTTGAGTGGCTGAAAACTGCGCTTTGTTCGGCTCCAGTACTTAGCACCCCTAATTATGTCAAATAGTTTGTGTTATACGTGCACGAAATGGCTGGGTGTGCGCTTTCTGTTTTAACACAAAATTTGGGAGATAAGCAACTGCTGTGTGCGTATTTCTCTGCTGCCCTTGATCCAGTCGCGAGAGCCCTCTCGAGTTATCTGAGAGCAGTCGCGGTCATGGCCACTTCGATTAGACAAAGGGCTAGACTTGTACTGGACACTGACCTCATAGTCATGGTACCTCATGCTGTGGATACACTTCTGAATAAGACAAAGACAGCACCTCACCGGCGCACGTCTTACTGGCTATGAATTGACATTGTTTGCTAAATACATTACAATCAAAAGATGTGCCACTCTGAATCTAGCCACATTACAACCCTTCCCTTCTGAGAGTGATGAAGTCGATAAACATGACTGTATCTTCCGGGCGGAAGAAGAGATGAAAGGACGGGTAGACTTGACTGACGTTGACTTATCTGAACCACATGGGGAACTATATGTTGATGGTTCTTGTTTCAAATTACCAGATGGCACTATAAATGCGGCTTATGCTATTATTACACTGCGTACAGTAGTAGAGACATCACAAGTCCCTTATCAGTTGGCTCAAGCTGCTGAGCTTGCTGCACTTATTCGAGCTTTTGAATTGAGTGAGGGACTGGTTGTCAATATCTATAATGACAGTCAGTACGCCTTTGGGGTCACTCATAATTTTGAGCGACTCTGGTTTCTTACTTCCCATGGCACCAAGATATAACATGGGCACCTCATATTGAGGGTTTTGTCCGCTTTGACACTCCCCAAGAAATTGGCGATTGTGAAGTGTAGTGCCCACCGGACGGTAACTGATGATATAGGTAGAGGAAATGCTTTTGCAGATCAGACAGCTAAGGAAACGGCCCAGACAAAAATGAAAAGAATGTTTGTAGCAGGTCCGGCTAGGTGGGTGCCTGAGGTTGTCATGTTTGAGAACACCCGTGAGAATGTAAAAGAGATACAAAGCGAGGCCACAGTAGAAGAGTTAGCAGTGTGGCAGGAAAGTACAGCACAATTGAACGATGAGGTATGTTGGATTGATATGTCAGGAAAGCAGAGATGGATGTTGCCCGATGTATATATGCTCCCTGTGGTTACAATGGCCCATGGCCCAGCTCATAGCAGTGCTAAGGGTATTTGCAAATTGTTAGACCCTGTATGGCAGATGGAAAATATCCCTAAGACAGCTGCACATTTAGTGAAGTACTGTATGGTATGCATGATGCACAATCCTGGGAAGGGTACCCCTTCACCTCCTGGTAATTTTGCACCACCCACTTTTCCTTTTTAAGTCCTTCAGATGGATTATATCGAACTAGAGAGATGTAATAATTTGACGAATGCTCTGGTGGTTGTCTGTGCATTTAGTAAATGGGTTGAGGCTTACCCCACTAAAGACAAAGCCGCCATTATGACTGCAAAGGAACTCCTAAAGGAGTTCTTTCCTCGTTTCCGGTCTCCCTGATTGAGGAAGTCATTTTAATGCAAAAGTTATCCAATTGATTTATGATGATTTACACTTAAAGCAAAAGTTCCATGGTGCCAATCATCCACAGTCAGCGGGTTTGGTTGAGAAGTACAATGGTACTCTCAAGTTCAAACTGGCGAAACTTCAGGAGACGACAGGGTTAAACTGGACAGATGCTTTACAATTAGCACTTTTGTCAGAAAGAACTACAGCACATTCTAGGACAGGATTGTCACCGTACGAGGTCATGTTCGGACGCCCGGCAAATGTCTGGGGTGTCCCGCATCCTCAGCGGTTTTCTGATATTGAGTACCCATTGTTGCTTGACTATCTTGGCCAGTTAAAAGAAAGTTTGCATTCTATCCACCAACAGGTCCGGGATACACTGCCAGCCACACCAGATGGGCCCGGCCATGACATTCAGCCTGGTGATTTTGTTCTCATCAAGAACTTCCAGCAGAAGAAGAGTTTGGAGCCGTGGTGGAAGTGGCCGGAGCAGGTTCTTTTAGCAACGCGCACCGCAGTAAAGGTCGCTGGCCGTAAGAACTGGATTCACACAACACATTGTAGCAGGATTCCTTTGCCCCTGCCCTAAAACCAGTGGGTGAGGGATGGAATTGGGGACTCTGAGTGTGAGACGGTGCCTCAGTTTGTCCCCTTCAGTGATGCCAAATTGACCGGGACGCAAACGGACAAGGAAAATGATGACGTGTTGAATGCAGCAGTTCCTCCTGAAGTACGAGCTACCCAGGAGCCCCTGTTTATTGATCATTCTGTGCCTGGGGCCATTAGGTAAAATTTGCGCCCTCGGCTGGGGAACAGTGCACCCGAAGAGAAGAAGGATTGTTAGGGATGGACTGTGTAAGTCAGGACGTAATTTGCTATAGTACCAACGGAGCTAGTTTAGAGTGATGAGCATTTTGTGCACTGTTTGAACATTGACCAGGATAGATCGAAGTATACCACAAAGGTATACCACCGTGGTTGACGCAGGATACGAGCTTAGGACAGAGCAAGCTCCACCGCCGGTGCTCAACGTATTGATGGACATAAGGAGCCTGTACCAGTGAGGCTCTGACAGACACTGGGAACTTATATATTTCCTTGTATTTTGCCCCCATTTCATCATTTGTTATGCATCCCTTTGGTAGAATGGTTGTCGAGGAAGAGCAGCCAGGGATTTTTGTTGCCCAGCATAGCACAGTGTGGACCAGTAAACAAAAGTTAACATGTATTGTCTTTGTGATTATACTGTTAATCATATTATGTGGGGTATCATGGGTATTGGAAAGTGATCAAAGTGTACCTTTACATAGTAAGGATAAGGTTGTTCCTCAGGTCTGAAAGAAAAGGACGGCCCCAAGCAATGTGTTTCTAGATATACATAAGAGAAGGGACTGCTTGTTACCCCACTGAATCTGTCAGTATGCAAATATATTCCGAGGAGACCAGATATGCAGTCAATTTCATTTTAGTTAAGAGTGGTGGTGCGTGCGCAGTAGTAGGAGACCAGTGTGTAGACGAGATCACAAATATGGAAAAGAAAATGACCCAACACATTTTAGACATCCTAGAAAATGTTAAAGGAATGGAAAGTGGGAACTGGAGTTGGTCTCTTCTTGGCAGCTGGGGTTGGATCCTTGAGAAGATGATTTATTTAATTGTGGTCTTTGTCTCTTGTTGTGTTCTTGTTCAATGTCTTCCCTTCTGTTGTTCTTATTGCACCACTCTTCTCACCCCTAAGCAGAAAATATCGATTCATGATATGAATGCTGCAATTATGATTCAGAAGGAGGTCGATGACCTCATGCAGATAGATGAGGGCATTTTCGAGACTTTTTCCCTTGATGAAGTGGGTCTAACATAAAACCCTTTACTTTTCGTCACGAATCCAGGAAACCCACTTACTGTTTACTCATCGGTGGGGCTCATGACACCGAAAATACCACACACTCATACAGTTCCTGGATCAGTGATAATTAGACGAGCTGCAAGTCATGGGGGGTACCAAATTAACCGATACAATAGTTATATACATTTTATACATCAAACCTTAATAGCTGTCAGTTCTAAAAAACATCAAGGTACTCCGCTATTTGGTCGATGAACCATCTAGTAGGAATCATCATCATCATCAAAAAAATCTGTATTCGATTGTTACATCATGAAAGATACACTTTTAGCGAGATTAAGAAAAAAATAAAAAGATTCAAATACAAACAAATGGAATAAGAATAAGAATAAAAAAGCACAGGATCTAAAATCCTTAAGAACATTAAATAACTGGGTCCATCCCAGAAAAAGACTGCTAAAATGGTAATTAAATCAACATAGCGATCTTTCCTTACAACATGAAAGCAAAAAAAAAAAAAGAAAACTTAATAATAACAACTGGGTCATTTGTACGATTAAATGTCAGAAATAGAGGGGGTTCTGGAGGAGTAGCCCTCTTCATAATAGATCTACGAATGGCCCGTGACCAGCTCAAAAATTTGGCCATAGCAATAACTATGTCCTCTCGCGTGTTAGTTCTCAGAATACGCAATGCTGTCTTATGCGATCTGGTTCCTAAATTTGAACAGATCGGCTTAAGCCATTTATACCTGGGGCGAACAAAGGCAGGGCACACAAACAAAACATGAGTAATTGACTCGTCCTGTGTTAAGCATGTGAGGCAGAACCTATCATGGCCATCCTTCCATTTATTCCTAAAGGAATTAAGTGGGAGAGACCCCACTCTAAATTGGTGGTATAGTTTGCGATCATCTGGTCTAGAGATAAAATTCCAGTATGGTTCAAAGCTACTTATGTACTTATGATCCATAAAGAGACCAGATAAGGAGCTACTGTTTACCCCTGACCTTAATTTCCCAAACCTGGATTCCCAGTATAAGGCTTTGAAGTCCAATTTATTGGGGAATTGGTTGCCCCTAGGGTCAGACCAAAGATGGCCCAATCCCATATCGTGCACACCACTTTTAATATATTGGAGCCAGGCTATTCTCCTAAGCTTATCTTGATCTTTGATATACCAGACTGCATTGGCATAAGTAAGTAGCTCAGGAGTTGTCCACAGTCTTCTCCAATAAGAGAGGGGTCTAAACCCAGCATCATCGTCAAACGCCCTACAACCCAAATCTAGCAATAGCGGTCGAATGGGTGTCGACTGGGGGAGGGCAGTCAATGAGCGCAAGAACTTATTTTGCGCTATGACTAAGGGGGATAGGTTATCATAGCCCCATATCTCAGCCCCGTAAATGATTGAAGCTCTTATTTTCCCTTTATACAGGGCTATAGCGGGCCCCACAGGTTTAGTATGTGAAGCTTTATGTTCTTTCAATAAGGCACCAGCTAGTCGGTTATGTTTATGGACAAGTAAATCTATTTGTGGCTTCCAGGTCAGCCTACGGCCCATGGTGATCCCCAGATAGGTAAACGTGTCAGTTTGTTCCAACGGTATGTTATTCATTGACAATTTACTCTTAATTATTTTGCTTTTGTGCATCACCATGTATTTGGTCTTATCAACGTTAATAGCCAAGTCATGGTCATTACAAAAGACCAGAAATCTATCTAGGGCCCGCTGCAGACTAGATTGTGTTTTAGACAATATGAGCGTATCGTCTGCAAGCATAAGAAGTGGGACCCTAGAGCCATCTAATGAAGCAGCATCAGTTGGGTGGTTTGCAAAATAAGAAATAACCCTATTGATGAACAAGGAGCACAGGGTCGGTGCTAAAACGCACCCCTGCCTAACGCCCCTGTTAACGGGAAATTTATCAGTAAGCTCACCCTGTTGTCCCCATCTAACTTGGGCATAGTTAGAGGTATGAAGTTTGATAATGAGCGATAAAAGCGCCAGAGGCATGCCTGCCTCCTTAAGAGAATCCCACAACTTACTGCGGGGGACTAAGTCAAAAGCAGATTTTAAGTCTACGAAAGCTGCAAACAGGGTGCCCCCCGTCAAAATGACCGTTTTCCAATAAATCATTGAGAATCTGAAAACCTGTTCAATTGTGCTGACATGGGACCGAAACCCAGCTTGATATGTAGATAATACCTGAGATCGTCAATCCATTCATTGACCCTAAATAATATGGTCCGAGCCACAATTTTTTGGAGGGAGTCAATTAAGCTAATGGGTCTATAGTTGGATGGACTGGAACGGTCTCCCTTTTTGAAAATAGGTATAATTTCCGCACCTAGCCAAGAGACAGGCAGGGGAGCACCCCGAGCCAGGGCATTTATCAAAAAGAGAATGTAAGTGGCCCAGTTTTTTTTATCAGATTTAAAAAGGTCCGTAGGAATACAATCCGGACCAGGCGCCCGGCCTGCCGGTGCTGCTTCAATGGCTGTCTCGATCTCCACCAAGCCAAAGGTTAATACCTCCGTAGTTACAATATCGTTGAAGTCAGACACAGAGGTTAAGGGACAAGTGAACTGGGCTTGGTAGTGAGAGACCCATTTGTCTGGGGGAACATTGTTATGGGGAGTAGGCTCAATCACCCCACTTCCCCATTTTATTAGATGCCAAAATCTCAGCCAGTTCTTCTCTTTAGTTAATTCCTCCCATCTTTCCTTATCAAAACTCTCTTTAGCCTTAAAAAGCACCCTTTTATATGACGCCCTAGCTGCTTTGATGGCCTGAGTATCATTAGATTTGATTGCTAGCGAGAGCAATTTGAAAGCTGCAGAGCAATCTTGGTCATACCATTTAGCTGATTTAGATCGGGTAGGTCTATTTTCCTTCCCTTTGATAGTGAGTAATGATTTCAATCTATCAAAAAGAGCCTCGTGCTCTCCCTTTAAACATTGGGGAGGTTCTTCTAAATAGTTATAAGCTGAGAGAGTCAGAAGTGAGTCCTCTAGAGACTTTCGGAGCAGGCTTTGAATGCTTACATTATCAGATACCTTAGCCCACTTCAGTCGACATAGATCATTTGATAGCACAATATCTCCTACCAACATTTCCCGAGAAGGGCCATTACTTACAGGTGGCTTGGTTACTAACCTCATGGATAGAGGATCGTGATCACTTTCTTGTCTGGTAATCACGGCCATATCCAGAACAGTGGACCATAAATCCAGACTGACAAAGATATAATCGATCCTACTGCCACTCTTACCATTGGAGAAGGTATTACTGCCATTACTGTCTGATGGAGTTCTCCCATTAACAGCTCTCAGGCCCCACCCCAAAGAAAAACCTTTTAATTGAAGGGCCGCCTCAGTCCACTTTTTGATAGGAGCTAAGGACAATGATGGAACTCCCCAATTACTGTCCTCATCAGTACTAAGTTTGCCGTCTTCAATCCCTAACGGCCCAAAAGTACAGTTAAAATCACCCATAATTACCAATAATATGGGGCTTTCTAACCCATCAATAAAAGTATCCAGATACTGAATAGTTGGTGAAGATCTACCCCCCGCTAACCCTCTCGAGTAGATGTTAATTAAAGTAAATGCTAACTCGCCATCCCTCTTAACTTTTAGAACCAGAATGTCATCGTTATCCGAGGGCAATTCCTTAATGTAGACAATAAAGTCTAGTAGGAATCAGTTGATGGCGATTAAGTCCAGCTCAATCATATTTTAAAACTACAGTATATATTTATTTTGTCTATTATTCTAATAATCACAGACTCGATTTTATTTTTTTCATAATATTTTATCTAAATTCTTTTTACGGAAAATTCAAATCAATTAAGTTTTATTAGGCAAATACATTTTAATACAATCAAGCATAGGAAAAGTCAGAAAATGGAAAATACTCATTACCCCTTGGTCATAGGGCGATGAAGAGAATAGTTCACTCAAAAATGAACCGCAGATCACAGGATAGGTTCCCAAGCTGACTGTCTGTCCCTCTAACCTCCTCGGACGTCTCGTTGCCGGGATAGAATTCCCGAGATGGTCTCGTTCCTTTTCCCCATCAAAGTTTTAGAGTCCAAAATATTTCAAAGTCTTTACACCATCAAGAAACAATCGTCCCAACTGACAGCATGTCGTGCTGAGCAAAGATGCGAAAATAAAAGCCACACCTTATCTGAAAAACAAGCTCTTTTATACCCTTTCACTAACTTTCTATACCCGAAATTGAAACTTTTAGGGCTACATCCATTTCTGATTGGTTCGTTGAAGGGGTGGTGATGATCACCTCATTGTCCTTTTTGCTCAAACCAGTTCATATTTTGCAGAATCATTAATTCACATGCTTCACACTGTTAGTATTATTAAAGTTATGAGGGCATTAACTTCGAAGGGGGTATAACATTTTTTTGTATTTCCCCTGCTCCATCAACTCCCCCCTTTGGTGATTTTTAAACATCACCACAAAAACCATCTCTACCAATTTTTCAGAAACATGTTTCTTGTCCATTTTCTTTTTAGTTCAAGCTATTGTATCTTTTACATTCTGTCTTTTAGAGTTGTTGTACAATTTTTTTTTAATCTCTTCTAGTTCAATTTCTCCCATTTCTCATTTTCTTTGTCTGTTTTTCTCAATTTGCATTTTTATTTTGTTTTCTGTTTTTCTTTTCCTAATACACACTAAGGCTAATCTCAACATTAGTGTAATTAATATCACTATTGTTACTGATATTAGTATCTTTCCCACTAATGAACTACCTATTCCTGCAAACCATTTATTTATTGCGGAAAACAACTTTCACCAAGTTTCTCCAGAATACCGTCAACCTCCAGTGGAGCAATTTCTCTATGCAATTCAGTGACATTCTTTATATATTTTTGTATATTTTAACTTTTGTCAGGAATGTACGTCTAACAATGTTGCACTTTCAACACTCCACAGACTCCTCCTTCTTTTGCCAAAAGAATGTCAAGAGCAAGTCGATTTTGCATCACCATAGCTCTCATGGCAACCATATCAGTATTTACCATTAAAAATCCTCCAGCAGTATTCGTTGATAAACGATCTACTATTGTTGACAGTTTCCTAATCTTATTTGAATTTAATGATATAAGCACTGCTGGTATCAGTGCTCCAAAAATGTCACCTATTATTTCTGCAAAACTCTCCCTTCTTCTACGTGTTAGGGGTTTGCCTATTTCATGAATTCCTTTAGACCCTCTATCTACATGAAATATGTTTGGAAAGACCAGGCCTAGGTAACATGTTCCGTACCAATGGTACGGTAATCTGTAATAAGCTTTTTGCCACATATAAAATAGATCCCTGGAAATACTGGATCTTTTCCTCCTTCGAATCCCCATCCCCCTAAAATTCTGTATGTGTCTTTGCATTCACTGCCACCCACAAAATAATTGTCATACATAGTGTTATCTCTATGAATACACAATTTTCCTTGCTGTGGCATGTCTAATCCTATTGCTACATTAGTATCACTCTTATCATAATTTACTTCATCAAATCCCTAAGGTGGAGATTTCATCTTTTCTCCAGTTGCTTTTCTTTGAAATGTTGCCTTTCTTTCTTCCACCATATCTAGAAATACTTTTTTTTCTTTTCTCAATCTACAGGTAAGATTATATCTAAATGCATATTCTAGAGTTAATTCTTTTGTTTCTAAGAAAAATTCTCAAAAACTTTACTAGGCTTCACCTTGTTTAGTTTAGAAACAATAGAGACTTTAGCAAAAACATCATCCATATCAGAATAATAATATTCTAATTTGCATGTTCTATAAAATAAACTAGCTAATACACTACAAGTTATTCCATATGTCAAAGGAAGGTGATGATAGGCCTACATACATAACAATCTCTCACATCCATTGTTTCAACATATTCATACAAAGGTTTTGTAAAAACATTCTTTGAAAAATCATTAATTGATCTATCTCTATGAAGTTCAGTATTATCTGTCAGTGTTACAATATTCTTTGTGTTATGCATCTTATTAATATTCGTGTTATTCTTCATTTCGGATACATTTTCTGTATTTAGTCTAAATGGAATAATTATTGCTAGAAAAAACCAAATAAGCATTAGCAAACCTGTACAATAAAAACACATTTTACACCATTTGCGTAAAAATCTACATCTAAATCTTCTATTTTCATTATTTGCCATGGTAAATTGTTGAAAAAAAATTGTATATATGAAATATGTAATTTTCCCACACTTAGAAGTATGTCCTTTGGATCAACTGCTCTCAGTCCTTCAATATTTCTTCTGATTCTCCATTTTTAAAATTTGTCAATTTTTTATCTTATCTTTATTTTTGTTTCTCCAGTCTTTCATTTACGAATACAGTTCACTTTTAGTCCTTTTTACTCATGAGTTTCACTTTGGTTTTGTTGACTGCTCTCCACTTCCTCAATATCAGGTAGTGCGATTTAAGTCCATTCAGGCGATTTGTATTTCAAGTTAGGTCTTTTTACTCTTTTCGGTCTTTTCAAATGTTCTTTATTCTCTTTTACTTGACTCTCTTGGCTTGAAAAGAGAGAAGGGGCCGAAAATACACTGCAAGCTCAGTCTAGGATTACAACTGAGGATAAGAGAGGTACCAGATCAGAGAATGGATGGCAAACAGCTTGGAGGGAAAAGGGTGTAAAAAAAACGAGAACAATCGGGAAGAAGGGAAATAACACGAGACAATAAGGCGAACGAGATAACAGATAATAAAGAACATAGTAGCCGAAATTCAATCAAGATCACAATAAATAGAAAAGGAAGATCGTGCAAGTTGCCATTTATCGACAAGCACAGCGAGCCAAAAGGGCCTGCAATACAAATAGAAGCTGGAAAATTGGAATAAGGGTTAAAAGAAGTAAGAAAGCCCGAAACTTTGCAGGAACAGTTCATCAGAGAACAAAGAAGTCAAGTAAGACAGATTGATAATGAAACTGCGTGTGCCAAAAATATACAGGCAGGAATAGAGGAAAGTTCGGGAAGTGTCAGCTGCTCTGAAAATAACCAGAGGGAGAACACCTCTAAGTTGACATTTGTACCAGAATATTGTACAAAAGGAAGGCAAGACACACTAAACAGAGGGAATATTTTAAGGTTGTTCAAAGAAATTCCTGAACTAAATGGAATACCTTTGCAAGATCTTTTAGCCGTGGAATTTAAGAATTCCCCGGAAAACGAAGACATTGAAGAGACCTTGACTACCTGGTCCTCAAAGGACCTAGTGGACAGGATATATGCTACCAGAACAACTTTCGAACTCTGGGGAATCATACTGCGGCCGCATAAACATCCAAGGTATCCTTACCCCCTCTTAATAAGCCAGAGGATTCAAAAATTGGAAGACGCATCCGCGAAAAGGGAAAAAACATGCTTACACGGCGCACGATCCACCACGCCTCCGGGGCAAACAAATTTAAAAGAGGGCAAAGAATCCGGGAGGCAGCTAAATTACCACACAGCCGACGGCACGGACTGGTCTTGGGTGCCAAAAACATTGAGCAACTCGCGTACCTAATGAACAGTTAAAGACTCCAACGACTGGCGAAAGGTGCGGGCAGATTGTTCAGGCTAAATAGCAGGGCCGAGAGTTGAAGGATGAAAGTCAGAACACGATAAAGATCTGTTCATGGAACGTCCATGGTTTTAAAAACATGAGTCATGACCAAGAAACTCTGTCCTTCCTCGAACAACAAGATATAATACTCCTTCAAGAAACGTGGATAGTGAAACCCACTGCAATATCTGGTTACATTGAACATCACACCCTAGCAGAAAAATTTGCAATATTTGGTCATCCGAGGGGAGGCTTATCAACATACATATTACAAAAACACGGTTGGCAAACAGAAGAGTTAGATGCCGAGGCAAACTGGCTCCAAGTTACAAAAGTTACTGGAAAGCGAAACTCAAATAAAATGGATTGGCAACTAATCTTAGTCAACGTATACGTTCATCCCGGAAAAAAAAATCAGAAGGAAAAATTTACAATACTTATTAATCTGATAATTGCATTGCAAAAGTCGCACGAATTCTGCCCTCTGATCATTTCAGGAGATTTTAATTATAACCTACTAAAACAAAATAAAATAAAGAGGCAGGAGGATTGGGGACATCATATCATAATGTGAGGGTTAGAAAGGTACAGCCTGTCAATCCTGAATGGTAACACCGTAGCGGATAGACCCTCAGCCATAACGTACTCCAACGGAAAAAGTCGATCTACAATAGATTTCACCATCATCAGCATTAACCTAGTCCCAAGAATAGACTCATTTCAAATCCTCACACGTATAGAAAGTGACCATCACCCGCAAATTACAAAGCTCAATATTAATCTAGCGCGGGGGGCGCAAAAAATAAATACGCTGGGACAACATGTAGAAAAGTTTAACTTGAGGAAACTAAAATGGCAAGGTACAAATATGGCGAATATAATGGATACCCTCAAAGAACATATGACTCAAATAGGGCCGCAGAAAGAAGAACATCGAATAACAACTTGGGAAAATCTATGCCTCTTCCTTACCCGAAGTTTTCTGGCCACTAACAGAAACACAAAAAGAATAGACATCAGACAGGATCCATGGTTCAACCTCTCCTTACGAGATGAAAAGAGAAAGATGGCAAAAGAGGCACGAATTCATAACATGGCGGCCAAAACGGGTAAGAAAAGAGACAAGAACAAATTAAAGGAGCTACAGAAGAATTATAAGAAAATGCTGAGGGAAGCTAAGACAGAATACAAAGAAAAAATCTGGACACAGTTACTGTGGGCAACTACTTTGCCAAACAGCAGGTAATTCTGGGGCATTATAAATAACATGACCAAGGGTAGAAAATTACAACAAGAAGCGGGAATTGGTGAAAAAACCTGGATGGAGCACGTACATAATAAGTACAGCAGTGCGAGGAATGATAAGCAGGCAATGGCAAAACCACTAAAGGACCTAAAACCGGTAGTAGTAGAATATACTGGTCAAGTAGAAAGTAACAACGACCAACATTTTCTAATTGATAATAAACAATTGAGAGGAATAATAAGAGGGTTGAAAACGGAGGCGGCAGCTGGCCCGAATGGATTGCCCAACGCACTATTCAAACACGCGCCAGACTTTTGGGCTGATTACCTCGCGCCATTATTTAACCTGATCTACAGTGAGAACAACATCCCCAAATCCTGGAAAGGGAACATCATCCACCCAATATTCAAACAGGGAGACCATAATAAACCAGAAAACTACAGGCTGATATCATTGATTGATGTTGAGGCCAAACTATACGGATCATGCCTATTACTTCACCTTCAAGAGTGGATGGACAAGACAAGCATAATTTCAAAGTTTAAAACTGGTTTTAGACAAGGGATGGGTACCTTGACAAATCTGGCCACGCTAGCACTCCTAACCGAGAAGGCAAGAAAAATGAAAACTCGGTTATTTGCATGTTTTGTCGATTTGAAAGCCGCATTCGACAAAGTAAGCAGAAATCGCCTCTGGGAAAAATTAAGGGCATGGGGGCTGCCGAGCAAATTACTGCATGCAATAATAGCCCTGCACAGCGAAACCTGGGCTAGAGTGAAACTAGGCAATGGACTTAACACTACCAGCAGTATCTGCACAGAGCAAGGGCTAAAACAAGGCCGTGTCCTTGCCCCAAGTCTATTTCATTTATTTATGGCAGATATTAGTAAACATATGCAATCAGCCAACTGCCATCCGCCAAACCTAGTCAAGGAGCCAATACCGTTCCTACAGTACGCAGACGATATCGTGGTACTGAGCCAAAGCCCTATTGGGCTACAAAGAGCGATTAACAACTTAGTCATCTATCTGGACAGAGACAGCTTGGAAATAAATAAAGACAAAACCAAGGTTGTACGTCTTGTTGACCCAAAAAAAACCAAGTTTAAATGGTACATAAAAGGGACTCCAATAGAAGAACAAGTGGCCTACAAATATCTTGGTTTAAAACTAGGGCGAGGCTCAACACACAAAGAACATAAAATGGGCTTAAAGGCAAAAGCACAATCGTTAATCTTTGTGTATAGACTCCTGAATAAAAAAATGGGCTGTCCGAGTTATGTACATCTTCTAAAAGTGATGGCAGCTCAAATTGTACCGACATATTCATACGCCCTAGTAGTTTGGTGCGGCAAAGAGGCGGAACTGCTAAACGATCTCCAGACAAAGGTCTACAAAGCTGTTTTTAATTTACCAAAGTCCGCCACTCCAGCTCAGGTCCGGCTGGAGTTCGGCCTTCAGAATCAGAAACTTCGGAGCATGAGCGGATTTGTGAAACTATGCCATAAATTCCGTGCATCTGAGCCAGGGTCATTGAACAACATTTGCTGGGAAGAAATCAAAATCCAGATGGACCAAGACATTACACATTCATGGGGAGCATACCTGAGAAAATCATTAGCGGAACTTGATATACAAACAACATGGGACAGCCAGTTAGAGCGGGTAGCTTTTGGTAAATTGATAAATAAAACATCAAAGATGAAGTCTTTCCTGGAAGACAAAATAACAACTTCGAAACGCAGACATGGGTGGACCGTGATTAACTCTTACATATCAATAAAACCTCAGGCATACTTATTAACACATTTCAGTACTGAGCTAAAAAAGAGTTTCACAAAATACCGCTTGGGCATGCACGATTCGAAAGATTTACAACCCTCCTGGCAAAGCAATCATCAAGCGGCACACTGTCGACTATGCGGCTTCTGTTATGAAACATTAACACACCTGCTGTGCGCTTGCTCAGCAGTTAAGGATATAAGGAGGAGGATTTTAAAATCAATTTTTAACGAATTGAATATTCGCACTTGCAGGCAAGCAGTGATACGTTGGCTGGAAGGATCCTCAATTATTCTGGCATGCCGGGGTTTTAAATACCTAGCAAAAGTAGGGAAACTTTTAAGGCAAGCCGATTTAGAGGCCATGAATAAAGCATGATCAGGGACGGCAGGGGCGTTGCGTACACGACTTACTAGCCCAAACAGCAAGTAAAAAAAATCAATAAACAAAAAAAAGGACACTTTATCTTGAACAGGATCTAGCTGAAAGTAATTCTGGACTTTCTCAGACATTTGCGCAACTCTGAAAGCTTTTCATAGAATCCGCACAGATCATTTTAAATTGTTAGATAACATTTTATGTGTATTATAATGTTATTCAGATTTTTAAATCTTGGTAACTATGACACTAAAAAGTAGTATTCAATGGAAGATTAAGTTTAATATGTTTTTTAAAAATGTACATTGTAACGATTTTAAGTAATCATATACAATAAACTATTTTGACTTTTGACTCTCTTGACTTGTTATTTCATTCACTTGATCCTCCTTTTCTTTATTCACATTTATTATTTAATATTTTAGTCCTTTATTTTCTTCGGGCCAATTATCTCCTTTTCTTGACCTTTTTATTTCAGTCTCTGTTATCTCTCATTCCACTTTCCAAGTCCTCTTTCTAGGACTTCTCCTTTGTTCTCCTTCTCCTTCACTTTCCTCCGAATCTGTCTCAGACTTTATTTCATTTCCTCTTACTTTGAACCTTATGATTTCAGATTCTTCGTCTGAGCTTTGTTCCTCTTTCGTTATCTCAGTTCTTTCAGGAGGAATTGCACCAAAGCTTGTACTCGGTTGTTCATCCTCACTGTGAGTTATTTCTGTTTCGTCAGTTTCAATATCAACAACTGTCTTTCAGAATTTTCTGTTTGTTTTGCAGAGTCTTCAATCTGCTTTTCACCAGTTTCAAATTGTCCTGTTTCAGTTGCTCAACTGGTTTTCGATTTTTTCAGATATCGACTTACAGGTCGATCTTCAAGATCTGGAATTCTTATTATTTCAGTCTCTGCTTCAGATGCTGAACCTGGGTCTGATATTTCCAGATGTCGACTTACAGGTCGAGCTTCTGAATCTGGAACTCTGTTTGTTTCATTTTCTGTATCAGATTCTGAACTGGTGTCGGTTATTTCCAGATGTCGACTCCCATGTCTATCTTCAGGTTCTGGAACTCTGATTGTATGACTGGCATGGATCCACTTTTTAACACCTGCACACTTTACTGCTGTGGTAGTGACCAGGATCACTTGGCGTGGTTTATCCCAGCGAGGAACCAGGCAATTTCTTCTTCTGTGTACTTTTATACAAACCCAGTCTACGGGGCTCAGATCATGGGTTGGATGTCTCTCAAGGTTCACCTCTGTTCCAACCTGATGAGACACAGAATGTACCACATCAGCCAATTCTTTGCAACAGTCCAGAATCGGATCATCAGTTATAGTCAAAAGCTTGTTGACAGGTACGAATGCTTGTCTCATTACTCGTCCCATTATTATTTCATGTGGACTCAAACCTGTCTTTCTATCAGGTACACTCCTTAAGGTCATGAGGACTAGAGTCAACGCATCTGGCCATTTAAGTCCTGTAGCAAGACACATTTTTCCCAGTCTGTTTTTGATTGTGCCGTTCACCTGTTCAACCACTCCAGAAGCCTCTGGTTTGTGAGCACAATGCAATTTCTGCTGAATGTCCAGTGCTTCACATATAAGTAGAATGATTTCATTCTGGAAGTGACTTCCTCTATCTGTCTCTATCGTTAATGAGAAACCATACCTAGGAATAAATTCTCTCAGCAAGAGTTTGGCTACTGTAACTCCATAATTTCTTATAGTTGGGTATGCCTCTACCCACCGAGAGAACAAACGGACAATCACCAAAACATATCTCAATCTATTACATGGTGGCATTTCAATAAAATCAAGTTGCATTCTAGGAAAAGGACCTTCTTCTCGTCCAATTGCCCCTAGACTCACAACTGTCTTTCTTCCTGGATTCAATTGTTGACATATAAGGCATCTTTGACGCAAACTCTCAGCTATGATCCTAAACTTTGGGTTATACCAAGTTTGTTTGAAAAGTCTGATCATTCCATCTCTACCAATGTGTGCCTGTCCATGGTACATCCGTGCCATGTTAGAGATCATGCTATCAGTCATAACTGGTCTTTCATCTCTGTAAACCCAAACTTCATCCTCCTATCTTTGTCTGCATCCTGATTTTATCCATCTATCTTTTTCCTCATCACTTGCCTCATCTTGCAACTGTCTCACTTCTTCCCAAGTGTCAACTACGTTAGTAAACAACAAAGGACATGAAACGTGTTCTTTTTCCTTTCTCCGATTCAATGAGCTCTCATGTTTAGCACAATATTGAGCTATTGCATCAGCAAATGTGTTTCCTTCAGTGATGTAATCATCTCCATCTTGTGAGCTGCACACTTCACAACCGCAATCCTTTTAGGCAGGTGTATCGCCTCAAGCAACATTTTCACAAACTCACCATTTCTTATTGGAGATCTAGAAGAAGTCATAAATCCCCTCTGGGACCAGATCTGTCCGAAATCATGCACCACTCCAAAGCCATACTGGCTATCCATGATGACAGTGATTCAAAAATTCTTTCCCAGTTTACAAGCTCGAATCAGAGCAATCAGCGCAGCAACTTGGGCTGAACGTATTCCTCTCAAACAAGATGCTTCCATTATGGTTTCCACTGTACATACAGCATGCGCGGCACTCAAAACTCCTTCATCTGTCCTCAAACAAGATCTATCCACAAACATCACATAATCCGATTCTTCTAGAGGTTCACCCCTAATGTCAGGTCTGGGCTTTGTACAATATTCAAGTACATCTAAACAATCATGATCAACATCATCTTTGACTTCTGCATTCACTGCATCCGGCAATAAGGTGGAAGGATTCACATTTATGCATCTCACAATTGTCACATTGTCTGCACCCAAAATCACTTTCTCATAGTTGGTCAATCGACCGTGGGTCATGAAATGGGTTTTGGTTCTGGTCACAATAATTTCAACTGAATGAGGGACATATAGCATCACAGGACATCCCATCATGATACCTTCACTCTGTTCCAGACTTACACAAGTAGTTGCTACAGCTTTCAGACATCTAGGTAATGCTTTTGCCACTGGGGTAAAACAGCTGAAAAATAGGCTATTGGTCGTCTCATTCTTCCATGCCTTTGTATCAATATTGAAAGCACGCATCAGTCCCTTTCACTGCAGTACAGTTCAAATTCTTTCTTATAATCAGGCATTCCTAATGCTGGAGCCTCACACAAACTGTTTCTCAATTGCTCAAAAGCTTCCATCTCTTTCTCATTCAACACAATTGGGTCTTTTACATCACCTTTTGTTAATCGCTGTTAAGGTTTTGGAATCAATGAAAATCCACTTATCCACTGTAGGCAATATCCAACCATCACAAGGAACATTCTCTCCTCTTTCTGTGTTGCTGGGGGTCTCATTCCTTTGATAATCCTGATTCTTTTTGTCATCACCTTTCTGATCCCTTTTTCAATCTTATGACCTAAATACTGTTATGTTAAATGAAGCTTGTAAAGCGCACTGACACCAATGGTTTCCTGGCGCTAATGACAGAAGAATGAGAGCAGCAGCAGAATGACAGACAGCAATAGGCAGGTTAGCAAGGAGGGGGGAAGAGGGAAGTCTTTAACAGTTTCCTGAAGTCGAGGAGGGAGGAACTAGACTTGATGGGGAGAGATAATGAATTCCAGAGGGAAGGGGCCAGAAGGGCGAAAGAGCGGGCACCGAACTTTTTAGTTTTGACTCTGGGAACAGTCAGTAAGTGGAGGAAGGCAGAGCGTAGATTACGTGATGGCTGGTATGCCGTGACTAAGGATTGCAAGAAGGCAGGGCTAGTACAGTGAAGTGCTTTATAGATGATGCACGCCATCTTAAAAGCTGCCCTTTGACCGATTGGCAGCCAGTGAAGTCGCTGTAGTAGTGGTTTTGCCGACTGCCACCTGGGGATTTTATAGATAAGACGGGCCGCCTGGTTCTGGACAACCTGAAGGCGATGCAGAAGACACTGAGGAAGACCATGATAGATGGAGTTGGAAAAATCCAGGCGGGACAGGACCAGGGAGATGACGACCTGGATTAATGCAGGGGATGAAAGTAGGTGGCTAATCTTACGGATCTTCCTGAGCTGGTGCATAGAGGAGGAAATGACAGCCCCCACTTGGGCTTTTAGAGAAAGTTCTGCATCGATTATCACGCCGAGACTTTTCACTGTTTTCAGCGGGACCGGAAGAGGGCCTAATTCAGTGGGCCAGAACTGTGGGCCCCAGTGACCAGAACTGGAACCAGGGAGAAGTAGTTCAGTCTTCCCCGGGTTCAACTTTAATTGATTAATATTCATCCATTCCAAAATGTGGATCATGACAGAATGGAAGGTATTAACAGCATTAGGGGAGTTCAGAGGGAAAATGATTTGCAGGTCGTCGGCGTAATTATACACCGTGATGTCCCAGTTCCTGAGTGAATGAATGAGTGGACGAAGGTAGAGGTTGAACAGCAACGGCGAAATGGAGGAACCTTGGGGGACTCCACAAGTAGTTGCAGTTCTCCCGGCTGTGTAAGGGCCTAAGCGTACGGCCTGAGTTCTGCCGGTTAAAAAAGACATGATCCAATTAAGGGCGATGCCCTGGATGCCCGCCTGTGCAACACGGCGGAGGAGGATGTTATGGTCCACCGTGTCGAACGCGGCGGACAAGTCCAGGAGCACCAAGGCTTGAGGAGTACCAGCGTCCGCATTACTTCTCAGAGTATTCAAGACTGCGAGAATGACCGCCTCGGTCGAATGGGCAGGTCTGAACCCAGCTTGATTGGGCTCAAGGAAGCCAGAGGATTCAATAAAGTGTGACAGAAATTGAGTAACGTGGGCCTCCAATAACTTTGAGAGGTAGGGGAGGAGGGAAATGGGACGATAATTAGAGAGTTCTCCCGGGTCTGCTCCAGGTTTTTTTAAAAGGGGCACCAAAATTGCCTCCTTAAAAGATGCAGGGACAAAGCCGCTGTTGAGGGAGCTGTTCAACAAAGGGAGGATGTGATCCGGTAATTTAAGACAGATGTCCCGCATGACTGAGGGTGGGCAACAGTCACTAGGGGAACCAGATTTGACTCTAGTTGCGAGTCGAGCCAATGAGTCAGCGTTAAGAGCAGGGAGCGTAGTGATGACCGAGTGGTTGTCAGGCATGGAAACCTGGGGGGATGGCTGGGGAGGAGAGTGGATTGAGTCTTTGATTTTTATAATCTTTTTGATAAAGAAAAGGTTGAGGGCATCGCAAGTTTCTTGAGAAGGGGTCTGAGCAGGAAGGGTTCTGTCATCGGTGGTAAGCTCATTCATAATTTTAAACACTTCCTTGGATTTGTTGGCTGCAGAGAAGCGCCTGTCCGAGAAGTGGACTGATTTGGCTAAAGTGATGGCTGCTTTGTATTCTCTACGAGCACTAATGTAGAGTAATCTAGCTGAGTCGGAGTAAGTGTGCCTCCAGATACGTTCCTGTTGGCGTACTTTTAGTTTATGTAATTTAAGGTCATGCGTATACCATCTATGAGAGGAGGCATGCTTAGTGGGGGGGAATCGCGTCAGCGGGGCAAATTGATCGCTGGCCGACTTCAGCCAATTAGTGATGTTACTGTCTAATGTGTCGATATCAGGGCAGGCTGTAAGATCCCGGGCTGGGCTGGTGTCTGCTAGGGTCGTGAGAAAGGCCTGGGAGTCCAGTGTGCTCCATTTTCGAGAGAGCCCGCCAGCCATACGAGGGGCCGGGAGACTGCCGCGGAGGGTAATAACCGTGTCGACTAAGAAGTGGTCTGACCAGACAACGGGAGAGACAATAGGCTGAGACAACACTAGGTTGTGTGACCAAATCTGGTCCAGGATGTGGCCCTTAAGATGGGTAGGGCAAAGGATCTGTTGCGTCAGGTTCAGACTATGAAGCATTTCAAACAGTTCAGAGGCGTGAGGGCCGGCATTAGGGTCGTTGTACCAATAATTGAGGTCGCCAACAAGTGCGAAGCTAGCATGATGTGTCAAGATGGAGGACAGATGTTTGCTCAGCATAGTGGCAAAGGTGCTCATGGGGTGTGGTGGCCGGTAAAGGAGGAGCAGTGTGAGGGCACCTGAGTCAGTTCCCATGCTGAGTAGCAGATTATCCACCCCCGGTATGGGGAGAGAAGAGGAGGAGAGAGCGTTGAGGCGTTTAGATATGATGGCGGCTACTCCACTGTACTTCTTGCTGACAAAACTGTCATTTAGATGGGGACACCTTATGTCCTCCTTCTGCCAAGTGGTTCATTAATGCAATTGTGTCAGAAATGCAAGCTTCTTTTGATCTTGATGCCAAAAATAAGTCATCAAAGTATTGAACCAACACAGATCTCTCTGGCTGCTTTAAACTTTTCAAGGATTTCTTCAATATCTGATTAAAAATGGAAGGACTTTCAGTATACCCTTGAGGGATACGGCACCATGCCAAAATACGCTCACCAAACCTGTAGGTGAAAATTGGTTGGCTGTCAGGGTGTAATGGAAATGAAAAGAATGCATTGCACAAATCAATGACTGCGTAGCATTCTGCATCGTGTGGAATTTGGTATAAAATTACAGCAGGATTTGGCACGATTGGACAACAGGAGACAACAATTTTATTTTCCTTTCTCAAATCTTGCACTATTCTAAAAGTTACATTAGGCTTTTTCAGCCCCATTATAGGTGAATTACATAGACTACTCATTATTTCTTTTATAATTCCTTGTTCAATCATTTTATCAATTACTGCTGTTATTCCTTCAATGATTCCTGGTGTCAATTTGTATTGTGGGGTATTCGGGTAAACTGCTTCTTCTTTTATAGTAATTTTCACAGGATCTACTCCTTTCATTAAACCTATCTCTTCGCCTGTAAAATCCCACACCTCATTCTTAACTGTTCTTTTCAATTCATTGGGAATTTTCTCTTTGTCAAACACAGGAAACATGTCACCGTTTCCTGCATCAATTACTGACACAGTCATTTTATACAAAACATCATCATCTGATGTCTGGAAAGCAATGCCAACGGGGGTACAGTAAACGGCACAATACATTTTACATAATATATCGCGTCCCAGCAGATTCACAGGACTGCTGTCGCAGACCACAAAACGATGCATCTTTTTAAAGGGACCAATTGTGAGAAGTTGGCCTGGTATATGCTGTCCACTAATTATAGTGGGCACCTTGTACCAGTCCAAACAACCCTTATTGATGATAGGTTAAAGACAACCTTTATTGAAAGCTATCCTAGTGGTAGCTATGGAGAGCAGCCTTCAGGCTAAGTCTTGAAGGAATGTAAAGCAGCTTGTTTTACCAGTCTATCATGTCTTGAGTGACCAAATGAAAGAGGACCACACCAGGTATATATATAGAATATATGTATTTAGTCTTAAACACACCCCTCTAGTCTCTTTATGAGGCTAGAGTTCAAAGTACATAAGTTACAATGCAAATATCAGCAGTTATTAGCACAATACACGTTTGAGCCCTAGGGACGTACCAAACCATATACCAAAATAGTGGTATAAGAACCACGACTGAGCTAGACACAACGCCTAGAGTCTGTAGAAGTGCTTGGACCACAAGGAACCACCCAAGGTAGTGACACAGGAGACCCACGGGGGACGCGTGCAGTGTGTTAACACAGCCGCGAAACGCCGTTAACTTATATGAGGAAAGTCGCGGTTTGATTTTTAAAGAAAAATCACACTTCGGAGAGGACTTCCAGTTTACCCCTTAAAACTTAAGAGTTTCTAGGGCCCACACCCACGTGAGTATCGAAATACTCAAGTTACCTCACCCAGGGAAGCCGGATGCATACGTGTAAAAAGGTGTCGGGAATTGTCGTTGTTTTCAATGGCGATCTTCTGGAAAGTGCTGCTGCCGTGAAGAGGAAGAGTGTCCTGTGCGATCCAAGCCTGGATCGAGGAAGAGGAAGACCTGAAAGCAGAGGGGACAGAGTCTGGGTCACCAGCCAGTGACCAGGGGCACGATAGTCGAATGCCATCAGAAGTTGGGTGCTTCAGGTGAGTTGACGGGTGCCTTGACTCTTCAGCCATGAGGTTCAGGAGGCATCGACGACGACCAGTAGCTGGATTCGAGCGCTGCGGTATCGGTGACCAGATTGGACCCAACAAGCCTTGACAACGGCAAGTCATGTGGAAACAAAGAAAGGACTTCGGTGCAGACCAGCGAGGTCTGAGGGATTCACCCAGTGAGGGTAAGTCAGGGCACATCTGGAGCAACCAGGAAAGCCCAAGCAAAGAAAGTGTTGCCTTCGTGGGGACCCACTAGCCAACAGACTAGAGATCACGAAGGAGCCTCAAGCGGCCGCACTTGGAGCTGGCCCACGGAATACTCGTGGAGTGTAGGCCAGTGATCTTCGGTGCGGTTGGTGCTCAGGGCTGGGGCTACTTGGAGCCCAAAGCACAGCTTCAAGAGATGTCAGGAAGATGATGCACTCGCAAATGTGCTCGGTTTCCAGGGGTCACGGTTCCACGTTACCCACGACAGCTACGTGCCTCAGCTTTGCTGGGGACTCAGGGCAGCCTCAGGGAAGTCTGGAAATCTACCTCTGGTGATGCAAAGACATTGGCGTCCGATGGGTGCTTCAACGATGCAGACCGGACAGATGCTTTGTTGGTGCCTGCCAAGCAGGGGAGTCACTCCTTGACTCCAAGGAAGATTCTTCAGTCCTCTAATCTTCAAGCAGAACGTCGAAGGTCCAGGATTCACGTTCAGAGTTTCGTCTAGGGATAATCTAAAGTCCTAAGGACTTATACCTAAGGAAGGGGTTGGACTAGCTCTGGGGACCCACCAATGGGAGGGTATGGAAAGAGGGGAGGCTGCACCCATTTCCTTTGTCCTTTGTTTGAACTGGACTATGCACAGGGACACCAAATGTGCCCCAGTGCAGGACTTCAAAGCACTCGAGAGTGCTCCCGTCCATCCCCAATACACATCATCCTGTCTGGGGAGGTGGTTACACCTCCCTATGACAGGAAATCTATTGTCCAGGCCTCCCCTGCCAGAGTTTCGGTCAGCAGCAGGAGGCCAGACTCGTGTCTGTGGCAGTAGCATCCATTTTGTGATGCCAGGGCTCTGGAAAGTTAATACCGGGTATACCGGTGGGTACATGTCTCTCCCTCTAGAAGGGTGGAATTCTACCCCCGCCGCCAGGACTGGCAGGGGGTAGGATTCCAAGATGTTTGACACCAAACACGACATGTTTCCGCGCAGCCATCTCAAAGTTAGCATTTACCGCGAGGATATAATGCACTTAAGAGTATATGGTCAGGCTGCACCACAAACAGCATCAGAGGATTGACTCTGAACGCTGCAGAGGGGCTCTGCTCATGCAGGGGCACCCTCTCACATGAAAACCAAGCACTCTGCCTTCAGGATTGATAAGGCCTGCCATAGGAGTGACTTATAGGTTTATATGTGTGTGTATATGTAGTGATACAGGTAACCTATATCACAGTAAGGGGTGCATGCACCACCTTACCCAGACTGCAGTAGCAGATCTGTGGTGTCATTTTGGAAGTCTGTCCAGGGGTGGCATAATACATGCATCAGCCCCTGGTGGGCCTCTGGGGTACCAATGCCCTGGGTACATAGTATACCATATACTAGGGGCTTATAAGCGCACTCCAGAATCCAATCTGTAATGTACCTAATGTACATGGAAACCATTTTAAAGAGAAAGCAGATAGACTGGGGCCCTGATTCGCAGGATCCCTGTCCAACTAAGTCATAAACCAGCAAAACACCAGGAAAAAAGTGGGGGCAACCATCTATTCAGATTCCACCTTCCTATACCAATTTCCACCTTTACTGGTTGAGCAAGAGGAGCTTTAATTTGTCTGTTCGCTACACCTACAACTTGGATATTTTCTCCTCAGATAGGAAGTTTTGGAACTTCTACTGATCTAATAGTAGAACGGGTAGCACCAGCGTCCACAAGGAAAGTAACATTTACACCATTCACCTTTCCATCCACAAAGGGACATTGACTGATCTACCTCTAGAGTTGCGCCAAGCAGGCACTCCTCCTCCTCTCTTAGGCACCGTCATAAACTTTGATCTGATTCGTTTCCATCCGGTTGCAACCAATACTGCGAAACAGCAGCTGTGCGCGCCAATTTTTTTACCTGCTCTACACTGTAGAATCCTGTCTCTGCACTGTATCTCTGAGGATGTACACTCTGTGGGAGAGGTGGCTATGGCACCTGACTCTGTTGAGTAACTACCTGTTGCTGTGGTGGTGATTGGTAACTCACCTCATTCTGCACCTGTAGATTCAATGATTTATTTTCATCATTAATGTTTGGACGTAATTTACACTTGTTCTTCCAATGCCCTAATTTTCCGCAATTATGAAATGGCCATTTCTTTTTAGCTTCTTCTATATCTATTTGACCTTTTCCTTTACCAATGTTAGGTTTACATTTTATCTGCCCTTTTTCATTAGATGTATTAATTATCTGAGCTTCTTCCTGTTCTACAACTTTCACCTGTGCCCACATTGCCTTTTCTTTGTGCTTACGTTGCCTAGTGTCAATGTCATCACTACAATATTTCGCATATCTCAGTACTTCATCTACTGTACTTGATTGCCAACACAACATGTGCTGCTTAATCATTTCACTTATCTCAGGTCTCAACACAAACACGAATCGATATACAAAGTGACTCATATCCTTTTCACTCAAGTCTCATACCCAATATACTGTTTGAAAACCAAAAGTAACCTTTCATATTAAGCATGCACAGATTCTTTAGCTTCTTGAGTTGTTCTATCAATCTTTACCCAATCTGTTTTTTGGGGGGAATCTTATTTTTCAAAAATGTTATGACCTGTTCATACTTTCTCATTACCTCCAGACCTGGAGCCCCTGTTTTTGTACCTTTAGGATATTCTTCCTTTGGCCAGTCAACTGTAATTTTACATTATCTCCATAAGTCAGCGGATACAACAATGTCAAACAATCCGTCCAAATCTTCCCACAAAACTTTCGAAACCTTTACAAACCTTTCTACTTGTCTGTACCATTCTACAGGTTTTTCTCGCTATCTTGGAAAATCATTTGTAAATGACTATATCTTGTCTAGACCATGGGACATGTACATAACCTCCTCCCGGAATTTCTCCCATTGGACATTCTACAACCACTGGTTCTTTTTCTTTTACAGGTAAAGCTAACGTTGATTTATCTGTTGTCTAATCTTTCTTCTTTGTCCACCTACTTCTCCATCGGTCTAAATCTCCCCATTTACTCAGCAATACAATCAATTCTTTTATCTGAGTTAACCGTCCTGAAGTATTCAGATTCTCTATATCTTTCTCGGTGAAATCTACTCTGTAAGTTTTCTGTAATCCTTTAACTTTTGACAAATCTACTCCTAACTCATTCGCTGTTTCTTCCAATTTGTCGTGCAAATTCTTGGCTCTCCAAGTAATGCTTTTACACATAAACATTATTTTGTCATCTTGATATGTTTTCAGTCTGTCTGTACCAATTGTTCCGATAATCAGTTCTTCCATATCTATTTTTAATCTAACCACATCCAAAGGATGTGGTTCTTTATCTTTCTTTTGTAAAGTTTTAACCCACTCATTTAATTCTTCTGCAGTTGGACCTACAGGGGTTTTAGTTAAATCTATCCTATCCACATTTTTCTCTGGTGTTTCTGTGGCTGATTCAGTTCCCATAGGAATTCTATTTATTGGACTCTGATTTATTGTTAAATCCATAGGTGGAGTCAACCTCATCAACTCTTTCATCTCACTCAGGTTAGGATACATTTTTTCTCGTAGTTTCTGCATGCTAGAATTTAAAGGAATCGTTAATGAATGTTCATCTATTTTCTGAATCTCAAATACCGGTACCACTGAACCTATAGTTACTGGCACAGTTACAGCTTCTACATTCTGTCAATTCTCAATACATGTTTCTTCTTCTCAGTACACTTTCTTCCCACTATTTCATCAACCGTTCTAACAGGAAACATGTCAGCTGTCATATCAGCGTACCTCCATCGTCTCATTCTATCTTCATGATTTTCTCTCCAATGTCTTCCTCTATTATAACCAATCTCTTGTATATCTCTATGTCTCTCTCGCTCTGACTCATATATCTCATCTTCCCATTCAGTTAAAGCTTCAAATTGAGTCGGTCTAGGTCTTGGTTCAAGTTGCATCATCCTTTCTCTCAGATTTCATAGTATAGCTATGCTAAACAAACCTGTTTCCGGAAATGCCAATACTCCATCGTTTTGTGTATATCTTACCCAATTTTCCAGCCAAATACAAGTGTGATAACCATATTTCGTCATCATGTAAGACGCTGGTGTTTTCGGCAGAGGAAGCACTTTTCCCTCTCTTGTTACAATCTCTGTGTCTTTCTTAACCCCTTCAGCGCGGCGCGGATTCCCGCGCCACGCTGAAGGTTTGTTGCGCGGGCGGGCTCATGACGGAACGGTTCCGTCATGAGCACAGCCCAACCGACGCTCATGACGGAACCGTTCCGTCATGAGCGTCGAAGGGTTTAAAAAGGTTCTTGACTTTTGTAAACCATGAAGGTTTCTCTTTCTTATAGTAGTAATCCATTTTTCACAATTTTTCACCAAAACAAAGTCATAGGCTTCTTTCTACTCTGTTCGAGTATTCTATCCTATCCCAGCGCAGACCACACTAACGCACCAATCACAACACTTCTACGTCACACTTAAACTGTCCAATCTCAGCGCGAACCACACTAACGCACCACCCAGAACGCTTAACGTTCTACAGCAGCTGTCCAATCCCAGAGCGGTTCTTGTTGACGTCAGCTCCACTCCTACTGCTGCGGACACCTCCTTTACAAAAATTATCGACACTGACTTTTATAAACCTTTTTCCTTAACAAAAATCTGTTAGTTATGACATAAAACACATTATAATCTCTTAAATTGCTAATTGAAAGGACACCACACAGGTATATATATCAAATACATATGTATTTATTACTAACAACTCTCTGCTAATCTCGTTATGAGATTAGAAGTCAGGAACATATGCACAAATCAACATTTCACAATAACTTAAGCACAAATATGGCTGGGGCCCTAGGGGCTTACCAGACCATATATTAAAAAAGAGACCTAGAGATAACGGCTTGCGAGGGGACAAGGCCTAGGGCCTTCAGAAGCTCTGGGGCCTCACAAAACCACCCAAGGCAGGTAAGTAAAGGACCCATGGGAGACGCATGCAGTGTGAGAACACAGCCGCGAATCCCTATTGACTTTAATGGAGCAAGTCGCGATTGGAAATTTAGAGTTTAAGGATACTTCGGGAGAGTCTACAAGCAAGTCACTTACAGGGTAAGTAGTTCTAGAGCCACCACCCACAGGGCACTGTAGTGCTGGAGTTACCTCACTCAGGGAAGCCGGGTGCACAGGTGTCTTTTGATGTCGGGTCGCGGCGTCGTTTTCAATGGGAGTCAAAGAAGACTTGCTGCTTGAGAAGACAGGAGAAGTGTCCGGTGGAATCCAAGGCTGGATTCAGAAGAAGGAAGACCTGAAAGCAGAGGGGACAGTGTTCAAAGTCGCTTGGCAGTGACCCGGGTCAAGGAAGATGGATACCCACAGTCGTTGGGGGATTTCAGGTGATCCACGGGTGTCTTGACTCTTCAGCCACGAGGTCCAGGAGGCGTCGACGATGAACAGGAGCTGGATTCGGCCTGTCCCACGAAGTCTGCAGCTTACTGCGGTGTCGGTGACCAGATTGGAGCCAACAAGCCTTGGTAACAGCAAGTCTCGTGGAAAGGATAAAAAGTCAGCGGTACAGACCAGAAAGGTCTGAGGGACTCACCCAGCAAGGGTAAGTCAGGGCAGGCCTGGAGCAACCAGGGGAGCCCTTTGGAACTGTAGAAAAGTCTTCTGGGGACCCACGAGCCAACCGGCAAGGGATCGCGAAGACGCCTCGGGAGGATTCACTCAACAGGGGTCCACGGTCACTCGGGACGGGGTAGGCCTCTGATCTTCGGAGGGTTTCCTGCTGGAGGCTTGACCCACACGTGGTCCAATGCAAAGTTCGTAGAACATCGTGAAGGGGTTGCACTTGAAAATAGTGTACGGTACCAAGGGATTGCGGTTCCTCGTCACTCGTTTGGTCCACTTGCCTCAGTGTCGCTGGGGACTCACGATGGCCTTGGAGAAGTCAGGAAATCCTCTTCCTGGGCTGCAGGGACTTCGGACTCCGGCGGGAGCGGGAAAGTTTGTGACCGTTGATTGCAAGATTGGGTGCCTGCCAAGCAGGGGAGTCACTCCTTGACTCCAAGGGAGATTCTTCCGTCTTCCAGAGGTAATGGAACGTCGAAGGTTCAGGATTCGTCTTCAGAGCATCATCCAGGGGTATCTAGTTTGCAAAGGCAAGGGTTCCCTAACTTATACTAGAAGGAAGGGAGGGACTGGTTATATGACCCCAACTATGGGAGGGTCAGGGGAGTGGGTGGCTACACCCACTTCCCTTTGTCCAGTTTCGCACCAGAGCAGGGGCAGGTAGCCCCTGAGCCGGTTTGAACTGGTGTATGCACAGAGGAGCCTACTGCTCCCCCAGTGCAGGACTTCAAAGCACTCTAGGAGTGCACCCACCCAGCCCCAATACACTAAACCCTGTCTGGGAGGTGGTCACACCTCCCTGTGACAGGATACCTATTGTTGGGCCTCCTCCACTGCGAGTTTCGGTCATCAGCAGGAGGGCAGCCCAGTGTCTGTGACTGGTGGCATCCAGTTAGTGATGCCAGGGCTCTTCAGGATTCTACCGTGTTTCCACAGTAGGTACATATCTATCCCTCTAGAAGGGTGGGATCATACTCCCACACCAGTTACTAGTGTGGGGGTATGATTCCAAAGCGTTTGATACCAAACACAACATGTTTTGATGCAGCCATTCCAAAGTTAGCATTAACCATGAGGTTATAATGCACTTAAGAGTATATGGTTTGACCGCATTCAAAAACAGCCCCAGAGAATGGACTCTGAGAGCTGCAGAGGGGCCCTGCTCAGGCAGAAGCACCCCCTCACATGGACACCAAGCACCCTGCCCTCAGTATTGATAGGGCCTGCCTTAGGGGTGACTGATAGGTTTAAATGTGTGTGCAGGGAGAGATATAGAGAACCTATATCTCAGTGAGGAGTGCTAGCACCACCTCACCCAGGCTGCAGTAGCAGGCCTGTGGTGTCAGATTTAGTCTGCTTCCCAGGGGTGGCTTCAGCCCCTGGTAGGCCTGTGAGGTACCTAGGCCCTTGGTACCTAAGGTACCATATACTAGGGGCTCATAAGATACCACAGTATCCAATCACTAGTGCACCTAATATGCACTCCAAGTTGTTTAGAGAGAACAGAGAGGCTGGGGCCCTGATTAGCAGGGTCCCAGCCAGACTATAGCCAGAAACCAGTGTAAACATCAGAAAAAAAGTGGGGGCAACATAAGAGGCAGATCCTACTCTCCTACAACCATTTACGGTGCTATAAATTGACATTATCTCACAACAACTCAACTTTAAGACAACTGGTTAGTGCTTAGGTTAAGTCCACTTGAATCACTTAACATTTCTATGCAGTCAAGAAACAGATCTTTTATGACATTTACATAGTCCCTTTTTCCACAGTTCGTTATAGTACATTCAACATTGGGCAGGATCATAGTCATAGGCACTTAGGGGCGAACCGGTGTATCATTCTTTTCTGATGCATTGTTGGCGGGGAGGCTAGGCTCAACGCTGTCATCCGTTGCTCTATTGCGGAACCACGCCAGCATTGGCTCCCAAATATCCTTTGGCCTAGAGGCAATGGGCATTTGCACCCAAAATAATGACAATTGGGTATGACAAAAGGCAATATCCTGTAGCCAATTTTTTACTGTCGGGTCAATAACTGACCCCCAATGTATAGCTACTCTATGTTTTGCCAGCAATAGTAGCATGGCGAGCAAATGACGGGAACTTGCTGGTGTATCATTTACATATCCCAGTATGCCTTATAGGGGTGTAGGCTCAAACAATGTTTTCAGAATATCCCCTATGACGGTGAGATCAACAACCCAATATTTCGCTATCACCGGACAAGACCAGGCCAGGTGTAAAAAGGTTGCAGGTGTAGCCCCACATTTCCAGCAGCTAGTGTATGATCTAATCCCCATCCAATACAGCTGTGTAGGGGTACGATAAAATCGATGTAAGTATTTAAAATTAATCAACCTTAGTTTGTAGTTGGGGGACAGCATGCGCAATTTGACACATCAGTATTTCCATTGCTCCTCCGTTAGTGGAGGACTCAGCTCTTTATTCCAACTGGCTAGCGCTTTGGGTGTGATCACCGGGTGTGTATTTTGCATGCTGTTGTATAGGCTTGTGATAAGCTTACGCTGTGACGAGCATGTTAGCATTTGTGCAAGCGCAATTAATGTAGGTGGAGGGTTGGGAAAGGTCTCATATTTCTGCTTACATGCTGCTCGCAAATGGTAATATAGGAATAAGTCAGTGAGTTTTGGTCGCGTACCCTCTTCCCCGACCGGAAAGGATTTGAAACTGCCCTCCGGGAACAAGTCAGTGAAGGTATGGAGGGCTAACTGTTGTGCCCAAGCCACCTCGCTCCTGTCACTCAGGTGTAGGATGTGTAGGTGAAAAGCCAGCTGAATGGCTGGAGCATATAAATTCTCATGTTTAGCCCTTTTTCTTAAGCCCTACCAGCTCCAGCGTAGCGCCTCCACTGTAACGATCTCATCTTGAGGGCGTTTGTATGTTTTATATACCACTACTGAGAGTGGGGTTGGAGCTACTCTGTCCAGGTCCACTGCCACATGGGGCTGGAATGGCACAGGGTGAGTCCAAAAATGCAGGAACTGGGCTTGTGCACAGTAAGCATAAAGTTGGAGATCCAGGGCACCCAGTCCACCCTGTGTCAGCGGGAGAGTCAACAGTTCCCAGGAGATTCAAACTTGCTTGCCTGCCATCACACAAGAGATATCATCAAGGAACGTAAGGTGTTAAAAAAGGCCTGTGTGAGAATGAGGGGTAAATTTACAAATAAATATAAGAATTTTAGCAAAACCACCCTCTTGGCAATCGCCACTCTTCCGGCCCGGGAGAGCGGTAATTGAGCCCAAGTTTGCACCTTGCTCTCCAACCAGGTAATAGCCTTACCATAGTTTGCTTCCCACAGCTCCTGCAGATCTCTGGAGCGCCAAATGCCAAGGTAACAGACAGGGCCCTGAGCCCAACCAAGAGGAAATTCTAGCGAAAAAGGTGTAGTGTCACTTGTGAATGGGAAGATGACCGACTTTGCCCAATTTATTTGCATGCCTGACAATCCACCGAAGCCGAGACGCTCGCGCAGTACCGGGTTGAGATTCTCTGCTGGGTTGTTGATATATAGGGTAATGTCGTCCGCATATAGTGATATAATAAGTCCCCTGGTGGAGAACCCCAGACCCCTAGCAGCATGATGCTGCCTAAGTCGCGCCGGGGGTGGCTCCATGGCTACGGCAAACAATGATGGAGATGGGGGCAGCCCTGTCTCATACCACAGGTGATTGCCAACAGAGCTGAAATTACGCCATTCAGTCTGAGTCTAGCGTCGGGAAAGTGTATAGCAATTTTATTTGGTTTATAAATAGTGGGCTAAACCCTACTCTAGTCAGGATTGTGAATAGGAAGGTCCATTCCAGTGAGTCGAAAGCCTTGGTCACATCTAATAGAGCCGCCAAGGCTTTATAATAGGGGTCTAGATAATGTAACACAATAAAAAAAGCTGCGTAGATTATGGGCAGTAGACCTCCCCGGTATAAATCCATATTGGTCAGGGTGCGCAATCAGGGGTAACAGGGGCTGCACCCTAGTAGCCAGGAGCTTTGCATATATTTTTGTATCAGTATTGATCAATGATAATAGTCTATAGGAGTCCATTTTGTTTGGTGGTTTGCCTGGCTTAAGGAGGGTTAAAATTATGGCTTCTCTCATTGTGGGGGGTAGAGTACCCGTCTCTTGAGCCTCCTGATTAAGAAATTGTAATTGGGGCACCAACATTTCGGCGTAGCATTTATAGAATGACGCTGTGAGGCAGTCAGAACCAGGTGCCTTTCCCGAGGGTAGGCCATTAATTACTTAAATAATGTACTCTTTTTTGAAGGGCTCTTCTAAGAAAGCTCTATGTGATCTGCCCAACCAGAGCAACTCAAGGGAGTCCAGATATTCCTCCGGGGTTGTACTCAAGGTAGATGTGTATAATGAGGCGTAGAAGTTAGTGAACTGCTCCATAATACCCTGTGATCCCTGTACCAATTCCTGATTGGCACCAAGTATTTCTGCAATACATGTATCCCTGCTAGGTGGGCGCCAGAGGTTAGCAAGTGTCCTTCCTGGTCTATCACCTTCCCCTTATTTCCTAGCTTGAGTATATTTCCTTAAGAATTTTACTTCTCCCTGCACCTCCTCTTCATACTCGAAGATCTTAGTTCTAATGTCTCCCCGCAGTTTGAAATCTTCTGACTCGAAGTAATGAAGCTCAAGGCCTCTGATGTCTGACTCGAGTTTACCGAGAGAGCCTCCTATGAACATTAACACCCCAGCTTGCTTGGCTATACATTTCCTGCATATCACTGCTTTGAAGGACTCCCACAGTGTAGCTTGAGTCGTGACTGATCCCATGTTTGTAGCAAAATAATTGGCTATGTCACCCCTTATCTCCTCACGGAACACTGCATCAGTAAGGGCATGTGTGGGTAGCCGCCAGCTAAACAAGCGAATGGGGCCATCTGGCATGTTTAATCGAAGATGTACAGGTGCACGATCTGATAGTGTTCTAGGTAAGTGTTTCACCTCTGTAGTCCAGGCAGCAATGTCACGAGACACCAGTCAGAAATGTGACCAGAGGTTGTGTTGAGATGTTATGCAGGTGCCCTCTGGTGTGTCCGGGTGCCATTCCCTCCAAATATTTACTAAATTACCCTCTAGGACAATTGCGTTAAGTGCTGCATTTGCCTTAGGATGCTACTTGCGAGTGCCACCCTTGCGGTCTAAGTCCTCATTCATTAGGGCGTTGAAATCGTCCACCACCCCCAATATCAAAGTTCAGTTTCCCACAGTTGAGATCTTAGCCCATATCATATGGAAAAATTTGGGCGTATCCACATATGGCCCATATACTGCCACCAAAGAAACACTCAGTGCCAAGCCTCCCCGCCAAAATAATGTACCTGCCCTCTGGGTCCACAATTCACTCACTAGTGGTCCAACCAATTTCTTTTCTATTGAATATCGATAATCCTCTGGCATAATTTGAATAAATAGAGGAGTAGGTTGGGTCCCAGCTTTTGTTATGAAGTTTAACATGTGAAGTAGTGTTTAAATGAGCCTCCTGAAGGAAACAAATGTTGGTGCTGTGCCCAGCTAGATACAAGTGCAGAAGTCTAGTCTTGTGATAATTATTCAGCCCCCCTATGTTCCAAGTCAGTACATTTTAAGAGGTCATTTAGATAAAGTTATATTGATTGAAATTGTAAGTAGTTGAATGGGAAACTGTTGATCGCATAGGGTCCTGGGCACGTATGCCTCCTGAATTACACGCATTAATCCTACAGGATAAAATACAAACCGTGTTTAAAGTGCTGACTGCAGCATCAAACCTGTACTTCTCAGCACTGACCGTTTCGACAACTTGAACAAACCCTCCCCTCCCCCCACTCACATCAACCCCAGGAGGCTTGGGGCCCAACGTGGGATGAGTTCTTTCCACAATGAACATTGTTGACAGATCTGAACTGAATAACTCACGCAACTCCTCTATGAAGGCTTCCATTTTATCTATGGCTGTGGTTTCGGGAGTGCCCGTTATGCTTAGGTTATTTCTTATCGGTCTAGCTTCTAAATCGTCATTCTTAACCCTTATAACATTCAGTAACTTATCCATTTGGAGTAGTTGTTCTTTAATGTCAGTATGGAATTCGTGCATTTCAGTGGATCGGTTGTCAAGTTTGTCAAGCCGAAACTCATGAGTGTCCACTTGCTTTTTCACTTGATCCAGCTGAGAGGTAAGGATATCTAGTTTGATGTCTATAGTTTTTAGGCTAGTTCTCATGTCTAGAAGTAGTGCCTTGAGGTCATCCCCGCTGCCCAAGGCTCCATCGCGTGTGCCAGACTCAGAATCAGTGTCGGCTTCATTTTCAGGGTGTCTGGTTTGGCACTTGCTCTCAAATTGAAGTTTAGATTGCTTTGCATCATTTTTACCCATTTTGTCTTATCCTGACAGCGAACAGTGAGATTGAATGATTGCAATAGCTAGGTATGGTGCCCAAGGACGTGCCCGTAGCAAGTCATGCGCTTATGCCCGATTGCAGCACTCACTTAATACTAAATCTAGGGATGAGGTGACTGTTCCATGGCAAGCCTTAATTTAGAGGAGCGTTAAGGACACACAGTGGAGTGCAACCCTGGGATTTGCGACCAAAAGCACTGCTTTCCTATCTGTCAGGTGTCTACTTTACTTCTCCAGGACCTCGGGCACACTGTCAATACACCCTAGTTCTACTGGTCTCTGAATAACGTGGTATAGCTTGGCACACGTAAAGAGTACGATGCAGATAGGGCCGCGATTATCCTTCTCAAGCTCAGGGCCTATAGGGGGGAGCGCACCACAAAGCAAAATTCATCCCTGCAATTCCACTTGGCTTCTGATTTATGCTACAATTCGCCACTGTCCAAAGCCCCAACAGTTTTTTTTTTCAGGCTAATGAGTATACATTCCTACCTAGTGTCCGTTATAGCACAACTTCATGCTGCTCACCCAAAGGCCACTCTGCTGCACAGTTAGCTCAGTCAGCAGCCCCGGCTGCAGCTTGCAAAACCAGCTCAGTCTGGGATTCCAGGCCCCCAATACCATGTCCCAGGCGGCGCGGGCAGCGCGACTCACCTCCAGATCTGTCGCAGATGGATCGGAGCAGCATCCACTGTTTCAGGCTTCACATCCGGCGGGCCTCACCGCGACACACAGCACATGTGTCGCACAGGGTTCTGCAGCATCGCTCAATATCCAAATTGGTCGGCGAGCCAGCTGCAATTCCCGCAGCAGCGTGGTAGGATGTAGGATAGTGTTGTGGGCTGACAGCAGACCCCAGGTCAGATCAGGCCACACAGGCCCACTCAGTTGCATGTGTGGGTCACGGCATGCACTTTACCACTCTCCGAGGCACTCCCAATACAAAAGCGGTTCATTGTTCTGCTGGCTCGTTCACGTTCCGTTTTCAGACCAGTAGCAGCTCCCCCACCGGGGATCACCATCAGCCCGACACCGCACCTTCAGCTCCCCACTGGCGCTTCTTGCGGGGCAAACTCGCACACTGCTCTTGTGGCAGTGAACCAGGAAATGCGCCGCAGAGCCGCAGATTTGCTGCCACAGCGCTCACCAGAGCTCTGTGAGTTGTTCCGTGTAGTGTACTGTACTGTGCGATGCCACTGATTCTTTGTTCCTTGATTTGGGGGAGTAGTAGGGAGTGCAGGTATCAGCAGTGCCCCAAGTCCTCCGCAAGTGTTCCTCCGCAAGTCACACTACTAGGCCTCAGCCCTCACACAGACGCCAGACCTGCCTGCGGTTGTTTTATCGGGCGTAAATCGCAATCGGCTTTATCAAACGGGTCGCGCTGCCGTCCAAGTCAATCTCAGGTGCTTCACAGCCATGTTGGGTTCTTGGCTATGCTGGATGATATAGGATTCAGATTACAGCCGGCAGAGCCCTCTCAATGAGTGGCCATCTTGCTGCTCGGTCAGCCAAGCCACCGCCGTGTCCTCAATCACTTTGATAGTCAAATCCAGGAAAGCATTGCTATTCCTGTCATATTGCATTGTGAATTGCATGTCTGGAGACCTATTGTTGATCCACTGTAAAAACGTCTCAACTGACGTATCATCTTCTTCCCAAAGCATAGAGACATTGTCTATATAGGGACGCCACATAGCTATTTTATGTTTGAAAGGATTCTGTTCATTTGTTCATAATCATCCATGAACAAATTCGCTAGATCTGAGGAAAATTTTGCTCCCATCGCAACTCCTTCATTTTGGTTATAGACGGTTTTGATGAACTGAAAATAGATTTTGTATAGAGCAATTTCTGTGAGTTGAACTATAAACTCTGTGGGGACGGAATGGGGATGTTTCCCTCAATCCAAAATGCCAGGGAACACCAGTAATGCCTCTTGCAGCGGGATGTTAGTGTAGAGCGGTTGTATATCTAGCGTAACTAAAAGAACTTGAGAGTTGATGAAGGGTGCACTCTCTGAGTTGAGGTCCGGCCCGGTCAAGAATCAATATTTTTTGTAGTGATCGGATCCTTTCTGCCGCTATAGGGGAACAGGGGGGGATCCACTTGATACACAGCTCTCTACGTGTACTTGTGGCACTTCTTCCTCTCCGACTTCCCAACTTTGAAAGTTTCCATTGCGTCCAGTAGGCCTTATGGACAGTAAAGAGATGGTTCTTCCTAAGTGGTGCAGATTTCACATATGACCACATGTGAGACATAGATACTTGCCATAGTAGTTTGAGGTCTTGGTCTGGCAGTTCCCTCCTCCAGATCTCCGTCAACAAAGTTTGCACTTCTTCCACGGCCTGAATTAACATCCAATACCATTCTGCGACTTCTTTCCCCAAAAGCGTCCGTGAGCGTATCCTAGCCTCCAATTGCCAATTCCCTTTACTGTCCTTTTCCAGGGTGCTTACCCTGCTTGCTAGTTGGTAATATTTAAATTTCAATAGAAGGTTTTGATGAAATGAAAAAAGATTTTGGCTAGAACAATTTCTGTGAGTTGAACTATAAACTCTGTAGGGGATGGAATGGGGATGTTTTCTTGAATCCAAAATGCCAGAGATCACCAGCAATGCCTCTTGCTGCGGGATATAGTGTAGAACGGTTGTATAGCTATCATAACTAAAAGGACTAGAGAGTTGTTGAAGGGTGTACCCTCAATGGGTTGAATCAACTTCATACTATATCCGACGTAGGAGCGGGTTAGAGGGACAAAATGTTTAAAGAAAATGTCATTGTATTGATACAGTGGTTGCAATAGAGATCCACAGCCAGAGACAATCGGTCAGCCATGATGTTTAGTTACATTTTTATGTATCTTAGGTAAGGTGTATATTGCTGGAATTCTGGGGTGTTTGACATTCAAGAAGGTATGTTCATTCTTTATAAGAAAGTCTTCTTGTACCCCTCGATTGAAAACAGTTTGGATCTGGGATTGCACCTCTTATGAGGGATCGTTTTTTGGTCTCGCTGAGCCAGCGCATGCACTGCCCTGAGACATTTAGTATTGGGGTTTTCAAAGTGCTGCAACAGCAGGCTTTTGGTGGCCTAGCACTTGCGTTCACGCGAGCGTGCACACGCGCTGCAGCCATCTGCCTCCCTTCCAGCGCTTCCCGACTGACCGAGCTTAGCCGTGTATGATTCCCAATGAAGCTCCCGCAGGTGCACATCACCGTCCTATCTCCTCAATTATAATATACGTTTTTCTGTTGTGATGTCAGGAATTGATGGATCTTTCATGGTTTATGATGTCACTTAGCACATATTACCGAAAGACATACAATCTTTAATTATTTATGCAACTTCAGTGATTGTTTTTGAGTGCTTACTTGGTGGTTTTTGCTAATTTAGTTCTCAATAGCAAGCTTGAGCGCTACCTGCTTTTGGGCATTGCCATATTGCACTCAGGCTTTCCATCTATTACGGTTAATTAAATCCTGACCCTAATCCCCACTAAAGAGCCTCTCACTCTCACAGACTCTCACAGACACTCTCTCACAGACACTCTCTCACAAACTCACTCTCACAGACACTCTCACAGACTCACTCTCACAGACACACTCTCAGACACATTCTCACAGACACTCTCTCCCAGACTCACTCTCACAGACACTCTCTCCCACACTCTCACAGACACTCTCTCACAGACACTCTCACAGACACTCTCACACTCTCTCACAGACACTCTCTCACAGACTCTCTCACAGACACTCTCTCAGATGCTCTCACAGACACTCTCTCACCGACTCTCACAGACACTCTCTCACTGACACACTCACAGACACTCTCGCAGACACTCTCACAGACACTCTCTCACAGACTATCACTCTCAGACACTCTCTCACAGACACTTTCTCACAGACACTCTCTCACAGAGACTCTCACACAGACACTCTCATACAGACACTCTCACAGACACTCTCTCACAGACTCGCAAACACTCTCTCACAGACACTCTCAGGTACTCTCTCATAGACACTCTCATAGACACAGACTCTCTCTCAGACTCTCTAACAGACACTCTCTCAGACACTCTCTCACAGACTCTCTCTCACAGACACTCTCACAGACTCTCTCACAGACAGACTCTCTCTCACAGACAGACTCTCTCTCACAGACAGACACTCTCTCAGAGACACTCTCTCACAGACTCTCTCTCAGACACTCTCTCAGACTCTCTCACAGACTCTCTCTCACAGACACTCTCTCACAGACAATCTCTCACAGACACTCTCACAGGCACTCTCTCACAGACTTTCTCACAGACACTCTCACAGACACTCTCTCACATACTCTCTCACAGACTCTCTCACAGACACTCAGACTCTCACAGACTCTCTCTCACAGACTCTCTGACAGACACTCAGACTCTCACAGACTCTCTCTCACAGACTCTCTCTCACAGGCACTCTCTCACAGACACTCTCACAGACTCTCTCTCATAGACTCTCTCACAGACTGACTCTCTCACTGACTGACTCTCTCACTGACTGTCACTCTCTCACTGACTGACTCTCTCTCACTGACTGACTCTTTTCACTGACTGACACTCCCTCTCACTGACTGACTGACTCTCGCTTAAAGACTGACTCTCGCTTAAAGATTGACTCTCGCTTAAAGACTGACTCACTCTCACTATCTCACTGACTCACTCTCTTTCACTCACTGACTGACTCACTCTCTCACTCTCACTGACTGACTCTCACTGACTGACTCTCTCACTGACTCACACTCTCTCACTGACTGACTAACTCTCTCACTCTCACTGACTGACTGACTGACCTTCACCCTCCTGTTATTTATGCCCCCATAACAAAAAAATACACAACAAGTAACCATTGGGACAGACAGATACAAGTTGCCAGCATTGAAAGGACAAAAAAAACTCAAGACATTATTTTTAATACTTTTTTAATATGGTCGTTTAGTTGTACATAATGCTTTTTTGGTCATATCTAAGGTAACAAAAATGCTTCTGACACATCTTTATTATAACTTTTCAGCATGCTGCAAACTTCTGTACAGCACAGCTTAAAGACATAGGTAAAGTCAATATCTCTGGCTAAACACTTATGAGTTCCCAAAGGCGAGACCTATTGGCTATGCCAATGCTTGTTTAACCTAGTTGAATGTTCTTCAACCAACAGTTGTCTGTGAAGTTCTGTACAATGAGAATCTTTGTCCTGGACCATATTCCCGCCCCCCTCATCAGCTGGTTTAATTATAATGTAAGGATTGGCTTACAAAGCTCGTAAAGTAGCATTTTTTTCTTTGGATATTGTGTATTTGATGTACTTGCATGTGTTGGTAATCTTATGAATGTCTCTCAAAGGTAATAATCACTGCAGGGATAGTGTTGGAAAAAGGATTAAAGGTAGAGGTGGGTATTAATCCAGTAATGCTGTGATCACCCAAGTGATCTTTGTTGGTGAAAAAATGTCTTAGTCTTATCTTTCGAAAATATCTCTGTAATTCTAGCTTAACTAAAAAAGTGTCATATTTAGTTGTGGGAACAAAACTCAACCCCTTAATTAATAAGGACATTTAGTGTAAAGTCAATGTGTGTCTGGATACATTAAATATAGGGGGTTCAGATGTCGCAGTCGGACCTAATTTAGACCTCAACATTGATATCTGTCTCCATGTTTGTCTTTCCTCATGCAAGTCTTGTTTCATTTGTGCATCTTGGTAAAGTTCAAAGGTTTTCGTTGTGTTTTGGATGAGAATTATGTCGATTGACCCAGTCAGTCGAACATGGCGCCTGTCACTTTGTCATGCACATTCCATTAGCCCTCCCTCTATCTCTCCACACAATTTATAGACGTCTCGAGCAAGTCCAGAGCCTCCAATGCATGTATTTTTCACACAGTACCTGGATTGCTGATTTACACACAATGGTATGTCTTTACAGCTTCTGGGCAAACCTTGCATCTGTTTTTTTGTCACTTAAAAAGTTTTGTATATTATTTTTGGTCGCTTACATAGTTCTGTATGTTGTTTTTAACTTTGTTTTTGGAATGGTAGGTTTATTGAATGCCAATATTTAAGAGTTCATTTTTTTGCCTTAACGTAATCCTTTGTTTATCGTTTGTAATCCTTGTATTAATTCTCAACATGTGACATCCTGTACCTGATTTTGACTTCCTTTTGCACTTGGCTGTAGGCTCTGCATGTCTGTTGTCATTTGCTATTGTGACTGGTGTGATATGGCCTGGCTCCACGTTCTATGTTCTAGCGTGGAACCAGCTCCATCAAGTGTAGAAAGAGGGCAAAAGGTTTACGTGAGGACATCGGCGGCCATTTTGAGGCTCCAGGTCTTTCGGAGATTTCTCGTTTTTTTGTAAAATTTGAAGGTAGGTTTGTTCTTCATTTATCTTGGAAAATCAAAGCTTGTGTCCTGTGTTTTAAGGTATACCTACATTACTTACTCGATGTGACAGGCTTGTCAACACGGTGACAAGCACACCTCTAATGGAACATTTGAAGAAGATTTTAAGTATTTGCTACAAGACATAGTGGGAGCCTTCATTATATTACGCATATTTTCATTCAGGAGGTTACAAGTGTGGTGTTTTAAAAAATAGGAAAAGGAAGGGAAAGGTGTTGTTTGAAATTTCGTATTAAATTTATTGTTTATTCCTCCTAAAGGGTTGTTGAGATGCAAAATGTAACTGCACCTCCGTTTTTTCTGTCTAATCCAGGGAATCTCCGGTCAAGTGGAAAAAATGGAGGAAAAATTTGAAAACTATGCAAGAGTTTGTGGCACTAATTTGAGTGCAGAGAGGAAACAAGCATTATTACTCCACTGTTTAGTTGGTGAGGGGCAGGAAGTGTTGGAGAACTTGCCACAGTTGAGCCCTGCAGTTCAAAGGGGATTGAATGAATACAAAATATGCATCAAACAATTAGATTTACATTATCTGCCTAAGGTGAGCACCATCATGGAGCGATATTATTTTGGGTTAAGAGAACAAGGAAATGAGGATACTGTGGAGGAATTTGTGACCTCACTACGAAAGTTAGCTTCAAGTTGTAAATTTGGGGAGCTTGTGGAAGAGAGAATACGGGATCAATTTGTTTTAAGATGCTGCAGTGATAAAGTAAAGGAAGAGCTGTGGTTAAAGGATGAGCCGCCATTAGACGAAGTAATGGTTATTGCTAAACGTGTGGAACATACGCTCAAATGTGTAGGTGAGTTGAGTAAGGTGGGTGTAGAAGAGGTTGTACGTCAGGCGGTACAAAAAATCTGACACTGTACAAAAATCTGACACTGCCAACTACAAGAGTAGAGAGGAAGAAAATAAGGCGGCTAATATGCATTTTGAAAGGAAAAGTTTAATGATGTTTCAGGGAACCTGTTATCGCTGTGTCAAATTTGGTCACAAAGCTAATGCAAGAGAATGCCCTGCTCTCAAGGTGGTTTACAGTAATTGTGGGAAAAGGGGTAATTTCACAAAGAACTGTCATTTTCGTAACAAAACCGACAGTAGGAATGAAGTGAGAGAAGTTTCTTCTCAAGTGAATGAGTGTGGTGTGGAACATCCTTCTGAGTGGGTCAAAGTGGGAGATGTAAAAATTAAAAGGAAATTTGATTCATGCTCTCACCTCACCTTCATATCTAAGGAGGAGTTTGGGAGGAATTTTTCAAGCAAGGTCAAATTAACAAAATCTGACATTAGACCTACAGGCTATGGTGGAACTCCAATTAAAATGTTGGGATACTTTATGAGTTGTGTAGAATGCAATGGAAGATTTACTGATGCTAACATTTATGTGGCAGAGAAAGGAGACAATTTGCTGAGTTGGACTCACCAAGCACGTTTGGGTATCATTCTCAATCCCAATGGTAACCCCTTGTGCAAGTACAGTCGATTGAGAATGTTTATAACAAGTTTGTAAAGAAGTTTGAGGGTTTGTTCAGTGACTCTTTAGGTTGTTTAAAATGTTATAGTCACCGGATTAAACTCAAGCTTGGTGCAAAACCCATTGCAGCCAAGGAGAGGAGGATTCCCATCAGTGTGCAAGAGGCAGTTCAAAATGAGATTGACAGGTTACTAGTTACTGGTGTGATAGAGCCTGTGGAGGCTACAAAGTGGTTGGCTCCCATAGTTGTAGCGCGAAAGGCCAACAATGAGATTCGTATTGGTGTGGATCTTCGCGCTCTCAATAAAGAGGTTGTGGTGGACAAGTTTCCACTCCCTAATGTTGATGAAATGGTTTCGACCTTAGAAGGTGCTTGTTATTTTAGTACATTAGACCTGGCATCGGCATACCACCAGGTGCCCGTCAATAAGGATTCACAAGAGCTGACTGCGTTCATAACTCCCATGGGGGCATTTAAGTTCTTAAGGATGCCTTTTAGGTTAGTGTCAGCAGCCTCTGTTTTCCAGAGAATCATGAATGATGTCATCGAGGGCGTTCCCGGAGTCAGGTGTGACCAAGATGATGTTTTGATTTATGGGGAAACTATTGAAGACCATGATTGCAGAGTAACTAAGGTGCTAGAGAGATTGCTTAAAGCAGGTCTGTCTTTACGTCGTGACAAGTGTAAATTTGGGGTAACTGAGGTTGATTATCTTGGACATCATAAATCTGGTAATGGCGTAAGACCCACAAAAGAGTTGGTGGACACCATAGTGAATTTGAAGGAACCGTGTTCAGAGGAGGAGCATCCTCCTTCTTGGGCATGGCTGAGTTTTAAAGCAAATTCATTAGAAGTTTCGCTGATAAAACGGTCCATCTCAGAAGCTTACTGTGCAAGAACGCTGCGTTTGAGTGGGATGAAGCGTGCAAGGAGTTTTCAGGTGTTAAGAGGGATCTCAAGAATGCTCCTAATTTACAGGCTTTTAAACCAGGTGACGTGACACACATCATAACTGATGCAAGCAAAAAAGGTTTGGGTGCCCTGCTGATCCAATTGAGAAATGGTCATGAGCATCTGGTTGCATGTGCTTCCAGATGTCTGAAGGGTGCTGAGCTAAACTACTCAGTAATTGAAAAAGAGTCTTTTGTCATTTTTTGGGCACTCAACAAATTACAAAAAATTGTTTGGGGTACCTCCTTTATTGTCAGGTCAGATCATAAGCCTCTTAAAGAAATTTTTGAAAAGAAAGGCCTTGACTCAATTTCTTTGAGGATCAGGAGGTGGGTTATATCTTTGCAAGAGTATAATTTAGTTTTTGAATATATTCTTGGGTGTTCAAATGTGTCTGCTGACTGCCTCTCGCGTTTAGTGGACACTGTAGACTCAACAGAGTTGTCTTGTGAGGAAGGACTGGATGAGGAGTTTGATGTAAGAGTGTGTGATATCACTTTAGGTGTGATAAAAGAAATTGAGTGTAAGGAAGAATTGAAGAAAGATCCAGAATTGTTGGGTGTGATGTGACAAGACAAGGAAAACAGACTTGAGAAGCCCTTGTCGTTAGTGTCTAAAGAATTAGCCATTGTTGAGGGTATCTTAACTAGAGCCACAAGGCTAGTTCCACCCGAGAGATTAGGGAGCAACATTATCCAGATGGCACACGAAGGTCACATGGGTATTTCAAAAACCAAAAAACGCATTAGACAAGATTTTTGGTGGCCTGGTTTGGATCTCATGGTGGAACTTGTGGTGCGTGATTGTGTTCCTTGCTCTTTGAGCGACAAAGTTCTTAAGCCCAGACAACCACCCATGGTTTGTAGGAAATTACCCATGTGTCCTTGGGATGAAGTTGCCATTGCTATTGTTGGACCTCGTCACGGTAAACATCAAACTCCTTATTTGATTGTTTTGTTGGAATTATACTGTCTGTGGATTGAAGTGAGTTCTCTGAGAGACATTACGACACAATGCATAATCAAGTTTTTGGATTCTATCTTCAAGCATGAAAGTTTTCCTTGCTCGTTACTAATGGACAATGGGCCACAATTTTATTCACGTGAAATGGAGGATTATTTAGTGAAATGTGGCATTGAACATAAGAAAATTTCTCTGTATCATCCCGAGTCTAATGGTGCTATTGAGAGATTGAACAAAACATTGAAATAAAGCATACAACTTGCGAGAGTCAACTGTTTAAACTGGAGGGATGAGTTACAAAATCGCATTTCTGCTTATAGATTTACTCCTCATTCTTTAACTTTTGAATTATTCAAAGGGAGATCTGAAACCGTTTTGTGTCCAGGGTGAATGATTCTGGATAAAGGTCTCAAGGACAATGGCATTGGTGAATGGAGAGACAAGGAATTAGCCCTTCAACAAAAAAGGAAGATCTATGTTGATGCTCGCAGGTCTAGTAACGTTGTTAAGTTCAAAGTTGGTGACAAAGTCAAAGCTAAAGCTCCTGTAGGCTGTCAAAACTGGTCCAAGTTCACTTCTGTAAAGAGTGTGGTTATAATATTCAAAAACACTGTCAAAACTGATGATGGTCGCATCTGGAACCACAGTCGCGTTGTTCATGTTAGGCCAAACAACGAGAACATTTGTGAGTCTGAGTCTTCTGATGGGGCTTCATCTCATTTGATATCTGAGCCTACTCGTAAGAGTGTTAGAGCCTGCAAAGGCCCAAGATATCTTAATGATTTTGTGTGAAGTTAATTTTGCATTTGTTGTGTATTACTGACATACTGTTTTCTCCCTTTTTTTGTGTATTTTAAGGAAAAGAAGTATTATGTTTAGTTTCTTTCTTATATCTTATTGTAAAAAATGTATTTCAAATGTAAGAAGGAAGAAGTGTGATATGGCTGGCTTCTATGTTCTAGCGTGGAACCAGGACTTCAGAGTGTTCTAGATTTGTCAGTTGGCCAGCTCGTCAATGGATGGGGTTGCATATTAAAGCCTCTCTTGAACTTTCCCTGTATAGTCCATCTTACTTTGTAACAACTGGGTCACTTTCCAGAGCTGGTTTTGACTGAGCCTAAATATGCTTTTGTGGACAGGACACAACATCTAATGGTTCCTATTGATGACTTTCTTTAGTGTGCTTTTAACACTGCTTTTTGTCTTACAATTGGTTTATGTACTAGCTCTGGTTGTTGGTCTATGCATTTTCACAATTTGTTTGTGTCTACGCCTAACTTTGTAACTATTTATGGTTAGATTTTAGGTTCAACTTTACACACTTGTATTTGTTGGCCCATCATTTGCTTTTATTAGTGATCCTTGGTTTTGGTTGCTTTATAGGTTGTCTATACCTTTTGTAGAACATTAATTATCTGGTTTTCTTGTGACATTTATTGTGGTGTGTCCCTTGTTGTGTCAGGTAAGCAGTTGCATAGGATCTAAGATGTGATTCTTATATGTCATACACCCCTTATAGATTCAGAAAATTCCTCTCTCTTTCTGGGTTGCTACACTTTCTGTCTTGAGAAAGACCCTGTCAAATAATTTTCTATGGTCGAAACTTCAACTTCTACATCTTAAACATATTTGCATTCATTGCCTGGCCTCTGGGAAACTGATTCAGTCTTTTGATTTCTCGAAAGGGCTTTCACCCTCAAACATATGTCATTTTGGTTAAGATACTCTTTTTTGTTATGTGCATTGGATATTCTGTCACATATTTTTCACCTTTCGGTTTCAGTGCGCCATCACTTGAGGCACCTTTTCACGCTTTGGAATTGTCTTCTTATTCATGCAATGTTAGGAACAATTAAATTGAAGAATTCTAAATATTATTTTTTGTCATAGCAGGTCTTATGTTAATCCCTGCCAATGTATTGAATGTTTCTAAAGGATTACCATTGGAACATCATTCTATTTATGTCCTATATTACCCTAGTTCCATTGGAATACAGGGTGCCCCCCATTTCTTCCCGATGGGGACAATGCCAGTCATGACCTGGGCTGGAGTTAGGTAGTCACCCTAAACACCTCCACACCCACACACACTACAAACAATGCAAAGCTAAGCAAGAAACGAGCACCACACAGGTAGGTAGGTTACAACGAGAGAACATATATTGTGCAATATAATAAGAACTCGAGGAGAGAGTGTTTGTATATAAAGGTCAAACCCTAAACCACAGCATTAGATATACACACAGCATAAGGTCTATGGCAAGGCCACTAAAATTATGCAGCAAAGGAGAAGGAAATTGTCTAATAATACGTTCACATATATCAAAAGGTAGTAGTCCTTCACCTCAATTCATTAATTCCAGATAATTGAAGCATAAGCAAGACAAACATGAAGTTATGGTTTTACTTTCATAATACAGCGTATAATGGTACTATTAAACATTTAAGTCTTACTGCCCATTTAGTTTACAAGAGGCATATCATCTAGGTTTGCCTTTTTTCTTTGACTGCGTAATACATATATCAATAACATCGTTACCAGTGTGACTTGCCACTTTTGTGCTATTTCTTGTACTTTGTTATTTTTGTAAACTCTTCTGTTTGCAGCATCTATTTGTAAACATACCTTGAGGCTTAGATGAAAGATTGTAAGGTTTGAACCTTGAATTTTGTAACTTTTGATACTGTGGAATAAAATACATATCTCTTTTTATTAATTTATATAATTTGGTCTCCTAGCTTTATTGGCATAATTCAACTATATGCGCCATCAACATTATCATTATTCCTTAAATTACAAAAGAACATGTAACCCATGGGAGGAATACACCATTGACTCGCTGCAGGTGTCAGAGTATAACGTTTTAAGTAGCTTTACCCTGTTTCAAAATATTTCAAACTTCTGGCTTAGAGCTATATATAAGGTTCAATAGTCACTGCCACTCCCATCCTCAGTCGGGTAATCAAAATTAGAGCCCCAAATTGTTTGTTTAAATCATTCTTTCACACTGCAAGGTGCGGTGCAATGAGTATTTCGGGGAAATAATTTGAGTATTTTCGTTCCTTTGGTGGGCTCCACCTTACTCTAAACTTATAAATGGATATGATGGAGCAGGGGTTTGCGTAAATAAAGCCTGCTTGGATTAAGCCCCTAGTAACTGTACCATTAGCTAACAGTGTGCTGTAACATTTATTAACGGTATGCGGAGAAACTCTTCAGAAAGATAACTAACATGGGGAATGCTTTTGCGCATGCATATGAAAAAGTGTATATTAATGCATTGAACTAGGCCGCAAAATGCGTGTGAAGCTTATAAAAACGTAACACTAATGCTGCTTTCATATGCATGTTACTAATGTTTGCTAGGGATAATAATGGGTTACACATGGATCAGTGCAGCATTTGGGTTGGTGCGTTTAAAAATCACATTTCATGAAAAATAATATTTGTCTGTGTTTTATTCATCATAGTGAACCGTGCATAGGCCACCATTTCTGCTTCAGTTGCCAATATGGGTTTAAAGAAAAATAAATCAAATTAAATGAAAATTCTGAGTGGAGAAGAGAGCAAAGGCACAAAAAGTGGACTTCTACAGATTCTGATTGACAGTCAAACTACGGAAGAGTACAGTTTGATAATAAGAGAATGAATTCACTTCCTCATGAAACCGAGGAACTAAGACAAAGAGAGGATGGAGAACTTGAAAAAATGTTGCAGAGAATGCTCTTCAGGAAATACGTGCCATGATTTTGCTTTGAAAATGTTTCTTGGGTTATGAATGATGTAATGTAGAACATCAGAACAATACAAGATTGAATAAAGTGATCATGCCAAGTGTGGTGTGACAAGACACCCCTTGCTTTAGCCAATCAGAGCGGGTTATTTTCTTAGTTTGCAACAAATGTGGGATGGTCATGTAGGTTTTAGGGTATAACTGGGGTGCTCTGCGGGGTGTGGTTTGTAGATGTCGCTGAATCTAGTTGGTGATTGTCGCTGTCGTCGGTTTGCTGCTTCCAGATAGAGGCCTACCTGTTTGCTATTTCTCTGATTCCTGACTTAGTCTTTGCCTTTCAAAACCTTCTTGAAGGGCTTTCACTACCTTTGTGGCCAGCGGGTAGATTTCCTTATACCTTACTAGGCCTGTATTTAGTAAACTTCGATTTGCATTATCATTTGAGATGTATATTTCTCTCTGAAACTTTTCTCTCTTCCCTATCCAGTCCTCAAATGTATTGTACTTGATATGAGATTTATTTTCGCTCTCTGCCAATGTTTTCTTCATTTGTGCTGAAATATGATTGGCGATATATTAGTCTGTAAATTATGAGCATTAAAAGAACTACACATTATTTCGATAAAGAGTTATAATTATACATATAGAGTGTCATTATTTTATAGTGTAGTAATAATCAATAATTAGGGTAATTCAGTCTTCAACTTCTACATAGGTCTTTCGCCACATCTACGTGGTATGATTGGTAAGACGAGTTATGAAAACCGTATTTTCACCGAAATCAGCGTGAAGGGGATCATTGTTGGGTATTGTGAATGGGCCTTGTAATTTGAGTAAAAATGATTGATCCCTGACCGCTGGACCAGATATAAAATGGAATAAAACATACTAGATGCTTTTACCCCATCACCGATAATCTGATTGCAATCCTAGTCCAGCATGTACGTGGGCAATTGGTTTGTGACTGCTTACATGTTAATTGTGTGAATCATCACATCCTTACTGTTTCTAGTTATTTTTTGTTTTAAAAAGATATGTTTCATCTAAACTTTGCAAAGCCTCCTCTTTTGTGAGCTCTTTCCAATCATCAGGAATTTCAGCTGGCAGAGCTTTGTACGCCTGAGCAAACTGATCGTTGAACTCTTTAAAGACAAACTTCCAGTAATCCGAAGCAGTGAGACTGGCATCTGGCTGGATCTTCCAATCAGGGTAAAAAGTACGATAATCTTTATAAGGATAATATTTCCCTTCTGTGTCACTATTTCTGAAGTTATGGTTAGAACACACTCTTGATGTGCAAATACTAGTTACAAGTATGGTTGTGTCGATGAATCTATACTGACCCAATCCTACAGACCTATGGCTTTGAGCAAAATGTTCCTCGTGCGCCCTTGCTCCAGCCTCACATGGAACTTTGCAAAATGGGCACTGTTTACCACACCCACATAGTTTCATAAAAAACTCATCGAGTATTTTAACTGGAATGTCTGTTAGCCTTCTCTCGATTTCAATTGCTTTGAATTCTCCCAGGATTTCATGTTTTAGGCTATCCACATAGAAGTTGACATAGTTTACAAACTGTGTTATATTAAGTTTCCGTTGTAAACCAAGGGCTGCAGTAGAGCCTTTATCGATGTGAATGTCACTTTCTAATAACGTACTGAATGTTTGCACAAAGGCTGCCATGTTTTTTTGATTTCCTGACTTGGACAGAGCTGCTCTAACTTTGTTTTCTATTTCAGAATATATTTTTGTGTCCAGAGCTTCGAGACCTGATTTATTTTGATAGTTTGTTAAAATACGATCCCAAATCCATTTTTTAATAAAAGATTCATAGTTGGATATATATGATAGGTAGGTTTCAAAGTCATTTTTTTCCAGGAGCTCCTTCAAGAGATTGTATTGCAATAATGATCTGCTGCTGAATGCTTCTGAGCTGATGTCACCCATCACTTCTGTTCCGAGTCGTTTGTTGACATACTCAACAAGACTTGGCTTGAGGCACTTAGAACAGAAATGTTTAGCATTTGTCAGACAGGCATCTTTCTCCTGGTAATCATCTATAAATCTGGATAAATACTGATCTTTAAATTTTGTTACGTTGTTTTGTGGGTCATTTTCTTTGAGAAAGGCGTCGTGCATTTCCTGAAAGTTACAAGCTGCCTGCCCTAGAATCTCACGCTTCAGGTGCACCTCCATTTGAGGTGTGATGTCCATCTTTTCAGCTTTCTTCTGGTCGAGGTCTTCGTTGATCATACGCAGCAATTCTTTACAGTAGTTGCTGTGATAATCACCCTTGGACTCTTTTTTCCCCATTACAAACTGCATACATTTTTCCTGTAATGAATAACAGTCTGTCTCATTATGTTCCTTTTTATTATCATTTAAACCGAACCAATGTTTAACTTTCTTTGGTAGCCATTGAAATTGTTTAAATGGTCCAATTACACCTCTGGACACTTCCGGTGATTTACCTTTGTAACCTTTCAAACTCATACTTTGTGCCAGTTCATTATGTGCGGGCCCGCGATTCTGCAAGTCTTCGATCGCGAGCCATTCCATATCCTCATGGACCTGAATCTTCTCTAAAGGGCTGCGAGGCAAGCTGAAGAACGCTCTTGTCCACATGCTTTCAAATTCAGTTTCCAGCTCTTTCTGGGTAAGTTTCTTTTTCTTTTTTTTACAGTCTTCCAGCAGACGATCAACGTGATCTAAAATGCTTTTTATACAATCGTCTAAAATACGGTCTGTTTCAATCCGACCTTTTCGAATCGTAAATGCATCATCGAGTTTACTTTCTAAAGTGTTTTTGAGTTCTTTTTTGAGAGATGTTGTGCTTAAAATAAAATCACCTTTATATTTCTGCACAAGTTGCACATTTCTGACCCCACTCTTGAAGTAGTTTTCAAGATCTTTTAATATGACCTGCTCTTTTTGATTGATTTTCTGATTTGCTTCTTGTTTTATTTTCTTGAAGACATGTTCAGCTTGGTCCGGGGACTGATTCTGAATTTTAGTTACTCCTCTAGTTATCAATTCCTGCACCTCTTTGCGGAAAGCCCATTCCCAGTCACCATAAGTCTTTGACAGCTGGTTATAGGCTGCAGCAGCGAGACTATTTCTAAAGCTGAAGATGAATCGTTCGTGCTTCACGGCGTTCCACAGACTCTTCAACCACTCGATGAAAGAGGGTATATCTTGGGCAGTCCTGGTCTTCATGAACTCAAACAGGTACATCTTTAGCTCATGGACACTCTCACTGTATCCCAGGTTCACGGGGGCCATGGGTGGGACACCGTGCCATAAACCAGGGATGTACCAAGTATGTTTCTCTGTATCATAGTCAATGATATCGGAGAATGTGAGCACCTTGCTCTGTTTTTCCATCACACTTGCAGCCCTGGTCATCTCATTGAGCTGCTCCAGGAGTTTTTCTCTGTCTCTCATGTTTTTTCCAGCAGCGGAAACATCACTGACATTTTGATGCACAAATTGGCAATTTATTTTCTTTCCTGTTTTTTTCATTCTGAGGAACGCATGGACCACAATCTGCAGAACATCCTTCATCTCTGTGGCATTCTCCATGGCCAAGTTAATAATAGTGATGTCACTTAGCCCGATCACCATGGTTGCCAGCTCGTTGTCATGGTCATAGCTGTCTTCCAGCGTCATCAGTTCTGGGGCCTTCAGTCCTTCGGTGTCGATAACAAGGATGAAGTCACAGCCAAGCTCCTTCTTGAGGTTTTCATCCACTTTGATAAGTAACATGAAGGCGCCGCGTGTGCATCTTCCGCTGCTCACAGAAAACTGGAGTCCAAACATGGTGTTTAGAAGGGTGGATTTACCAGTGCTCTGCACTCCCAGAACTGTGATAACTAACATTTTGCTCCTTCCTCCCAGTTTTTTGTTGAGCGCGGTAAAAACATCTGTTATCCACAGCAGGGGGATGTTAGAGACGTCCCCATCAATGAGCTCTAAAGGGAACCCCCCCAAAAGAAGGTGCACCGCAAAGTCCGGTAGGTTAGAGAACTGGCATTTCTCTTTTTTAAATTTTCCCTCTTTTACCAAGAAAGCTTCTGACTCATATAACTGTCCCAACTCACGCATGAAGTGCTCAACTCCCAAAGAACTCTCACATATTCTTCGATCTAGTTCAAGCAGGTTTTTTTTGTCATTTCCTGGGGTCTCAAGTTGCTTTTTATATTCCTCCCTTAGGCTAGAAAGATTATTTCTTGCAATGTGATCCAAGGAAAGTTTCATCCATTTTAGGAAATAATGCTTCTTCACCTTGGATCGCTCCGCTATGCCAGAGACAAACTTTTGTATGTCTGTTGGCACAGGGCCTTTATGTTGTTGTGTGCGAAGATTTAACAACTCTTTCTTCAGCTGAGATCTATAGGTCTCTACTGGGGTATCCGCTTGTCTTTTCATTCTGCACATTTCCTTTTCGACTCTAGTCACTTCCCTCCATAGACCTCCCTGTAGTCTCATGGTTTCCTCTTTGTACTCCACCACACTGGTGATCTGCGCAGTGATTTGCTCAGCACACTCTCTGGCACTGGTGCATTCCTCAGAGTCCTCATCAACTTTGATACCTAGATTGCGTGCTGTAAAGACCATACTTTCTAAAGACTTTGGACAAGTGGACGTTTCTAAAATGCACTTAATGGTATTCTGTACGTTTTCCACAAACTGGGCATCATTCATTGTTTTATCTTTTATTAATACATGCGACTCATTGTTTTCCTGTGCTGACGTCAATGACTGAATATACTCCTGTGTTTTATGATTGTTTGCTTCTTCTGGGAGAAAGAAATATATTTTCTGTAACGAGTCACCAAGAGATGACAACTTTTTAAAAAGTGGCTTATCAATGTTATTAGTAAATATAAACACAGCTGATGATACCTGTGTTAAAAAGCTAAACTGCAGCCAATGGGACTCAATATCTCCCCGTAGATTTGTAACTGCAACAGGTTCTGGGAACACATCAGAATTCTTCCTCCCCCCAGGAAAGTACCAGGAGATCTCCACTAACCCATCAGAGATCCTCCGGGGCACATTCCCAGATTCCATCTCTCTATGAATGAAGAAGTCATGGTGCTGCTGAGGGGGGCTGAGAACCGCATTCAGAATCTTGGACTTGGATAAGCTGCAGCTCCCCAGACGCACGAAGGAAATGGTGGACATCGGGGTGAGCACAAGGCTCTCTTCTTTACTCAAGGCTCCATCTCCCAGATTCGTAGGCTTCCACTGCCTTACGATATCTCTCATGGCCCACAGCAGGAATGTGAATTTAGAGCCATCGCTGGGAGGCATCAATAGCGGAAGAGCAAAGTGGCACATGGACATTTTTTGCATAATCTCTTGCTGCAAGATGCCATCTGAACAATAAAGGAGGACACAGAGGACGTCCAAGGGATGGATGAAATCTATGTGGTTGTCACAATCAAATTCACCATGTCCCACAGTTCTGTTCTTTCCAGCATTTGTGTTTTTATCAGTATGGACAAAGGTCACTTGTTTCACTTTTGTTTGTCTTGCAGTCACATTCAGTGACATGAGCTTTCTCATAAAACACCAAGGAATATCTTCTAACCTCTCAATTTTAAACTCTGTGATACTTCCTGCGCATAATTTAAGGATGTCACACGACAAAAGCTTCTTGTTTTCATAAGAATTCATGTTCAGGTTGCATCGTATTAACTCATAGTCTTTTCTTACATCTGCAAAGACAAAAACGAGAAGTTCAAGAAGGTGCTCTTTTTTGCCATACTTTAATACAGAATAACTACTTTGCAACAGTTTGAATTAGGAAAGCCAATTTTATGTTAATGTCCAGTAGTCACATTTACCAACATTCAAAACAAGAAATCATAAATAAATAAACACATTTGTTGATTTATATAGCGTAGCTTATCACCCCTGAGGGTATCCTGGCACCGTCCATGTCCACAGGGAGATTAAGTGATTTGCCCAGAATCACAGGATGTGGAACCGACCCTGAGACTCGAATCCAGATACCCAGCTCCCGAGCCAGCAGCTCTGGCCGCTGCACCACATGAATTGCTACTAAAACGATTTGCAATTTTGTATTTGGAATGCAATAAAATGGATTTGCTAAAGTGGTTGCAAGATGCTCAATGACTTTTATTTGAATACATTTGTATTTTGCAAACTGATCTATGTACGAATAGGTCAATTAAAAAAAGACAGAACTGTAGTGGGTCGCAATTCAACCTACCTCATTAATATGCATAATGTAGGTTGCAAATTGCGATCCACTACAATTATCTACAATTACAGTGAATGCGCCTGCTTGGGTCAGCAGAGCACCCACCACGTTTGTGATTGCTTTTAAATAAAATAATCTTCTTTTTTTTTAATTAAACATCCCGTTTCCCTAAAAGAAAAACAAGATGCATTTAAACAAACAAAACAAAAAGTTCTAGGGACCCCTACCTTCTCGTAAAAATGTTGTATTATCATTCACAAAGGGGAAGGGGTCCCTAATTTGCAAATGACTTTCCACCTCCATTGAGGTGGTGGTAAAATATGAATATTTTGTGACCAGATTTCAGTCGCAAAACATGAATGCATACCATACGGAATTGGTTTTTAGAAGGAAAACTTTTAACATGCCCCGTCCAAATACCAATTCGTAATGGGTTCTCTAACCCATTTAACAATTTGGAAAACCTTTTTTCGAATCTTTAAATGATTAGTACATTTCAAAAAGGGTTTCAGCAGTCACAAACCCTCTGCTTACCGAATCAGAGGCTTTTCAAATACTAAAACCCTTAGTACATGCAGCCCAACATTCTGTGATCTCAACCCACAACTCACTGGATCCCCTTTACATGTATTTGCATGATCCCTGGAGATAAGAAGAAAAGATATAACCAATACCCCCAAAAATATATTTACAGGTAGATATCTGAATATATTTTTAGCAACCAAAAGTGCTCTAGGGATTTTGTTTACAGTAACTTTAATATTCCAAGTGATAAGTTATCAAAAAATAAGAAGCTTCGGATCAGCCATTAGGTCTGGCTTTAAGGTGACAACACATACAAATACAGGCTGGCAGGAATGCATTTTCATGTGATAGTAAATTACGAATGGCTCGCTAATGTTTGCTAGTGATGACATGGTGTTGTTGGTGCTGGAATTAGTGGTGGAGGTATTGTGGTGGTGATACTTCTGGTGGTTTTAATGGTGCAGGATAGGTGGTGGTATTGGTTGTGTGATACTGTTTGTGGCATTAGTGTGGGTGCTATGTGTAGTGATAATGATGGCAGTGGTCTGGTATTGTGGTGGTGATAGTGGTGGTATTCATACTGGTGGTGGTGGTGGTAATGGGGTGTTACTGGTGGTGGCATATATGGTGGTTCTGGCATTGCTAGTGGTATTGCTGGTCATATTGGTTGTGGTGGTACTAATGATGCTATGATATTAGTGGTAATATGGTGGTGTAGTATTTATTATGGTGTGTATTCAAGGTGGTTTTTCATTGGTGGTAGCATAGTTGGTGGTGCTGATATTGGTGGTGGTATGGGTGGTATTATTGGTGGTGGTGTTACTGGTAGTGTTACTGATGGAAGTACTGCTATTGTATTGCTGCTGGTGGCATTTCTATTGGTGATTGTAGTAGTATTTTATTTAATTAGCTATGCATTATGACACAAAGTCACAGAAGTTTAGTACAATATATTACCATCTGTATCAACATTTATACTTATATATCTCAGTGCATTTATATTTTTGGACTATACTCTTCTTTAATTGTTTTGTTTCTGTATCATCCATTATCATAGTGGTTTGGCTCACTGGCGGCAATTACCTGGTATAGACTTGATGTCTGCTATGTCTTCTACATCTATTAACGATTTTTTACATATACAGGACTATTTACAAAGGTGACTTATACTTTTGAGTAACTTTACATTTTTTGGCCATTTATCATTTACGAGTGTAAAGTTACTAAAACTTGTAGACTTATGTGTCTGCATCCTTTGAAACGGGGGTGGAGACAAATGTTATGAGTGCAGTTTACCACGGAAGAACAGAAGAGTTTGCCTGCCTGCAAGGCTGACAAAGCCTGCTTCAGATACTGGTGCTAGCAGTATTCCATCCGAGGAAATGACTGCCTTTGAGGCTGGAAGATATTATCTTACGTTCGAGCGATAGACCTACTTTATCACAAAAGAAAGCTCATTTAACCTGTTCCCCTGCCCTCGTTTTGTGGGATTCTGGTACTCAAGATGGATTGTTGAGGATACTGTGGGTTTTTGTTACCCCATCCCACTTTTAAAAAGGCTACAATGCTTTGAATGGTTCAGAGTACTTTATCATTCCACCTCCTACTTGCCTTGCAGTTATATTTACAGATAGTAACTTTTGTAGCACATACAGCAAGTGAGGAAGAACCAACACTGCAAAGCGCCAGACTTCCCTGGAGGTTAAGTGGGAATGATGTGCAAGAGTCTAGTTCATTGCATGTGTATCTCTCAAAAAACTATGCAATGTTTGTGTCCCAAGTGGCTTGCTGATCAGGGGTAATGTGAATAGCCAAGTATAGGAATGAGCCTTGTGTGATCTGTCAGTGTGTCCTTGATGTCAATTAGGGGGCATACTAGTCAAGTGTCTGTAGGCTGTTTTCCCCAAGATAACTGTTAGTCCTGAAGCTTCACTTTTGTTGAACGAGTTCATGGGCCAAGACCTCTTTTCAGTTGTTGACGCTCCTGCAGGAAGAGCTTGCAAAGTAACTTGCCTGTAGCATTCATTCACGATGCAAGGGGTCTCTGGGACTCCGCATGACGGTCTTGGGCATCAGGGGGAGTCCAGTGATAAGAAATGATGGGACAATGATGGGGCTCAATCAATCATGGTCACCATCTCATTGATTCTGATGGAATCTTTCCTAACTAATATGAAGGAAGTGAATCCGTTGGTTGTAGTTTTATTTTCAGGTCATATTTTACTATATAAACTTGCAAGAGTCATTGTGCTGTGTATTGCAACACTCCTGGATTCTGACCTGGTTATTATCTCCTGTGATCCTGCTGATCCCTGAGATTTAGTTCTGTGCTATTGCTGTTTTCTGGAGGTTTTTCTGCCACTGGCTTTTTGTCTTATGTTGGTTCCCTTCGACGGCACATACAGCTCTGTGTTTCTTTCACTGGCTGGTAAGGTGTCTTCCAGAGGAGATTGTCCTTTCTTCAAGTCAAGAATCTACAGGCCAAAACAACTCTTGGCGCTCAGCCCTTCAAACACCATACATCTTTAGCATTTGCATCAGACGTGATTAAGATGCCTGGGGTGCTTCAGTTACAGAAGCATATAGTCGGTGTACAACTCCACTCTACCTTCCTGGTTGTTTGCCCATGTGTATCTGAATATCTGCATGTCTCTCCTGAACCACTCGGCCACGGATTCTATCACTCAGGAGAAGAGGAGAGGAGAAAGGGGGCAGCCCTGTTGTGTATCTCCTTCAATAGGGGTAAGAGATGAAGATACCCCGCTAATCCACACTCGTACTCTTGGGGAATCATTGAGGGCCTCCACCACGGTTATAAATCTCAGGCTGAAATTCATTTGGCGCAGTATCTGGAATAGGGAGGATCAATGGATGGTGTTGTAGGCTTGTTCGTAATTTACCAATCACAAAGCTGCAGGGCCCTGCAGTTTGTTGATTATGGAGAGTCTGATCTGAACTCAATGCAAACAATGCCTTGTGCCCCTACCAGGAATGAAGCCCTTTTGGTCTTCGTGAATCAGCGTTTTAATGACCTTGGCCAGTCTAGTGGTCATAATTTTGGCCAAGGGCTTACTCTCCACATTCCAGAGGAAGGCAGATCTGTAGGAGGGGAAACACTCCAGAGGTTTATTGGGTTTTGAAATAGTCAATATTGTATCACATTAGAAGTCATCAGGCAAGGAACTGGAGCGCCCACCTCATCGACAAAGGTTCCAGAGGTGCCTCAAAAGTAGGGAAGAGAATGTTTTAAAGAACTCGATGGGGAAGTTGTTAGGGCTGGGGTTTTCCAGGAGGAGGAGGCAGATATTGCAGACTGGATCTCCTCCAAAGTCAGAGGGTCATCTAGCTCCTCCCACTACTCCCACAAGAGAAAGTCCATTGTCAAGTCCAATGAAATTGGATAAGAATGCTGTTGTCGGGGTGTGTGTGGGGGGTCTACGACTATAGAGGTCCCAGAAGCACTCAGCATAGACCACCGCGATATCTGCAGATTTAAATACTAAGTGGCCGTCTGGAGCACGTATTAAGTGAACCAGACACTGCCTCTTTTTGAGATAACCAGCAAAGCAGTTTTCTCACCTTGTTGTCCTGGTCGTAGTCTGTACTGGGAGAGGAACGCAGCTGTACAGGCCGGGTCAAGAAATCTATGCCATAGCGCCTCTCAGTAGTTTAATCTCTTCTGCTTGGGCATCAGGAGCAGTGAGCACTAGTCTAAGGATCTGCCCATCCAGAGTGGCAATCCGTAGCTCCCTACCACTTTCTCTCCCACGCAACAACCCAAAAGCTAAACCCTGCACTACAGTCTTTTAGGTCTCCCACAAACTCACCAAGGACATCACAGAGGGGGAATTAACCAAAAAATAAAATAGTCACTGATATCCTCTCAAAGAATATCCACAAAGGACTTCTAGACCAACCACCTGTTTTGCCGCCACATGCCTCCCATCCCCCAGACCATACTGCCCAGGAGCATCTTCACCGGTGCATTGTACGAGAAGCCCTTAGGGAAGATGCATGCACCCATAACCACAGTCAGGGAGGCTAAGGGCAAGAAAACATAATCAAGTCTGCAGCTAGACTAATGGGAGGCTGAACAATGTGAAAAAATGCACACTTGAAGGTGCCATGTATGCCACAAATCCTACAGGCCAAGCAAGGCTTCCCACCCACCTACTCAGGGCCTGAGTTCTGATGGGTGTGGTCACTGACATCGAATCTAGGGACTTGCCCAGTACTGCATTAAAATCACTCCCGACAATCAGCGCGCCCATCACACCTGGAGCAGCTTCCCTGACAGTGCTTGTAGTGTACTAAGGATCAACTTGGGTCGAACATTTTAACATAAAAATAAATAAAACATTAATTTATTTAAAAATGATTACCTAATTCTAAATGAATTATAAACATTTTACAATAGGTGTTTTTAAAAACATCTTAAAAAATGTAATAATAATATTGTTTTAATTTAATACATTTAAATTAAGTGATTATTTAATAAAAAAATAAGTTAATAGTGATGTAGATTTGTTTACATTGGTCTACATTTAAAATAAATATATACAATCTACCAACCGGCGGCATGAGGGACTTTGAGTCCCAAGAATCAATGGGACTAGGAGGAAGCCCCTATACTGCCGCACGTGTGGCCACTTGCCGGTGCTATAGAAGTGCATTTAAACACCCACTGTGTGGGATCTACCGGCCGGTGGCATCAAGGACTTTGAGTTCCAAGAATCAATGGGGCTAGAAGTAAGCCCCTCTACCGCCCGCACCTATGGTCACTTAACCGGCGCTATATAGGCATATTCCAACACCCGCTGCACAGGAGGTGCCTAGTCTAAGCCCCAGTCAAGGGCCGGCCCATCCTCTGCCAATCATAGCCTGGAAAGGGCTGGGCTGGGCCACCCCTCTTTCATCGCCTATAATGTAAGGACAGCTGCTAACTTTTTTTTAACCTCCCATCGGTCTCACTGTGACTTTCTGGTGACATTGTCTTGGTTTCTCAAATGGGGAAGAGAAAGGTACCTGATGCTCTTACTAAACCTGTAAATCCCACATCCAGAACTCCCACAACAACATTGGACAGCTTGTACAGAGAGAAGTTGGTGTCATCAATATGGAACCTGAGTTGGCAGAATGCCATTTGTCCCTTTCTTTTCCGCCCTCTTTCTTGGCTAGTGGTCTGAGGGCTGCTAGGGACACTTTTATTATTGGCTTGAGCCCTGGTGTGGTCCAACAATCTGGGGAGCCTAGACCTATAGATTGTTCATCAAGGTCCCCGGCACAAGCCCCAACAAGGTAATACAGGACGGACATCCCAAAATCATCAACGGGGAGTCAAAACTAGGAGCAAAGTGGGCAAAAAAAAGAAAGTGGGGTACATCCATAAAAGGCTGTTTTTGTCAAATTCCTCCATTTTACTGGGGGGAGGTTTTGAAGAAAGGGTCATATCTACAGACATAAAGGATGCCCATATGTAATAACATCTTGGAGTTTCTGAACAACAAGCTCAACCTCATCTTGGATTATTTGGGGAAAACTGAGCGTCAAATAGCCAGACTGAGTTCATAGTGGTCTGCCCAGTCGATGGATACCATGTTATCGGGGTTTCATCTGCTGGGGTTGCTATGCTGTGCTCTTTAAAATTAACACGCATCTCTTCCAGATCAATTCAAGTAAGGCCAACTACCAGTTGGTCTTGCTGCAAATCCCACACTGCTTTGATGTGGTTTTGGTTAATTTGTACAATAGTATTTCTGACTCACATGCAACTGCCATACTTGATGACATGGAGATAGATCAGAATAAGGAGATTTCAATAGTCTGGGCGGAGAACTTCAACACAAGGCTCTGTGGGAAAACTGATTTCTCTTCTTGTGGTATTGAGTGGCATGGTGTTATTGCTTGGGGGAGGAGCATTTAAATTTTCATCACACCCATTTTGGGGAGGCTCTGAATAGTTTTTCAGATCCCTGGTTCTTGCTAAACAATACAAGGCATTGGGTGCTCCTCCCCCCACCCACTTATAATGGTGCATTAAAGGGAGGTGAGATTGATTTCATCATAGTGTTACAGGACCTAGCTAAATTAATATTACATTTTAATATATTAGTGTTTTGAGTTAGTGAGCACAATGATAAATACATTTTATTCCCTATGGGTTTTTATTTTAATTACCTCCCTTTATTATTTTCAGTAGAAGGTGCTGCAGTAACAATGGTTGACCAAGTTTTGGTACTGGACTACTCCAGCTACTGTTTTAAGTCCTTTCTGGCCTTGGCAACCTCAGAAGTTCAGTTTGTGAATAGCAATTGGCTTACTGTTTTGCAGGTGGGTGTATGTCCCTCCCTACTCCTCCTTAAGACCTTTCCATTTAATAGTAAGCATGTCCTTTTTCCTAGCCACTCCTCCTCGTCCCTCCCACATTTACTACTATGTAATAAATCGCACATGGGTAAGGATTCCCCAGTCAAAAGATAGGATAGGTAGTGATTTACACTCATAGGTTTGTGAATTGCATTTTGTAATAATTAGTACTATTGTAGTACTACTTTACATACAACAGAATGCAGTTTGTGAAACAGGCCCATAGAGTCTTCTATGGGAACACTCATCTCTTTTTGCTTTTAATTCTATTTACGATATCTCATACTTTCTGTGTGGCACCCTGTGAAGTAGGTTCCCTCATAAAATACAGAGGAGACGTCATTCAGGAGAAAAAGGGGTTTATTTGTGACACGGAAATACAGAGACCCCATCCAGTAACAGGCTGAGGGTTAACTGACAAAACTAATAGTTCCAAACACACTGCCTGGCAACCTTCCCCACATTCCAGAATATGGAACATGTGGATGGCAAGAAGGTTCAGAACATCACATCTCCTCCCCCTTCACACCCCGAAAAAGAATTTAAACTTTATACAATACAACTAACAAATTCTGTAAGAAAAGTAAAGAAACAAAAGAACACAATGTACCTGGAAACAAAAGCACATAAAGCAATTTTAAGAAACAGAGTCTTGTAAGCGCCAGGGAATACACCTCAGGCGGCAAGGTCTAAAACCACCTTCAGATGCAGCAAGCTCCTCTGCATCTGAATTCGAGGCAGCTCGACAAGCCGTAGAGGATAACCCAAAAGCAGACCCAACATGAAACTTCGCACCTCTGCTCAGATTCCAGATTCTATCATCACTGGTCTTTAAGGCATTTTTGAAAACCTTAATCACCTGAAAGGGCTGAATTAATTTGGAACCACCCCAACCTTTCCTGGGAGATTTGATCTTAACCCAGTCCCCAATGTTGATGATCACTGTGTTCTTCACCGCCCTTCTTCCATCATGCCAGATCTTCCTTTTACTTATTACCTCTCTCTCTTTCTCTCCAGCCATCCATGTTACCCACCTTGTCGTCCCACCTTGGAGCTCACCCACGCAGAGCCACTTCCACATTAGGGGCCCTTCTTTTAAACAAATGAAAGGGGGCCCTCACCAGTTGAAGAATGAGCAGTGAAACAATACTCTCTGACCATTTTTCCTCACAGCTAACTCCCAACTTTCACCACAGGAAATAGCTTGTTGCATAGTCTCCTTATGCACCCAGATAAACCTTTCCACAACACCATTACTTAGTGCAGCCTTCTTGTGCCTAATTCCCCTAGAGGTCAGAAATTCTTCCATGACCACAGAGGTGAATTGGACACCATTGTTGGACAAAAGCGTCAGAGGGAAACCCTCACATTCAAAAAGCTCTTCAAGAAAACTCAATCACCACACTAGGCTCCACTGAATTCACCACCTTGATATCAGGCTCAAAGAAAACATTTCTATGCAGACAATAACATAGCGATCTTGAGTTTTTAGCTTCACAGGCCTCAGAATGTCTATTGAAATGTCTGTCCACGGACCAGCTGCCTGTTCTCTAATGACCATAGGCTATGTCCTGCATTTCAGAACCCTGTCACAGCCGGCTCACTCTGGACACTCAGGCACCAATCTTTCTACAAGCACATCCATGGCAGGCCACCAGTATGCCTCCCTGATCCTTTCCTTGGTTTTGGCGATGCCCATGAGTGATGCATGAGTGCTTTTGGCTAATTTGTCCCTCAGGGCAAGCTTGCTTCCACCCATGAGAAGACCATCCACCACAGCTAAATCTTCGCTAACATGCCAGAAACCTTTGAGTACCTCCTCACAGTCCTTCCCGCACCAACCACCCCTCACCATGGTGATGACCTTCTGTAAGTCAACATCGCTCACAAGGTGATCCCCCATTCACTCTCTGAAATCAGCCCTTCACTGATCAGACACACATTGACTTCTTCACCACCAAACCACTCAACATCATCGTCGGTCTCATCATCTCCGCAGCCAAGTCTTCATACACAGTCCACCACGACATTGTTAGAGCCAGGTAAGTATGAGATGTCAAAATCAAACTCCTGCAGAGCCACCACCCATTTCCACATGAGGTGAGAGAGAAAATCTATGCCCTACTTTGAGAACACTTCCTTAAGGGGTTTGCGGTCGGAAAGTATCTTGAATCTTTTTCCCCACAAAAAATTCCTTAGCTTTCGTACAGCTCACAACACCCCCAGAACCTCCTTCTCTACTATTGAATAGTTGCATTCAGCACCCTGCAAAGCCCTGGAAATAAACAAAACCGTTTTCTCCTCCCCATCAACCTTCTGCAACAGAACTGCTCCCAGACCACTCGAGCTTGCATCAGTCATATTATAGGACATCTTCATGGGATCAAAGCTACTTAGGCAAGATGCATCATTAAGATGCTACTTGATACAATCAAATTCCTCCTCACAACCCTCGGACCAAACAAACTCACTACCCTTCTCTAGCAAAGACCTTAAACGTGATGTCTTCTCTGCAAATTTTGGGACAAACTTGTGGTAAAACTCAGCCATACCCAGGAACATCATTAGCTCCTTCTTACTTGACTGGGCACACAAATTATAGATGGAGCTTACTAGTGACGCCTTGGGCTTGATACCTGCAGCAGACACAAAATGACCAAGGTACTCTATTTCCTTGACCTTAAACTTACATTTGTCTGCCCTAAGGGTGAGGCCAGCATCAGCAACTTCTTTAAAACAGACCTCAGCCTTGCATCATGCTGTTCCTGATCAACCGCAAAGATAAGTATGTCATCCTAGTACATCTTTACACCCTGAAAGCCTCAAAAAATGCCCTCCATCACCCTCTGAAAAACAGAGGCAGCGGAGATGAGACCAAAAGGCATTCTCAGAAACCTAAAGGTACCAAAGGTTGTAACAAAGGTTGTGAGGTCTTGAGAGGAAGGGTGAAGCTTGTTCTGGTGGTAAGCAGAGGTCAGATCCAGGGAAGAAAAATGTTTTGCCCCTTGAAGTGAGCACAACATCTCCGTTATGTTGGATAAAGGGTAGTGGTCAACAACAACTGCTCAGTTAAGTTCTCTCAAGCCCACACAGAGCCAGCCAGGCCTCACTATTGGCCTTGCGGGACTTCACAACAGGCGAGACCCACTCTGTTGTCTCAACTTCTTGGACGATGCCTTTGGCCAGGACCTTATCTAACTCAGATTTCATGCTCTCCCTTACCAACAGAGGCACGTTCCTAACTTTAGCAATCCTTTGTAACCACATTGGCCTTAATCCTTATACGGTGCCTATAGTTTTAAGACAACCCAGGTTGCTAGCAAAGACTGCTGGGAATTCTTTGATCCAGTCTCGAATGGTATCATCAACCACCCTCACTGGCGGCAGTTCTTTTAGGCACACTGGAAGATTCTCATTGGGATCAAGAAATACATGAGTCACCCTTCATCGAGACATAGATTTTCCCTGGGATGACTCTCCCTTTGGAATCAATTGTGCCCCAAAAGTAACCAACCAACTCTATGGTCACCCCACCATACCCTTTTGGTCTAATGTCTGGCTTCAAGAGGGTGACCTTACCCACCAAATTACGCTCATTCATAACTTTGGAGACAAGCGTAATCTTGGCCCCAGAGTCAAAGAGCATATTGACAGGGGCATCATTAACTAACACGAGCTTCTGCAGCCCGTCACTCACTTTTCCTGCAATTTGACAAATGATAATCTTGTCGAAATCCTCCTCAAAAAGATCAACCTCTCTGACCTTCTTGCGGTCCTTGCCTGACGTACAGCACTTGGGAGACATGATCTTTTCTCCCACAAGATTTGCATATGGCTTTCCATGGACACTCTTTAAAATTGGCCACGTGAACAGAGTCACCACACCTGAAACACTTATCTTGAAAACGTTTTTGATAGGGCAGTTTTTGAGCTGAATTAGACTTGGGTCTAACACTTTTATCCACCACCACCTTAACCTCAGAGTTCTCTTTCTTATCAGCTGACGAGTCCTTCCATATGATGTCAACGCATGCCTTGGAATGTTCATGACTTTTAGCTATAGTAAGTATTTCTTGAAGAGTGGGAGTATCTTTTTGCCATAATAAGGCATCCCTAGTTTTATCTAGCGCACATTCTAACATGACCTGATGCCTTAAGCATTCTTCCAAGGTGGGGCCAAAATTAAAGGTAGAGGCCAACTTGCGCAAGACTGTTATATACTGCTCGACCAACTTCACTTGGCTTTGCATTCGTCTTCCGGAATGATACCGCTCAAGAACAGTACTTACTTTAGAGAGGTAGTGCAAATCCAGTTTCTTGATGCAGACCTCATATTCATTAAGAGTAGCTGAGTCACCACCGGAGAGCTCAGGAAGATGTTCACATACTTCATGTCCCTCTGATCCTAGACAATGCATCAGGAGAGAGATCCTCCTTTCTGCAGTCAATGAGGTACCACAAACACAAGCATAATGCAACAACACTTTTTTCCATTTTTGCCAGGGAAGTGGGGGATAACATAGGGATGTTAAAAAAACGGAGGTGCAGTAACATTTTGCATGGCGCAAATACAGCGTTGAACAAAATAAAAAAATAAAAAAATTATAACTTTGTGCTGAGGGAAAAGTTACACAACAAATACTATTCAGCAGTGTAAGTAAAGCTGTGTGTTTCAGCAAAAGTCATGGGAGCAATAGTGTACAATTGTAATAAGGCTGCACGGAGAAGAACTGCGCGCATCATAGAGAAAAAGTTCCAAACTGTGTATAAAAGAGGACGATATGTTAATGCAGAGAAAGCTGTGCGCATCAGCATAGAAGTGACACACACATGATGAAGCCAAGCTGCGTATGAAGAGGACGGTATATTAGTGCAGAGAAAGTTGTGTGCATCAGCGTAGTAGCGACACACACATGATGAAGCTAAAAAGAGACCGTCATGATGTAGAAGCAGCTGTGTGTATCAGCGTTTTGAGCAACTAATACGTAGATATGTTATTAATGCTTTGGAATCTGTGTACATCAGAGTAGAAGTGACACACACACATGACCCGGCCGTAGCACAGAAACAGCGATTCTGCATATAGTAGACAACGCCCTCCTGGCTCCTGACCGTAATGAAACCTGCCTACTAGTCCTGCTCAACCTCTCATCAGCCTTCGACACGGTCAATCATGACAAAATTCTAAGAAGACTGGAAAACAGGACGGGTTTATCTGGCACAGTCCTTCAATGGTTCAAATCCTTTCTGGAAAACAGAACGCAATCGTTCATGGTGAACAAACATCTTTCTCTCTCTTCACCCAACCTACTAGGAGTACCACAAGGCTCAACCCTATCCCCCGCGCTATTCAACCTTTATGTCGAACCACTAACCGAACTACTTCAGCAGGCGTATATCTCCTACCACATGTGCGTGGACGACACTCAACTTTATATTAAGATCTCTTTCATTGAAGAGATAAAGATGATGAATCAAGCTCTCGAAAAGACTGTCCACTGGCTAACAACCAACTTCCTCAAGCTAAACTCGCAAAAAACTGAATTTCTTTTAATCTCCCCCCTAAAAACTCTCTGGAGATAAAGAAATGGACAAAGATGATCACTGCTCTAAATTGCACGCCAACTCTGGTGGACTCCACCAAATCGCTTGGAATTACACTGGATAAGAACCTTAACATGCAAACACATATCAACCTGTTGGCTAAAAATGCCCGCTTTCACCTCAACTATCTCAGAAAAATGAAACCATGCATTGAGAACCCTGACCTCAAAACTGCAGTTCAGGCTTTAGTCATCTCGACATTGGAGTACGGATGTACTACACTCTCGGGGCTTCCCAAAATCTCAACAGCCCTATAAAAGCCTGTCTCAAAGTAGCAGCAAGACTCCTAACAGGATCTAGGAAATTTGACCACATATCGCCACACCCGAAGGCGCTCAATTGGCTACCCTATGAAGCTAGAATCTACCTAAAGATGGCCTGCATCACTCATAAAGCTCTACACCACAATACCCCCCGAGTACCTATCCCAAAAACTCACTTTATGTGGAGGAAACGGACACTGTAGGATCTCAGACAATCTACTCCTGAAACCCTCTCGTTTCAGCAAGACAAAAACTTCTGGCAGAGCATTCTACGGAGCGGCACCTAGAATATGGAACTCGCTACCTCTGTGCATCAGAAAAATCTCTTCTACACCACTATTCAAAAGGGAAGCAAAATCATTCCGGATGAGCAAATTTCAACCTTAATTCCGCACATGCCTCACCATATGGGGCCCTACTTTTCCACCAGCTTTTTCACTTTCAAGGCACTGAACCAGTGTACTACTTCAAACTTGTTTCTACATCCCCTTTAATGACACCTTTGCCTCTATGACTTACGTGTACTCAAACTTGTTCCCATTGCTCCAAACAAATCATCTCCATTTTTATTTCTGCTACCTGCCGAACCTTGTTAAAAATATTTTGATACTTTTTCTGCTCTGTTTTTGCAAACTATTTTATACTTGCTTGCTTCTCTTTGTAAAGCGCTCTGATACCCTACTCTGGGTCTTGTTCGGGCTATAAAAAAACTCGCATTGCTTTTTTTTAAATGATGAATACAGTCAATTAAAAGTCGTGTTGTAGATGCAGCTGTGTGCATCAGCATTTTGAGCAACTAACCCATTGCTTTAGCGACTGTGCACAGGCTTCCAGCCTGGTTGTGAAGACGCGGCTGTGTGCATCGGCGTGTCAAGCAACCCATCCGTTGCTATGGTCACTGTGCGCAGGCCTCCAACATCCTAAGATGGCTGAACGCAACGTGATGACGCTGAGAGGAGCGATGGTGTTGCTTGAAAGTGACGTCAGGCAGCCAAGCTGGTGAAAGGCAGCAGCGCTCGTGAAGGTGCGCGCCTGTGAGAGCTTGAGCAGGCACTTTTTTGCGTGCCAGGGACGTTGCGTGGAAAATGGAGCGGGGCCCTTCAAGTGCCCCAGGGTCTCCCAAATTTGTCAAAAAGAAGGACCCTTTCCCCCCATGGGCCAATGTATTTATGGGGGCAAGGCAGACCCTCAAAAGAAAATGGTCTTTCCTCCTAACTGGTCATTGTTCGAGGCAATGAGCAGATCGAGGTGATAGAGCAAACGAGGCAGACCTCCAAGACAGGAGAGGAAGAGCAGATGGTCGCCAAGAGGTGGCTTTTGAAAACGCAGGTCGTGTCGTCTTGTAGGTAAGTTCCAGTATTTTCTCGATATTTTCAAGGCTGTTGGGGTCTCTTGTTGTCTCCTGCGCAGCAAAGAAATCGTCGCCAAAATGCAGAAGTAGGTTCCCTCATAAAATACTGACTTGATTCAGGAGAAAAAGAGGTTTATTTGTGACACGGAAAAACAGAGACCCCCATCCAGTAACAGGCTAAGGCTTAACTGACAAAACTAATAGTTCCAAACCCCACTGCCTGGCAACCTTCCCCACATTCCAGAACATGGAGCTTGTGGATGGCAAGTAGGTTCAGAACACCACCCACACCCTCCTCTCTGTTTCTTTATTATTCAGAGTGTGCCATTTTCTGGATTATCTCATTTTTCAGATCCACAAACCATAATTTTATTAATGTGCCTCTGTGGCTCTCCAGATCATGGAAATTCGTCTTTTTGCCAATACCTCGTAGCCTTCCATTTTGTACATCTGTGTAAGGCCCAGCAGTCATGTTGTCATTATTCATTTATCTGTAACCCCCTCTATTAAATATATTACTATCTCCTTAAATAATGTAATCACAGTACATTCCCACACCATGTCATCATCAGTTGATTATAGTCAGGTGCCTTTTGACTGAGGTATTCTGCCCAGTCTTTCCAGTCTACTGTATATGTGATGTAACTGTGAATAAAAGGAACACTCTTGGGACTGTAGATGCATTTCTCTCTAGATATCATGAAAATGACTCTGTCGCATCCATGCATTATGCCTATGCATAAGTGAGTAAAACTGGACATTCTGCACTGCAGGTACTAATCTAACCAATTTTATATTGTGAACACAGTTATAATGCTAGCCCCCAGATGGCCAGAGCCTGCAGGCTTTCTACTATACATTGGGTGTTTCTAAGAATTGTGTTTGTTTAACATTAGGAAGTAAACACTCACCAGAGGTACTAGTTTGCTGTCCAGGAATGCCTCTGTTATGATATATCTTACGTCTGCAAATATGTGTTGGGATCTTATCTCAAGACGTACCACTGTTGGGGACCATACATTTCAAAAGGATGTGAATCCTGTTTATATTACTGGGGGTGGCCATTCCTCATACAATCCATGTTAGGAATCTGTAGTTTGGGGGCCTGTTTAATGCCATTATCTATCCTCATATATGTTGCTGGGCTCTCCTATTGTTTTGTATAGTTCCTAGGGAAGTCTTCTACTAGTGAAACTTCTGGAAGTTTATGACCACCTGAATTTCTCCAGGTTCTTCTTTGTTGCATGCCTATTTGGTTCTCATTTGCCCAAAGTGATTGTATTTGAGATTCAGAACTATTCATACCTTTTCCCAACTATGTCACCGTGGTTGTGGTGTGTCTATCACTCCAACCAACATTACTTAAGCGAGTGACTTGAAGATCATCTACTTTGTTCTAACCTTTTAGTGTGGTAATGCTTGGTGTTAAACTTGCCTCCATACTACCTGTCCACCTCTCTTCCCCCAATTCAACCCCATACATACTGACCTTGCCAAATAATGTTCAATTCTGGGGTTTGATTTTCTAACATTTCCATTTTTAATTAGAACCCCGGGTTTAGGCAATGTCACCAGCTGTCATGAGGGTGACCACCAGCTCTTATTGAAGACCATTCTTTTTTATGTGGCATATATGTCTAATGTATACTAGGAGGTCAAGCACTAGGAAAGCTTTTCATGGAGGCAAAGCTAGTGTAAAGGTAACTTCCTAAAGATTTTTGCTAATTTGACTTCCTTTTGAGGCCGTACATTTCAGAATCTAAAGAGGTTGCCCCCTTCTAATGGGATAATATGCATCTGACAGTCATCTGATTGGGTGATATTTCGGGATCTGGTACTTACCATTGTTTCAAAGCCAATCAGAGATGTTCCACAACTTATACGATTGCATCCCTTTTCCAGGTTAGTACTCCTGAGTCTAAGCTGTTGGTGTGTGATATGTTTGACTGTTTTTAGGGGGTTTATCATGTTATGGAGGCTGTCCCCTATGACTAGAGCCAGTTCACATCAGATCTCTGCTCCACTAGTTGCGATCCTGTGATTTTGTGGAATATAGCCCCACTACATCAGGTCTACAATATCAGGAGTCCTTAGAATCCAAGGCACTACATCAAAAGTTCGCTATGTTACATTGGACATTAAATCGAAAGTAATTATATGTATTAACTAAAAGAAGTATGGGCTGGATTTAGAGTTTGGCAAGTTACTTACCTTCGGTAACGATGTATCTGGTAGAGACGATTCTAGCCGCAGAATCCTTAATGTAGAATTATCCGCAGGCGTGAGACTGGATTCGGAAAACGTTCTTGCCCAGCATCTCTGCGCGCCGGGGGCGGTACCTTGCGACTCCGGCCTGCACATCCTCCACGGGCGTGACGTCAGCGAGGTCACATAAGCCCCACCCGGCGCGCTGACGTCAGTTTGCTTGGGAGAACTTTTCCGCGCCACAACGCGGAGCCATCACAACAAAACTGAGGAACAGTGTGCGAAAAAAACAGAGAAACAAAGAGAGAGAGAGAGAGAGAGAGAGAGAGAGAGAGAGAGAGAGAGAGAAAAAGTGAGGAACAGCACCAGGCGGTACCGAGGCGCCAGGAGGCTACAACAGGAAAGCCAAAGCAGGAAGAGAGCAGACCACCTCTGAGGATCAACTGTGCATGCCAGGTGGTAGCACCAGGCAGCACAAAAGTACCAGAACACCACATCAGGAAAGTCACAGTAGGGAGAGTGGAAAGCACCCCTCCGCGGAACCACCGTGCCAGCCAAGGCGAGATCCAGGCTGGAGGCACAAGCCGTGGAAAACGCTGTAAGAGAAAGAGAGAGAGAGACTGCAACCATAGACCACACAGTAAAGGGCCACAAGCCCGGAACAGAGGGGCAACAGCAATCCACCCCCAGACTACACAGTCAAGGAGGGCCAGAGCCGCTGAAAGGAGCAGGAGGCCAAGGACAGGCAAAAGAACCCCCAGCGTTGAAGACTGCAAGGGGATCAGAAATGATAGCAACAAAGGGAAAAGAGCAAAAGCAGGCCCCTACCCTGGAGAGAACCCAGTTGGAGGGAAGTCCGACAGGCCGAAAACGAAAAGGATCCCTACAGAAGACAAGCCACCCAGAGGGAGGCTAGTGCAGAAAACCAAGCTGAGGGTCTTCGCAGAACGGGGAGGAAGGGTGGGTCGTGAAGGAATCTGCGTCTAGAATCGTCTCTACCAGATACATCGTTACCGAAGGTAAGTAACTTGTACATCTGATAGAGACTAATAGCCACAGATTCCTTAAAGTAGAATAGATACCCTAGCCACACCCAGATGGGAGGAGGGCCTGCGAGAGAGCCTCCCCACCAGGAGAGACCAGGGCCCCAGCAGGGGACATGGCACAAGAACAAGAAGGAAAGGGCCAGGATATCCAAGCCCAAACAAGAGAAAGAGAGCGCCCAACACCCCGCTGGGGCAAACAGCGCCCCAAAAGCCTCAAGGAATGCAAGGGCCACTTCGAACCCAGTGAGAAGAGGTAGAACCAAAGGCAAGGCCCACCAGAAGAAACACAGGCATAGCAATAGAAAAGAGCTGAATAAACCATGGCTGCTAGCAGCGGGCAAGGCCGGAACGGCGCCACTGCCAACCGCACAGGCAGCAGAAGAAAAGCACCGGTGCGCAAAGCTCCAGCGGAACCAGAGGCAGGGGCGCACAGACACATCAAGATCACAACGGAGGAGAAGAACAAGCAGGCCCGCACGGGCATGCTCCACCAGTAACAGGCAACACCACGGACCAGCGCACCCCAGACAAGGCAGATGCCAGCCAAAGGCAGAGGCCAGGGAGGGCCAGGACACACACCGACCACGAAGAAGAGGAGGAACCGGCAGAAAAGAAAAAAGAGACGGAGACGGAGGATGGCCTAAGCCCGCCACCAGAACACAAAGACCAAGGAAAGCCAAACTCCCTAGAGCATCAGACCGAGGACCCAGCCAAAACACAAGACAAAAATGCAGAACCGCTACAACCCGATGCGGCAGACAGCAGGCCAGACCGGCCAAGCGACGTAGCGACAAGGGGAAGGACAGATCTAGCGCAAGCTGCTCCAATACAATTGGCAAGAAGATCGCACCTGTGACATACCTTGATGCCGTGGAGAACAAGAAACCCGCAAAGGGTGACCACCCCTCCCCAGCACAGGACAGAGCTATGTAATAGCTTCAAGTACCCCACATAGAGTAGGTAAGGTCCCAAGAACCATGGGAACACCTCTTAGGAAATATTTCCAAAGCAGAGGACAAAAAAGAAAGACCTGCAGAAAAAACCTGCAGACGGCTTACCAAGCAGCCAATAAAGAGGACACAGAAGGCCTAATCTCATGGCCTACCAGGCTTACCAACAGCCAAAACCACAAGTCAACAAAGGGTCGGACCAGCAGCCAACAGCACCAAGGGCCCAACAAAAGGACCCCAAGGGCACAGGAACCATACAGAACACACAACCCTGGCTAGCCGTTACAAGGCCCCAGGAAAAACAATGGAGACCACCTCCCAAAACACAGACCGGCAGTCAGGTCACTGAGGGGGAGGGGGAGGAGGAGGACGAAGCCCCGCAAGAAACCTCTGAATGGCAGAATCCGCAGGGGCGTGGAACAATAGAGTGCCATCAAAGGGAAGGTCAACCAGCCGTTCCGGAATGTTCTCAGGGAAAACACTATCCCGTAGCCAGGGATGGCAACGGAGGGCCACCAAAGTAGCCATGGTACGACCAAGTACCTCCGAAACGACCAGAGTCGAGCGAAGAATAAACACCACCAGCTCCCGGCCATCCAACACATGGTGCCGCAGATCAACGCAGGCACCATCCTGAGAAGCAGAAGACAAAAGGAACTCCGCCGAATCCCACAAGCAAGAAGTGGCCCTGGCCAACACACAAAGAGTGTTAAGGGCCCGCAAAGCAGCACTGGAGGAGGCGAAGATGTTGCGCCCCCAGGAATCTCACAACCGGGCCTCCTGTGACGGGGGAGACAACACCGATGGCAAGAAGGGAAAGGCAGTCTGTAAAAGAGGGCCCCTGGTAGAAGGGTGGAGGGAAAGTCAGACAGGATCATGCAGAGCAGGACGGTGTCGGTGCAGAAGAGGCTGGGGCACCGGGTCCCCCGTGGCAGGATGCCCCCAAGCGCCCAAAAGAGAATTTTGGAGCTCAACCTCGAATGGAAGAAGCAGCTCCCATCCACCAGAGCCCTGATGGAGAACCTCCAGCAGATGATCCGTGGGGAAATGAGCAGCTGGATAGCCCATGCACAAGATACCTGCAGCCATGGAAACAGTCCGAGCGAAGGCAGCACTCACCTCCATAGGGCCCGGCGGTGGGGAAAGCAGTTCCTCCATGGGCGACGGCTGCAAGCTAAGGCGGCCGTCCCCCTGCCCAACCGGAAGAAGGAAAGGCCAAGCTCGAAAAGGAGGAGGGTGGACCGATGAATGGGGAACCTGAGGCACCTCCGGCGAAGACTGCGGGCGCGGTGACGGCAAAGAGCCGTCCTGAGAGGACGCCGGGGAAAAGGCCACGACGCGGCGACCCATCTCTGGAGAAGATGAAACCAACAACGGCCAAACCTCTGGAGAAGAGGGGACGCCCGAAGGTGAATCAACGACCCAACGTCGGCCCGGCGCCGTAGAGTCTGCCACCGGCGTCAGGTCAACTTCGACCGGCGCCGACGGGGACGCCGGAATGACCTCCGCCACAACACGCGGCGCAGGAGACCGGGAGGGGTCGGCTAAGGAGCGGTGCCAAAAAGGCATCGGCTCGACCTCCGACGAGGCAGCCGCATGCGTGGAGGGATGAGAGGGGCCCGGGACACGCCCGACCCCTAGCCGACCCCTGAGGCACCGCCAGGGCCAGCAGCCGCCGGTGCCTGAGCGGCATCACCTCGGCCTCGGACAAGGCCGCCGCCTGCCCAGAGGACCGAGGGAGGCTCGAGGACACGCCCGAGCCCTAGCCAGCCCCTGAGGCACCGCCAGGGCCAGCAGCCGCCGGTGCCTGAGCGGCATCACCTCGGCCTCGAACAAGGCGCCACCAGCCCAGAGGACCGAGGGGGACTCGGGGACAAGCCCCGCTCCCCGGCAGCTTCCTGCAACACCACAGGGACCCCCACGGGGGTTTGCGGTGAGGCAGAGGCGCCGTGGGCCAAAGGAGGGAACCCCGAAGGGCCGCACCCCAACAGCACCACATCCTCCGAACCTGGATCCGAACCTGTCGGCGCCAGAGCCGCCGGCGACGTTGCAGGAGTCCCCGCATGCGGCAAGGGATCCGCAGACGTCCCAGGAAGAGAAGGAGGAGAAGGAAGAGACAAAGAGGCCTGCAAGGCCACCGCATAGGCCTCCATCTGGGCTCTGGTCGCCCCCACGCCGGGGAACGGCGGATAGGGTGGCGACGCGCAGGGCCGCACCACCCACGGAGAGCCCATGCCCCCAACAGGCCGGGGACCGGGCCTCGGGTGCAAACTGCAACACTTACCAACAGGTGAGCAACGCCCTTACGGCTTGGGAGAAGGACGATGTCAGAGATGGAAGTGGCAGGTCTTGAAGCAGTCAGCGGGGGACAGACGTGGCGACGACACCTACCTGGACATGCATGCCGAAAGGAGTTTCATCTGGCGCTCCTGCCGGGACTTAGGCTTCATCTGCTGACAAGTCTCACAATCTGTAGAGTCGAGGTGCTCCCTCAAACACCACATGCAGATGGGGTGAGTATCCGTCGCCGACATCTGGTGCGCGGAAGACGAGCACGTCTTGAAGCCTGAAGGCATTCGCACACTGTTCCCAACAAGACGCTCAAAGCGGAAAAAGAAGGCCTGAAACAGGCCAGGAACACAATCCGGATACGCATTGCATGCGGAAAAGAAGAACACTGACGTCAGCGCGCTGGGGTGGGGCTTATGTGACCTCGCTGACGTCACGCCCACGGAGGATGTCGGGCGGAGTAGCGAGGTACCGCCCCCCGGCGCGCAGAGATACTGGGCGAGAAAGTTTTCCAGGTCCAGTCTCACGCCTGGGGATAATTCTACGTTAAGGAATCTGCGGCTAGTAGTCTCTATCAGATTACTCTATCACAAATGGTGAAGGGGTACCCTGTCCACCAAACTCTTTGACCACCCACTTTATTCTCATTTGGGCTTACCCCCAGTTTTCTGAAGGGGAACTCTACCATCAGAAAACTTACTCCAACGGCCCAGCAGAGTAAGGCATCAGACCACACTCCGTATTGAAATGATCTGATGGCTTTTGTTCTTATCCGTCACTCCCAAAAAAACACCTGGCAGTCATGAACAGAAAGAAAAGGTAATTACCCCCCCGATCCCAAAACCCAGGGAACGTGTTTCCTGGGTGTGGGAGGGTCATAAGCAATACGTTTTTCAAAACAAACTCCAACTTTGTTGAACTTGAAGGTAGCCTTCCACCAAATATTTTGTACTTTCAGAGGAAACATCTTGACAGCAGTACTGTTGAAGATATAAAGATCACTGCTGGGTTGGCGGGTCTCTAAAAGTGGTAGGTGATTTGACACCAGGCTGGTGAACGTTACCTATAACTTGCATTCTATCATGCAGTGTTGCCATCAATTATGTCGTTTGAGATGTTGCAGTCATGTAATCAATGATTATATAGATCATGTCATGTGTGGTAATTAGCAGTGTATGCCAAGGATACAAGTTATTTTAAGCAACAAGTTATAGTTAAGTGAGAAAACTATAACTGGTGAACTTCAATACTTTTGTTAATTTAAAACTGCATGTTTTAACTAACATTTTCACCTAACTATAATGTTCCTTTAACCTTTGGTTTTTCAAGAGAATCTGTAACAATTTTTTTGAGACAAAGTAAGATAATATCACCATACCCAACTATATTGTCTCTTTAACCTTTGTTTTTTCAGTGAATTTCTAGTTAAAAAAAAAAATTAATGTAACATTTTATTACCATTTGTGAGCCCAACCCCATGCCTTTGGCCGTGCTCAGCATGGGGTTGGCTGCAGGGCCTGCATCTAACCGCTCACAGGCAGCCAACCACATGTCGCACAAGACCTTCAGTCATGTGCAGCGTTGGAATGTCCATGGGCCAGGCCCTGCACCCAACTCCTGCTGGTACCTGTCTCCACTTGCTGTGCACATGCCAATGCGCAGTGAGGGGGAGGGGTTATGCACAGGGTCTGGCACCCAAACCCCTGCAGTCGAGCATGCTGTTTATAAGGGGTTTCATTTTTAGTACGGCAGACCTACTGACTTAGTCCACAGGCCACAACACTAAAACATAAAAAGTGGGCCAATTGGCTTTACGAAGGGGACATCGTAGCAACATATATAAAGCACACTTATTTTGTTATAAAAAAATCAACAATAATTATAATCAAATGTATTTTTTTTAATTCACACAGTGCAATGTTTAATAAAAGTGATTGTCTTGAAAACATTTTAATAAAGTTTTATTTAAAAAAAAAAAAATAACCAACATGCCTTGACAGTTTTCAGGATACAAAATGCCCCTATAGAACCTACCATAAGGGGGCTCTGAAATCCAGCTGAAGAACATAAAGCTCCAGCTAGGACTGTTTTAAAAAATATATATAAGTTCACCTGAAGTCATAGATTTAATGACCCAGGTGATTTACTGTTCTTTAGTGTTGTTTGGGGTTGTGTGGTTCTTGTTCTAGGGCCACCACCAAGCACACAAAAAATAAGCAAAAAAGCCCTTCCAGGGCATTATGGGGCACTGTTTCATAGAGCTGGGAGTAATTAATGAGTGGTTCCTGCCACTCATGTATTATTCATTTTATTTATTTAAAACAATTTCACTTGTTGGGTGCCCCAGTGCCCACCTAGAGCACACACACCTTTTTTCTTTACATAGGGACAACAGAGAATGCCCCAGGACCCCCACGGCCCCTGCTGGCTCCCCAACCACCATTGTTATTTTATAGTGAGTGCACTGGTGCCTACCCAGGACACACAAAAGCTTGATTTCCTTAGGGGCTGGGAGGGACTCCCAGGGCTCTTCCCGCCTCTGCTGGTCTCCATGGCGGGAGCAGGCCCTTACTTGAAGTTTTGGTGGGGGCCATGGTGCCTATCTGGGGCCCCCACAATGCGGCCTTTGTTGTGAGCTTAGTGGGAGACCCAAGGCCCCTGCTGGCTCTCCAGCCAGCACACCCTTCCTTTGCTCCTGCCCAGGTGGGAGTAGTGGGAGCAAAATTCTGTTCTGTCTGTGAGAGTGCAGGAAGGGTATGTCTACACTCTCCTGGGCAGGTATCTATACTGTCCTGAGGTTGAGGTCCCCAGGGTCCGAACTCGCTCAGGGTGGGGAGTTGCATGCACCCTCCTATTTATTCGTTATTCAGACCCGGGGGACAGGTTCTGGGGACCTTATTGAGTCAAGGGGAAGTAGGCTGTGGCAGATGTTTAGCAGAATCTATATCTGAGAGGTCAACCAGGAAAATCTGATTTCTGGAAAAGGCAACATCTCCATATCTAAATAAGGGCTCTGATGCACTCTAGCTCCTGCGACAGGACTAGGGATTCAACTTCTTGATATTTATGAGGAACCCATGCTCTCAGACAACTTTGCATATTCTTTTTACATCAGTTAGCGCCTTAAAAAAGAAAGCAGAGTTGCCCATCACTAATCAAAATATGGAAAAATCTGAATACCCTCTGCATGCAGAACACCTACCAAAGGTGCAAGAATCTTTGTGAAAACCCAGAGTCCCAACTGAAGGTTAGGACCTGGATCTGATAAAGGCTGGCTAAAAACACAAAGAATAAGTAGTAAAGTCTCTGTGAGTTGACGGAGTGTCACATGAGCAGAACACAGAACAGAATGCTGCATTAGTGGCCTGTCGTGCCCTCATCCTCCAGTTCAGCTATAGCGGGTTGTGCTCCTGCAGCTGAGCTCCTGGCACTGCTCCTGCCGTGCTTCTGCAGTGCCCCATCTGCTATCTGCTCACTGAAGTGCTGGCACCGGGCAAACCTTGTGGCACTGTTGGAGATGACGAACCGAAGTGGAGAGGAGAAGAGCGCACTGGGGGTGAATCAGGAGCCAGAGTTTGCCACCGGGAGAAGGGCTTCTGGGGGACAGAAAAAAATGGATAATTGAAAAGGGCGGATAAAGTGGTGAGTTGGAGCTCTAGTTTCAGCTTCCGCTCAGACTAAGCACCACCTCAGTAACTCCCACTTTCTGCCACTCCTGCCCAGGACCACACCGGTAGCAGTGCCAATGGCAGAGGTGGAGGAACACCACAGGAACACAAAGGAGCATTGCCTCCTAAGGTAAATAGCGCAATAGCGCAGGCGGCGTGCAAGATATTTTGAGTGCACTCTGCAAGCATTTTAACTCAAATTTCAAAACTTTTACCCTATCTACTGTTAATCTGGGATAATGGGCACCAGGCTATAGGCTGCTTGTCATGTACCGGCTATACAGTCCTACATAGCTCTACAGTTCTTGCAGTTCTTACAATCCCAGCAATACCCCAGAAGCTAGTTTGTTTCTTGGGCAGCCGATGTCCAGCTACGAAAAGTGAATCTTCAAATAATCACTTGGGCATAGTCTGAGGCTTGCCAGCATAGCTCACTTGATTAACAATTTAGTACAACTTCTACCACCTGCCGGTGGGAAAGCTGAATTCCGTCCTCCCCAATAGCCTGGCCAATGGTTCTTGGCCAGCAACATGAGAGGTATAGAGAAAACTCCTTTCCGCATTATCTAAATTCCAAAGTATCTAGACTGTTATGTAAGAACTCCGGTTGACAACTAAACTCAGGTTAGTTTGTTTATTGCAAACTCTGAAACAGATTAATATACACCAGTCTAAGCATATTTGTATAAAATTACAAAGTAACTAGTATGAAGCCAAATCTCCAGAACCTATTCACCCTATATAAAAACAAGAAAAAAACTAGCTCGATTACATCCACATAGGTTATCAGGAGACAAAAATGCATGTTTGATTGCATCAAAACTTTATTCAGAAACCCCTACAAGTCCCTAACAGTCCCTACCTACCCTAAAGGGGAACTTCTAGTATAAGACAAGTTTCAGTAAAGATGGAAAAAGATGTCAGCAGTCAGAGCCTTCTGAAGAAGTAACTCCAACTGGGGTCATGTAGCAGAAAGCCACAAACCCAAATAAGAGGTTGGTACGTCAAGGCATCTAAAAAACAGAAGTGTTAGCCGCCCCTAACTATGTTACAACATAAGCAATCCCTGAATTAAGGCACCTCCCACAGTTCTACTAGTATTTTTCCATTTTTCCAGCATCCTCCAGCTTCCCTTCTACACCTCCATGGTCACATGTTGAGATATTTCGTACGTCCTTGGTGCCATCTTCTCCCACGAGAACTCGCCCCCCATCCGTTATCCCATTTCTTCTTCTCAGGGCTCTCTAACTACTAGGAGGCAACAGAGGGGTCCAATGGCACCTCAAAAACCAAAAAATCCAAAAGAATAGCCAAGTCTGCCGGTGGGTTTTTGTTTAATTGATCAAATTGACAACCTTATTGTTGAATGTGAAGATCTGTTACACTCTGACACATCAGCAATGCGGGCTACTTCACCCACTTTGGATTCTACTTCTTCAGGTATCTCCAGGTCACAACCGCAAATAGCTAGTATGTTCGGAAGGGTAGTGAGACATCCTACGACAACGGCTGCTATTCAGAGCGAACACTCTAGTCCCATCCTATCCATCTATTACAGATGATATTGTTCATTGTAGCAACGGGTTTTTACCATTATCCGATGAATTTACCATTCCTGTTCCCCCTGTTAATCCTGCTTTGGACATTCTGTTACCAGAGTTGACAACTCAATCAAGCAAGGAATGTATTGTTCTAGTTAAAGAATCAAAAACCAAAGTAGGAGAGTTAAAAACTGTCATATCTAGATTGGTTCTTACAATAAATAAGTTAATATGTGCAAAAGATAATTAACATGCCTACTATTCCAACTATCCAGGACTATTCAACAGCCTGATGTGCAACAGCTTATTCCCCCACCTGATGCTCCCTTCCCACAGGAGATTCAAGGGGATATAAGAGGCAGCAAGAAGGAGTTTTGGGTCCTTAAGATCCCAGTCTTACTCCCAGCACAACATTAGAACCAATCCTCAACCACGATGGAGTAATAGCAATTCAACCAATTCTTGCTTGACTAACCATCGTCAGATGCAGCCACCGAATCCTACATGGATTACCAATCCCCAGCACAATACAATTAATAGAGGGTGGAACTACAGGCCCGGCCCTTGTTTTAGAAGTAGGCCTAATAATCTAAAAAATAAAGTTGCAATGATAAAGGTACCTAAACTGCAGCCCCACATAAAGTTTGAACCGGAAGATTCCCTCATAAATAAAATCATCCACTGGATTAGGTACATTAGAGACTGTCGCTCGATTATTCGAGAAGACGTCCTCAATGCCCGAAGAAGTTCTCCTAAGGATATAATGTTTGACGTGATTGAACTAACTTTAAAACATGCAAGGTTGGTGGATGATTTGGTGGCCCTAGACGTTAGGACAAATCCTTTAAATAATTAATGTATTAGATTTAAGTATTGCAGGCCAGGAACTGATGTAATGCAGGATTTTAGGTACAGGAAGGGGCCTTTATCCCGAATGCAAGAGGTAGATTCACTCAGGAACACCAGCAATCTTTCCCTTCCTACCCCTGCACCACTTCACATAAACTGCAGTAATATATGTGTAGCAAGGTCGGACAACATTACTCAAATTCAACCCCTCGTCAGAGGTTTAAGGGATGAACTCAGTTCGAATTGTATGGTGTGTGGCCAAAAGGGGAAATTGAGAGTCTTTTCGCCCTTACCATTAAATCATTTATCCTCCAATAGTGGTTTTACCATCAGGCCCCTGGGAGTTAATCACACTGCTGAGCCATCTTCTACCTATTTGCAATCTAAAACGAATACTGACGCACCATCTAATTGCAAACCTGATGTATCCAAGGTCACGTCTCCATTGACAACCACTGCACCAGTCCAATATGACTATCTGACTACTGATAATATGTCGTCTCACGATGCAGAGAACCATGGATGTTTGTCTACATCCAACAATGAGGTAAAAAACAGACTGACCCTAATCTCTTGGAACCTGGCTGGGATGCATTTAAAACTTCTAGATCCAGAATGGCATTCCTTTATAGGCAAAAATGATATCTGCATCTTCCAGGAGACATGGGCCGTGGACAAAGTATAAATAAATGATTACACAACCTATTGTGTGGAAGCTATCGTGCCAATAAAATCAGCCACAGATAGTGGGGGACAGATAATTTTTGTGAGGAGTACTTTAGCCTATAAGTATAAGCAATTATCTATAAAATCACAAGATATATTAGGGATTCAGCTTGCCTTTCCAACAGGCCTAAATCTGACTGTGTTTAATGTTTACGCTAGGTCACAATCTTATAACAATGAGTCTCCAGTATTATCTTTGTTAGATGTTCTGGTTGGAGTATATCAAAGCAACTCCAAAATCATAGTAGCCGGGGATTTTAATGCCTCTTTTGAGTCTTCTCCCCTACTAAACACCTTATTAGAGGAGAAGGATGAGGCATGGTTTATACCTAATCTGGCAACAACTAAATGTTACCATTGCCTAACATCTGTTTCCCTCCAGATTGCATCATTGGTTACAGGAAGGAGCTTAAGGGCATGTAACGGGAGGACTGTATTTAACATAAATAGGCAAGCTACTTTCAAACGAGGTGCAAGTACTATTGTTATTGATTACATTCTAGTAGACATGAGTATCTGGTCATTAGTTGAGGATATGATGATCGCCCAGAGGACTGACAGCGATCACAACCCTCTGCTGCTAAAAATGGATGGCACTGCTTTGGATAGGAAATTATCCAGACGTACCTCAATAGTGAAAGAGCCGCTTGTAGCTAATAACCGCAGAAGAGTCACCTGGCCTAAAGTCCTTGCAGACAGGGATTTGTATATTAGGATCTACAAGCTATTTATACACTTCTTGTCTGGTTTGGGCAGTAGTTTAGATTGTGCACACCCCCCAGGGGTAATATATTTACTGTCAATGCACAGGGACTTTTATGGGGCCTTGCAAATTGTTTTTTCTAAAAACTGTCCCGGTATGCAGCTAAATGGCAGAAGGAACAGCAAATGGTTCAATTGCGGATGTAAACCAGCAAAGGGGGCTTTAAAGCTAGCAGTTAATGAGTGTAGTCAGCCTGGGATAGCCCTGGCACATTTCAGATATAAAGCTGCACTTGCCAAAGCTAAGCGTGATTTTGCTGATAAAAATTGGCAAGATCTGCTATTAGCAGCCAGATGCAATGACAATTGTTTGTTCTGGCACATCATTGCACAGGGAATTTCGGATACCGCAAAAATCCTCAGTTATCATATCCAGCCGGAGGAATGGGTTGGACGTTTTTCCACATTACACGCCAGAAAATGAGGATATTAGCTATATAGATAATACAAGAGCCAACCAGAATATCCCTAACATATTTTCTTCTATACATATGACTAGCACTGCACTGGTCTTTAGCTTGGATGACACCATACTGATGGAGCAGTGTAAGCAAAATATTTTTTGTACCCCTTTGAAATAAACAACCTCATAACTTTAATGGTACTAATTGTTTGAACGCTTGTACTAATCAACAAATGCGCCTATATTAGACACCACATGTGGGAGCACTAACTGGCTTTGCAAAATCCAATTTACTTATAAGCGTGGATTAAATAATATAGGTTTTGTGCGATTTACGTAATTAATAGAGTAAAATTGCATGGATTTGTTGTGTAGTAAAATTGTACTGTGGCAAAGTATGCAGATGGTAAGTAAAATGGCTTTGAATGTCGCTTTTGCTAGGTAACATCTAACACGGGTCATAAGAATGGCGGGTGGTAAACAGAAAGGCTTATTTTCGATGTCTAAATCCTGTTGTGTTTGTTCTTATATTAGTTTCATTCGGGCCTAGTAGGCCATGCCTGAAAATGGCTGCCGGAGAGGGACAGGATTGCGTGCGCCGAATAAGATGGCCCTGCGCATGAGCAGAGTGGATGCTTCAGTCCCATGTATGCGGCCTATGCCTGGAGTAAGAGATGTCAAGGCCAGCCGGACCTGAAACGAGAGTCGTGCCAAGAGTTCAGCATGTATGCATGGGAACGGATGGGAGAATTGAGCTACAGAGAATGACCATCGGAGTTTGTTACAAATTAATTAACAAGTTAAATTTCCTTTTGACATTGTGGATCACGAGAACTACTGTATGCATTTATTGTTTGCAAACCGGTTCGAACAAGGAGGGCGATGAGGTGACCATCACCACCCCTCCAATGGACCAATTAGAATGAATTCTGCCCCTAAAGATTTTAATTTTGAGTGTAGCAAGTTAGAGAAAAGGGTATGAAATGAGTCTGCACTTACGTTTTAGAGATTCGACGTTCCTTCATTTTTCTATCCTGAGACTGCGCAAGACTCTGTCATTTTTGGACTTCGAACTTTGATGGGGAGTAGGAACCAGACTGTCGCGGGAGTTGCCCCGGGAGGAGATTGCGTCCGAGGAGGTTAGAGGGACAGTCAGTCAGTTTTTGGAGATCTATCCTGTGGTCTTTTTGGTGAACCATTCTCATCAGCGCACTATAACCAAGGGTAATGAGTATTTTCCGTTTATATTTTAATCTTTACTTAAATGCTGATTGATAATGTTAAATGTATTTGCTTAATAAAACTTTACTTATTTACTTTCATTCAATGAATTCAGATAAAATCATATGCTAACTCTAAATTGAGTCTGTGATTCTTAGATTAACATGATCAATAAATGTTAAAGGTTTAATTGTGATTGAGCTGGACTTAATGGCCATCAACTGATTCTACTAGTTGGTCCGTCGACCGAATAGCGGAGTACCTTGATGTTTAGAACCAACAATTTATAAGATTAATGTAAAGAAATGTGCATAGTGTACATTCGGTCATTTTAATAAGGTACCTACCCCGTTTGTCCTGCCGCCCGTCTACTTATCTTTAATCCAGAAAACTAAGAAAATGTGTGTATTCGGTGTCATGGGACCCACCGATATAGGTTTATATGAGTAAATAGGTCTAGGGTTTTTTTTGGGTTGATGTCATAAGGGAAAGGGTTTTAATAGGCGCGCTGCATCAGATTTCTTGGTAGCAGAGGTATGGTTTCTTTATGTCAGTTTGGGGATTATTGATTTTTCTATGTCTAACACTTTATGTTGAATTGTATTACGTTATATGTAGTCAGAATTTTGAAGATTCCGAAGTAGGAAGTGGACATGTGTGACATGAGAAGTCACGTGGAATTGTGCATTGTCTGATTTCAATTTGGTGAGAACACAGGACTCTGTTATGTTAGGGAAATTCATGTGTGAATTGTGTTGAGTGAAATAGCAACAGGTTTTCTTGTGAAACTTTGGCCTTAATTCTCAGGAGAAGTGTAGTCTCCACATGTGTTTTATTCCCAGAGAAACGGGTTTACCTCTTGCTTGAGAGAAGGGTAAGGTAGAGGGAAGTGCTACGCGTATCGAACGAAACAGTATTCTTGAGTGTGAATAAACTATCTCTATTGTCTAGAGAAACAGACAACGGAAATTTGTTTTACGTTGTAACTAATCGATTTAGTCAAACCAACGAGTTAAGAATTGTGGCAATAATTTTTGTAAAGGAGGGCTCAGCAGAAGCAGGAGTAGAGCTGACATCAACAAGGACCGCGCTGGGATTGGTCAATCGTGGTAGAACAAAGAGCTTTCTGATTGGTGCGCTGGTGTAAAGACTTGCTGGAATAGGTCAGTAGGAGTGTGAC